>NW_027187342.1:9874526-9913277 GCF_028583685.1 Petaurus breviceps papuanus | reverse complement strand
TCTCTGTCTCTCTCTGTCTCTCTCTCTCTCTCTCTCTGTCTCTCTCTCTCTCTCTCTCTCTCTCTCTCTCTCTCTCTCTCTCTCTCTCTCTCTCTCTCTCTCTCTCTCTCTCTCTCTCTCTCTCTCTCTCTCTCTCTCTCTCTCTCTCTCTCTCTCTCACACACACACACAGACATATGTAATTATAGAATAATAGAATTTTAGACTTGGAAAAGACGTCAGAGACCATGTATCTAGTACAGTCCATACATAACTAAGCAGGAACTCCCTTTAAAATACAACCCCATCTCCAAGCAGGGGGAAAGGGCAGTTAGGTGGCACAGTGGATAGAGTGTCAGCCCTGGAGTCAGGAAGACTCATCTTCCAGAGTTCAAATCTGGCCTCAGACACTTACTAGCTATGTGACCCTGGGCAAGTCACTAGTTAACCTCTGTTTTCCTTAATTCAGTGGAGAAGGAAATGGCAAATCACTCTAGTATCTTGCCAAGAAAACCCCAAATGTGGTCTATGGGGTCAAGAAAAGTCTGACAGGACTGAACAACAAAATTCCCATTGTTTTTAGAACAGTGTTGGGAACACATTCAGTCCTTTTTCAGTCATGCCCAACTCCTCATGATCCCATTTAGAGCTTTCATGGCAATGATACTGGAGTGGTTTGCCTAGAACATAGTAGGTGCTTAATAAATGTTTGCTGAATTGGATTGAATGTTACCCCAAAATCTTCCCTTTCAAGATGTGTGTGTGTGTGTGTGTGTGTGTGTGTGTGTGTGTTTGTCTTCAAAAAGCTAGGACAACTTACTTTTTGTCCTGCTGCAGTTTTCATTTGTGATTTTCTTGAAATATAGTTCTGAAAAAATAGACTTAAAAAAACCATTTTGATTCAAATGAAAGTACTAAACTAGCCTTTGAACCTTACTCAGGCTTTCATTGAATGGCCAATAATAAGCCCTAGTCCAAGCCTCTGTTGCTCATTATTTAGGTTTTGAAGGCTTAGAATGAGTGTAAACAGCAATTATTTTCTGTTCTGGCCAGAAACTCTGAGGGTCTTTCCCTCTCAGATTGATACTTTTGTGACAGTAAACTAGGCCATCTTTTGTCTCAATTCTTACCTTAGTCACTGAATGAGTGTTGCCTCAGACAAGCTGAGACCCAGGAAAGATCTTAATTTAGAAAGACCAAGGTCACTACTCCATCCTGGGCCATCACCAGTCATCTTGACTTTAGTCTTGCCATTGGACTCCAATGACTCTGGAGGAGATAGTGAGGCTGATGACTTCATGCAGCTCTGCCTCACTTAAACCCATTCACATGTCAGGACATCACTCTCATGATGTCATTGGTCCTCTTTGAGAATGAAGGATGAGCAACAACAACAGCATCTGCTCATCACTGCCAGAGTATGCCTCCTATGGTAGAAGTCTGATTGAGTTGGTGTGACAGAAATAGTATGGGACTTTGTCATAAGACTTATAGAATCATCCCTGTATAGCTGGAAGGGACCTCAAGAGAGCTTATGATCCAGTGTCCTCCTTTTATAAATGAAGAAATGGAGGTTCTATCCATGGTTCAAGTCCTAGGTCCGCCCTCTACTAGCTGTATGACCATGGACAAGTGACAAACTCTGTTTCCTATCTGCAAAAAAAGGACAATAATATTTATACTACTTACAAGTTGTGAGAAAAGTGCTTTGTAATCCCTCAAAACAATATCTAAATATAAGTAATTTATAATTGCTGACATTTTAGTATCACTTTAAGGTTTACAAAACACTGTACATATATTCTCTCATTTGATCCTTATAACAACTCTGAGGTAAATGTTGCTATTTTACCCATTTACAGATGTGAAAATGAAGACTGAGGGGCGGCCAGGTAGCGCAGTGAGTAAGAGCACTGGCCCCAGAGTCAGGCTGACCTGGGATCGAATCCAGGATCAGACACTTAGCACCCACCCAGAAATACCTGGCCATATAACCTTGAGCAAGTTACTTAACTCCAATTGCTTAGGGGTGGTCAGGTGGTGCAGTGAGTAAGAGCACGGGCCCCAGAGTCAGGATAACCTGGGATCGAATCCAGGCTCAGATACTTAGCACCACACCCAGAAATTAAAAAAAAAAAAAACTGGCCGTGTAACCTTGAGCAAGTTACTTAACCCCAATTGCTTTAAAAAAAAAAAAGAAAATGAAGACTGAGAGAAGTTAAACCAACAAGCTTTTGTTAAGCACTTACTTTGTTCCAGGCACTCTTCTAACTTGCTGGGAATACAAATACAAGCAAAAAGAAAAAAAGAGTCCACCTTCTTCCCTAAGGAAATTACATTCTGATGGGGGAAGATAATACATGAAAAAGGTAGCTAGGTGGTGCAGTGGTTAGATCACTGGGCTTGGAATAGGGAAGAATCCTCTTCCTGAGTTCAGATCTGGACACACAAACTTCCTAGCTTTCTGTGTGATCCTGGGGAAGTCACTTCACCATGTTTGCCTCAGTTTCCTTATCTGTAAAATGATCTGGAGAAGGAAATGGCAAACCACTCTAGTACCTTTGCCAAGAAAACCCCAAGAGTGTGAATGACTGAAACAATTCAGCAACTGAAAAGTGAGGGTGTGGTGTGGCGAGGAAAGAAGTTATCTGGACAGGATGTTGTTTGTTGTTAACTCATTCATGTCTGACTCTTCATGACCCTGTATGGGGTTTTCTCTCCCCATGTGAGACATGAAGGACACTGGCACACAACCACCCAGTATGGCATTTCTGCCTCAAAGAGGGTGCTTTACTCCATGAGCAAAACAGAATTATTGTAGTATAAAGAAAATATGAACTGTGCAAATTTAGACATCTCCATCCCAAATGTTCTAATGGATTACTTATGCCCTGTGGTAGCACCTTCCAAACTCATGTTGGACTGATCAGCCACAGCCATACAAAAAAAGGTACTCTGACCTCCAACATTATGATGTCATTGTTCCTCTTCACAAATGAAGGACAAACAAGAGTGTGTGTGACAGTGGTTGTTTTCTGGTACTGACTGGATGCTGAAGCACCTGGGGTCTTAGTTGTGTTGGCAACAGTGCCAATGGTCGGGACTGACTTAACTTTGGCTCCTGGCATCATTGTTGATGAATTTATCTTGGATTCATCTGCCTCTGTGATTCTGTTAATGCTGTGCTTTATACTTTAAATGCATTTTCCTGCCTATCTGTCTTGTTCAGAGCCTTCCCATCCTTTACAATCAATATTAGGTACCACTTTCTCCATTAACCTCTCTCTTAGCTTCCAAGCCAGAGATAATATTCTTGGCTATGTTTATAACTCTCCTGTGAATTGATAATACACTAATTTGTATAACTATTTCTGTACACATCTTCACTTGCATTCTAGACTGTAAGCTAATGAAGTTAGGAACTGTGTCATTCATCTCTCTAGCCCCAGTGTCTAGTATGATACATCAAATATGTCATAGAAAGTATATGTTTCTCAAATTGAATTGACCTGAAATAATATGGCAGAGGGTTATTTGCAATGTCCCTGTGGTGGAACTTTATCTGCCACCACTTTTTGTTCTCAGACATGCTGTTAGAGATGATGTTACTATTAGAATGTATTCATGTGGATGAAAATACTGATAATATGATCTACTTCCTGAATAGCCTTTCTTCTATGGAGCCATTGTTTCCAAGGTATGTCATTGCTTATGTCCCAGCATTATGGACTATGAGCAAACACTGAAGAGAGGAAATGAGATTTCTACCTTTAACAGCACAAGTGACTGGGTGTTGGATGTTATAGCTATTATAGAGTATATGTGGAGATGACTTCACAGGCTGAAGGACTCTTTTCTTGCTGTATCAAGGGATATTAGAGACTGAGGAATGGAAGACCATTACACCATTTGCTTACAGTTCAGATCTCAGATAAAGTCACCCACCCAATAGGAAAAGGTGACAAAAACCATGCTTTGTCAACCTCTTCCATCCTGAATGATCTTGTTAGTTAGATTATAACACCCTTTCACACTTAAAATGTATATCAAATTTGCCTTATATGTCTTCTGTAATCCATTTGGGGATAAATCATCTCTTTTTTTTAAAGCTTTAAAAAAATTATTTTAGACTCAAATGCCAGAACATAAATACAGTATAGAGAAAAGAAACAAACACATATCATGAACTTAAATATTGGAACTTAAAGACAAAGTTAGAAAGAAAAAAAAAGCATTTCGTGTGCATAGCAGAATATGAGAAGATTCAAAATATATAACAATAAATTTTCATTTCAAGAAAGCCTGTATGATGAATAATACTTGTGTTGAGAATTGTCCATCTTTTCTTTGCTTTCTTGTGAGTTTTCTTTTGTGTTTTGATGTGTACTTTTTTACTTGGTTCTTTTTTCCCTCCCCTCAACCCCCCCAGAAGGCTACAATAAATTTTAGATATGTTTTTCTATAGCTATAGATATATATGTACACATATACACATATACATCTATACATATATAGACATAAACTTTCCCAAACATATTCTACTCCTGATCTTTGTTTTTATGTTTGTGCTTATCTCTTGCTTCCTATCTCTCCTGCCTCCTCTACCCTCCTGTTGTTTACCTACTCCCCTCCAAGGATCCCTCCACTATCCTCCCATTCCCATAAATCTAAACACCCTCCTATACCTCCTTTTACTTATTCTCTTCCCCTCCTCTCAAGAGAGCCCTCCCTTGTCCTCTCCCCTCTCCCTATACCCCTACTATTTTATTTCTTTTGAATTTAGAAGACTTCTATACTCTTTTAAATATATGTGTATTGTTTCCTCTTCTACCCAGAACTACCAGCCTTCCTCCCCCATCTAATTCCTGTGTATCAGTTCTTCCTGTTGCACCTCATTTGCATAAAAATAACTACTCTTTCTAGCTGTTCCTAAATGGTTTTACTTTTTAAATTCATATCATACCCAGATTTATCCCAATCTTTCTTATGAGTTACCCAATTATTAATAAGAATCTTAGCCATACATTTACATACATACATAGATAGATAGATAGATAGATAGATAGATAGATAGATAGATAGATAGATAGATAGTAAACAGTCTGTCCTTATGAATCCCTTATAAACAGTCTTTGATATGCACCTTATATTTCTCTTGGTTTTTGTATGTTGAATCTTCTATTAAGTTCAGGATATTTTTTTTAACAAAGTCTTGAAAGTCAGAGAGTTTTTTCCCCATTCAGGATAATACTTGACTTTGCAGGGTATGATATTTCTACTGGAGCCCAGTTCTTTTATTCCTTGATATATTGTGTTCCAAAACCTGCAGTTCTTTAATGTCTCTGAGGCTAGGTCTTGTGTGAGTCTAATTGTGGTACCACTAAATTTAAATTGTTTTAATCTTGATGCTTTTAATATTTGATCCTTGAGCTAGGGGTTTTGGAATTTGGCTATGATATTCCTATGACTTTTCTTCATAGGATCTCTTTTAAGTGCTGTTCAATGTTTTTTTTCTATTTCTACTCCCCCCCTACTTTGTTCTAATGCTTCAGGACAATTTTCTTTGATTATTTCTTGTATTATTTTATCAAGATTCTTTTTTGGATCATAACTTTCAGTTAGTCCAATTATTTTTATATTTTCTCTTCTTTATTCTCCAAATCTGTTGTTTTTCTTATAAGATGGTTCACTTTCTCTTCTGTTTTTCAATATTCATATTTTGTTTATGTCTTGATCTCTTATAATTTTGCTGGATTCACTTTGCCCAATTCTAATTTTCAGGGTGTCACTTTCTTCCTTAAAGATTCTGGATTTCCTTTTCTAATTGGTTGACTTTCCTTTCATAATCTTGTTTTTCTTGTATTATTCTTTTTTTTTTTAGTTTTTCCTCTCTCTCATTTGATTTTTAAAGTCTTTTTAAAGAACTTCTATAAATTCTTTCTGGGCAGGTGACCCTTTGATGTTACACTTTGGGAGTTTCTTTACTTCAATATCCTCCTCTGAAGCCATCTCTATTCCCATAATAGCTTTCTTTGGTTGGATTCTTTCTCCTTTACCAGTGAATTTTTTTGTGGTAATAGCTTAATTTTTGTAATCACCTCTAGCCCTGGAGTATGGGAAATGGTGCCTCTTGCTCCAGATTTAGTTCTCCCCTTTAAATACAAACCAAAGCCAAATCTTCAACCTCCTGTAAGTGCCCGCAGGCAGGGGCTTTTTGCCCCACTGCTTCTGCTTTCACCAGGCGTGTGCTGGTTCCTTCTTGCCCTATCTGCTTTTCAAAGCACAGCTGGGTCTGGTGTTCCTTATCATCAGAGGTTCCCTAGATCTCCCTGGGCTCAAACGCCCAACTATCCCAGGGGTTAAAGTTCCAGTGGCTGGAGCCCAGGCAGCCTCTCAAACCTACTAACTCCAGGGCTTGTTACTTGTTGTTAAAACCTAGCCTGGAGGTTTTAACTCTTCCCAGGACCAAACCTCATCCTGAGATTTTTCTTCTCATCTTCTCAAATTGTCCCAGGAAGACCTGGGTTGTGCCTCTATTCTTATTTATTTCCACTCACACTTCGTTCACCCTAAGGTGCTATTTTAACTCTTTTGTTGGGGGAAATCTTGAGAGCTTGGAATTTTATGACCTACTCCACCATCATCCCAGAATCCTCTCTAAATCATCTCTTTTAATCCATCCTTCCTGCCCTGGCCCTCCTCCCCCCCCCCCCCCAAGTAATTTTCTTCAAAATGGCTCCCTATTCCCTTTAGCACTTCTAAACTCTGGCATTTAAGGCTTTGAACAACCTGACTCCTATCTTTTCAGTCTCCTTATGTTCCACGGCTCACAGTCTAATGGGGGAGAAAACAAAAAAACAAGTATGTTCAAATAGGCTACATACAGGACAAATTAGAGATAATCAAATAGGGAAGGCACATGTATTGAAGAGGATTAGGAAGGCTTCCTTTAGGAACTGGGATTCTTGCTGAGCCTACCTGCTGTTTCTTACAATAACTCCTCATCTCTAGTCTTTGTGCTTTGGCATTGTCTGTCCCGAGTCCTGGAATGTTCTCCCTTCTCACTTCTATACTCTTGGAATTCCTAGTTTCCTTGGAAACTTAGCCAAAGCACAGCCTTCTGCAAGAAACCTTCCCTGATCATCCCAACTACTAATGCCTTCTCTTCCAAAAGTACTTTGTATTCATTTGTTCAGACTCTGTATATGTTTATATATGTACATTTTGTCTCTCCCAATAAAAGGAATTTTCCTTGAGGGCAGTCCAGTTTCGTCTCTGTCTATATCCCCAACACTTAGCATAGTACTTGGTCCATAGAAAGTACTTAATAAATGCTTGTTGATTAATTGAAAAAGAGATATGATTCCTAGCTATGCCATAGACTGAGCCCTGGGAGGGTCATTGAACACTGATAGAATGGCAGGTGGGGTCCATGGGGTAGAAGAATGTCAAGAAGTTGGATGTTAAGAAATGGGAAAGACCTTGACAAGGGTCATCTTGGGGGAGTGACATGGTCTTGTGGAAAGATCTCTGGATTTGGGGTACTAGGATCTGGGTTTGAGTCTTGATTTTATTAAAACTAATTAGGTGACCTTGGGCAAATCATTTCTCTTCTCTGGGGCTGTCTTCTCCTTGTGAAATAATGGGATTGAATTAGATCATCTCTAAGGTCTCTCTCAGCTGGTAAGTCAGAAAGTGAAATGTCCAAATAAAGTACACAATGCTTTAGTAGCACTGGGTAGCTGTAATATGCATTATGAGGAGAATAAAGTTGATAAATGAGATACAGGGAGAAAAAGTCCCAAAGCATCTGGAAAGAACACTACAGATAGTAATGATGATAATGATAATTGATGTAATTTATATAATGCTTTAAGTTTTACAAAACACTTTATTATTTCATTTGACCCTTACCATACAATTGGAGGTATGTATTACAAGTATTATTAGCTCCATTTTACAGATGAGGAAACTGAATCTCAGAGAGGTTAAGTTACTTGCCCATAGTCACACAGATAATAAGTGTCATATGTGAACTATAGGTCCAGTTAGAAGAAACAAATAATATATTTACTATTGAAATTGTTAGGGAAAAATGTAAAATATTTGTTATACATAAAAAAACTGTCATAGTTTGTCATCTCAGATTTTTTTCATACAAGGACATTGGGACTCAACACTGAGATTTTGAATGAGTTCATAATTCAGGGTAAAATATTTTTAGTAGTAGGATGAAAAACATACATAAGGTTGGGGAAAGGTGGAATAAAGTTTGAATTATTTGTAAGAGAAAAAGTAAAGCATATTTATAAAGTAGTGTTACTGACCACAACTATATTCCAGGGGACATTCATTATTGAAAAGATCTTTTGAAAAACTCTTAGTTTCCTTAGTGATTGTTATATGGAATCCAGAAGCCAGAAGAATTGTGCTTCTTAAAACTGATGGACACATCTGCATTCCAGTGAGCATATGTCTACATGTGCACACACACACACACACACACACACACGGGGGGGAGGAAAATAGAGCAATCTTTTCAATTGTGTCTTTTTCTGTTTGAATCATTACTATATTATGTAGTGGTATTATTGGAAAAAGTATTTCAAAATAATAGAGACTTTGCTTTGAAAAGGACCTTCGAGGTCATCTATTTCCACCTCCTTCCCAATGCAGGAATCCTTTCCAAAGCAACCCTAACAGATAGACAACCGTCTACTGCTTAAACATTTCTAATGATAGGGAACCCACTACTTTACAAAGCATATTCCATTGTTGGGTGGCTCTAATCATTATAAAATTTTTCCTTAAAGTGAATGGGAATGTTTTTTTCTGATTTTGCAACCACACAGAATATACCTTCTCCTTTTCCCCACAAAACATTGCTTCAAATATTTCAAGAGGGATATAATATCTTCTCTTTTCCAGACTAAACATCCCAAGTTCTCTCTATCATTTCTCATACTATGTGGTTTCTGGACCATCTTTTACCATCTTCCTGGATGAGCTTCAGTTTTGTCTTACAATGTGGCACCAAGAACTGGATGTAATATGGTAGATATGGTCTGACAAATAGAATGATTATCTACTTTGGCATGGGTACTAAACTTCTATTCATACAGTGTATGATTTTATAATTCAATTCAATTAAAAAAGTATGAAGTGATTGCTATATGTAAGGCACTATGCTAGACCCTGGGGAGAAAAGACAAAAATTAAATATTCCCTCCCCTTAGGGGAGGGGGAGAAGATTAGGGATGAATATGTGCTCAGATAAATATAAAAATAAATACAAAATATTAAAAACACAAACAGAGTAAGTACAAAGTAATTTGGAAGTGAGGATAACACTAACAATTGGGAGAATCAGGAAAGGTCTATTCAAGAGGGAGCTTAGCCTTGAGCTAAGCCTTGATGGGAGCTAGGAATTCTAAAAGATAGTGAAGGAGGAGAGCATTCTGGTCAGGGAGGACACAGCAGGGGCATATGGAATGTCATGCCCAAGAAACAACAAGGACTCTAGTGTGACTGAAGTAGAGATTACATGAGGTGAAATAATTTGAAATTAGTCTAAAAGGGGAAGTTGGAACTAGATTTTGAAGGTATTTAAATATCAAAGGAATTTGTATTTTATGCTAGAGACGATAGGAGGTTCCTGAAGCTTCTTGATTTGGGTAGTAACATAGTCAGGTCATTGATTTAGGAACATTAATTTGACAGCTGTGTGGCAGAGAGTTTGAGGAAGGAAGAGCTGAGTGTCAGAGACACAAATAGAAAGTTATTGGAGTGGTCCAGGAGAGAGATGCTGAGAGTCCTGAATTATGTTAGGGCGTATATGCATGTCTAAGAGGTATTTGCTTAGAGATAATTGACCCCATGGCAGTTGATGAGATCACCAAGAGAGTATAGAAAGAAGAGAAGGGAAGGGAAGGGGGAAAAAAGAAAGGAAAGGAAACAGGAGGGTAGGGTTCGCAGGAGAGATTCCTGGGATATACCCATGAATAGGGGGAAGGACATGAATGATAATTCAGAAGGGTAGGAAAAGAGCCAAGAGAGAACAATGTCATGAAAACTCAGGAGGAGAGATAACAGAGAGGTCAAGAAGGATGAGCACTGAGAAAAGGTTAGTCCACAACATTAGCCCATTTTGAGTCTCACATCTTTTTTTGTATGAATTAAAGTCAATCTGTTATCTCTCTCTTCTTTCATTCCTTTACTTGCATAATTTTAAAAAATTTGCCTTTGAAATGCATTTGTATTTACCCCCATGATATTCTTATTCATAGTTCCATAATTTTCAAATGCTCTTATGGATCTATGATTTTATCAAAGTTGGTATTCTCTCCAAAGATACAGTTAGAAATCTATCCTTACCCAGTTATCCTTTGTGGCTCTTGTCCATCCATGTCCTCCTGTAAGCTTATTCTAGGGGATCCATCCAGTTTGCTGGAACCTTTGTAGCTCACAAGCTCCTTAAGGTCAAGAATTATTTTTGCCTTGCTTTGGATCCCCAGGATGTAGCACAATTCTTGGTACTTAGTGCATAATAAAGGTTTGTTGACTTTACTTGACATGATTGGTCATACATTGCTCTCACCCATATGACTGCTACATCTTTTGTTTGTTTGTTTGTTTGTTTCTATATTTCTTTTGTGACATTCTTTATTCCAATTTTCTTTTGTAGTTCCTTTTTTAAAAATTGTGCTGCAACTACTCACACCTATCATATGCCTCTCCACTGCCCACTGGGTGATGCTCATTTTCAATTGTTCAAAGGCCATATGTTTCAATGACTTGTGGCCATGGTAGACTTGCAGCACTGGTAGAACAGTGGTGTTAAAAAGATGTTTCAGTGAAAGGTTTGAGGTCATTAAGCAAACTTTGAAGTTTCTAAAAGGCATTCTAGCTTACTCTCCTCCTCTTCAATTCTGGGCCTAACTTGTTTTTTTTTTTTCAGTGTATAAACTCTGTAAATTGTCTATCTAGTTGCACATTGTTGTCTGGACAATAAGCATTTTTCATCTACTTGGTTCTTCTATGTTTTGCCCATAATTTTAGCATATTGAAATCCTTTGTCTGTTAGGGTTCTGGCAAAGTGATTATACATTAAGGAAATATCTCATAGAATTCTGGCAGCTCAGAATGGTTCTAAAATGGGATAACTTAATAGAGAACTACTCCAGAGACAAACAGAAGCAAACATTCTGAACAATGACTCCTGGAGATGACAGCTTTTTATTGCAAATTTATTCCTAGATACTCATAGCTGATGTATTCCCTTATAGGATCATTGGATCCCATCTTAGGGCTGTAAGGGCCTTATGTATCAAATCTAACCCTCATTTTACAGATGAGGAAACTAAATCCCAGAGAAGGAAAAGAACTTCTTGAAATGACACAGGTTATAATTGGCAGAGCTTGTTCAACTACCTGGGAAACTGTCTAACCTTACTATCATCTAGCCCATGGGCTGGCAGACTGTGGCCAGAGGCCCAAATCCAGCTCACCACCTATTTCTATAGACCTGTTTCTATAGCTGAGAATGGGTGAAGGGTTTTTTTTAATAAAATAAAACATTATTTAAAAAAATTTTAAATCATTCTTAACTCACTGGACATACAAAAATAGGCATCCAGTCAGGGTGCACAATTTGCTGACCTTGATCTAACCCAATCTATATTGCTCCATTATGTCTACAAGGATAACCACGAAAGACTTTGTCAAATGCTTTACTGAAAGTAAGATATGCCATATTTTTGGCAACCCACTGCTTTTGCTTGTATCTTTATCCAAAAAAATGAAGTTATTTTGGCATGATCGTTTATTAGCAAACACTTCCTTGTTCCTAGTGATCACATTCCTCCTTTCCCCACTAAGCCACTGTTTCATAGCTCATTTTAGTATTATTCTGGGGACAACCCACACTTTTTAAAATCTACCCTTTTCATCCTTTTGTAAAGGGAGATTTTTGTCTCACCAGGTTCCCTCAAAGATTACTTAACATGGTTTTATGATCACACCTGCAAATTCTTTTGGTACCTTAGGTTGTAATTTGTCTGAGCATGGAAACTTGAGCTCATTTAAAGCAGCTATGTGCTCTCTTACCATTTCATCTTATTTTTGGATCTCAAACCCCTCTAAAAGATCATTCGTCCTGCTGAAGAAGATGGAAGGAAAAGAAAAGTTAGATAGTCCTACCTTCTTTGCATATACCAAAGTATCTTCTTCCAATGGTGGACCAGAGCAAGAGCTGGGCAGGGTCTGTGGCTAAAGTTTCTTTGCTCTGCTGACTTTTTTGTTTTGTAGGTGTAGTGACAATGGTGTTGGCCTATCTATTCAGGGTGGGAAAGTCCATAGCATTAACATTTAGTCTATTTGGGGAAAGAAGAAAGAGATGGAGCTGAAGGGTCAGTTACCAGAGCAATGAGCACAAAATCCAGAGCCAAGGTGGCCCAAAGCAGAAGGCATATCTGGGGACCAGAACAGCAGGTAGGTGATGAATGATGCACCAAGGAAATCAAGGAAACAAGAAACATAGTCTGAGTTCATACTGTGAACCTGTTGTTCAATAAAGTTTAAGGTTAACCAGAGAATGTCTAGACAATTTATTTTACTCAGTGGGGTAATTGTTCTTGGGCATATGCTATTAATCCCAAATTCCTTTTCCTACTAGTTTCCCTTGCAAGTAAGGCAAAGTCCTTGTCCTTGTGGAGCTTTTGGCTTAATAAGGGTATTTGACATATATTTAAGTGAGTATAAGACAGAACAACTTCAATTCAATGATACTGGCCTCCTGGCTGCTGCCTTCAATAAGACACTCCATCTCTCAGTTCTGGACATTTTCTCTGGCTGTCCCCCATACCTAGAATGCTCTCTTTCCTCAGCTCCTTCTACTATCCTTCCTGGCTTCCTTTAAATATCAATTAAAAATTCCACCTTCTTCTACAGTCTAATGGGGGGAAGGTAGCACATAAAGAGGCCAGGAGATACGCTGCAAGAGGGCATGGGAAAGGGTCTGAGGAGGAGTGAGTTATCACGAAATCTAGGAGAGCAGCTGGGGGCTAAATGATGAGGGAAGCTCTTGGGGCTCCTTTCTTAAATGGTGGATCAGGTGGGAGGAGCTCTCCTATATCTAATATCCCTTCCCCTCTCCAGCCAGAGAGAGGTAGGGAGCCCAGGAGCAGGGTGTGCTGAGGACATGTGAGATACAAAGATGGAAGTAGGCCTAGTTCCTCTGGAAAGAGCTTACAATCTAATGTGAGGGGTGATAAAATAAATACAGAACTATCTGTAATATAGGTTGGAATGTGACACATTTAAAGGAGTGATTCAGGAAATCTACTATAAAGGAAAACTCACATTTTTTTAGTTTTCTAGATATTTATTTAATATTTTTATTTTTATACTGCATTATTAATACAAAATAAAAAGATTCTTAAACCTGTACTTATTTTTACTAATAACTTTTGTTTTCATATCACACTTATTTCTGAATATATCCCTACTGTCTCCCATAGCCAGCAAGCCATTTCTTATGACAAAGATTTAAAGAGGGGAAAAAAAAGCATTCTAGCATAACTAACAAACATATTGACTGTGTAACAGCATATGAAATATTTCATATCTGTAATTTACCAGCTCTGCAATAAGGCGAGGGAGGTGCATTTTCTCCACTGTTCTCTGGGGCCAAGTTTGGTCTTTATAAATACCAATGTGTAGTTCCCCCTCCCCCCCTTCCCCCCCCCCCCACACCAAATCTCACTTCCAAGGAAGAAAAGCAAGTGCACAAAATACCAAGAAACAAAACAAAGACATTATAGAATCTTGAAGAGAATTAATCATGCTGCTACACACCAAAAGACATGTATGTACAAAGGGGATTCAAACCCTGGGGAAGAAAATAAAAACAGTTTTGAAGCAAACTTTCAAAGGTTTCTGTGTTCCCTGCAGAGGAATCAAGTATGACAACTCTCTACAATCTCCAAATTGTCCCTCGTAAGACTTCCTAATTTTTTCATAACTAGTTTAACACAATCTTGACTTCTTTTGGTATTTTTAAATGGGAAAAAAGATGTTCTTAATGGCTAGCCTCAGCTTTTCTTCTGTTTTGTAAGAAAATATTGTTGCTTCATTTTATATCATTTTTTTTCTGACCATAAATTATAGCTCCTCTTTGAGATTTTAGCTTCTTGTAGACTTAAAACATTTCCTTTTTCTTTCAGTCTTTGGCATAAATCTCTTTTTTATGCCACACTTGGCTGTCTTAGACTTTTTTGTGCCATATCTTATTAAATGGACTTTATAGTTATTTTAACCCCTGCCATTTCTGTTTTAGGAAGTTCTTTTTTTCCATTGACGTCATCTTTTTGTTCATTTATTTGGCAAATATTGGTTGAGAGCTTGACAGCATGCAGAATACAATAGGGGAAATACATGTTGATGTTAATTAATATTAGTTATTTTATGATTATGTTATAATTAATTTATAATAAAATATAATTAATTTTTATTAACATTGATCAATATTAATAAAAATATATTGTTGATAATATGACATTATGATTTATACATTACTTATGTAGTATTATATATAATTATATATTAATAATAATACTTGAGGAATAGCTTACTTTTAAGGAGGGTCTTGCATTATAGAAACGTAGGTATGTCTCACTGGAAAGAAAGTAGCACCTACATTTGATAAGTCATGACTAACAACTTAAGCCTTTGAAGACTACAAAATAAATTTATAGAAAAACAATAATTTTCTCCCAATAGTCATAGTGAACATTTATAAAGCTCTTTAAGGTTTGCAAAGTGCTTTACAAATGAAATACTATGCAAATGAGGTAATTATTGTTGCATAAAATAGTAATAAAAGAAAACATATTAATAAGAACACTGCGCTTTGTTTCCAAATTTGAAAAAAAATTTGAAAGTCACAATGAAGGAAGATATCAGAAATGTAGGTAGAATAAACACATGCCTCCCCTGCTTCACATATGATTTCCATGATAGAGATAGCAATCCCTAAAGCCTTAGTAATTTAACTATGCTTTTTGCCAACTTCAGGCCACTCATTAATATTTCTAACTTTAAATCCATGATACTTTCTCATCTGAACACAATTTGACAGAGTGCCTAAGGTGGGAGGATATGTAAAATGAAGGGGGTCAACCCAATGATCCCTACATTTCTTTCAGCTCTGACATTCTATGATTTCACACATTAGAAATGCAAAAATTTTTAAATTGCATTCATGAATTCATTCAACACAATTTTACTGAATAGAAAGTTTGTTTAAATCATGCCCCAACAATATTGTATATATACTTAGATTATGTCTGTGTTGACTATTTTTTTCTCCCAACCTAGTTGTTCATTTATATGGCCTCTATGAGAGGAACTGATAGTCTAGCCAAGTCAACAATCATTTATTAAGCACCTTCTGTGTGCCACAGACTGTGCTAAAAGATGGGAATGTTAAGAAAGGCAAAAGTTAATCTGCTTTCAAGGAGTTCAGGGTCTAATGGCAGAGAGCATAAAACAACTATGTACAATCAACATATACAGGATAAATTGGAAATAGCCTCACAGAAAAGACACCAAGATTACAAAGCTTTGGAAAAGCTTCTTGTATAGGGTGGGATTTTAACTGAGACTTGAAGGAAGCCAGGTAAGTCCAGAGGCAGCAATGAGGAGGGAAAGAGCTCCAGTGGAAGGGGAGAATTGGTAAAAATGCTGGAGATAGGACATAGAGTGTTTTGTGTCTTCATTCCTCTCCAGGCTACACTCCTGACTGAACTTTCTAAACCTCCTCACCCTGAAAGTTCACTCTATCCCTGAACTTCTCACACTAGAAATATCCTCCTCCCTTGTGGTCCCTAGCTTTGATTTTCTAGTTAGTCCCAGAACCTCCATTTTAGGAAAATTGCCCAGACCAGCCATATCTTATTCCTTCTGATCTTGTAGACTTTCTCTACCATGTCTCTATGCATGTACCCTGTTAGAATGTAAGCTCCTTGAGGGCAGGTCCTGCCTGTCTTTCTGCTCGTGTTTACATTTTCCCCAGCTTAGCACAGTGCTTCCTACCTAGGAAGCCTTTAATAAATCCTTTTTGACCTGTCTTGACTTGTTCAAGGAAGAGCAAGGAGACTGGTGTCATTAGATAGTATGTGGAGGGGAGTAAGGTGTAAGAAGACTGGAAAGGTATAAAGAGGCCAGATGGTGAAGAGTTTTGAATGCCAAACAGAAGGTTTTATATTTGATCCTGGAGGGAACAGGGAGTTACTGGAGTTTATTGAATTAGAGAGGGGTAACATGGTCAGCCCTGCATTTTAGGATGATCAGTTTAGTAGCTGAAAGGTTATTAGACTGGAGCAGAGACTTGCAACAGGAAGACCAACCAGCAGGCAATAATCTATAGTCTATTGAAATAGACTGGTGTGAGACATTGAGACCCTGTACCACAGCAGGATCAGAAAAGAGAAGGGAGCATGTAGGAGAGATAGGGGGTGAGAGAGTTAGGGTTGCTAGGTGGCATCATAGTGCACAGAGCACCAGGCTTGGAGTCAGGAAGACTCATCTTCCTTTGTTCAAATCTGACCTCAGACTCTTACTGGTTGTGTGACTTTGAGCAAGTCACTTAACCCTGTTTGCCTCAGTTTCTTCTTCTGTAAAACTGGGGAAAGAAATGGCAAACCACTGCAGTATCTTTGCCAAGAAAACCCCAAATGGGGTCACAATGAGTCAAACACAAGTGAAAAATGACTGAACAACATAAAGAGTGTGCATTAGAGAATAATGTCTCTTTAGGTTGGACCAAATCCAGTGTTATCCAACAAACATTTATTCAGTGCAGACTACATGTCTGTGCAGAGCACTAAATGAGATATAACGTTTAGGAGTTTACTATTAACTTGCAGGTACCACAAATTCTAATGTAGCTCTGTAATTCCCCCCACCTTTCCTTGTACTTTGCCTTTTTCTTGCCATGGTGAACTAGGTTATGAGCCAGACAAGGGGAGGACGCTATGAAACAAAGAACAAGATGGGAGAAAAGTGAGCATGCTGAATGTGAAGGAATTGATATAGGACATGCTAGGGTTAGAGTGACTCAGGATGGGACTCACATGCAAATTAGAGAAAAAGAACAAAGAAAAATCACAAGTAATGGTGCTGGAATACTTGCATTAGTTTCCTTTGACTGATGTACTCTGGTTATGCCTAAAGAGGCTCTCAAGACCTGAATTTTCGGATGTAAAAGAGAACTATGGTTAGAAAAGCAGCAACATGGGGAATTAACGCAGCTGTAGAGTGCCCAGACAGGCTAAATTGGAGCGGAGGGTCCAGTATTTCACCTTCCCTACAAAAGACACAACAGAGAGATTTGAGACTAAATACATGAATTGTGTTCCTGAATTCCTAGGATGACTTGTTTATAGAGTTAGAAAAATCTGGTCTGCCTGGGACAGGAAGGACCTATGGATACCTAACCCACATGGTGGTTGTTTTTATTATATTTGGGTTTTTGTTTCTATTGCTTTTATGATTATGAGTAAGAACTGTATACATTTAAGCCATACTTGACTCCCATCAAACCATGCTTATTGAATTGGTTTTATTGAAACACAGAACATCCTAAAAAGGGAAGAAGGCAGAGTTTTCTTACACAATGGGTGGGGGCACCATGAACCATAAGAGTCTAATAGCATATATTCAAGCCTACCACACCTCTTGACTAACAAAATTAGTACTGCCACCCACGAAAGGGGCGGGATTAGGAGACAGAGGCAGCTAACTATTTGAGAACCATCAAAAGCCATCAACACTTTCTGGTATTAGGTTGAGCATATAACAGTGTTTGGGGTGAATGTGTTATTGCCAGTCCCTAACCCTCTTCATTGAATCAAGTCAGATAATTAGCCAGAATCCCTCTTACATAAATAACTATAGTACAGAAAAATGAATAATAATTGTACTATGGAGGTGCTAAAAGGGCTAGATGAGATATGAGTGGAAAAGGTCATAAGTACATAAGTATTCAACCAGGGAGATGTCAAAGGAGATGACATTTCATTTAGGCTTTGAAGGATCAGTAGGAATAGCAACCAAAGAGTAGAAGAGAAGATACCAAGGTATGAACAAGGACATGGGGTAGGAAAATATGGCGGTGTCTATTGGAGAAAGCAAATACTACAGTTTGACTTGGACATGTGTATGAACCCATACAGAGTCAGGGGAAAATGTAATTCAAGGGTTAGATGAATTTATCATATCAGATCATTGGGACAATGGCTGGATACAGAGTGAGGCTAACCCCAGCTGATAAATCATAGAACCTTTTTATACCAATTATTGGTAAGGTCTACTGGTGAGGAGATTGTAAGAAGGTAGCAGGAGTTGGACCCATATGCTCTAGTACAATAATGGTTGGTCTCTTGTTTATATTCCACTTTGACTTCTTGCCTGGATAACCTCCAACTTCTCAGGTTGTCATTGAATATGGGAACTATGGCACATAGAGATAATGGAGGGAAGGAAAAATATATGGAAGCTACATTTTCTATAGACAGTCATGTTCTGAATGGAGAAGAGGACCAAATTGTTCTAACAAATTCCACTATAGACAACAGAGTGGCCAAGTCATTCTAATGATAAGAGTAGCACCAGAGATATTATTCTAGGGTTGGCTTGTGTGATTTGTCTGCCCATTGACTTAGAGTGAAATGCCATGGAAGGGTGAATCTAATTGAAGGGTCATGAATGGAACCATTCAGAAATGTGAGCTAACCTGACCCCAAAATGTTACAGGGCTAGAAAGTTTCTTTCAGGAAGAGGTAGAAAGCTTTAGCTGCAGTCGGAAGTCTAGTGCATGAGAGGAAGTGAGCTGTCTGGTTCAGGCTGTCTATCATCACCAAGACTGCATTGTACTCCTCAGATACTGATACCATGATAGATAGTGTCAGATAGTGTTAACACCACCCAGGAACTCAGGGGAGTTGACAAGGTTTGCAGCAAACCTGAAAACAACCACCCAGGGACCTTGAACTGGGCACATATTTCACAAGACTGAGTGCTAGCTGATTCCGGGCCACAGTTACAGGCACTAACATTCATGAACTTAGGTCACATGAGTGTTAAGCAAATCCCTTGAGGCTTGTTTCTGAGTTATTATGGAAGAGATAGAAGATTGTCCATTGAATCTCATGAGAAGGATTGTACAGGTACAGGAGGAGGTAGAGGAGCCTACTCAAGACTAAGCCCCTCTCAAGTGTGGGCATTATGCCAGATTGGGTGGCTACAGCTGGGCCTGAGTAGGGGTTTCCTACACCTGTTGCTGGTGGAAAAATTCTAAAAACTGGCTGAAGGTTATTGTTTAGAAAACTGTAGGTGTGTAGAAACACCCATCAGGGTAACTGATCCATCAGGCATCTGCGGCTGGGTTGTAATGGCGATGTTTCTGCTTGCAAATCTCAACATATAAGAATTTAGGTAAGCACAAAAGTGAAACTACTGAAAATTAGCACTCAGAAGATATGATTAAACTGTGGGGAGAGCATAAATGTACTTTATGTTCTTATGTTGGATAGGAGCAATGGTAGGGTAAGGTGACTATCTCCAAATATAACTTTACAATTGTCCAAGATTGCCTAGTTTGGTTTTTTCTTTGCCACTTTGGGGGAGAAGTGTATGACAAAGCTGGGATGTGGAGGAGGGCAATGTTGCTTCTGGGAAGACAGCCCTATGTCAAGACTGAATTAATTTATTTCCAGTATAAATTGTTCTGTTGATCTAGATGTGTCAAGATAGGAGATGTTTCTCGTTGGTTCCTAACATGCTTCCAGTTCACTTTGCTCTAATGTCAGTAGATGTGTTGTTGGGGAATATAAACTACTTTAAATTAATGTAAGTCAGGGTTGACCTTATAAATTAGCATCTTTTGATGATGTCATTTGAAGAGGGACCAGACTAAACCATCTGCCCAAAATATCAAGGCTATCAGCAATGATTCTATTAGTCAGTTGATCAATCAATCAGCAAGCATTCATTAATGTGTGAGCACAAAGACAAAAGTGAAACAGACATTTTCTTTGAGAAACTTAAACTGTTTTTTTTTTGGGGGGGGTCATGGCATGTACATATATAGGTATGAACAAAATAGATGCAAAATAAATGTAAGGCATTTTAGGGGTGGTCAGGCACTAGCAGTTAGGGTGATCAGGAAAGGTTTCATATGGAAGATGGTGCTTGAGCAGAGTTTTGGGGGAAACCAGAGATTCTAAGAGAAAGAGATGAGGAAGGAATGTGGTCCTCAAGAACAGTCAATGCAAAAGCATGGCAAGTCATAAATGAGGAACAGTAAGACAGTGTGGTAGGACTGGAGAGAGTGTGGATGGGAATATTATATGGTAAATATGTTTGGTCCAGCTTGTGAAGGGTTCTAAGTGCCAATCAAACCAGTTTATATTTGATCCTAGTGGTAATAGGGAGCAACTGGAGTTTATTAATTATGTAAATGACATAATCAGACCTGTGCTTAGGAAAATCACAATGGCAGCTGTGTAGAGTCATGGATTGGAGTGGGGAGAGACTTGAAGTAGGCTGATCAATTGGGAGGCTGCTGCAGTGGTCTCACTGAGAGGTGATGAGTCTCCTTAGCATTACCCATTTATACACACACACACACACACACACACACACACACACACACACACACACATACACACACACACTTCTGGGAGAGATTAAGCCAATATGGTTAATAGACTTCACTAAAATCCTTGTCTGATGCCTCATTGTGATATGGAAGTTATCCTGAGTTCTCAAAGGTTATGCTGGTGTAAAACAAGCTTTGGTAGGTCCTACCAATCTGGAAAAGCTTTGAGGTTAGACCCATTGAAGGACTGACTGTGTGTCTGGGTAGTTCAAGGACCTGCTTTGCTAAGCATAGAGAGATCAGGTTAGCTGAAGTGTGATGAATCGCTTTGGTCATAGCAATGATCAAAAGATCATCTACTAAATTATGGTTTGCACAGGTGAGGGAGTATTTTCTCATTTAAATGTATGTGTGCACATGCATGTTTATATAAATGGGGGCTATTATGATTCTATGAACCAAGCACATTAAATTTCTACATCTGAATGGTTTCATGATTTGAAATGCTCATAAGAGATTATGTCTGCTCTGTGCTAATGACTTTACATTGATCTGCATGTAAATTCCTAGATGTCAGAGAAAACTTGGAGGCTTTTCTCTCTAAGGTACAATTATCTTCATTTAGAAACCTGTCTTTGCCAAGATTGGAGCAGCTTTGGACCGATTTTGACTTGCTGGTGTTGCCACCTTTGCCTTTCCCATTTATCCTAAATCAAGGAAGGAATGAAGTCTAATCTTCCTTCTTTTTATTTCACACCCTGTCAGGAAGCCCACCCTGGGCCTCCACATCCTTTACATCTTGGGCCTTTACAATTGGAAGGCTAGTCAGTATAATGGCAATGTCGATGAATATTCATCAGCAGCTTCAGGCATTTCTAATGTGTTGTGGCTGTTCTGGACCTCTTTCTGGCATAGCCCAGGGCCCTTACTAAAAGAATGCTCCCAGCTGCAGACCAGGAGAACAATGTTCTCTTTTTGTTATCTTTGAAAATGCTCCATCTTATAGGACTCACAGTGTCAAATTCGGCTTACTTCATGGATGTATGGCAAGGTCTGGTACATGCATGCTATCCCAAGAGTTAATGTTTGTATCCTATGTAGAACTGGATGTATGCACAGGTGGAGTAGAGGGGGCAGATTGATCACTAATATGGTCTAGGGTTTGTCATAGGGCTTGAAATTTTACCATAGGTGGTCCATTCCCCTGTAATCCTGGTTACCAGGGAGGCTGAGGCTGGTGGATCTCTTGACCCTGGTTGTTATAAGCTTCAGTAGAGCTAAAGCTGATGGGATGAAAGCATTAAGTCTAGAACCAATATGGTGAGTCCCCAGGAATGGAGGGGGGGGCACTGGGTTGCCCAAGGAGGGGTGAACTGGCTCAGGCTGGAAATAGAAGTCAAAGCTTTTGTGCTAATCAGTGTTAGAATTGGGCTCTAAATGGGAGGCAGCTAGATGACTTAATGAATAGAGCACTGGGCCTGGAGTCAGGAAGACCTGAGTTCAAATGTGGTTTCAGACACTTACTAGTTGTATGATCCTGGGCAACTCACTTAACCTCTGTTTGCCTCAGTTTCTTCATCTGTAAAATGGGGATAACAATAACCCTTCCTCCCAGGGTTGTTATTAGTATCAAATGAGACAGTAAATGTAAAACACTTAGCACAGTGCCTGGCACATAGTAAATGATAGTTATTATTTTAATGGCTACTACACCCAAACACAAGCCTGGTTGAGATAGAGACCCAAGCTCAAAAAAAACTCCAAAACTATTTGTTGTCCTTTCTAGGAAATTTCTTTTCAAAGCAAATGCCACTGGGAGGAGAAACAGGTTAAGTGGATAATATTTTCATTTGGGTTCCATTATCAGACTGTTTCCCCTTGAAACAGAAGTGGTTGCAGGAAATTGAGAGCCCTGAATATTTCAGAAGAGGTGGTGAAGTGTGAGATGGGGAGAAAGAGGGTGAAGAAAGGAGAGTCAGGGTCATAGGCTCATAGATCTGGACCTTAGAGGTCTTATTTTAGAGATAAGGGAATTGAGGCACAGAGAGGTTGTGTGAGTTGTCCAGAGTTACAAGATAATGAATGTCTGAGACAGGATTAGAACCTAGACTTTAGACTTACTATACTAGGTGGTAAAGAATTGCTTTGTATTTCACTTAGCTGATTTCCTTTTCATAGAGTTCGATGTCCCTTTCTCTTTTTTAGGTGGAGAGGAATTGAAAGGGGGTGTCCTTTTATTTTTCCCCATTAAAAAATTGATACCTTTTAAAAACACCACAGTTATTTCCTGACATACTCTACTCCACAAACTGAACCCTTCCTAGTAACAAGGAGAAACAGGCAAAACTGATGGACAGAACAATCAAGTCTGGCAGCATATGCAGCATTCTGTACCCAGAGTTCTTCATATCTACCGAGAGAAAGGATGTGAATTTCACCCTCTGTACTATGGAACCAAGATTGTTCACCATAATTAATCTGAGATCAACTATCTTTTATAGTTATTTTCATTTACATTATTGTGGTCATTGTGATGATTAGGCTCAGGTTTTTGGAATGTATTATTTTGAATTGTATGGAGCTCCTTTTTATTTTAGAATATATTATTCCATTCACTTTTGCAGTTTCTGATGGGTGCAGAATAGTCTTATGTTATTCAAATTTCTATTCCTTTCTTAGGAAGATTTTTCTTCTGATTGCTTGCAGAATTTATTTGTCATTAAACTGTTAAGTTTAACCACTATGCATCTCAGAGTTTAAATCATAGGGCTTTTTTCTATGAGTTATCTGCAGATTCTTTCAATTGGCATTTTTTTTTCTGTTTTCAGAAGTCTTGGGCAGTTTTCTTGTATTTTTTTCTTGCATTATGATGTTCAGGTTTTTTGACTTGTCATGTTCTTCTGGGGGTGGTCTATGGTACTAAGTTGTCTCCTGTACATCCTGTCTTCAAGATCAATGAGTTTCATTTGCCAGGTTAATTCTGTGTTTTAGTTATCTGGCTGAGGGCTGCTGCAGCAATCCACCACCCTAGGTAGAGTATTTTCCATCTTCCTCTGCAAGTGGGTTGGCAGTGTTGATATCTACTGCTTGCTACCATAGAATGGTGGGATGCAAGCAGGAGAAGAGTTTGCCAGTAGAGATTTCAGCAGCAACAGGGGAATTGATGAGTGGATCTCAGAGCACGAGACAGTGGGTCGACTTATGTACCTAGTCAAAGCATGGGGGCTGGTGGGGAGGGAAGACTGCTAAGTGAGCACCTGGGATTAGTACTCTCTGCCATAAATTCATAAAGTTGTTACCTTGTGAAGCTTCTTGGTGTCTGTCTTATAGGTACAGCTGCAGCTGGGAAAGCATGAGAGCATCATCCATTTTTCAGAACCTGGGCAAGCATGCTGTCATGTAATTGATGTAAAATGCTGATGAATTTCTCTGGGAAACCAAATTTGACATAATTTTCCACAAGCTTTCGTGACTGACAGTATCAAAGACCTTGATCAGATCTGTAAACGTTGTGTACAGACCTCTGTTCTGCTCCTGGCATTTCTCCTGGACTTGTCAGACAGCAAACACCATATCAACTGTTCCTTAGCCCTTTCTGAAGCCACATGGCTCTCAGGTAGATGGCCATCTTCCAGTTGAAGGATCAGCCTATTAAGGAGGACTCTGACAAGAATCTTGCTAGCAATAACTAAAAGAAAGACATCCCCCCACCCCGTGATTGTCACAGGACAATCTATTTCCTTTATCTTTATAAAGATAGAAAATGGAGGTGTCCTTGAATTCCTGGGGGATAACCTCTTCTTGATGCATAATCAAGAAAATTTGTCAACTTTAGTATGAGCAATGTACCCCCTGCCTTCTAATTCTCAGCTGGAATAGAATCAGTACCATAAGAGTTGTGCCATTCAGAGCATCTTCTTTGGTTGGAAAATCAACTCAAGAGGGGTTGACTTCTACCTGAGCATACAGTTAATGGCTTCAGCATTGATTGATTGAATGAAGTAGGACTGTGTCCTTGCTCCCATCCATGATGTTTTTAGCAATGTTTTCAGAAGCCTTTAATGAGGATGAAAATGGCATTAAAGGCCATCTACTGCACTGAGAATAAATTATTTAATTTGAAAAGACTGCAAGCCAAGACTAAAGTGGAAGGAGAGTTGGTGCATGATTTTTTGTTTGCAGATGATTGTGCACTCAGTGTAGTCTCTGAGACTGAGACACAACGAAGTATGAATCTCTGATGCTTGTGCTAATTTCAGCCTAACAAGTAACAGCAAGAAATTGGTTCTCCATCAACCAGCACCACACCATCATGGAACCATTGGTTACAGCAAACAGAGAAATTTTGAATTCTGTGGAAAAGTTCACTTACTCTGGCAGTATACTTTCCAGGGATGTACACATAGATGATGAGGTTGATGCACACATTGCCAGAGCTAGTTCAGTGTTTGGGAGGCTCCAAAGGAAGGGGTGGGAGAGAAGAGGTATTAGAATGACTACCAAACTGAAAGGCCACAGAGCCATTGTGCTGAACTCATTATTGTATGCCTGTGAAATCTGGACAGTATACAAGTGCCATGCCAGGAAAATGAATTGCTTCTATTTGAATTGTCTTAGGAAGATTCTGAAAATCATCTGGCAAAATAAGGTATCAGACACTGAGATCCTTCCTTGAGCTAAACTGCCAAGTATTCAAATTCTACTGCAGAGAGCACACCTCCAATGGGCTGGCCATGTTGTTGACATGTCAAACATATGTTTGCCTACAAGACTGTTTTATGGAGAATTCATGCAAGGCAGTATTCACATGGTGGTCAGAAGAAGTGATACAAGGATACTCTTAAGGTCTCTCTAAAGAAATTTGGGATGATTGTGAGACATGGGGGACACTGGCACAGGATCATCCAGCATGGTGTGCCCTCATCAGAGAAAGTACTGTGCTCTATGAGCAGAATTGTAATATAAGCAGAATTTCAATAGCTCAGAAGAAACATGAGATGCATAAATTTAGACATCTCTATTCCAAATGTTCATATAGATTATTTTTTTCTGACCTGTGGTGGAGGCTTCTGAGTTCATATTGGTCTGATCAGCCACAGTTGGACACATCATACCTTGACTCCAACATAAGGATACTGTTTTGATCCTCTTCAGGAACAAAGGACAGCAACCAACCAACAGCTACAGGTGATTTATCTCTGGTATGGAATTCTCTATCTTGTGGGTCACATATTTTTTTATGGTCGTGAATACTATTGTCTTGATTCTGTTTTCTTTACTCTGTATTATTCCAAGCCTTCTTGTTTTCAAAATGCTTTGTTTCCTCCATTTTTAAATAATATTTCATTACATTCATATATCACAATTTGTCTAGTTGTTACGCAATCAATGGGCATCCATTTTGTTTCCATTTTTTTAAACTATCACAAAAAGTGCATTATGAATTTTTGTTTCCAGAAATTCTTATTGAATAGGGAGTTTTCCCCTCAGTGGTTTGAGTTCTTGGGTTTATTAAATACTAGGTTGCTGTGTTTGCTTCTGGGTCTTGCTTATCTAATATGTTCCACTGGTCTACTTTTTAATTCTTTTAAAACAATATTAAATAGTTATGCTAATTATAGCTTTGTAATATAGTTTAAGACCTGATACTATGAGACTAGCATCATTCCTAGGTAAGAGGATCAATGGTTGTAGAGTTGGGCCTGAATTCAGGAAGAATTGAATTAAAATCTGACCTCAGATATTTACTAGTTGCGTGATCTTGGACAAATCATTTCTGTCTATCTCAATTTCCTCAACTATAAAATGGGAATAATAAAAACACCTACTTCCCAGGGTTGTTGTAAGGGTGAAATATTTGTAAAGTGCTTAGAACTGCCCAGTGCAGAGGAGGTGCTTAATAAATGTTCTTTCCCTTCCCTTTTTGTGATCTCCCTTGATACTCTACACCAGAGATGGGGATCCTGCAGCCTCAAGGCCATATGGGCGGGGCCTTCTAAGTCTTTGGGTGAAACCTTTTGACTGAGTCTAAGTTTTACAGAACAAATCCTTTTATTAAGGGGATCTGTTCTGTGAAGTTTGGATTCAGTCAAAGAGCTGCACTTGAAGACCTAGAGGGCCTCAAGGATGCAGGTTCCCCATCCCTGCTCTACACCTTCTGTGATTTCAAATGAATTTTATTATTTTGCCTAGTTCAGCAAACCAGTTCCCTTATTTGTTTTGACTTAAAATATCTTTTAGTACTCAATGTCACTTTTGAAGTCAGATTGAAGTGAATATAAGCATTTAGTACCATCAAGACCAGTTCTTGCTTTTTAACAGTTTTTTCAATAATAGATTTAAAATACTCTAAGTGGTGATTGTCATGTTTTGTAAAGAACATTGATAAGATATTCTGATGAACTGGACATGTGGCTCTAGCAACATGGATAATCCTCATCACTAAAGCTGTTTCTCTAGAAACTGTTTCCATTTCACTTTTGTATTGGTTTTTAGATGAAAGAAATATTTTATTTGTAGTCAATTCTCCATTTTTCATATCAGTAATGGGAGCCAGGGCACAAGTTGTCCAAAATAACAGCCAATTTAAAAAATCATTTGTGTTAGGTTTTGAAAGCTCTTTGTGTGAATTTTTAGCGACAGATCCACTTTCCTAAATGCAGGATCATAGGGATTAGAGATAAAAGTTAAGTTGTGGAGTCCAAACCCTTCACTTTATAGGTGAAGAAAGGAAAGCCCAGGAAATAGATATAGTTAGTGGCAGAGATGGAATTCAAACCAGGTCCCATGATTTCTATCCAGTGCTCTTTTCACTGAAACAACATTTTCCTTAGGTTGATACAAAGGTTGAGGTCTTATTGTGTGCAGACTTACATGGAAAAATCAGAGACTATTCAACCATTTCTTAATGGTTGGACTTATAAGTTGTTTCCAGGTTGTTGTTTTTTTTTAACATTTACCCATGAAAATATGTATGTCTATTTTTAAGCCGCAATAGTATCCTCAAAATATTGTTCTATTTGTAGGATTACTGGGTTAGAGAGTATGATCAGTTTCGGAAAGTATGTTGGATACTGTCCAAAGAGGTTGTTCCAATTTATAGTTCCCAGACAATGTAATGGAATAGGTACTCCACAACACCACCAGAATTGAAAGTTACTATTTTTAGCTTTTTTTTCTTTTTACCACATTTGATGAATAAAAAGCACTGTCCTAAAGTTATTTTATTTTTTATTTCACTGATTATTTTAGTTTGAACAATTTTCTAAACTATTACTAAGATTTGGGATTTGAAAATGGTCTTTTCATAATTTGATCATTTTTTTCCTTTGGAGTATAGGTATTTCTCTTAGATATTTGTGTTGATCCCTTAAAGCATTTGGATTTTTACCAGATATATATCTATATTTTAATTTTTCTTCATTATTTTCCTTTTTTTTAATTTAGAAACATTATTTTTGCAATACATACTCTTTAAGTTTTTGCACAAATATAAAAATTTTACCTGCAATGATTTCTTCCATTTGTTCAGTAGATAAGAAATTTTCTTCTCACCAAAATTAAGTATGTCATTCCTCTTTTTTTCCAATTTCTAGTTATTTAAAAAATAGATCATTGATCCAATTTGAGTTTATTATAGTGTATGGAATGAATTATGTCCCTAAATTAATTTTTTCCACATTGGCATCCAATTTTCTCAACCATATTTATTAACTTTATTTAATTTTTTTAACCAAAAATATGCATTAAGCACTTATTATTTGCTAGGCACTGTGCTAAGTTCTGGTTATAAAAGAACAAAAAGAAAATAATTTGTATTCTATAGGAGTTTACATTCTAAGGGGGAGAACAGACAACATTCATACACAGATAAATGCAAAACTCAATAGGGGCAGGTACCCCTGGTCCTTGGGGGACCAGAAAGGGGCTCATATATAAAGTGGTGAACTGACCTTTAAAGGAAATCAGAGACTGTAAGATGCAGAATTGAGGAAGGACTATATTTCAGGAGTGAGGAACCAGTCAGTGCAAAGTATAGAGATAGAAGATGGAGGGATGTGTGTGAGGCTAAGCAAGATGAGTCTGGCTGTATTATAGAATTATAGTGTGTGTAGAAGGGTACAGTATTGTGTAATAAGACTGGAAAGTTGGGATAGAGCAAGGTTGGATAGTGCTTTAAATGCCAAACAGAGCTGTTAATATTTGACACTAGAAATAATAGAGTAAGTTCATTGAGCAGAAGGGTGACATGATGATTCAAATCAATTTCATCTGATTCAGTTCAATACTACTACTTCCTTTAAGAAAAATACTAAGCACCTCCTGTGTGAAGGCTTGCCAAGTCCTTTTCAGGGCTGTCCATCCACCTTTGGTGTCCACCTGTCACCCAGCCCTCACTTGTGGCTTCAGGAAGCTGTAGCATGCACAGTGGGCACATTCTGGTAAAACCATCATGGCAGATGGACTAACTCAGCTTGAGAATAACCAATGGGCTTCAAACCCCTTGATGAATTAGAAGGACACTTACCCAAAACATGTGAAGACTTCTCCTTACAGAAGGGGCATAGGAGAATAATTTGTTCCAAAGGTGGAACGAACACTTAGAGCTTGGTAAGACATTGAATATGCCAAGGTCATCCCCTGCATCATCACAGTGTGTGATGTCACTGGTTATCTTTGGAAATGAAGGATGAACAATAACTAGTCCCTAAGGTGTGAGGTCTTAGATTGCTATGTCAGTGTAGAAAAATCACTGGTAACCACATAGGGGATGTATTGGTATGGGCAGACCATCTAGGCAGGGAAATCAATTAGGAATTTATTGTAATAACCCAGGTGAGAGGTGAGCTAGAATACTGTGCTTTTGGATTTATCAAACACAAACTTCTATATGTGCCAGGTTCTCTGTCTGGATTCTTTTTTCTATACTAGTGAACTATTTTCCTTCTCTCCCCCCACCCCCATCTAATACTAGCAGCTTTAACAATGACAATTTGGAAGTGTATTTTGAAATTTCCATGGGGTAAATCTCCTTTCATCTTTCTTTTTTCTTGGTAATTTTCCCCATTTATTTTTTCTGTTTAAATTTTATTACTGTTTCACTTAATTCCATGAAGTAATTAATTGGTATTTTGGGGTTTCTAGGTGGTTCTGTGAATAGAGAACCAGGGCAGAAGTCAGGAAGATCTGAGTTCAAATCTGACCTTGTGGACTAACTAGCTATGTGTCCCTGGGCAAGTCACTTAATCTCTGGCTCTCTCTCTCTCTTTTTTTTCAGTTCACTCATTGGCAAAATGGTGACAAAAATAGTACCCATCTGCCAGGGTTGTTGTGAGGATCAAATGAGATAATGACCCTAAAGCACTTAGCATGGTGCCAGGCACATAGTAAGTGCTATATAAACGATAGCTATCATTATTATTGATTGGTATTGTATTGTGGTTATAAGTTATTTTAAAAAGAATTGATATTTGTAGTATTTTAAATTTATCTTGGTTTTTCTTTTTTTGCTTAATCTGACCATATATAGGTGGTATCCCTACAGTTTTTCAATTCTTCCTTATTTTTTCAAATTTGTTTTAAAATTACATTTATATAGGTGTATACAGATAAATTTTTTGTTATTTAGTTGTTCAGTTGTGTCTGACTTTTCAAGAGACATGTGGACCATAGCATGCCAATATTATCAACAGGATTTTCTTGTCAAAGGTACTGGAGTGATTTGCCATTTCCTTCTCCAGTATATTAAGGCAAAAAATAAGAGGTGAAGTGACTTGCCCAGGGTCACACATCTAGTAAGTGTCTGAGGCTGGTCAGGTCTTCCTGACTCCAGGCCTAGAGCTCTACACACTGAGCCACTCACTCAACTACCTCCTGCTACAGGCATATAGGTCATGGTAAGTCAGTGCCCAAATACTTGATGCGTTTTGTCACTTTTGTAAATGGTATTTTGCCATAAGTTCTCCCTGATTTCTATTAGTGATGCATAAAAAATGCAAAGTGTAACTTGTAACTTGATTCTGTACCCCCTATCACATCTTATTTGGTTCCTGGCTTCCCAGTCATAGCTGGGAATGGAGACTGCCTCACACTTATCCTAGCTCTCTGATGCCGACCTCTAGGTGTTCTTTGCCCTTGGGCTCCCCCATATTCCATTCCATACATTCTGGTTACACTTATGAAAGAAGTCAAACCAGAACAGCAAAAGCAAGTGAGGAGGCCCGTCCAGCTAGGTACTGTGGTTTCTCCTTGACCTAACTCAACCTTAGGGAGTCACAAGGGCTATACTGAGCATAGGATGGAGTTTTAAAAATGTTTCAGTATTTAAACAATTTCAAGCATTGCTTGTTTGCTTCTCATCTTGTGGGAAGCTTCTGAATTCCTATTAGGAATGAGGAACTAAGTCTGATCTGATAATAAACAATACCAACAAAATAGTAGGGTGACTGGAATGAAGTATCTAGGTCATAAATGCTGACTGTGTTGGGGGAAGGTGAGAGAATTTCATGTCAAATAGGGGATAGAAATCTTTCTTGGAAACTGTCATCCTTCCTCCTCCTCTGGAGGGTCAGGGTGATAATCTTTCTAATGGGTATCTGGGCTCTTCCTACAGCCCCTCAGCTCTGCTTGGGAGAAAAGCAGACTGTGGCCTATGACCCTAATTGCTGAGGATGGGTAAGAATTAAGGACCACTGGGAGTCCTACCTCTTTCCCTTCTCTCTGATCATCACCTAACCTTAGGGTTATTTATATAAGAATGACTGATTTGACTATTCCACAGATTCACAGAATCTCAAAGTTGGAAGAGTGTTCAGAGAGCATCTGGTCCAATCTAAACCTGAGCAAGAATCCTGTCTGTAAAACATCTGAAAATTGGGCAGAAGCAAAAACAAAACCATGATGTTTGGGCCCTCAATGATCTTGTAAACTGTGGGGGTGGGGGTGGAGTAGGAGGGGTAGAGAAGGGCAGAGAACAGGAAAGGGGAGGAGCATCCCATGCATATGTAAATATGTTAATATAAATACATTTGTTTTTTGTCTGAATTTGTGATTTCATTGGTATTGGGTCCCTAATGAAGAAATTCCCTTTCCCAATGTAGGTCTGCAACTGCTTTTCAACTTACAACCTTAGAGAGCTGCCTGGCCAATTTTCAGAGGGCAAAACTCAAGCCATCAATAGATGTATTTAAAAAAATAATCTAGATCACTAATAATTAGAGAAATGCAAATTAAAGCAAGCTCTGAGTTTCCACCACTTCCTACCCTTCAGACTGACAAAACTTTTAAAAAAAAAAAAAGGAAAATTCTGGAGAGGCTGTAGGAAAACAGGTACATTAATGCACTGTTGGTGGAGCTGTGTACTGGTCCAGCCATTCTGGAAAACAATTTGGAGCCATGGCCCCAAAATTACTAAACTGTCTATGTCTTTTGATCAAAAGCAATACCACTACTAGATCTATTCACCAAATAGATCAAAGGGGAAAAAGACAAATACATACAAAAATATTTATAGTGGTTCTTGTAGTGGTAAAGAATTGGAAACTAAAGAAATATTCATCAGTTGGAGAATGGCTGAACAAATTACAGTATATGAATATAGTAGAATATATTACACTATAAGAAATGATGAAGGGGATCTTTTCAGAGAAACACAGGAAGACTTATATACTTAAATGCAGAATTAAGTGAGCAGAAACAGGAGAAAAATCTATGTTACGACAACAACATTGTAAAAGACAAACAACTTTGAAAGCCTTAAGAACTCTGATCAATGTAATGACCAACCAAGATTCCAGAGAACTCACAATGAAACATGTTACTCACCTCCTGAGAAGTAATGTACACATTGGAACACATTTTTTTGGACATGGACAATGCAGGAAATTTGTTTTGCTTAACTATGTATATTTTTACCATTGCTTTGTTTTTCTTTTTTCATTAGGATGGGAGTGAAGGCAAAGGGAAAGAGAATAAATTTTTATTAATTACAATTTTTTTAATTTAGAAAAAGGAGAATTGCCTGGCACATGGAGAAATTAAGTGACTTGCTTAAGATTACATAGCCAGTATGTGTCAGAGATAGGACTTGAAGCCAGCTCTTCTCCATGATGCTCCTCTTAAATACCGAATATATACACAAATTTATCTTGTATTTACTTTGCATAGAAATGGAAAATATAAGCAAAGTAATTGGGGGTGGGGAGCATTAGCAGTTGGAAAGATCTGAAAATACCCTGTGAAGGTGATATCTGAAATGAACTCTGAAGGAAAGTAGGGATTCTAAGATGTAGAAGTGAGGAGGGAGTGCATTCCAGGCATGGGGGAAGGGGGGTGCAAAGAAAGAAGGAAATAGAATGTAATGTATGAGGAACAATGAGTAGGCCTGTTTGGCTAGAATGTAGATTGGGTAAAGGGGAATAATGTGTAATAGCTCTGGAGAGGTAAGCTGATGCCAGATTGTAAAGGGCTTTAAATGACAAACAAGAATTTGTACTTTATTCTAAAGACAATAGGGAGCCATTGGAGTTCTATGAGCTTGGGAGTGGCATGGTCACAACTATTCTTTACAAAAATGACTGCTGGAGAATGGATTGGAGAGGAGAGAATCAGTCTGGAGGTAAAGAGATCAATTAGGAAGTTATCACAAGAGGTGATGCAGGCAAGAGATGATATAGGACTGAATTATGATGGCAGCCCAATGAGTGGGGAGAAGATTTATTGATGTAATGCCTGGCACATTGTGGGTGTTTATAATGCTTGTTAAATTGATTGACTTGGAAACTGATCAGATGGAAATATAGAGTGAGAGTGAAAAGTTAAGAAATTACTCCAAAGTTGAAGATCCAGGGGACTAAGATGGTAATGTCCTTAGTAGAAACTGGGAAGCTACCTCTTTTCCCCTATTCTATTATCATAAAATCTCTCACCTCTCTCTTCACCCTATTTCTTCCTCCCTTGCCCCAATCTTGGAGCCAAAGATGGTCTTTCTCCTTGCCAAGGTCAATCCTTCTCTTGTGGTTTTGGTGCCATCCTCTCCTATCTCTACTGGGGGTGGTGATTGCAGGAAAAATTCCCAATCGAAGTAGCCCAGTTTTCTCAGTAAGGTATGAGGCAAAATCTTGAATTAAAAGAGAAGGAAAGAGGTGCATTGAGAAGAAAAAAAACAAATGATGTTTCTGAAGTGCCATAGAGCACAATCAAGAAAGAGTAAAAAGATTGCAAAGCAAAAATAAAAGCCCAGCTTATTCCATTAATTTTGGGACCTGGATTGGAGAATGGATTTATGATTTCATTAGTAGGGGGAACTTCCAATGAGGAACCTCCCTCTCCCAGTGTAGATTAGCACCTGTGCTGCAACTGATAGTCTTAGAAAGTTTTCTGAGACACCGAAAAGTTAATTTGTCTAGGATCACACAGACAATAGTGGGACTTGAACTCAGGCTTTCCTCACTCTGAGATCATTCATTCTGTCCTCCATTCCATGCTGCCTTCATAGTGCTATTGGAATCCTTTTTTGTGATTATATTTTAATTTTCATTCTCCTGCAGGGCTTCTCAATTTTCTTTCAGTGAAGAATGACACTATGATGATTCAAGTGATATTTCAAGCATACTGTCATTCCAGTCTTCATTGGTATGGCATATATTACTACATAATTTATGCATTGAGCCTAATCTACGCTTTTCACTATTTTATATAAAGGCTTCATTGTTTCATTTGGTCGTTTTTCTTTTGTATGATGATACCTGACATTTGGATAGAATATTTTCACCTTTCATTTGACAAGCAGCAATCTCAGGAGGGAGTCAGGGCAATGGTCCTCCTTTGACTCTGAGGAATTTGATGCCCAGAGGAGTTAAATTATTGTCATGCTTTCACAGAACCTGATCTCCAAATCTAGTTATCCTTCTACCAAACCTGATTCTTTCTGGCTTTTCTTTGGCAAGAGTTGGACTTGGGGTGGAAGGGCCATGTTTGGACATCTATCAACTTTCTAACAAGTCTTCTCCCCACATCTCTGTTGTAGTCTCTGGCTTTATAGAAGCAAATTTTCATTTAGCCAGAGAATGGGAGTACTAGTGTGTTTTCTCTTGGAGAAAAGTCTCCTTTAGCAGAGAACTCTAATTGAATCAGTACCCTACAAACACAGCACCACAGAGCTCACTTAATATTTGTCAGTCTATTCCTAAATAGCCTGTAAACTGTCCAAAGAAAACCTTGCTTTTTCCCTTTTCCTGAAGGGAAGTATTGGATGAATGTCTGCTGGGTGTAACTCCTTTAAGGAAAACAGGAACAAAAGTTGATGGGGTATGGTAGGAAGGCGGAACAAAAAAAGGCCAGGGGTAACTATAGGAGGTTTGTCTGTGATCAGCTATTGCAGAAAGGAGATTAGAAATTTTAGGAGGTGATATCTAGAACACTGATTTAGTTTTTAAGGGATCTAGGTTTAAGTCTAGGCTTAGCTTTAAATTTTAATGTGGACCTATCCATTAACTTGTATGTCTGGGTCTCTTTTCCTATAGTTGTGAAGTGAAAGGGTTGAATTAAATGATTAGCATGGTACAATGGAAAGACATTGTCAGAGGAAATTGATCCAAATCCTGACCCTGGTAGTGACTTTGGGCAGTTTACTAAATTGTCTCTTGGCCTGTTTTCTCACCTGCAGAATGAAAGCATTGGACTAAATGTCTTTTAAGGTCCCTTGTATCTCTAAATTTTTTATCCTAAGATAAGCGGAGATTTCTTTTTTTTTTAAAGCAATTGTAACTTGCTCAAGGTTACACGGGCAGTTATTTCTGGGTGTGGTGGTAAGTATCTGAGCCCGGATTCGATCCCAGGTCATCCCGACTCTGGGACTGGTAATCTTATTCACTTACTCTTACTACCTGGCCGCCCCAAGATTTCTTAAAACTATAAAAAATTCTACAATTATAAAATAGAGAAAGGGGTGGGGAATCCATTACAGATATATCCTTTCTTGTTCTTCCTTCTTCAGGTTGGTGAACACTAAGGGAATGCTCAGGAATGCTTACCAGATCTTCTGCTGAAGATCTATCCAGTTTGCATTTCATGAAGGGTAACCAGACACCTGAAATGTTGACCCATAATCCAAATTCATGATCTCTCTGTTCTCTGATGAAGCTGGAGGCTTATCAATTCACTGATTCAAAAAGACTCATTTAAAAGCCCTTGAGATAGTACAGTGGAAAGAGTCAGGAGGACCTGAGTTTTTAACTCTGCCTTAGACACTGATTAGCTGTGTGACTCTGGGCAATTCACTTAACCCCTGTTTGCCTCTGTTTTCTCAACTATAAGATGGGGAAAATAATAAAACCAACCTCCCAGGGTTGTTGGAAGGATAAAATGAGGTGATATTTGTAAAACAACTTAGCATAATGCCTGACAAATAATAGGTGTTCAATAAATTATTGTTTTTATTCCCCCAGGGAAAGCAAATGAAATTTGCCAATAAAGCAAAACTTAAAGTCTTTGAAGAACAGATGACAAAACAAGAGCTAGGAATACAAAAAACAAAAAAACAAATCTTGTGAGAGCAGGGTCTTATGGGTAAAATAGTATCTCATTTGATTGTCACAATAATCCTCAGTTTCCTCAGGGTTTGGAATGTAAATGTTTGTCACATCAAGCAGCTTCCACTCATTGAAAGGGACATTCAACCTGCCAGATACTGTTTAGCCCTGTTCTCTTCCTCCTATCCTATTTAAATCTTCTCTCCATATCATCCCTCAACAAGGCTTGTCCAAAAGACATATGTTAATGGACTGACTCCATGGACTCCCCTCCAATTACATATCATAATCTGGGTAATACACCTTCTTGGTTTACTTTGCCAATGTGGAGAGTCAGGGTAGGCTAATGATCTCTATGACGGGGATAGCCATGGAGTATTATCTGGCCTGATACAATTAGCTCAGAGCTCAAAGCCACCTGTAAATAGCAAAGCCTTGTAAAGCTTAATAGATAGAGATAATCCTCTTTTCTTCCAGTTGGACTTTATGAAGGTCATCTTCTTTAGACTTGAAGTTAGCAGAAAACTGCTTCTGAATCCTGCCTCTGACACGTCTCAGCTTGTCACTGGGGGCAGGTCATTTAACCTCTCATCTATAGAATGGGTGCAGTAGAACTTGTACCTACTTCATGGGGATATTTTGAGATTCAAAGGCAATAATACGTGCAAAATATTTTACAAAACTTCAAGTGTTTTATAAATGCCAGCTGTTATTAAGGAAATGAAAATTCTAATTGATAAATAAATGAATTTGGGAGTATGAAGCAGTGTGGAGAACTGGCCTTAGTAGATCACATTAGTGGGTCAGTGGGGATATAAGAGGGTGGTATACAGTTGCTACCCAGTGTCGTGGGTTATTCAAGTCACCCCCATTCCCCACCATGGGGCAGCTAGGTGGCACAGTAGATAGAACACCAGGCCTGGAGTCAGGGAGACATCTTCCTGAGTTCAAATCCTAGTGTGACTCTGGGTAAGTCACTTAATCCTGTTTGCCTCAGTTCCCTCATGTGTAAAATGAGCTGGAGAAGGGAATGGCAAACCATTCTGGTATCTCTACCAAGAAAATCCCAAATGGGGTCATGAAGAGTCAGACATGACTGAACAATAACATTTCCCACCATTTTCTTTCTGAAACAGAAACCTAGAAGTGATCAAATGCCCATGCTCCATACATGCTGCACTACATATAACCTGATCATATAAGCTCCTGTCATTGTTCACAGCATACTCATATACTCTGTGTGGTGGGAACCAGCAGCCAGGTCATGGACCCTTGCTTTTGGATACACTATGTATGTTGGGAGAAAGGAGCTTCATAATATACTTCACTCTCTGTTGCCAAGGCAAGCTTGAAATAACACCCTCTCAAGCCAAACCCAAACACATTTTCATTTGCTTGCAATATCGCTTTTTCCCAGAACATGGTAAAATTTTGTAAAAGTTCCAAGTGTCTAAATTTTTTTGTGCCTCAGTTTCCTCTTCTGTAAAATGATGGGGGCTGTACCAGGTGATGCTAAGGTCTCTTCCAGCTCTGGGTCTCTGATTCAGTGACCCAGAACACAATTCTCAGGGGCAACCAATGACTCTCCTATAATACCATGCTCGCAGCTCCCACTTAGGCCTCTTCAAGAGCAGCTGACATATGCTAACCCTGAGGCTGCTTCCTAATGCTCCTCCCCCTCTACACTGGGAATTTCAGACACTTGTTTCCCTGTGCAGCTGTCCTTGCAATAGCATGGGATGCTTCAATGAAGGGGTTTGTTTCACTTTTCGCCTCATAATCTCCTACTGTACTGAAGCTTCTGACATTAGGCGCTAGGAGCCAGGGGAGGAAGGAGAAAGGACCTTGAGGTAGGAAAGAAGGGAAGAATAGGAGGGTGAAAAACAAAAGTAAATCTGACTTATATTTAACATTTTAAAATTTGCAAAACCCTACAAAAGCTGGTGAGGTAAATGCTACAGCAATTAACTCCATTTTTTCCTGTAAGACTAAGAGTAAGAGAGACTGTGTTAGCTGCCTTTGCTCACACAGCTAGCAAGTGTCAAAAGTGGGATTTGAAGCCAAGCTTATGCCTCCGAGGCCAGTACTTTATTCACTAATCAAGGCTGACTGATACACCGTTACTGCTTCACCATTTTGCCTAAGTTGACTCCCAGTTGAAAGTGTTTCCTATTAAACCTGTGGGACCTAAAACTTTGACAACATCTAGAATGTAGTAGGAGCTGAATAGGTATTTTTAAAATTTATTTGTTGGCCCACTGAGATGAAGATGAAACAATTTTGAAGAAAACAGGATACTGCACAATAGAAGATGCTGAATTTGTTCTTGAATGTAACAGAATTACTTGTCTGTTTTATGAGGAAAGGTTTCTGTAAAAATGTGTGCTTTTGATCAACTGAAAGGAAACTATACATTTTCAATTTCAGTTATAAAGCATACCTCTGAGTTTTATATCCCTGGATTTTTTTTTGCTTTTTTTTTTTTTTGGAGGGCAATTTGGTTTAAGTAACTTGCCCAAGGTCACACAGCTAGGTTTGTGTGTGTGTGTGTGTGTGTGTGTGTGTGTGTGTGTGTGTGTGTGT
>NW_027187342.1:9740355-9874516 GCF_028583685.1 Petaurus breviceps papuanus | reverse complement strand
TGTGTGTGTGTGTGTGTGTGTGTGTGTGTGTGTGTGTGTGTGTGTGTGTTAAGTGTCTGAGGCCAGATCTGAACTCAGGTCCTCCTGACTCCAGGGCCAGCACTCTATTCACTGTGCCACCTAGCTGCCCCTATCCCTGGATTTTATTGACCTGAAGTCTTTTGACCTGTATTGAAATTAGGGGGCCAAGAGTTGTAGAGATTTTCAACTTGCAGTAGGAATTGATCTTTGTTGGTATCTTCTTTTCACATGGATGTTTTTTGGAAATAACTCTTAGAATCTTATAAACTGCCACTTCATTCCCATTGCTATTTTAGTGGCATGTGGTCAGGCAGAAGAATGGATGGACAGAGATATAATTTTGTTTTTTAGGTTACAGGCTACCTGGAGGACCAGTAGGGTTCTCTTGATACCAGTGTATCCCAAATAAGATGAAAGGGGATTCAAAGAAATAGCCAACTCTTTCCTTCATATGCATAGCTCTTCCTTACATCCATGACATTTGAAAATTTTTTTTTTCTATTTTATATAGAAAGGAGCACAATATTGAATCCTTATAGAGAAATGTGATGCAGATTTTCATACCATGGTCACACTGGAAGACAAACTTTCAAATGCACCAGGGCTCTAGAAATGCATGATCAAAAACTGCCTTTGATCTGGTTGTCTAATGAATGGAGGCTATTACAACCCCAAAGAGAATTGTCGATAGCCAGCTCTGTAGTACAAAGTAAATTGGACTTAGAATTAAGTGGCACAAATGTTCACCAAATCTTTGGGTAAATGGAAGGTCCTGGAACATCTGCCCTTGATTATGGGTGTCTGTAAAGAAAATATATTCCATATGGTACAAGACTGGACCTGCCTTTTTAAAGACTGTCATGTGATAAAAATAGTGATCAAGAAAGAACAGTTAGGTCCCTCCCTCTTACCCCCATTACCCACAAGATTTCATCATGACATATGTGTTCTGGGATTGGTGTGTTTTTATACCAATAGTCTATGCCATCCCTTGATAGAAAGCTAAATCCCTTTCTATTTTCTCCCCTAGACTACTCTTTACTAAGTAAGTCCCTGGGTGAATTTTGGTAGATACGCTCCCATATAGTGTATAGCTTCTGTTTCTATTTTTGATGGAATTTGTCTTGATAGCTCTTTTTTGGTGGGTGGTATTGTTATATATAGAATCCTGATGATTTATGTGGATTTATCATAAATACTGAAACTTTGATGAAGTTATTAATCATTCCAACTTATTTCTTAATTGATTCTCTAGGGTTTTCTAAGCACATCATCATATCATTTACAAAAAGCAATAATTTTGTTTTTTCTTTGCCTATGCTTATTTTGCCAATTTTTTCTTATCATTCCTATAGCTAGCATTTCTTGAGGTATATTATGTAATAGTGGTGTTAATAGGCAACTTTTCTTAACCCTTGGTTTTATGAGAGAGATTTCTAATTTATCTTCTTTACATTTTAAATTTTATTTTTACATTTAATCTTTGCTCTTGTATTTAGATAAATACTATTTATTATATTAAGGAAAGGTCCACAGGATCATAGATTTATAGATGGAAGGGATCTTAAAGATCATTTTTTTCAGGGTTGGCTAGGTGGTGCATTGAATAGAGCACCGGCCCTGGAGTCAGGAAGACCTGAGTTAAAATCCAGTCTCAGACACTTAACACAAAACTGTGTGACTTTGGGCAAGTCGCTTAACCCCAATTGCCCTACCTTCCCCCCTTCAAAAAGAAAAAAAAGGATCATTTTACAGATGAGGAAACAAGACCAACATGTGAGTTGGTTCCACATGTCATAAGTGGCAGAGCTAGCATTTGAATAAAGGTGCCCACCACTCCAAGTTCACCCCTCTTTCTACTGTATCGTAGGATTAGATTAGCTTGTTTCTAATATTGCTTCCAGCTCTACAATTCTGTAATTCTAAAAATAAACATTCTAAATTCTTAAAAAAAAATCTGGCTTCCCCCTATACCTTGCTACTTTTCTTTCATAAACTCTCCTTTTCAGCAAATTAGTCTGTTTCTCATGGGTGCCATATGCCCCGTGTGCCATCTTCTCCTTACAGGTTTTGGCACAGTATGCCCTCCAAGTCTTGGGTATACTCCTCCCTATCTCTGCTTCTGGGAATCCATTCCTTAAAAGCTCAACTGAAAAGTCATCTCCTACAAGAAACCTTTCCTTATCCCTCCATGCATTAATGTTCTTTCTTAAAACTACTTTGCAAAATTTAATATATACATTGTACTCTCTTATTCATACCCATTTGCTATCCTCTTAATTAAATGTAAGCTCCTTGAGGGCCAGTCTTCATATCATTAGCACCTTCCTCATTCATAGTAATAAATGTGTATACATTCTATAGAATTCTATAGAATGGAATGGGATAGAATTTACAGTCTCATATGCCCTCTTAATTCCCACTATTTATGGCCTCTCCACTGTCTTGGAGGAAGTCCACTGAGACACTGGAACATAGAGTGACATAGTAGGACAGTTCTGGTTCCATCCTTGAGTCACAGAGTGACCCTGGGGAAGTCATAACCTTTACATATTTCAGTTTCATCAATATGAAAAAGAGATAAAAATCCTGACCCACTTTTCAAGAAAACTGTGTGGGCCAACTGATTAGAGACTGGAAAGCATTTAGAAAATATGAAGCATAATATAGATGCTTAGTAATAATTTAGTACAATTAATATTTAATGAGAACCTACAGGGTCCCTGAGCTGGAAGAGGTGTTGTGATGGACTCCTGTATTTCTTGTTGCGCTCCTGCTTCCTCCAAGTTTTGGCCAACATTTCTAACTTACTCCTTTATCATGTCTCCTGGATTTAAGCTTTATTTTTCACCTTTACCTTGCTCATTTCTTGCCACATGACTACCACCTTCTTGCCCAGGCCCTTTCATGTGAACCCTATTGTGATGTTTTTTTTTTCATGGATTCTCAAGATTCCCATCCTTCTCAAAACTTTGGTGTTACATAACAATAATTAGAAAAAGGAGTAATAATTTTCATTATTAGGAGTCAGTAAGGTACAGTGGAAAGACAACTGGCATTAGAGACAAGGGGATCTGTGGTTCAGATCTCTCTTCTGACATTTATAGCCTGTGTGACCTTGAGCAAGTCATTTAGTTTCTCTGGATCCCAATTTTCCCATCTGTAAAATGAGAGAGTTGAACTACATGGTTGTCTAAGGTCCCTTCTAGCTTCAGTTTCCTAATTCGTAAACTGAACAGGTTGGCCTAGATGGCTCTGAGGTCTATTCCATAGCTCTAGATCAGGGGTGGGGAACCTGTGATCTGGAGGCCACATGTAGCCCTCTAGGTCCTCAAGTGCAGCCTTTTGGCTGAATCCAAACTTCACAGAACAAATCCATTGCTCTGTAAAACTTGGACTCAGTCGGAAGGCTGCACCCAAGGACCTGGAAGGTCACATGTGGCCTCAAGGCCACAGGTTCCCCACCCCTGCTCTAGACTGATGTGCCTGTGGTTGCCTTTGTCTTCTACCACTCATATGCCTCACTGTTTGGATTTCAGCCAACCAATAGGTATTTTGGGCTACATACTCAACACTGTGCTAGATCTTACAGAGAATGCAAAGGAAGTAGAATCCACTGTCCCTGCCCTTCAAACCCTTCACAGTCTAATTGGGAGGTTCAAGACAGTCATTCACAAAACTACTCCAGGACAACAGCAGCAGCAGCCATCATTAATGAGCCTTGTGATGTGGTCTGGTGTATAAATCCAACAGGAATTCAGGAAGGGAAAGGTCATTGCTGGCTGCACTTAGAGGAGCTCTGTGGGGAAGATGGCAACTGAACTTGGCCTTTGGAGGGATTGCAGGATTTGGTTTTGCAGGGAGGCAAATCCAAGGCATTCTAAACAAGTGAGCAGCATTAGGCAACATGTAGGATTTTTTCCCCCATGGCTTCCATATTCTTTCTGCCTTGAAATCCCTTCCCTTCTGAGTCTCTCTGAACCACTTGACCTTATCTCTCTCCATCTTCACCTACGTAATTCTTTTTATCTCCTTTGTTTGACAGAACCTCACCATGGAGGGCTTCTCTTCTCCTCAGTGACAACTCACCTCTTTCTTATTCTGTCCTCCACTATCCACCCCTTGTGCTTGCCATCATCCTTTATTGATGGGGCTTAAGGAAGGGTGTCCCAAAAATCTTAGTGAAATTTTAAGCTAATGAAGTTCTAATACCTTAGAGCTGCATTAAGACTTTTGGGGACATGCTTATAGTCACTTCTTGTCCTTTAAGAAACCCAAATAAAAGCTATCCATTTGTGAAAAATGATCTCTTGTGGCTCTGCAGTCTTTTTTTTCCTTTTTTATATAGTTATTTTATATAGTTTTTTATTTTTTTTTTATTTTATTTATATTTTATATAGTTATTATTTCCCTGAATGTTAGTGTGCTGTTTGATACTCCCACTCACCAGCACTTCTCCATCTCCCCAAATTACTCTTTATTTACCTTGTATGTATTTTGCATTTACTTATGAATGCACATGTTATATTTCTCTGTCCCCCTCCTCCCCCCTCCTCCAGCATCAAAAATCCTTGAGGGGAGAGACTATTCTCATTTTTTGTCTTTGTATCACTTAAGTTTAGAGGATGGCACACAATTGAAATGAATTGAATTCATCTTTTCAGCATTAGGCATCTGGGGACAGGGGTTGGAATTTGGTTTCATGCCTGTCACTTAACTCACCATAAATCCATGAGTACACCCTACAGCGCTATGGGAGTCATAATAATATAATGTTCATGTGTCCAGAAATGCCTGCCAGTGCACCTGTACCCTAGACCTGATCTGCAGCATTCCTATGATCACTAGGTCAATTCCTCCTTGTTCACTGTGCCAAACTGTTTATATTTATTGATTCAACAAACATTAATTAATTAACTGCTACTAGGCAAAGCATTGAGCTAAGTATTAGGGATACAAAGCTGTCTGGGACCCAGTCCTTGCCCCCAAAGAGCTTACAATATTAAATATACATAATTATAATACAAAATAAAACATAAACCCTTATCTGTTCATGCTACATTACTTGAAGTACAATGTTCAGAATGAGAGAAGTGATCCTCTCATTGTATCTGCAGTGTCTTGGGTCTTCAGTGCTGGGTCCCATATGTTAATAAGGAAGAATTCTCCTGAGCTGGAGCCCATCCAGTGGAGTGTGATCAATGGTTAGGAGATTCTAGAATGGAAAGAGCAGTGGAGTCAGGGGAGATGGATAGGAAACCCAGTTCTTCTGTCTGGGCAGATTCTATGTGACTTTTGGGCAGTCCCTTAACACCTGTGGGACTGCACCAACTGTAAAATAAGAGAGTTGGGCTTAGATGATATCTGAGGGTCCCTTTCAACTCTCAATCTTATGAGACTATGAAATCATAGCATATAAAGATCAGTTGAGGAAATGAGGAAGTTTAGAGAAGACTTGGGGCTAACAGGGGTGCACATAAGGATAACAGATTTGTAGAGGTTGACTGACTTGTCCTTAGTTTTACAAACCAGTGTCAGAGCATTAATATTCAAATTCCGAACTCCTGGCTTCAGATCCGGTGTTCTTTCCACCTCACCATGTTGTTGTTCAGTTGTTTCAGGTCACATTTGACTCTGCCTGACCCTATCTGGGGTTTTCTTAGCAAAGCTACTAAAGTGGTTTGCCATTTCCTTCTCCAGCTCACTTTACAGATGAGAAAACTAAGGCAAACAGGGTTAAGTGATATACCCAGGGTCACACAGCTGGAGTGTCTGAGGCCAGATTTGAACTCAGGAAAATGAGTTTTCCTCTATCTGCTCCCCACCACCTAGCTGCCCACTTCACCATACAACCTCTCAAAACATGACCTCTGGCTCCAAATATTTGAAGGGTTGTCACATAGAAAAATATAGACAGTCTACTATTCCTAGTGTTCACACTAGTACCAATAGTCAGAAGTAACAAGAAGAAAGACATTGATTCTATGTAAAGAAACGTTTCCTAATGATTAGTACCCTCAAATAATGATATGGACTGCCTCAGGAAGTGGTCAATTTTCTGATGCTCCAGCTGTCTCATGTGGAGGCTGAATGATTGCTTTTGGGGTTATAGTAGAGAGAATGCATGCTTTTGGTAGAGGGTTGAACTAGATGGCTTCTGACTCATTTTCTGACTCTGCTAATTTGTGGAACAAGTTAGAGAAATATAAATAAAATGCTTCATACAAATAAAATTTCAAGAAGGAGCAATCACTTCCAGCTGGGTGAATTAGGAGAGGGTTTCTGGGACAACAGTCTTGATGTCTGAGCTGCATCTTGAAGAACAGGTAGGGTTTCAACAAGCAGAGATTAGGAATGGAGGGGTAAAAAGGGCTTTTTGCCAAATCCTCTGGAATCATCTAGATTGGAGTAGGCAGATTCAGATCACCATGGTCAATTATTCCAAGACTGAAAGCACTGTGCATTTCACTCTCCTCCCTATCCTTCCATTTCCAAGGTCATTCTGCTGCTAGTCAACTTACCTTGACTCTTTTGGGAGAAGCACCCATTCAGATCATTGGTTTTTAACCTTTTATTCCTTTTCCTTTCTTTATAAGCAACTAAAAGAAATAGCAATAACATTGGTTAAACAACTAGTATGGGCAAGGCACTGTGTTATGCCCTGGGGATACAAAGATGAAGAATGACAGAATCTCTATCCTTGAGAAGTCTATGTTATACTGGGTGGGGAATAGGACATGTAGTCAGGTAAATATAATACAAATTAAGGTGTCCTGGAATCAGAGGTGGTCTAGTAACTCTCTAACAACCGACTAGCTGGGGGAAGGGGGTGGGGATTGTATGCAAGAGATATTTTAAAGTTAAATGTGCATATTAACTTTTTCCTCCATTACTTTCATAAATCTAGACAAGCATCAAAACAATAAATCAGGCACCAATTTGTAGCATTTTTCTATTTCTAAGGTATAAATGCTCACACTGAAAATTTAACAATTAACTCTTGTGAACCAATCTGAGCTGGCTCCAGCACCCCTCCTGGAAGGCAAGAAGGGAGGGAGAAAGAGAGACAGAGACAGAGACAGAGTGAGAGAGAGAGACAGAGAGAGACAGAGAGAGAGAGAGAGAGACAGAGACAGAGAGAGAGAGAGAGAGAGAGAGAGAGAGAGAGAGAGACAGAGAGAGAGAGAGAGAGAGAGAGAGAGAGAGAGAGAGAGAGAGAGAAACAGAGACAGAGACAGAGAGAGACAGACAGACAGACAGACAGAGAGAAGAGGTTTTCAGTAGAAGGGTCAAGGAAAGCTTTAGATGGTATCTAAACTAACTCACTCATTTTATAGGTGAGGAACCCAAGGTTTAGAGACGTGAAGTGACCTGGATCACATGGTGGTAACAGAGCCAAGAGTCAATCCCAGGTTATCTGACTCCAAATACAAAGATGGTTTAGAGAAAAGGCAAACATTGCATAAATTTGAGAGATGGATATGAAGAAGAAAGGAGACTCCCTGATATCATAATCATTGACATTCATATAGTACTTGATTTATATTTTCAAATGAAACTCATGGTCCAAGGGCCACCAAAGACTCGATTCACATGAACTGAGTCCAATTCTTGTGGGGCTTTCCTGGGCTTATTACTCCCAGCTGAAGTTACTCTGAGAAATCTCTAAAATAAAGCATAAGTGTAACTTGTTTCCAGGTTTCCCCAGATGTGAGTGATAGGATCCCCAGTTCCTTTACAAGACTTTAAGATACCGAAGACATATCAGATACAACATAACATTTGTATCACCTACTAGGAAATGCTGAAAATGCAAAAGATTCCTAGAAGCCTATAGACAGATACAAATAGCCCATCAGGCACCTGAACTTGGAGTTGCTATTAGGACAATCCTTTGACATTCTGGAAGTTCTTTCCCATAATATCTTAAACAGCAGCACACCCCTTCTTCCCTCCAGAGTTATAATATTACACTATAGTTTAGATTTTTCCTAGTAGGCAAATGTAAATTAGGACTTGCTGATTAAGCAATCCCCTTCCTATTGGACCTATACTGTCCAAATAACTCATTGTAATTGCTAGAAAGTAGTAGTAGGTCTCTTACTTCCCCCAATATTAATTGATCTTCCAGTTATGAGAGTATTGGGGACAATTTTTCTCCAAAAGCAAGCTACATCAGGGAATCTTCTTCTGTCTGTAGAGTGTCTGATCTTTTACATTTCAGACTTGGGAACTTAGGAATTTAGAAATCCTTAAACTTGGGGTGACCCATGAGAAAACTCCTAAAGCTGTCACTACCCAAGAAATCTCCTTTCTCTAACTAGAAAGCTAGATTTCACAATCACACTACATAGGAAACCAAAATTCTTCCTTTTCTTCAGTAGGTATTGGGGTTTGTGGGATTTGTCTATGAACTAACTCTTGGATCCCATGGATGAACACACATTTCTTTCTGCCATGCACTTCTGCAAGAACTCTAAGGATACCCTGGCTACTGTCATCTCTTGGGCTAGGAAAATCCATTTTTACCAACTCTAGTAATGTGAAATGTCTGGGAAGGTAATTTAGAGATATAGAGGGGATTATGGTTCATTTATGGGTTGAATTGGATGGCTTATGTAGCCACTTCTCAATACTGAGATTCCATGATTCTGTGATTGGGTAGTGAGTAAGTGGAAGAAATAAATGTGTGCTGCCCTTCCCAGGAGTTTAGCAGTGGAAGGGAACTTTGAGAAGATAGCAGAGTTTAGGAAATTTTTGAGAACGGCAGAGGATACCTAAGCATGTGTATAGATAGTAGGGAAGGGGTCCAAAAATGAAGAGGAAATCAAAATGGGTGGTGGAGAGATGATCAATGAAGCAAGCTTCTGAGGAAGGGGGGAGATGAGGGGATCATTGGCCCAAGCAGACAAATAGGGTTAGATTATACTGAATCAAAGAAGGGAAAATTGAGTGAATATGGAGGGAGGGACTAGGACTATGGAGGGAATAGTTCCCATTTGTTTGAAAGATCAGGCCACATAATCTTTACAATTCAAATTGTATCAATTCTTGTAGTTAGTGTTTCAGTTGTTAAAATGCCTTGGTTTGTTAAGATAAAGTCCTTATAGAAACCATGTCTTTAGGGAAATATATGTAACTTGTGTGCACTTAGGAGGATGAGAAGCCTTCTAGTTCTGGAGCAGAACATGCTGGAAGGGAACTGGTGAGATTAGTGTTTGCTATTCCTCTAGGGATAGGCACAAGGAAGTTTTATGGGTGGCAGATCATCACTACCATCAAGCAGTACCCAATTTAGTGAGCATCTGGTATACAGTAATTGACAGTCCTTAACATAATTTTCAGTGACTTTAAGCAATAGACCAAAGGAGAAAAGGAAAAAAAAACCAACTTGGGAGCTATAGCAACTAAGTACCAGAACAAAAGAAGGCCAGGAAACATTTAAGGTTGTTTTTCATAATATATTTTGACAAATGGTTTCAGCTTGGGGAATCCAATTTAGTCAGTATCAAGGAAAGGCTTTTTGAAAAAGATTCCTGTGGTTCAGGACCCCTCTTTAAAGAACTGAACATTGAAAGAAACATCAATAAAATACATGAAACACTTCATAAATAAGTACCTTGTTTTTTTCTATGTGAACTTGAGGAGTAACAGCAGGAGATGGGAATTCTACAAACTGGGTCTTGTGGGTTTGGTTATACATATTTAACTTTCTTTTAAAGATTTTCAGGAAGGCTGCTAGTATTTAAGTGTGTTCAAATAGCATATATTGATTAATTTAAAAAGCACTTATTAGGGACATTTACCAATAATAGCAATGTGGTTATTGTTCAGTCATTTTAAGTTGTGTCCAACTCTTTGTGACCACATTTGGGATTTTCTTGGCAAAGATACTGGAGTGATTTTCCATTTTCCTCTCCAGCTCATTTTACAGATGAGGAAACTGAGGCAAGCAGGATTAAGTGACTTGCCCAGGATCACATAGCTACTAAGTGTCTGAGGCTGGTTTTAAACTGAGAAAGATGAATTTTCTTGACTCTAGGCCCAGCACTCTATCCACTGGGCCACCTCACTGTCCAATAATAGTAATATCTAGCATTTACATAGCAAATTTATGTTTTGCAAAGTGCTTTACATGTTTTATCTCATTTGAGCCTCACAAAACCCTTGTGAAGTAAAGCTATTATTACCCCCATTTTGCATATGAGGAAATTGAGGCTGAGATAGGTGCTATTATTATCTCCAATTTACAGATGAGGACACTGAGACAGAGATTAGGTGACCTGCCCAGAGTCACATAGCTGGTGTCTAAGGCAGGATTTGAATGTAGGTCTTCTTGATTCTAAATCCAATGCTTTATCCATTGTGCCGCTAAAGTAACATGATGCCTTAGAGTGCCCTATGTTCAAGACACCGTGCTACACAATGGGGCCGCAAAGGAAAAGTGCCCACCACAAAGAGCTTACCCCCCCAACTGAAGACCAGTTAGGAGGCTTTTATAATAATCCGTACAGGAAGTGATAATAGCTAGAACTATGGTAGTGTCTGCATGAGAGGAGAGACAGGGGCAGATGAGAGATGTCCAGGAGAGACAATTGACAGGACTTGGCAACCACTTGGATGTTAGGGGCAAACAAGGGCTGGGGCATTGTAGGGGAATAGTAAGGAGCTGAGGAGGACTCTGAGATGAGGAGCCTGGGTGATGGGAGTGATGATGGCTCCCTTAATAGAAATAGAGGCAAGAAAGGTTTAAGGGGGGAGATGATGAGTTTTGGACATGACTTACATGGCTTATGGGAGATGTAAGTAGAAAGGTACATCACATAGAACCTGAGCCCAGGTGCAGTAAAACGTCAATAAGTGGTATTAGGTTGGGAAATTTTTTGGTTGTGCTATACGGCTTTTAAGAGGCAGTGTGGTATAGTGGATAGAGAGCTATTTGCCAAGACCTGGGTTCAAGTCTTGCCTCTGACACATACTGGCTGTGTGAGCTAGACAAGCCTGGATTCCTTTGCTGTGTGCCAGGCATTGTGCTAAGTACTTATAAGCAAAAAGGAAGTCAGTGCCTGCCCTCCAGAAGCTTTCATTCTAACTGGTGAAGTCAACATGTAAAAGGGAGCAGAAAAGTAATGGGGTAGAGGAAGAAGAGGAGACAGTACCCCTATGGGGGGTAGGGAGGGTTGGTATAGTGGCAACCACACTGGCATACCCAGGATGGCTGCTAGCCCAGGTTCTAGATCTGCTTTACTAGGAAAGCTAGCTGTTTAAGGGGTCAGCAATCTTTTAAAGTTGCATTCACTAGTTCAGGGGAAAAGTCAGCACCCTGAACTTCAGAGAAAATACAGAGAAATAAAGACCAACAAGCTGTCTGAATAAAAGCAATATTGCTATATACTTTACATTCATCTCTGGATCCAGAGAGGCTTTACATCTGAGCAGCTGGGGAACTCTGAACATACAACCACTCAGAATCTCAACTAGGGAATCACAAGATCCTTTTCATAAATAAGCCACCAAAATAAAATACCAACTCAGAGTTATATACACTTCTCAGAAGGCATCACAATCCTCCTGTCTCACCGCCTAATTAGAAATTAGCAAAAGGTATGAGAGCCTTTCTACAAACAAACCTCCCTTAAGCAAACTTCCCTTAATGGGCTTCAGGAGAGCTCCCTTAATGGGTGGGGAAGAGCTTAAATCCCATTAACATTAGAGGTGGGCAGAGCTGGGAAAGGAACAAAGAATGACTGATTGGACCTTTCCTCATAATGGAGATTCTGGGAAGAACTCACCAATGGAAGAATGGGGCCACAAGTGGCAGAGGAATGCTCCACAGTGAAAAGGCAGCTGAGGCACGGTGGTGAAGTCAGACAGTCAGGTGACCCTCTAAAAGGCAGAGACGATGCTGATCTGCTTTAGCAGAGGGAGTTCCCTCCTCTGGGAGTTCTCCATGCCAATGATTTCCCAGGTCAAGTCTCTCACACTTAGTCACCTGAGAAGAGTGAGCAGTAGAGGGTACTTGAGAGAGGTCACAGGAACTTCCTAATGGAAATTGGGAATGGTTCAAAGCTTAGGTGGTACTTCACATACATTATCTAACTTGAGCTTCCTAACAACCTTCTAAAGCAATAATGATACCACTGACAATAGTGATGGTAATAATAGTTAACATTTATGTAGTCCTTGCTATGAGCCTGACACTGTGGTGAACACTTTTATTAGTATTATCTCAACTGACCCTCACAACAATCCTAGGGGTAGGTGCTATTATTATCCCCATTTCACAGAGGAAGAAACTAAAGAAAACAGAATTTAAGGGATTTGCTCAGGGTAACCCAGCTAGCAATAATCCTCTTTACTCCCCACTACTTTTCAGCTCCCTTTTCCATGTTATCTTTCCCGTTAGAATCAAAGTTTCTGGAGGGCAACAGCAGCTAATATTTACAACGCACTTACTATGTGTCAGACATTGTGCTAAGCACTTTGCAATTATTTCTTCGTTTGACCCTCCCAACAACCTGGGGAAGGGGGCACTATGTGTTATTCCCATTTTACAGATGGGTCATCCTGATGCTCTATCCATTGAGCCACATAGCTGCCTCTAGGTAGGAATCACTGATATTATTATCTCTATTTTTCAAATATTAAAGCTAAGTTTCATAAAAGTAGCATCTTTTTCCAAGGAAAGAAACAAGCAGTTTTAAGGGTCAGGCACTATGCCAAATACTTTACAAATACCTTGTTTCATTCATCTTCACAGGAACCCTGTGAGGTAGGTGTTATTAATCTGATTTTATAGTTGAGAAAACTGAAGCAGAGACTTTAAGTGACCTTCCCAGAGTCACACAGTTAGTAAGTATCTGAGACTGAATTTGAACTCAGGTCTTCCTGATTTTAGGCCCAGTGTTCTATCCACTGTACCACCTAGCTGCCTCTATGTACCCCAAGTCATACTACTGAGTGTCAGAGATGGGAAGCAAACTCAGGTCTTCCTGACTCAAGGTCCAGTGGCAGTGTCCACTCTGCCAAGATGGCCTTATAGACAGGATCTGTAGATATTTAGTCCAGCCTCCTCTTTTTCACTGTTGTTTATTCATTTGAGTCATGTCTGACACTTTGTGACCCTATTTGGGATTTTCATTGCAAAATTACTGGAATGGTTTGCCATTTCCTTCTCCAACTCATTTTAATAAGTGAGGAAACTGAGGCAAACAGGGTGAATTGACTTATTCAGGGAGAGATAGGTAATAAGTAGCAGAATTGGGATCCAAATTCAGCTCATCTCATTCTGTATACTACGGAAATGAGTTGTAGAATAAAATGCATCCTATGGTTAGAGAAATTGAAGACCTTCCTTTGCCTTTCATTTCATTGAGCTGACCATATGGGACCCTTTTTTTTTAAACACTCTTAGCACAGTCAGCCAAGGTCACATTCCTTTAGACTTTGAATCCAGCTGTTCACGTTGTAAATGATTTCTCCATCCTCTAGTCATTAATAATTCACAGCTGGACTTTAGACACTTTTTGGGGGGGGGGGGACCAAGTCAGACCATCAAATGATGGCCTGACTTGTCCTACAGAAATTTAAAGAAAAAAAGATTCCATGGCTGATCTTCTTTGATTCCCACTCATGTAGAATGCTGCAGATTATAACTGGAGGAAGCATGACCTAGATCAGAAGGTCTCTAGAGATCAGCTGGCCCAGCCCTTCCATTTTACAACTGAGAAAACCTAGGTCCAAAGAGCTGAAATGATTTCCTAAGGTCCCACAGCTCTCCCTTGGCACAGCCAGGGACTCTCCACTCTGAATCTTCTGCTTCTCCTGAGTCTGTGCTATCACTTCAATTCATTATGCTTTCAGATACGTCTCAAGATTTTCTCGTTTTCAATTTTAAACATTAAATGCTAAAAACAGGAGGTATTTGAGAGAATGGCAGTCAACTACTAGACATTTTTTCTTTTCTTTTGAGGCAATCAGAATTAAGTGACTTGCCCAGGGTCACACAGTTTGTAAGTGTCTGAGGCTGGGTTTGAACTCAGATCCTCCTGACTGCACAGCTGGTTCACCATCTGCTGTACCACCTAGCTGTCCTAATTGATAGACATTTTAAAGCACTTTTTATGTACCATGCACCTTACTAAGTTTTGGGGACATGAAACAAATGTGAAATCACAAAAGTTTTCTCTGCCCTCAAGAATCTTAAAAAAACTTTGAGGGAGACAACACATAATTAAATAGTTACATACAAAGCATATACAGAGTGGAGGGAATGATTAAAGTTGCTGGAGAAGACCAGAAAAGGCTTCCTGTATAAGATGGCATTTGGGTTGAATGCTGAAGGAACCCAGGGATGCCATTATTTCTCATTTATTCTGAATATGTTTCTTTTGTACATAGTTGTTTGAATTCATCTCCCCCATTAGACTGTGAGCTTGCTTGCTCATTTGCCTTTTTTAGTATCTCCCATGATTAGTATCATGCCTGGAACATAGTAGGTGCTTGTTGACTTGACTTGAGGCATGGGGGACAGCAATATATACAAAGGCAAAGAGATGGGAAATGGAGTACAGTGCAAGCAACAACAAGTGGGGAGGTATCTGTGGATTACAGAGTGTATAGAGAGGAGTAAAGTGTAAAATCATAAAGATAGAAAAGGGTCAAGTTGGGAAGAGCTTTAAAGCACAACCAATTTGATCCTGGAGGCATTAGTAAGCCACAGAAGTGTCTTGAGCAGAGGGGTGATGTAGCCATACCTATGTTTTAGAAAAATAGCATCTTTGTGGTGGATGTGTTGGAGTGAGAGACTTTAGGTAGAGAGACCAATTAGAAGGTTATTTCAGAAGCCCAGGAAAGAGGTGATCAGGTCCTGAACTGGGGTGGTGGCCATGTGAGTGGAAAGAGAGAAGGGGGGTTATTTGAGAGATGCTGTGAAGGTAAAAATGAAAAGAAATGGAAATGGATTGGATATTGGGATGGGTAAGGGAGAGCAAAGAGCCTAGGATGTGATACTAGATGACTGAAAGCATAATGATGTCCTTGACAGTAACAGGGAGTTGGAAAGAGTTTGGGGAGAAAGCAATGAGTTCTTATTTGGACATGCTGAGTTTAAAATATCTATGAGACGCTAACATGAAGTGTCCAACAGGCAGTTGAAGATGTGGGATTGGAGGTCAGAAGAGAGAGTAGGGATGGCTATGTAGATCTGAGTATCCTCTACATAGAGGTGATAATTGGACCCATGGAAGATGATGAAATCACCAAGTGAGATCATGTAGAGGTAAAAGAGAAGAGGGTTCAGAATAGAGCCTTGGAGGGCACTCATGGTTAAGGAATGTGACAAGGATGAAGATCCAGCAAAAGGGATAGACAAGTAGAAAGAGAATTGGAAGAGGACAATGCTAAGAAAACCCAGAGAGGTGAGTGTCCAGGAGGAAAAGGTGATCAACAGCGTCAGTGGAGCAGAGAAGTTAAGAAGGATGGCAAATGATAAAAGGGCATTATATTTGGCTATTAAGAGATGGCTGGTAACTTTGGAAAGAGCAACATGGAATGCATACACTTGCCTAAAAGACTATTTTACAGAGAACTCATGAAAGGCAAGCACTCACATAGTGGTCAGAAGAAAAGATACAAGGACATTCTCAAGGTCTCTCTGAAGAATTTTGGAATTGATTGCATGACATGGGAAACACTGGCACAGAACTGCCCAGCATGCTGTGCCATCATCAAAGAAAGTGCTATGCTCTATGAACAAAGCAGAATTGAAGTAGCTCAAAAGAAATGCAAGATGCACAAATTTAGAGAATCCACCCCAGATGTTCACATGGACTATTTGTGCCCAACCTGTGGTAGAGCATTCTGAACTTGTATTGGTCTGATGAGCCACATTTGGATACACTGTAATTTGACCCCAATGATATCATTTTCATCTTCTTTAAGAATGAAGGACAACAGCCATTCATTAAATAATGATTCAATCATATTCAATCAATAAATAAAAATGTAAAGAAAATAAAAGAGGATGTAAGTATGATCACCAGAGTGGAATAGGTTAACACATCAATAGAAAGATCAGTTGAAAGAGGTAAATGAATGGTTAAATGGTTTAAGTGACTTGCTCAGGGTCACAGGCTAATACAATCTGAGATGGGATTAGAACTCTGGTCTTCATTACTCCATATCCTGAGCTCCAAACACATTTTCCTTCACAACTGCCATGGAAAAATATTAGTCCCTAAACATCATTGCAAATCTTTCTTATTTATGTGGGTGAGTGTATATTACAGCACAGTGTTTGAAAATGCTTACTGAGATGCCTAAAATTCTTCTAGAATAGGTGTTCCAGGAAGTTCCAAAGCTTTTGGGCAGAACACAAATGAAAAAAAAAGAAAAGAAATGGATATTTTGTCTTCCAGGAGTCTCCACTACCTGAAATTCACCCTTTATAATAATAGTTGATTCTAGGTAAAGACATCAACTGGAGTCACAAGGCTATCCTCTCTGGGATTGTTTGAGAAATCTCTCTGTCCCCACCCTGAAAGTCCTCATAAAGCATTTGCTTCCTGTAGATTTCCTCTCTTTTTGCTTGACCCTGGATACCATTATCAGGCAGGAGCACACTGTTCCTCTGTCCTCTACTATTTTCTTCCTGGCTTGGGATCAACCATTATAGCTTAGGCTTCTTCCCACCCTCCCTGCCACATAAAACAGTTTATGCCTTTTTGACCTACAACATGGTACCAAAAATCTAAATTTTTTTAGTTAAGGTAAGATGTTAAAAACAAACTTCATGATCCCCACTTGAGGTTATCTGGGTACAGCACGCTGGGCAGTTCTGTGCCAGTGTTTCCCATGTCATGCAATCAATTCCAAAATTCTTCAGAGACCTTGAGAATGTCCTTGTGTCTTTTCTTCTGACCACTATGTGAGTGCTTGCCTTTCATGAGTCCTCCATAAAATAGTCTTTTAAGATGTGGGTTTTAGTTACTCTGCTGTACTGGCTCTGTGACCCCTGGGCAAATTACCTAACCTTTGTTTGGTTGCTTTTAATTTTTATGGGATGGTTTTAGGAAGCTATGCTTTAAGGAACTCTCAGAGTAAATTCTTTGTAAAAGCATGGATTCATTTTGTAATTTATCTATATTGTGAGTTCTGGTATTGATAGATTTCTGTTTTTATAAAAGCAAAGCACAGCTGTATTACTACTATTACTACCACTACTACTACTACTACTACTACTACTACTACTACTACTACTACTACTACTACTACTACTACTACTGCTACCACCTTTGACTGAATCCAAACTTCACAGACCAAAGTTTGGATTCAAAGGGCCACACTAGAGGACCTAGAGGGCCACCATTAGTTCTACTAATAGTAATAAATGGACGGGATTGGATTTGCGATTTCATTGGTATAGGACAGGGGTCCTTAACCTGAGTTCTGTACATTTGAATAGGAATAAAACCCTTTATTTTTAACTAATCTCTCACTGGAATTTAGCCTTTTCTTCAGTTCTTTATAGATGTTATTCTGTGAAGTGGTTTATCAGACTGGCAAGGATTCTAGGAAATTTTTTTAAAAGGCTAAAATCCCCTGGTATAGGGAATCACTATCAGGAAGCTCACTTTGCCAGTACAGATCAGCACTGGCCCTGCAAGTTAGCCTCTAAGAGCACTGTCTGATGCATTGAGAGGGTGAGTGACCTGCCTGGGTCCCAGAGTTATATATGTCAGGGGCTGCACTTGAACCCAGGCCTTCCTGGCTTCAAGGTAATTGTTGTTGATTTGTGAGTTTGCACCACTGTAAATCTCAAACACTTAGTTTGTATGGTTAAAAATGCATGTTTTTGAACTGCTGTCAATATTAATGAAAAGGATTTAATTTGACTATTCCAAAGTATTTTCCAAATATATTTTATATATTGAAATATATTTCAAGGGGAGGCTAGGTGGCATGGTGAATGGCATGGCACTGGCCCTGGAGTCAAGAGGACCTGAGTTCAAATCCAGCCTTAGACACAACACACACACACACACACACACACACACACACACAAACAACTAGCCGTGTGACCTTGGGCAAGTCACTTAACCCCAATCGCCCCACCTTCCCCCTTCCAAAAAGCAAAAAATAAAAAATAAAAATAAAAAAAATAGCAAGAAATATATTTCACTCTCTTTTCCAAATTCCAATCTAATCCAATCCAGCAAGCATTTATTAAATATCTACTGTGTACAAGGCACTGAGATAAGAAGTTTGAATGAAAAATAGTCCCTGCTCCCAAGGAGTTTACATTCTTCTGGAGGAATACAACATATAGACAGAAAAAAATATTTACATGATTATTTAAGGACAGAGAGAGCCCTAATGACTAGGCTTCCCAAAGGAGAATGGAATGGATAGTGGGTAGAGAGAGGTTAGAAAGATGTGGGTTTGAGTTACTCTGGTGTACTGGCTCTGTGACCCCTGGGCAAATCACCTAACCTTTTAGTGTCCTAGGCAACCCCCTAAGATAAGAAGGTGTTGACCTTTTCTGCCTGTGTAGAGGGAGTAAAAATCACAGGTCCTGTCTACCCTTATTCTTTCCCTTAGAACAGGGGTGGGGAACCTGCAGCCTCAAGGTTACATGTGTCCCTCTAAGTCCTTAAGTATTTGGATTCAGTCAAAGGGTCCCCTTTGAGGACTTAGAGGGCCACATGTGGCCTCGAGGCCCCAGGTTCCCCATCCCTGCCTTAGAAGGTGGCATGTGACCTGAGGATGATTGGGAGTCTAAGAGCCAGAGGTAAGGAAGGAGCACATTCTAGCTATGGGGAACCTGGGCAAAGGACAGAAGTGGAATTCTGAGTTTGGGAAGCAGTGAGCATAGCTGTGACTAAAATAGACAGTGCATGAAGGGGGTGATGTGAGCCACTTCTGGAGAGGTAGACCGGATAAAGAATGTGAATGGCTTTCAATGTTTTTATTTCATCCTAGAGGTGATGGGAGCTAGAGGTTCCTGAGCAAGGGAGTGATGTTTTAGGACATACTTTAGGAAGGTTCTTTTGGCAACTGGGTGGAGAGTAAATTGGATAGGGAAGAGACTGGAAACTGGAGGTTATTGCAGTAGTTCAGGAAAGAGGCGATAAGGCCCTGAACTACAGTGAATGGTCATTCAAGTGGAGAGAAGGGAATGGATGCAAGATATGCCTACCATACAATTAGAACTGCATTTTAGAGAGCATAGCTCCAAGGCCAAAAATTGGAAGGTTGGATAGGTTGGCCAGTTCTGACATTCCTGATAGCCCTAACTATGGTACAGATGTATTATATTAACTAACCTTGTGCCTTACACACAGTAGGTGCTTAATAAATACTCGTTAAATTGAAGTGAATTAAGGAAAAAGAAGAATTGGGCTCTGAGTCCCATCTTTCAATCTCAGACTTTATGGGAAAATTTTGACAATATAATCTTATAATTTTATTTCAAAACAGACTCAAGTTCAGAGAGCTGTACTACTAAAAACCTTAAATATTCGCTTTTTGAATGTTTGCAATGAAAAAGTTGTTTGCAAGTAGAGTGGATAAAATAAGACAACATTTGGGCACTCTAACTTTGTAGAGATATGTTTTGTTTGTTCCAGGATTATAAATGACCTCACTCCATTCTCTTGGAAAGTCTATTTAAATATATAAGTAGATAGAGGAAGAGGCCTAACAGGTACGAGGGATGATTTTATAGGTGGTCTGGGTTGGCTCTGATTCTATTATCAAGTTTCAGGCAGATCAAATTTTTGCAGTAGGGTTAAGCTCTTGAAACCAGACTTTATGGGGGTAGAAACAGCCTGGTGAGTTTTCCAGCAGCAATGGGCATGGCCCCAATCACGTGCAAACATGAAAGACTGTAAAAACAACCATTTCCCTGTATTTGAGCATTATGAGCTTTTCAAAGGATGTTTTGCATTTTTTCCTCTCTCCACATGGCATCGTGTAAGATAATATTGCAAACAAATGCCCAGGCAGATGCTGTATTATTTATGAGTACAGGCTACTGATCTGAAATGGGGAGAAGGGAAAATAAGGCAAGAAATAATGCTACCTAGATTAAGGGATGCAAAGTCAATTGGGAGAGAAAAACCTCTCCAGAGAATTTACACTCAGAGGGAAATTGGAAAATGTGCCTTGTTTTAAAGTATTCCTTCTTTTCTTTTTCTTTTTTTTTTGAGGGAAAAAAACATCTAGGGGAATTAGCTGTACTATGCTATTTACCATTTTATTTATAACTTTAAGCAATTTTTCCTAGCCAGTATTACTTTATGAGATATCTGTCAACACATTTCCAATCATCAGATCTGCCAGACATGTTTTTAAAGAGAGCACGTGTCCTTTGTCTATATTGTCTGTCACTTGGGGTGCTTTGTGTTCCCTAAGTGATGCTCCAGCCTGTTGATCATTGTATGGACTAGTCATGTCAGCAGTGGGGATGAGAAGATTTGGAAATGCTATTCTATCCCCCCTTGAAAGAATGGCTAAAACAGTCTGTTGTTCAGTTTTTCCAAACCCGAGTGGTGAGGGTCATGTTTGAGTTTTGGTAGAAGAATGAAACTTTGATGGTCGCTTCTGGAGTTGAGCTTAGGGAAACTAGAAAGATTTTTAGACAGATCCTTCAACCCTAAAGAAATGGACACATGATTTCCTCTGATCACCATACCTTCTTTGAGTCCTAATTGGACAAATTAATGCTTGAGGGACCAATCCCTAACCTGGTTTCCTCCTTGGTTAACAAAGGCTAAACTCAGTGGACAGCTCTGACAACCATTCTAAATTTTGTCATTCATCTGTCCACTTGTAAATTCCCTTTGGTTTTATGTTGCAATGTTCTGAAGTAGTCAATGGGTGTCGAGTAAGTGGTCCTGGCAAGAAGTGGTTCAGGAGTCCAGAGCGGAGGGTGGTCAACCAGCCTGAACATGCTACTTTCAGAGTGCAGTCCAACCTGAACTGGGCTTGCTCAGTGGTGAACACTTTTGGATAAGGACAACATTGGCTGCTAAAGTGAAATGGCCAAAAGTTGCCATCTGGCTGGGCAGTAGCACTCTGTATTGTGTCAGGACTCCACGTCCCTCAGCTTGTTTAGATCATTTTCATCTGTAAAACATCGTTCAGCTTTTAAAACAAACAAAAAATCCAGAATCTGTAAAAAAAAAAAAACACATGTTTTTCCTGTCTCTGCTTCTGAGGTAAAGAATTAGAAGGAAAGTAATGCTATTTATACTGTATCTGGGCATGCCCCAGATTATGAGATCTCTGTTATGATACAAACGTTACTATTTTTAATATGATAACAACCCATTTATAGTGTGTTAAAGACATTTTCCTCAAAGCATCTTTTTGAGGTATGTAGTTAGTATATTATCTCCATTTTACAAGGGAAGAAGTAGAGGGACTTGCCCAAAGTCACAGCAACAGATAGTCCTCAAGCCAAATGTTCCGACTCCACGTCCAGGTCTATAAGAGCACTGTGTTTTGGTTTCCTAACTGCCATTCCCCTTTTAGTAGACACTCCTGACTCCCTCAGTATTCATAGGTATTTGGGAAATAGTGATCATTCTGTTTTTAGGCATTTTATTCTTTTAGTATCATGCTAACAATAGACTATGGGCAGCTAGGTGGCACAGTGGACAGAGTGTCTAGGAAGACCTGTATTTAAAACCAGTCTCAGACACTTATTAGCTGTGTGACCCTGGGCAAGTCACTTAACCCTGTTTGCCATAGTTTCCTCATCTGTAAAATAATCTGAAGAAGGAAATGGCAAACCACTCTAGTACCTTTGCCAAGGAAACCCCAAATGGGGTCATGAAAAGTCAGACACAAGTGAAAGAACTGAACAACAATAAATCATCAATGTACACTTGTAATTAATTATATCTCTTCCATATTTTTCTTTTCTACTTTTTTCATATGGCTTAGTCTTGTACTTTTAAATTAGAAGTTTCTCAGGGGCAGGGAGCATGGGTTGCTTTTTGTTTCTATTCTCACATACCTGTTTCAGTCAGAACCAGAGTCATATTCAAGAACCTTTGGACATAGGGCAAACACTGTAGACTAGACCAAGGCCACCCTCAGCTGAGTTGAGTGGAGACGGAATCTTGCAGGACTACTTCTGGGTATAGCTCTCAGGTTTAGAGACCCAAGGACACCCAAGGCAACAGCAAGAGAAGATGCCTGCCTTCCTTCCTACCCCCTCACCCAAACCCCAGTTCCTATACCCCAGAAAGCATCTCACTTAGTAATTCCTCATTTTAAGTTAGAAATTCAGTATTTTTCTGAGTAACTAGGTGCTGAAATCAGGTGTTTCTTCATACTTGTCTTGTGAGATGGAGTGGTGGAAAGTAGGTATCCCAATCAAAACTGAAAACGAAAGCTTTGCAAACTCTATACTGCTGATGGGTGTGTGGAAAAGTCAGTATTTGTAGAAGACAGATAGATGCTTTAGGGTTGAAAGACAGTTGGAAACTAACATCTATCAAACCTTTAGACTATTATGTTATAACTAGAAGGAACCATAAATGATCAACTCCTTGATTTAATAGAGTAAGAACTGAATCCCTTATTTGAATCAAGGGAATACTTTTGAATTAAGAGAATAAAGGCCAGGATTAGGATCCAACTTTTGTCCTGAACTAAGGGTATGGAGGAAGACCTAGTCTAGGCCCAGTGAGCCAAGCACTTTAGAGCTCATAGTGGTCCTTCAGGGGCTACTGAGGAGGAGGAGAGGGAAAGCAGTTTGACTAGGTTTTGAGAAAGGCTCCTTCAACTCTTATTCAAACTAAGGCTGAACTGAGAGTCACATAAAGCCTAAATTTCATAGACTTGTTATAGAAGGAACCTTAGAGATAAATTTGTCTTACCTCTTGTTTTATAGAAGAGAAAACAAAAATCCAGAGCTAGAGCAGGAACTACATGTCTCTTGACTCAATGTTTTTCAGCCAATCTGTTGAAATTTGACCTTCTTTGAGGAAACAGGGAACCAACCCTTCCAGAACAATAGACACTACTCCTATGAGCCTCCACATGCAGCTGAACAAAGATTATGGTTCAATCTTTGGTGCCCCTAGAAGCATATTGGTCCATATCTTCTAGGACACTGATTGGCAAAAAGTTGAGAAGTCAGGAGGGCAAAACTTCAAGGGAAAAAGTGCTGCTGTAATTGGGAGGCAGAGTCATTCCCAGATATCCATGGTACCTCAAGCAGGAACTGTGGTTCTCTTTCCTTTCCCCGTCTCTCACCAATTGAAGTCTCCTTCATCCCTCCACTGTCCTTGCTTGCCCCACAGGATGGCTCACTGTACTTTCAACCCCATCCTCTTGCCCAGTTCCTGGATTTCAGGCTCTGGGAAGGGGATACAAAACTTAAATAATGAAGGAAAAAGACCATGGTACAGGAAGTAGAGATATCTCCAGGAAGGCATGACCTTCTAGCTGGGGCTTAGAGACTGTTTCCCTTACTATACTCTTGCCCCATCAGATCCCCCTGTTGGGGTTGTTTGTGGGCATTGTACCTACTTCCATGATGCCCCTTTTCCTGGGCAAAGTGGTTGGCCCATTGGGCCTAAGCTAACTTTCCTCCATACCCTTAGTTCAAGACAAAGTTTAGTTCTTACCCCTGGCCTTTAGCCTCTTGATTCAAAGCTGTAGGAACCCTGTAAGACAATTAGGCCTATTCTCCAGTTCTCCAAACTGTCATCATCCCAACAGCTACATCTCCACCTAGACCTGCCACTAGACTCTGCCCTACTTTCTTCCTTAGATAAGTACAAAAATTATCATTGGGACATTTAATTTTAGTATTGTTTTAAGGCCCCACATGTTGAGAGGGCTGTTTCCCACATGTAGTATGGAGGAAATGGAAGGTGTATTATGTGGCTCACAGGAAGGCAAAATAGATATCTCTGACCTCTTCTCTTCATTCCCTTCTCCAAAGGAGATTTTAATTCATGCCATGAGGGGAAACAAGCAACTCTGCTGTCCTCAGGGAAAGGAGGTACTGAGCTAGAATTATATCCTTCTGTTTCCTTAAATATTGTTAGCCTAGAGGATAGAGTACTGGGTCTGAAGTCAAGAAGACTCATCTTCCTGAGTTCAAATCTGGGCTCAGACATTTACTAGCTGTGTGACCCTGGACAAGTCACTGTCTGCCTCAGTTTTCTCATCTGGAAAATGAGCTGAAGAAGAAAGTGGCAGAGCACTCCAGTACCTCTGCCAAGAAAACCCCAAATGGGGTCACAAAGAGTCGGACACAACTAAAAACAGCTGGACCACAACAAGAGGATGGGATTAGGTTCAAGCTAACTTCTGTTTGCTACTCACTATTGGGGGAAAAGGGGGCCCCAAGCTTTACATCTAAGGCTTGACCCCTTTCCCACCAAATACCATTTAGTTCCACAACTAAGGCACATATAATGAATAGAAAAGAAGCCCATTCATCTCAATCATAGCAAAACAAATATCAGAGAAGGTATACGTGGGAGAATATGTACCAAATTGTTGTTTGTCCTTTGTTCTTGAATAGGAGCATGACATCAGGGAGGTGATGCCATGACATGCAAATGAATTGGATTTAAGTGAGGGAGGACAGTGCAAAGTCACCAGCCTCACTTTCTCCTCCAGAGATATCTGGGCCCAGTGATAATATGGAGAGGAAGAACTCTCCCATTGGGAGGGAGATAACAGCTCAACCAAGAGTCCTGGATTGACCAAGGGGGAGTGCCCCCATAATCTCTAGAGTAGCAAGTTGGGGATGGGGCATGATGGAGACTTCCAGCTCCTCTCCTGTTGACTTCTTCCCAGAGTCTTTTGCTTCAACAACCTGAAATCTGGATGGCCTCCTCTATCTTCCCTCTCAAATCCTGAAGTCAGAAGTGCCCAGAACGATGGTAGGCCTCAAAGAGACTGGAAACTTGAAGATAACTCAAAGACTGTCTAAAGAAATTAAGAAGCCTCTTCTCTCCTGTTCTCTCAAAGCCTTCCCTGTTCCTCACACCAAGGCAGGGCATTCATTTCTACCAATGAGGAGAGAATCCCATACCTGGCTTTGGAACTGGGATTATACTACCATGGGACAAACACCTGTCCTAATTATGGCTCTGCTCTGAATATAATGGGCAGGGTTGATGGAGCTGTGTCTCCAAAGCATGAAAACAATTGATTGATTCAATTTAAAAAATGAATTTATGTCAGTTAAGTTGGTGAAAAAAAAATCAGCCAAAGTGGTTTAATGTCATGTAAACAAATCAACCAATTGATTAGCTGAAATTTTCCATTTTCCAAACCAGCTGTGCTATGCAGATGGTATAAGCAGCTGGTCAGTAAGGAAAAACTAACAAGAATCATTATAGAATGTTTTATAGAGGAAATGTTATATAAATGCTTTTTTATAAAAAAGATCAGGCCAGCCTTGGTTCAAGGGGAAAGAGGAGGGTGAGTGCTGTGTTCCAGACCAAAGAAATGATTTGCTCCAAACTATCATACTGGGTATGGTGGAAGACTCATGTAATTACTTTCTCACCAGAGAGAAGTATGCTGAGTGATGCCGATATCTGTCCATTTATATCAGTAGATTCTCCTGGAAGTGTCATTTAGGATTCATTTAGAGTAGAAAGCTTCATGTGACTCCTTATACTCTCAAAGCACACTTCTGTGAGCCCGATATCCCACACAGAACTGGGTCCACAGCCCCTGACCATTCTGCTCATACCTCCACTCTCAGTCCCTTCCCCTCTACCTGCCTCAAGTTTGCCCCTTACTTACTTTGGAACACAGGGAAAGGCATTTAATCTCTCTGAACTTTACTTCTCTCATCTATAAAATGGGTAAAAGAGATCAAACTATCTTCCTTGCCTATCCTGTAGGGTTGTTGTAAGGATGGAATGACATCACCATACACCTCCTTTGAGATTATAAAGCTCTTTCACATACATTCTAAATTGTTATTATAGTAAGGCACCAGCCTGGGTCTAGAAAGACAAGCTGAAGCGTTCAGCTAGCTGGACTGGCTCTGTTCTAGTCACTTGTGTTGTGTTATCTTGTTAGGGACGTGACATCCTGTGCTCCCTTTTTTCAAAGTAGGGTTTTCTGAGGACATTGCTGTCTATGTCACTCCAGAGTGAGGTACATGCTGGTAGAGGGCCAAATTATACTTTTCCATATGATACTGAGACTTTAGACTGCAAATATCATTTGGGCTCTCTAAAGCATGTATATTTTTAGATAGGTTCATACAACTGTGACCAATGTATGACTTAGCAGTTGATAACCTAATTTTCCCCTCAAATAATATCTTTCCAATTTTCTGTTATGCAACAGCTGATGTTGCCATGCAGATTGTGTTGTTATGAGATTTTAATGTTATTCTGCCCCATGATTGGCTAATAACTCTAACACTGTGTTGCTTTCATACTAGCCACTCATCCTGAGCTGTTACTATGGTGAATTGCACTATTTCTTTCAATTGGTGGATTTCAGAAATAGGCCACCAGGTGGATTTAATTATATTCAGGTAAGCAAAAAAAAGCCATAAAGACCTTATAAGGAAGGTACTTAATGACACCGAGCATTGTCTCTCAATGACATAGAACATTAAAAAAAACAACAGCAAGGATTTGCTTTTCAAACCATCATTCATGATATAAAACATTTATTTTTGAAGGAAAGATTTTCTTTCTTACCCTGGGCATCTAAAATTACTAAAATGAAGCTCGGTGTATGTCTTTGTATGTAAGTGGGTCCCAAATGCATGCAGGATATTTAATAGACTGAGCAAAAAGTTGGATCATTGGATTGGATACAAACCCCTGTCTTCTAGACTTCAACGTTTTGGGGAGAAGTAGACCCAGGACAGTAAGCAGATTCATGTGGCAAGGCTGGATATGATAGGGTTTCTGTCAGGGAAGAATTCTAAAAATAAGGAAGCTTTGTGGGTTATAACTCCTCTGATTAATTTTGTAGCCTAGGACAAGGGGTTTCCTTGGTATCCAGGATGTAATAGAACTGAGCACTCTCTCCTCCAGAGATGACTACACCTGTGTGGTTATGCCTATATATAGTTCTGCAAAGGCCAGAATGTAAAAATCAGGTTTGAATCAACTAAATGTTCCTCTTTGCATCCTTAATCAACCTCCCCAGCACAAAGGTATTCATATTTACCAGGAGTCACAGTGGGGATGATGTCAACCACCTGCCTGATATTCACTGACTCAGTTCATTCCAGCTCCCAGAAAATGTATGAAGGCAGTAAGGAGGAGGTGAAGTGAGCAAGGAGACTTCTAAATTTGCAATCCAACTTCCTTCCCCATTAAAAAAAAATCAACAGAGTGGAAGGGAAAATGGAAGAGAGGGAGAGAGGGGGAACAATGATTTATCTTGAAGTTTGCAATTCCATCATTCTATAATGAGTTAGTCATGAATAGATAGGGTGATGATGGCAGTGGCAGGGGATGATAAAAAGATATAAAGAGGGAGGGGATGAACAATAAGGGAATTACTCATATGACAGAGTCTGAGATGAGAGCTCAGAGTTTGGGGAGGTCAAGAGACACATGCTTAGCTAGTGGTGTAATTGTTTCTTGCTGAATTTGGGGTATGTATATAAAAGAAAGCTATTATCTATGGGATGGAAGAATGACAACCAAATATGGAGACATAACTGGGATTAGTCATTATGTTAGATCCTATGACCCTAACTCAATCAAGTGGGTTTAGAATTTTTATTTTGTTTTGCTATTTTTTGTTATCTCCTGCTGAAAACATTGGGCAACTAGGCACAATGGATAGAGTGCCAGGCCTGGAGTCAAAAAACCTCATCTTCCTAGGTTCAAATATGGCTTCAGACACTTACTAGCTGTGTGACCCTGGGCAAGTCACTTCACCCTGTTGACCTCACTTTTTTCATCTGTAAAATGAGCTGGAGAAGGAAGTGGCAAACTATTCCTGTGTCTTTGCCAAGAAAAGCCCAAATGGGGTCATGAAGAGTTGGACATGACTGAATAGCAAAAACAGAAACTTGTTTAATTATCATCAGTCCCAGAGTTCTTCTCTTTATGCTCTCTATAGTTTTTTTGCCTTTTATCCTGAGCCACTGGCCTACCTTCTTCACTTGCCCCATAGCATTTGAATCTTGGGTCACTTTTCTGTTAGGCATTCACTACTTTCTAATCTTTTTAAGATTGGAAAGATTTAAAGACAAAAAAAGATTTCATCCTGTATTAAGCTGAACCTCAGCATTATCTTTGATGATAAAAAGATGATTTGCTGTAGTAATGAAATATGGGATATAACACTGTGGGTTCCATTATGAAAGATGGGGTATGCTAGAGTGGGTAGGGAGCTGACTGAAGTTATCACAAATTCTCCCAGATTAATTTTGTTGTTAGATGTGGGGATAGAACTTATCCCAACTTGCAAACGTATTCCAAATAAGATGGGAACTTCCCTCCCCATCTTATACTTAATTTTACAAATATAGGTGCCCTTTGTAGTATGATTTGAGAATTAAGCTCCTATCCCAAGATGTTTCTTCTTATAGGTCTACTGGGGTTTCTAAATTCCTACTATTAGGAACTTATTCCTATGAGTTAAACATGGTCCTCACCACACATTCCCTTCTAAGAATGCAGGTATCCCTGAGAGAATAAGACATTGAATCATTGGCCCTTTAGTGTAAATGAGTTTATTCAATTATTTTCCTCTGAAAACTAGGGGTTCTCGTCATTTTGTGTCTCATGGACCTCTTTGGCAATCTGGAGATGCCTACAGATTCCTTTTTTGAATAACATTTTTAAATTCAGAAAATAAAATATGTAGAATTACAAAGGAAGTCAACATTGATTGAAATTGAATATTGAAATGCAGCTATCAAAATTAAAAAAAAATAAATGCACATATTCCAGCTTAAGAATCCCTGCTATAAACTAAGAGGCAGAGGGAAGACACTGAGGACCTGAGGAAAGAGAGAAGGATGGAGGAAGGAGTTGGGAAAAAACCTACAGAAAGTAAATCTTTCCCACTGGCCTGTTGCTGATGCCTGAAGTCCCACCATCAGAGTTTTATTCTATTAGATTAAGAGAGTTTCCTCAGTTAAAATTCAAGCAATCCTAAAAGGATAAATTTATGTTTTACTCCATACTTTAGTGTGAATTACTTCAGATCCTTTCCAAAAGGCAGTTACCTCCTGAAAGCAAGTTTTGGCAGAGGTGTTGGTTGAGAAAGCAGGAGACCCAGAGCACCTGGGGCATGATTGTGGGGGTGAGGTGGTGGAGAGGGGGGAGAAGAGATTGTGGGTGGAGGGAGGGAACCACCAGATGGCTGAGGGCTACCCTCACTCACAGTTGGCCTGAGTATAGCCCTGAATTTGTGCCTTTGACTGGGTAGCTGGGTGGGGAAAAGGGAAGAGGAGAAGAGGGAGAGATGGACAAGACCAGAGCAAACCATGCTCACTTCTGGAAAATGACCCAGAAGGATTGTGCCCTGCTGCTGCTGGCCTGTGGAAAGGATTTCAGGTGTCAAGGAAAGCCTGTTAGCATCCTGGGATGCTTCTCAAGAAACACAATCCCCGCCAGGGCTAGAGACAATGCAATACTCCTTGCACTTTGTGCCCAGCGAGCTGGAAGCTTCTAGACATCATTGACTTTCTGTGTCTCTGGGGAGAAGACTTAAAAATTGCTTCTTTGATCTGCTTGAGGCTTGATAATAGCCCTGGCTCCACCCTTCTTAGGATAATGAGCTGAAGGTGGCAGCCGGCCAAGGTGGCTCCCACGCTGGGCGTGTGTGGGTGACTGAGAGGTTTTCAGTGTAGAGTGAAAACTAGGGAGGCTGCCAGCCAGAAGCCCCGGCTGAGATCATTGCTTTAAGAAAATCGGACTCAATGGGAGTCTTTGAAAATCGGTCTGGAGGTTCCAGGCATTGCCTGGTGCCAGCTTCCTTTGTCTGCTGGTGCCATTTTCCATGCTCACAGGTCATTGAGCACACAGCTGCTGCCCAAGGAATCAATCCTGCCGGCAAGTTGCAGAAACTGCACCTGCCAAGAGGGAGAATCAGAGGAGGGGTGGGCAGAGCATCAGAGCAGACGTTCCCAGGGAGCACAAAGAGGAGGGGATGTGACCTAGGCTTGGCCATCAATCTGCTGGGCCTTTCTGGGCTTTTTCTATTTGCTGCCATATGTAATCCAATAACGTTCATTAAGTGCCTGCCTGTGTATGGCACTGTACTGGCTGCAGGTATTTACTCTATGTGTACGAGTTGTGAATATAAAGTCCAGAGGCTGATTTTGTCTTTTCTTTTCATTTGCGGCTTGTGAGAAAGCAGTCTCATTACTCAAGCTCTGTAGGTTTGCTGGTGCTGGATTCCTGCTACTTTTTAGTCAACTGCCAATCACCAATCAGCATTTATGAAATGCTTAGTCTTTGCCAGGCATTGTTCTTGGAGCCTTTCATGGCCAAGGGTGCCTGCTTCATACAATGAGTATGTCTTGGAGAGGTTGAGCATACCTCATTTTACACAATAGATATATTCCCTCAAAGATGGGTGTAACTGAGTTTTTGTAAATAGAATCAATTTTTTTAAATGCCATAAAAGAGTTGTTTAAAACTAACCTTTGAAGAGGCAGCTGGGTGGAATGGGTAGAGCACAGCAGATTGAAAATTTGCTTTGGCTTCATGACCCTCAGTGCCCCTGAAAGTCTCTAAAATAATAAATTGCAGAGCACTGGCTGAGTTTCCTCCCTAGGAGTTCTCTGTACCAATAAAATCACAGGTCTGTTCCAAAAAGAAAAATTAAAACAATAAATATAAATAAAAGCAACACTATGGTGAATCCTTTGGAAAAGCGAAAAAAAATCATTTTGTAAAATAAATAACCCCACCCTACATTATACTTTTGTAAATCTGTGTTTTCTAGAAGTAGGTTTCCCATACACTGGCAGTAAGCAGCTGACTATCATAATTCATTATTCATTTCCATTATTCCTTTGGGATGAAGTGAAATGAGTCTCAGGAGATGAGGTCACAAAGGGTCAGACAGACAGGAAGACAAAGAGACAGGAACAGATTTTTTTCACCAGGCCACCTGATTATTGAACGCAAAAACTGAGGCTTTTTTGTCCATCCACAGCTTGCAGGCTTGGGAATAACAGTACAGAAAGTACATTCCTTTTGGGAGAGGAATGGCAAAAAATCTTTCCTGGAAACAGTTCCTGGGGCATGGGAAGTGATAGCCCTGATGGTACTGGTGTTTCTGTGAGCTGACTGAATTACAGGAAGTGACCATCAAAGTCAGGGAACATGATAAGGACTTTTTTCCAATTTAACTTTTATCTCAAAGAATCAAGTAAAACCTATGCTTTCAGCTCTTCTGAAGCCAGAAATTCCTTTACTTCTCAGCTGGCTTTTTTTTCATGTTTATTGGGGGGAGGGGGAGGTGTAGAAGCACCTCACCCTTGTCAATAGGAGAAACATTTTTTATTCATAGCTAAGCTAGATTTGGAGGTTTACTTATTATTAGCATTAATGGCCTTATTGGCCAAGGACATTTAATAAACTGTTGCTGAAATTTAAAAAAAGCTCTGAAGAGACTTTGAAGGAGACACTCCTCTCTTCTTTTGGCCTACCTAACTGGCCTGCTTGTATCACTAATCTTCTTGGGACCAGGTGGAAGGACTTCAGTTACATCCAGTGAAATGAAAAAGCTGTGGGATACTTAAATCCCCTGAATGATCCTCTCAAATAAGGCCTTCAGTATAGCTGAGAGTTCCTATTCTAGACCTTTTCAGAGAGTTTGAATATATCAATTAACTATCAACTATCCAGGTATCTCTCCCCACCACCATCTGCATGAATCAGCCCTACTGCCCCAAACTTGACATGTGTGCCACGCACATTCCCCCCAAATGCCTGGTCCTAATTGACCTGGATCAAAACCCTATAAACCGACCACTTTTCCAGTCTCCTAGGTTGCCCCAGCAGACCTGCTTCCATCTTTCCTCCTTACAAAAGCTGGCTTCCTTTATCTTCTCTCTTCTGATCCTGTCTTCCTAATGCTCTGTGCCTTCTTGTTCTGATTGTGTGGACCTAAGAAAGCATTAAGATATCAGGACTTTTACAATTCTGTTAGACATGAGAATGCCTAAAATCTGAACCTCACAAAATAAATCACGATATTGTGTAAGAACCAGAAGTAGTTAATGGGGGCCTTGAACTATAAGGGTAACTTGTAAACTCAGGAATGACCAGTTGAGATCTATGAAGCATCTGGCATACCAGGGAGAAAGCCTAGCTTAATATAAAAAACCTGAAGATCTATCAAGCATAACTCCTAAATAATGAAAATAGAATTCTTAACACTAATCCCCAAAATACAAGACCCACAATTATTCCTGGAATGAGGGTTACAATGGGTTATTAACAACTGGTACCAGCCCCGGGACCAGGAAGACCTATCCTTGTGTGAGACTTCTGTATAGTTTGCAAGCCTTTGGCCTCCCGCATTTCTTAGTCTGGAATTATGTTTGCCAATATGTTTTTGTCTCCCCCATGCTTACCTCTACATTGATATCAAGAAATATTCAAATAGATGTTGATTTAATTTGAAGGATCTCATCAAGTTCTTCATAGAATTTCCTACCACTTTATCTTCTGCAAAGATGTTGGCTTCTGGTTTCGTTTATAGTGAAAGGGTTAATATTTATGAAATTCAGTTCCTCCAGTAGTATGCTCCCTTATTAGTTATTAGATAAAGACCTGAAATTTAGAGTGCCAGTATCTCTAGGAAGTACTTTATAAAATGCTTATTAACTAATTGACTGAGAATATCTGTTGATGCTAGATAAATGCATATTGATTGATCGATCAGGGGCCATTTTGTTAAGGTTTGTAGACAGTATAAAAATGGTATAATTGTTGGCATTACCTCTCTCTACTTTCCTGATGAAAGAGATCAATCATATTGAATACAGTTATCAAAATATTAAGAAAAAATTCACATATCACATGTTAAGAATCCTGTAGAGAGGATTCTGGGAAGATGGCAGAGTAGGTCAGAAAATCCCAAACTCTCAAGATTTTCCCCACACAGAAGAGTTAAAATAGCACCTTAGGGCAAACAAAGTGTGGGTGGGCATAAATAAGAAAAGGGTCAGAACAAGGGTCTTCCTGGGACAATTTGAGATCTGAAGAAAAATCCCTGATGAGGGTTGGTCCTTGTGAAGAGTAGACACCTCCAGGCTAGATTCCATTTGAACAAGTTGCAAGCCCTAGAGTTTGTTGGTTTGAGAGGCTCCTGGATAGTGAGGGGAGTTAGGTGTTTGAGCCCCAGGAAGATCGAGGGAACCTCTGCTGATAACTAAGCCCAGACCCAGCTGTGCTGTGAAAAGCAGCTGGGGTAAAAAGGAACCAGCACAAGCTTGGTGAATGCGGAAGCAGTGGGGTAGAAAGCCCCTGGCTGGGGGCATTTACAGGAGGTTGGAGGTTTGAATTTGGGTCCAGGCTAGAGGAAAGAACTGAATATCTGGAGAAAGAGGCACCATTTCCCATACCCCAGGGTTAGAGATGATTACAAAAATTAATCGTATATTACCACAAAAAAATGTACAGGCAAAGGAGAAAGAATCCAACCATAGAAAGTTATTATGAGAATAGAGATGACCAGGGTTCATCTTCAGAGGAGGATATTGAAGTAAAGACACCCCCAAAGAATAACATCAAATGGTCACCTGCCCAAAAAGAAGATATAGAAGATCTTAAAAAAAAAAGACTTTAAAAATGAAATGAGAGAGGTGGAAGAAAAATTAAGGAAAAAAAATAATCCAAGAAAAACAAGAAGGTTATGAAAGGAAAGTCAACCAATTTGAAAAGGAAGTCCAGAAACTTAAGGAAGAAAATGAGATCTTGAAAATGAGAATTGGGCAAAGTGAAGCCAGTAAAATTATAGGAGATCAATAAATAATTAACTAAAATATGAATAATGAAAAAATAGAAGAGAATGAAACATCTTATAAGAAAAAAACTTTGAAGAATAGATCAAGAGAAAATATAAAAATAATTGGACTAACTGAAAGTTATGATCCAAAAAAGAATCTTGAAGATGGCAGAGGAGAAGCAGGACCTCCGAGCAGTTCCGGCTTCCACCTTCCCCAACCAATGTAAAAAGGGGACTCTGAACAAACTTTGGAACTGCAGAACCCACAAAATGACACAGAGAAGCTAACCTCCCACTGAGGACAGCCCGGCAGGCTGGCAGGAATCGGCCAGCGCAGTGCTCTGGGAGCCAAGTCCAGGCCTGCTTGAGCTGGAGGTTTTAGCCCCAGGGCAGGTCTGACCAGGCGCTGGCCAGAGGGACTCCAGATCAGCAGCAGCTGTGGCTGTTTCCAAAATTAACAACACATAGATGCGAAGGACAAAGTGAGAGGTCAGTGCAGTCTAGACTTTGGGACCCAGTAAGTGGGAGTGCCTCAGCTTTTGTCCCCAGGGCGAGAAGCCACTGAGATGCCCAGCACAGCCAGCCAGCACCACGTGGCAGCTTCAGCTCCTAGCCTGCAAGCGACCAGTCTGAAGGGTAATCGCTCTTGCTTTAACCTGCTTGGATCTGGATTGCAGTAAAGGGTGGAGGTCCCGGGGTGTGTGTCCAGCTTGCCAGAGCATATGGAGGCCTCAGAGAGGGCACCCATCTAATACCTCTGGCAGCTGAGAAAACCCCAGCATTTGGGATGAATGCTCCCCTTTCTGGTGGCAGAGTCCTACTGTGGCAAAAAGCCCAGGGGTCAAGTGACTGAGGGGCAACATGACCAGGCAAAGGAAACAAAGCAGACAGAAGATTCCAACATTAGATTCCTATTTTGGGGACAAAAAGGAGCAAAACATGGAACAGGAGGAAGATAGTGAAGTCAGAACTCCTGCACCAAAAGCTTCAAAGGAAAATACAAGCTGGTTATAGGCCATAGAGGACCTTAAGAAGCAGATAAGAGAAGTGGAGGAAAAATTGGGAGGAGAAATTAGAATGATGCAAGAAAATTATGAAATAAAAGTCAACAGCCTGACTGAGGAAAATCATACCTTAAAAAATAGACTAATTCAATTGGCAAAAGAGGCTCAAAAAGGCAATGAGGAGAAGAATGCCTTAAAAAGCCAAATTTGCCAGATGGAAAAAGAATCTCAAAAGCTCAATGAGGAGAATCACTGCTTCAGAATTAGACTGGAGCAAATGGAAGCTAATGACTTTATGAGGAATCAAGATGCTGTTAAAAGGATCCAAACAAATGAAAAAATAGAAGGCAATGTGAAATATCTCATGGGAAAAACTACTGACCTGGAAAATAGATTGAGGAGAGATAATTTAAAAATTATCGGACTACCTGAAAGCCATGATCAAAGTAAGAACCTAGAAATCATCCTCCAGGAAGTTCTCAAAGAAAACTGTCCTGATGTTTTTAGCACCAGAGGGCAAAATAGAGGTTGAAAGAATCCACCGATCACCTCCTGAAAAAGATTCCAAAAAGAAAACTCCTAGGAATATTATAGCCAGGTTCCGGAATTCCCAGATTAAGGAGAGAATATTACAAGCAGCCAGGAAGAAACAATTTGAATATTGTGGAAACACAATCAGGATAACCCAGGATCTGGCAGCTTCTACACTGAGGGATCGAAGGACCTGGAATGTGATACTCCGGAGGTCAAAGGAGTTGGGATTAAAACCAAGAATCACCTACCCAGCAAAACTGAGTATCATGTTTCAGGGGAAAATATGGTCATTTAGTGGAACAGAACTTTCAAGCATTCTTTTTTTTTTTTAAGCAATTGGGGTTAAGTAACTTGCTCAAGGTTACACGGCTAGTTATTTCTGGGTGTGGTGCTGAGTGTCTGAGCCCGGGATTCAATCTCCAGGTCGTCCCAACACTGGAACCGGTGCTCTTACTCGCTGAGCCACCTGGCTGCCCCTAAGCAATTGGGGTTAAGTAACTTGCTCAAGGTTACACGGCCAGGTGTTTCTGGGTGGGTGCTAAGTGTCTGAGCCCGGGATTCGATCTCCAGGTCTTCTCAACACTGCAGCCAGTGCTCTTACTTGCTGTGCTACCTGGCCGCCCCTTTCAAGCATTCTTGATGAAAAAACCAGAGTTGAATAGAAAATTTGACATTCAGATACAAGAAGCAAGAGAAGCATGAGAAGGTAAACAGCGAAAAGAAATCATAAGAAACTTATCCAGGTTGAACTATTAACATTCCTTCATGGAAAAACAATAATTGTAACTGATGAAACTTTTCTCAGTATGAAAATAGCTGAAGGGAATGAAATATATATATATGAGGATATATGGGCATATGAATACATGTTAATGTGTGTATATATATTTACAGGTATACATAGACAGAGGGCACAGGACCAATTTAATAGGAAGAGATGATACTTAAAAGGTGAAATTAAGAGGTGAGAGAGGAATATAATGAGAGGAGATGGGGAGAGACAGAATGGGGTAAACTATCTCATATAGAAGAAGCAATGGAAAATGGTTACAATGGAGGGGAAGGATAGGAAGGCAAAAGGGAATAGGTCAACCTTATTCTCATTGAATTTGGCTTGGGGATGGAATGACATACACACTAAATAGAGTATCTCACCCTACAGGAGAGTAGGGGGGAAGGGGATGCAAGGGGGAATGATGGAAGGGAGGGCAGGCTGTGGGGGAGGGAAGTCGGAAGCACCCACTTTTGGAAAGGGACTGGATCAAAGTAGAGAATATAACAAGTGGGAGGTGGGATAGGAGGGAGGGAAATATAGTCAGTCTTTTACAATATATCTACTATGTTATTGTTTTGCATTAGCTACACATGTACAACCTATACTGAACTGCTTATCTTCCCAGTAAGGGTGGGTGACAAAGGAAGAAGGGAATGAATCTGGAATTCAAAGTTTTAAAATCAAATGTTTATATATATATATATATATATATATATATATATATATTACTATTAATACAATTTTACATGTAATTGGGAAATAAGATATACAGGCACTGGGGCATAGAGACCCACCATGCCCTATTGGAAAAGTTGAAAGGGATGTGGGAGAAAATATGGGAGAGAGAAGATTGGAGGAGGGGATATCCTGTGGGACTGCTATTCTGGGGTGGTGAGTAGGGGAAAAACGGGGAGAAAATTTGTAACTCAAAATCTGACCAAAATGAATGATGTAAATCAGAAGTTAATAAAGCATTTGAAAAATGGGGAAAAAAAGAATCTTGATACAATAATACAAGAAATAATTTAAGAAAATTAGAAGCATTAGAACAAAGTAGGAGCTGGGAGGGGGAAATAGAAAAAAAAATCCATTGATAACTATTTAAAAGAGATCCTATGAGGAAAACTCATAGAAATATCAAATTCCAAAACCCCAACTCAAGGATAAAATATTAAAAACATCAAAATTTAAAACAATTTAAATATGATGGAATCACAATTAGAATCACACAAGACCTAGCAGCAGAGACATTAAAGGACTGCAGGTCTTGGAACACAATATATCGAAGAACAAAAGAACTGGGGCTCCAGCCAAAATATCATACCTTGCAAAGTTAAGTATTATCCTGAATGAAAAAAAATAAACATTTGATAAACACTCAGATTTTCAAGTCTTTGTTTTAAAAATTCTGACCTTAATAGAAGATTTGACATACAAGAACCAAGAGAAATATAAGGCACATACGAAAGACTGATTATAAGGGATTCATAAGGACAGACTGTTTACTTTTTATATATGTAAAATGCATGTCTAAGATTCTTGTTAATAATTGGGTAGCTCTTTAGAAAGACTGGGGTTAAGCTGACTATGATATTAATTTAAAAAGTAGGACCATTTAGGAACAGCTAAAAAGAGTAATTATTTTATACAAATAAGGTGCAAGAGGTAGAATCAATACAGAGGAAGTAGATGGGGCAGGAGGGTTGGTAGTTCTGGTAACATACTTTCATCGGGAATGAGTATAAGAGGAAACAATACATATATATTTAAAAGAGTATAGAAGTCTAAATTCAGAAGAAATAAAATGGTAGGGGCATAGGGAGAGGGGAGAGGACAAGGGAGGGCTCTTTAGAGAGGAAGGGAAGGGAATAAGTAAAAGGAGGTATAGAAGCGTGTTTAGATTTATGGGAATGGGAGAATAGGAGAGGGATTCTTGGAGAGGAGCAGGTAATAAACAACAGGAGGGGAAGGTCAAAGTAAAGTAGAGGAGGCAGGAGGGATAGGAAACAAGAGATATACACAAACATAAAAACAAAGATCAGGAGTAGAATATGTTTGGGAAAGTATATGTCTATAGATGTATATCTATAGATGCATATATGTATATGTATATATATATATATATATATCTGTAGCTATAGAGAAACATATCTAAAATTTATTGTAGCCTTCTGGGGGGTTGAGGGGAGGGAAAAAAGAACCAAGTAAAAAAGTACACATCAAAAAACAAAAGAAAACTCACAAGAAAGCAAAGAAAAGATGGACAATTCTCAACACAATGTGTATCATACAAACTTTCTTGAAATGAAAATTTATTGTTACATATTTTAAATACTCTCTTATATTCTACTATGCATCTTTGAATCTTTGCTGTAATGGGCAGGGGTGGGGAGAGAAACTGAAGACCTGAGGAGGGAAAGGAGGGAGGTGAGGAGTTGAGAAGAACAGGGAGAATTGATGAGGGGGGAAGGGAGAGAGGAATCAGAAGAATCTTCCCCACTGTCCTATTGGTGATGCCTGGAGTTCCACCACTGGACTTTTATTTCATTAAAGAGATTTTCCCAGTTAAAATCCAAGCAATGCTAGGAGGATACATGTGTCACTTTGAACTTTAGTGTGAGTTACTTTATCAGATCCTTTTCAAGAAGCCTGAGGGCAAGTTTTGGCAGTGGAGCATTAATGCAGAAACAGAGCAGGGCTGCCCAGTACCTTCCCTCTGAGATTACTCTCCATTTGCTCTTGGATGCACAAAGCTCTTTGCATGTTGGTTGTATCTCTAACTTCCGTATAAACCCCATGAGAACAGATTTTGTATATTTGCCTTTGCTTGTATCCACAGTACTTATCGCAGGGTAGGGCAAATAATGAATGATTGCCTGGAACATCTGGAACAGGTGTATGATAGATGCTTATTGATTGATTGATAACCATTTGGTATTTTTCTTTGTTTTATGAATTGTCACAGCCCAAGAATTCATCATCAAGTGACTAATCTCCTGGCAATGAGTCTGTTCACAATAAGCTGGTCCTTGGAGAGGTATAATCTGTTCTGGGACTATACTGGAATGAATGCTCTTCCTCCACCACTCAGACTACTGAATTTGCCTTTACATCCCAAATAAAATCCCATCTTTTATTGGAAGCTTTCCCCAGTCACTGTTAATTCTAGTGCCTTCCCTCAGTTAATTATTTCCTATTTATCCTACACAGGCACACACACACACACACACGAGTTTTGTACATATTTATTTTTGTGTTTTCTCCTCTATTCTATTGTTAGTGCCTTGGGGTCAGGGACTTTCTTTTGCTTCTTTTTTTGTATCCCCAGCACTTAGCACATTGCCTGACATATTGTAGGAACTTAATTAATGTTTATTGGTTGATTAATTGATTGGTTCCAGCAAAGTAGAACTTTGTTAAACTTGTACTTCATGACCTTTGAGAACACAGTCATACACCTCCAAGCCAAGAACAGGCATCAGAGTATGAATGAAAAAGGAAGGAGTGAATGAATAAAACAGTAATTAGACAGTTACTATGTGCAAAGCACTGTTCTGAGTACTAGGGAATACTCATTCCATTTCCATGTGCTTCTCTACCTGGTTTCAGCTCCATGAAACAAGATGTCCCTGCACTTGCTTGCCTGTTTCCCCCACCTTCTTTACCTCCTTTTATGTATTATCTTTCCCCCACCCCCTCCCATTAGATTGTGAACTCCTTGAGGGTAAGGACTAATTATCTTTTTATTTCTTATTATTTTATTATTTATTTCTATTTACAATTGCATCCCCAGTGCTTAGTCCAGTTCCTGGCACACAGGAGACACTTAATAACTTTTTATTGGGTTTATTTTATTGAACTGGATACAAAAAAAGAAAAAATGGTGCCTGCTCTCAACAGGCTCACGTTCTAATGGAGGGATAACACACAGAGTAGATTTCAGCTGCAAGTCAGAGGGAAGAGTCACAAGAACCTTAGGGTGCAGTGACAAAGATGATGTTAATGACATTTCTTTAATGTCATTTCCATGGATAAAGTATCAGTTTCTGATGTAGAACCATATGGCAGTGCCAAGGTGTAGCACCTGCAGGAGCAGTTACTGGGCTGCATCTCACAAGGGTTACTCTCCAATGATAGCTGAGGGCTCTGGGTTAGAAGGGTTGCTTTCCAAAGGCTCAAGTTTAGGGCCCTGGGCTATCTCCATCAGGTTCTAAGGGTAAAGGTAGCCAAGCTGATGGCAGTGACTGCTGAGACCTGCTGACTCCTACCTCAAGGTACTTTCCTGTTTCAGCTTGGCTGGCTTGCCAGCCTTCTGCATGGCAGTTGGTTGATAATTGATGACTGATCCCTTCTCCATAAGAGTGACTTTCCTGAATGATGGCTGTGTTGCAAACAGGATAGGTGGTCTGGGGGGAACTGCTATTGCCAAGGCTATTGGGTTCAGCTTCTGGACCATCTTCTCCAGGCTCTGAGAGGAAATGGTGGTCAAGGTGGGAGTGGTGGTTTGAGTTGTCTGGCACATGCTGCCTCCTGTCTCTCCCTGCTGCTTCAGCTAGACTTGCTTGCCTGCCTGGTGTGTGGCATGTGAGTAGGACTTTATGAAAGCAATGGTAAACACTTTTTTAAAATAGAATTTTGGGCTATATCTTTCCTATTTTTAAAAGTATCACAAAAACCTGCCTAGGAAATAAATATGTGAGCATAACAAATGTGACAATCCAGGGATGCTGAAGTAATGCCAGTTATCTCCCTGCTTATTCATGTGATCTCACATGCACATTTTAGACAGACATCCTATGTGACTAGGGATAATAATAGCTGATATTTACATAGTGCTTTGAGATTTGCAAAGAACTTTTATATGCATTATAATATTTAATTCTCATAACAATCCTGTTGGCTAATTACTACAGGTATTATTATCCCCATTTCACAGATAAAGAAAGATTAAGTGATAAATGGTCACATAGTAAGTGTCAGAGGTAGGTTTTTACCTGGGGTCTCCCCTGTTTCTAAGTGCAACACATTTTCCACTGTATCACCTTCCTTTTTTTAGTGGCATCTTCCATTCCTTGATCAGTACAGAATAATGAGTCCTTCTCAGACCTGCCATCCTAGGCAACTACTGCCATTTCCTAGTTACTTGGATCTGGGAAAGTTTATAGAAAAACCTTCTCTTTTCCAATGTAGCATCAGACAATACTGGGATGCCAAGAGGTCACAAATTGATAAAGTGACTTTTTATTATGAGTAAGTTGACAGAAGAAGGAACTAGAAATTTTGGCACGTGAGGTAAGCAGCACCAGCTAGGATAACCACTATTGAGGAAACCCTCAAATCAAATTCATAATTCATGATGCAAATCAGTTTCTTACTCAAAATAGTTTTTTAAAAAATATAAGAAGTAATTTAGACAAATTCAGTAGATCATGACAAGGAATTCATTTCTCTAGTGGCTTAAGAGATAGAATCTCAGTACTGAAAGCAGCATCAGAGGTAATCCAGTCCAACAAACTGACAGCATTAACTCCAACAGAACATGTGGGAGGGAAAGTAACTGAGCCATTATTACTGATCCTTGCTTACTGCTTCTGGAGGGAAGACAGGGGAGAAGCTGGTCTATCAGTAAAGGATAGAGAGAAAGGGAAACACTACATTAGAGATATCCTTCCAAGTTAATATAGAACCATTAGTGACTATTCTTTGGGTCTGGTCATTCAACTAGTTTTAAGTTCACTCCATTGTATTACTGTCTACTCTATATTTTTCCTTGAAGACTGTAATGCTATATTTAATTTCCTCTATGGTCTTCTGATTATAAAGGTACTTGAGGCTTAAAAAAAGAAAGATGTGTACTCACCAAAGGTGTTTACCACCATCATAGAGGATCATAGAGAACCCAAATGGAAAAGGGATTCCCTATAAATGGTGTGGTTCTCTAAGTATTTGAGCTTATGGGTGACTGTGCTGACTATATCAATCTCCAGAACATTGCAGACCCCCCTAAAGGAGATCTATAATGACTCAAAGAGTTCAATCCAACTAAACATTCAAGAAAAAACAAGTGGAAGAATACCTATTGTCCAGATTGTGGAACACACATGAATGGAAAACTCCTAGAGCTGCCTTATATTTTGGACAGATACTGCTTTGAATGACAATCTTGGCCTAAAATTTATTAGGAGGATGGTGGGCTAAATTGCCTTTGGAAAATTACATAATGCTAATTTTCCTGAAACAAAAGTCTATTTTTAAAAATAACAACAATATTTTTTCTGATGGTATTATATAGCTTTGAATCATGGTATTCCTTGCTCCAAAGAATTAAAGTTGAGCGTCACCAAAAAGGCAAGGGAGAGGCTCATGCTGGGCTTCATGAAATTAATGACAAAGACTTACACGGGAGAAGTGGCATAAAGAATATCATCAGAGGGATATGAAAACTGATTATAAAAGAAGGTAATCTGGTCATATAATGAGATTGAGAGATAACCAATGGAGAACCAGACTGTTCCATTCCTGTCTGTGCAACATTGGAGAAATCTAGAGGAAAGCCTACAGCATTTTAGATAGACTCCTTGTGGCAGAATTATGGGAAGACACAAGTGAGAGCTGCCCAGGATGAAAAGGTGTGGATGTTTTGTAATCTGGATTGTTGTAGAAAATATCAAATAAGTGAAACCACAACTCCACGAAAGCACTCAAATATGAAAACAGTATGTTTTCATGATGGTTTTTAAATGAGATAGTTGTAGTGCTAAGTCTCCCCAAAATCATTAGTCAAGGTATTATTGAATTACATTTGATAATATGTCATATATATTCATAGATAAAATATAATAATTATATATAATTGTTACCAAATTATTGAATGTTTATTATCAAATAGAACCGTAGGTTTCTCTCATATCTAGAGACTTCCCTAAAGGGGGAAATATAAAGCTATTCAATTTATAATGTAAATTAGGTATGAGAAAGCTATTTAATTCCTCCACAAGAAAGAAATGCTTAATACAAGAGACAATTCCATATTAACAAAGATTTAACCAAGCAATTGTATTAACTTATAGCTAGTCTTATACTCTGCTAAGAAGTCAATGTACAAAATATCAAAAGATGAAGTATTTTGTGCCACTGTCATTTTGTCCTTTCTATTTTCTCTTAGCACTGTCCAAGAAAATTCCTTCATTTTCCTATCCTGTCAGTGGTTATAGTCTCCAAAAATACTGTGTAGTAGTTTCTGGGTGGGGGGTGGCAGGGTTGGGGGATCTTTCCGCAGAGACTGAGGATTCATAAGCTCCCAAGTCTCAAATTCACAAGTTTGACAGCAAGGCTAGAAATGTGCATGTCAAGATTGCTCATTAATCAACCTATACCCAGGAAAGAAACAAAACAGAAGGGGCAGCTCAAGGCTTAGGCTGAGCCTCTACCAAACCACTATGCTTTTGGGATGGGAGAAGAGCTGTATTTCTCCTACTAGGGAGAGCCTCAGAGAGTTCTTACATGCTCAGCAGATGGGAAGAGATTGAAAAAGGATGGAAGCTGTTTCTTTTTAAAGCTGTAAACCCTACTCCCCACCTCTCCTTCACTACCATGGAGGTGGTGGTGGTGGTGATGATGAAGAAGGAGGAAGAGGAAGAGGAGAAGGATAAATACATATCAATAACTTCAGTGCTGAGAACACATGCAAAACATAAATGACCAAGGGGTTTCTTGACCCCATTATACTATTCAAATCTAGGGTAATCTCATCTATAGTCCCTTGACCAAGATGGATGTAATTATTGTTCAATTGTTTCAGTTATGTCTGAATCTTCATGACCCCATTTGGGGTTTTCTAGGCAAAGATAATACTGAAGTGGTTTATCATTTTCTTCTTCAGCTCATTTTATAGATGAGAAAACTGAGGCAAACAGAGTTAAGTGACTTGTCTAGAGTCACACAGCTAGTAAGGCAGAGGCTAGGTTTGAACTCAGGTCTTCCTGACTCCAGACTCAGTGTTCTATTCACTGTACCACCAAGATGCCCTAAAGATGAATGTTCTGATGACCAACTCAATGGGCTAATCATCCCACTGTTATATTTTAGATATAATATATTATATATTTTCCCCTTTATGCATTGTTAGGCTAATCTCTTTGAAAGGTTTTGTATTTTATTGAGGTGATCCTAATATTTTAGGCCTTGATACAATCAACACAATGTCACCTATAAAGAAGACCCTCTAGAGAAAAGGTGTCCTGAGTGGGGAGAAATGGCCAGCACAACTTCCCAATCAGAGGGAATCAGATTCAAATGTAATTTGGAAAAGTTTGACAAAATAAAGAAAAATACAATGCAACAAAGATATATTTAATCTGGTGTATTTCTAAGTCAATGTGCTGCTGCAGGGATCTATTTCTATGTGTTTGACACCATTGCAGAGAACCTCACCATCTATAGGGAATCCTTCCTTTCAGACCCTGGGTAGTTTATTCTCCCTGACAATTCCAAGTATCTTGGATGAGCATACATTTCCTAGTTTTATACCTTACCCTTGGGAAGTTATTTAACCTCTGCATGCCTCAGTTTCCTCAACTGTAAAATGAGGATAATAATAGCATCTGCTTTCCAGGGTTGTTGTGAGGATAAAAGTAAACAACATTTGTAAAGTGCTTTGCAAGCCTTAAACACCTCTATAAATGCACTACTACTGCTGATGGTGGTGGTGTTGATGATGACACCTTACTCAATATATATAACCAAGTGATCATTGAATAGAGTTACTCTTGTGGTTGCCTTGGTCAAAGAATTTTATATGATCTTAACATGCAGGTCATAAATTTCTCTCTAAAGGAAAACTTTTAAGATTATGTTTTGCTTTATTGAATCAAATGTTTTTCTTCCTTGCAATCAACAAACATTAATAAACAAGATCTTGTATTATCCACACTTTTCAGTCAGTTGTGTGACTGTGGAGATATGGGAAGCTATAGAAAATCATCTGTAAAATCCTGATCTCATATTTTCATCAAGAATATCTTCACCATATGTGTTGATCATTCTCATAGATATTTTATAGAAATGAGAAAGTAAACATATGGGATGGCAATTATTGGTATTCTCTTAATTGCTTTATTTTAGTAGTATTGTTTGTGATTCCCCCCATTCTTATCTTTTCCCTGATATATCTTATAATTTCTTAATGCCTTTAAAATGTGTCATATTCATTCTATATAAACTTTCTGATAATTTTTAGCACCAATCACCAGCTTATATTAGGTTTACACACATTTGTTTGCTTGTTGTCTTCTCCATTAGATTGTTAACTTCTTGATGGTAAGGACTATCTTTTCCTTTCTTTGAATCTCTAGCACTTAGCATAGTTCCTGGCACACAGCAGGCACTTAATAAATGCTGACTGGTTGATTGACCCTTCTCAGAGTGAGAGCTAAGGTTGGACTATCTCAAAGGACCATTAGACTAACTTGGACTTTCCATGATTTTACAAATAAAAGGGGGTAGTGGTACTGTGACACTTCTGGGGACTCTGTCCAGAGGTTTATCACCATGAAGATTTATACAGGATGGTTTGGGGAAGTCACTCCATGAGGCTGAATAATCTCTTATAAAGGTACAGAGGGATGCTGATGACAGTGTGGTGTAGAGGGTGAGACTTGGGGTCAAATGACCTTCATGGGAGAATACATTCCAGACATGGGGAACATTATGTATACTTTTGTATAGAAGAGAGAAAATCCCTACTTCAGTCACCTCTCCCCCCCCCCCACATTCAATTTATCCCTTTGATAAATGGGCAGGGGGAGATATAGAGTGAGCTATGTGTTGCACGTGATAGAGCTCTGGTACTAGAGTCAGGGAGACCCAAGTTCAAACAGCCTCTGATACTTACTAGCTATATGACCATGGGCAAGTCACTTAATCTCTGCCTACCTCGCTTTTCTCAACTATAAAATAGGGATAATAATAGTACCTATCTCTCAGGGTTATTGTGAAGATCAAACAAGATAATAATTATAATCTTAAGCATAACACAATGCCTGGAACATAGCTGGTGCTTAATAAATGTCTTTCCTTTTGATGATGGGGTAAATAATTTCTCTTCTCTTGGCTTGGAACAGTATGGTATAATGGATAGAGAGTCAGCCTCAAAGTTAGGAAAACCTAGATTCAGGTCCAAACTCCAACCCATACTAGCTGTGTGACCTGGAGCAATTCACTTAGCCTCTCAATGTCCTAGGCAACTGAAATCCAAGAGTGGAATCAAAATGTTGTCCATGGGTGATTTCTGTGTAAGTTCAGCAAAGAATTCGTGGACAAGGAACCATTATCATAGAGTTGCTTATAATTGCCTGGATATAATGTTGACTCACAAAAATTTAATGACAATATTTTAAACACATGTTGTCATCCCCAATCCTTGTAATCTTCTAGCTGCATGGAACAAAAAGTTGTCATGATTGAGGTGATCAAAATCATCTTCTGGAAACACAATGAGGTACACAGTATCCCTGCTGTCCTATCTGCTTCTGGAGTTGTTCCTGGGATGCTTTCAGTGAGTCTGTTTATGATGAGTTTACATCCTTCCGCATTTATTATTTTATCCACCTGCGCAGTGATCCAGAGAATTTTGAAATGATGACAGCATAGCAACTTGTCCCAGGATCATTTGTCTCTGACTGCCTTTGCAAAGGAGGAGAAACATGAGATAATACTCACAATCTCATAAAAACTCAGAACAAGCTAAAAATAATGATGATAGCTGGTACTTATATAAAGCATTAAGGTCTAAAAAGAACTTTGCTAAGATTATCTTTTTTGTACCTCACAACAAGCCCATGAGATAAGACCTACAGGTGTTATCCCCATTTTACAGATGAGGAAATTAAGACTCATGATTTGCCCATGGTCATACAGCTATTGTGAGTCAAGTTTAAATCCAGCATAAGTCCTCTACCACCATGCCTTTCAGCCCTAGAAACACATGGGAAAATATTGTGTGAACTTAATATTATGGAAGTTAATATTCCTATATTTGTTTTAAAATACGATCCATCATTGAGAGCTATTTTGAAGGTTATTTCTTTATACAATGCATTATTACTTCATTCATTTCTCTTCAGACTAGTAGAAAGTAGCCATTAAAACCCTGAAAAACATTTTAACTCAATCCCTAGAGACACCTTCCATTTTTCACTACTCTAATGTAATGAGCCTACCTTACACCTACAGGGGCAGACACAGGTCCCTTATACTAATTGCTCTCAACTCTTGATTTTCCAGGCTGGTGGAGGGACATAGAGGATAATCAACTCCCTTCCCCAAGAGTATAATATAAAAATGTATATATTTGAACTCTGAAAATTTCTATCATTTTTATGGCAGATTGAACTTCCAAATTCTCATCTACTTATGATCAGCATTAAAATTTCTTGAACATCTCTGAGGACTGCAAAGTCAATGGGTATCAGACAAGGCAACCCTGGATAAAAACTTGTTATGGACAACTCAGAAAATATTTAATCCACCTGTGAACAACCAAGAATGCATACTATTTGGAAATGTCTGTATAGTCGCCTGATTTGGTTGTAACACACACACACGGCTCTTTGACATCTGAGTAGAAGTCTTGTCTTTCCAGAAGTGTGAGTGACTACCCTAAATGGACATTGGTTTAAATGCCTTTGAAGAGTTAAATGAAGAATGGCTTCCACTTAACAACAACAATAGCAAACACTAATGTAATATTTCAAACTTTGCAAAGAACTTATAAATATTATTTTCTTTGGTTACACTAAAGAAAACCTGTGGGCAGCTATATGGTACAATGGATAGAGTATTGGGCTGGGAATTGGGAAGGCTCATCTTTTTGAGTTCAAATCTGGCCTAGACACTAGGTGTGTGACCCTGGGCAAGTCACTTAATTAGTTTGCCTCAGTTTCCTCATCTGTAAGATGAAGTGGAGAAGGAAATGGCAAAACCACTCCAGTATCTTTTTCAAGGAAACCCCAAATGCCTGGGTCATGAAGAGTCAGACAACTGAAATATGACAGAACAGAAACAAACCTGTAAGATACATGCTATTTTTATTATAACCATTTTATAGATTGAAAACTGAGGCTGATACTTGCCTATGGTAACATAGCTAAAAGTGACTGAGTCAAGATTTGAATTCAGTTCTTCCCATCTCCAAGTGTACCAGTCTGTCCACCGTACCACCTAGCTGTCTTACCTAGTACTTTAGCTGGTGATTAATTTGGAACTAGGGAAAGAGCACATATTTATTTCCATTTCCTGTTATCTTTTCAAAAGTTTTAGACTGTAAGTAAGGCCATGTGACAATAACACGTGAAAAGTGCCCCAGTGTTCTAGGAAAGAATTTTCAACACTAAAAGCTGCGTGGTGGTGTTTTGTTGTAGGAGAGCTTTCTCCAAAGATAAATATCACTTCTCGTGGGTGTTTTGAATTGTAAGGCTTGGATTGAAGGGGAAAAAAAACTTTTTTGCATCACACACTCACACACACATACACACACCTGCACACAAACTTAATTCAGTATAACCAGTCAAGAAGAGTTAAGAAAAAGGGCAAAAGTTAGGCAAAAGCTAAGGGTGAGATTTTGAATCTCAACTTAAAAATAAACAGCGACAATGAAATGACTAAATGGACATAATTTTTCATTAGTTATAAAACATAACTTTTAAAAATATACCATAGACAGACTGAGACAAAATGCAATTTCTCAATATTTCTGGCATCTTAAACCTTTAATGGGTCAGCAGCAGGGGATTCTGTACTGAGAAGAGAAAAAGGAGAAGTAGTTATGTCTTTAAGGCACAGAAGGATACAGCTGGTACAATTATACAAGACTATTTAGAGGTATCAGCATTTAATCTTGGGGCTGGTGTTGGTCAAATAGAGATTGAGAGGCTGGATTGCGGACCATACTTAAAGGAACATGGAAATGGATAGAAGACTAACGCTTGAGAACTATCATTTAGGGTGAGATTGTATCATTGAATGCCTGGACAATGTGAAAATAATAGCATGATTATGGAATGATTTTTGTATGAGGATGAGAGAGAGAGAGAGAGAGAGAGAGAGAGAGAGAGAGAGAGAGAGAGAGAGAGAGAGAGAGAGAGAACAAGTAAATTAGTGTAGATCAGGGTAGGTACAGATGAAATAACGATGAGAGTATAATGCCTAGGGGCATGTCCCCCCCAACAACCAGGGTGGGTCCCTTAGGAAATGGCTACCTCAGGTTCAAGATACTCTATGGATCTTCAGTCACTCAAAACCAAAGCTCTTAAGCCTCCAATAATACATTCATCTTTAAGTACTTAGCCAGAAGACACATTTAGTTCTAAGCAAAGACATTTAACAAACTGGCAGAGTAAGAAAAGTAGTGATAAAACATCTTCCCATTAAGTCTTATGCACCGTACCCAACAACTACACACACTATTAGTGAAAGGAGGGGACATATATTAGGAATATGCAAGAAAAAGCACATGTATAGGCAATGCATGCTCAGATCACACATATGGTAGAGGAACTCATGTGTCTAATGCTCTACAGCCACTGATTTGTTGTTGTTGTTGATTTTTTGGAGGGGGGAAGGCAGGGCATTTGGGGTTAAGTGACTTGCCAAGGTCACATGGCTACTAAGTGTTAAGTGTCTGAGGCCGAATTTGAAATCAAGTCCTCCTGCCTCCAGGGCCAGTGCTCTACTCACTGTGCCACCTAGCTGCCCTGACACTGATATCTTTTAAAGATATTCAGGTTCAATAATGGAATTAAATGAGGCACTCATAGACCACATAACATTTAATAAAAAATAATTTACTTAAAAGTATGAAAAGAATTTTAATCTATGATATGACAGTGATTCAATTGGCCATGTCTCGCCTTGTCTCCAAAGAGAGATGGTCCTGATCAAGAAGGTGCAATGATTTACATAGCAGCAAAGAGTGATCAGAAAGCTATATCAATGGTTCGAGTCTTAGACACCTGGACCAATAAAGTCTCAAGGAGGATTTCATTGCCTTTTATGAGGAAAAACTAGCCTAGCCCATGGTGACAAGGATATTGCCCTGTGAATATACAAGAGTCTAAATGTTTAATTCCTTATCTTTAAATCCATGAAATCCTCCACCCCAGACATCAAGCTAATTACCTTACCCTCAATTTTTGTTGGAAAGGGAAGGAGTGGTATTGGGATAGCTTGTCATCTAGTGAGCACTTAATACATGTTTATTGACTGACTGATCTCTAGTTAGGGGTCTCTCTGGACCACCTCACTTGTAATTCATAGGAAGCATTTCCTGTGCCTAATGGTTTTATGCTCTCAAGACCAGACTATAAGTCAAATAAAGGTTATTTGTTTGATGATGACAAGGGGTTCAGGGTTCCCCAGTTTTCTAAACTTTAGCCTTCTCCCATCTCTGATGTATAAGAGTGAATGTGCAAAATGGACATAGACAAATACTAAGGGACAAGGTCATTGTCTCTTCTACTTAACTAACAATCCTAGCCTTTCATTTATATACATGGTTAGTCACTGCTTGAAAGGTGCTTTGAGAACACCTTTAGAGGAGAAATTTTTCAGGGCTTACGTTGTGAAGGAGAGTAAGTTAGTGTGTGCCTGTGATAGCGGTGGTGGAGAAAGGATGATGGAAACTTTGAGTCCAAAAGGAAATATTCTTCAATAGATAAGACTCCATCTGAGGTGGAGCATGGAGTCAGTCATTCAACTGGCACTCATTTAAGAACCTACTATGTGCCAGGAACTATGCTAAGCATTAGGGATGCAAAGAAAGGCAAAAACCAGTACCTGCCCTCAAGGAGCTCACAGTCCAATAGGGAAGATAATATGCAAACAGCTATGTACAGATGAGATATATCCAGCACAAATTAGAGATACTCAACAGAGGGGAGGTATTAAAAAGGATCAGGCAAGGCTTCCAGTAGAAGGTGAGATTTTTAGCTGGGACTTGAAGAAAGAAAAGAGAAGCCAGGAGGTAGAGATGAGGAGGGAGAGCACTCTAATCATGGGGGATAGCCAGTGAAAATACCAGAGGTAGTAGGTGGAGTGTCTTTTGCCAAGAATAGCAGGTTAGTCAGTGTTATTGATATACAATATATGATATATCATGTAGTATGTGGAGGAAAGTAAGGTGTAAGAAGACTGGAAAGGTAGGAGGGGACCATGTTGTGAAGGGCTTTGAAAGCCAGAGGGTTTTTATATTTGGTCATGGTGGTGATAGGGAACCACTGGAGTTTATTGAAAAGGGAGTGACAGGGAGGCAGAGCCAAGATGGCAGAGTGGAAGCAGGAAATTCCATGAGCTCCCCCACAACCACCTCTACTACCTGTAAAATGTAACTCTAAACAAATTTTAGAGCTACAGAACCCACAAAGTGAAAGAGAGAAATAAATCTCCCACTGAAGGCAGCCTGGCAGGGTGAAAGGAAGGGTCTATTGCAGAGAGCTGGGAGCCAAGCAAAGTCCCCTGTGAGCCACAGTTCCAGTCCCAGGGTGGCTGCAATTAGCAGGCTGGCATGAGCAGACTTTAGGAGAGTGAATCACCAGCAATTGTGGCAGTTTCCAGACTTCTCAACCCACAAACACCAAAGAGAAAGTAAAAGGTCAGTGGGGAACTCTGTTGTGGAACTGGGTGATGGAAGAACATGGTCCGGCCCCTGGCCTTGGGGCAAAGGCACGGTGGCTGCCTTCAGAGCTCCTGGCCTGCAGATCACAGGGGAACCAAGGAACCATTCAGAGGGTAATTGCTTTTGCTTTAACTTCCATGGGTCTGGGTTGCTGTCTTGAGTGAGAAACTCCAGGATGCCAGTGTGGTGTCTGTAGAGAGGGCACCCTCCTCAGACCTTTGACAACATTGGCAAAAACCCCAGTAATTTGGGACAAAGCTCTCCACTCTGGAAGCAGAATTCTACCATGGCAAAGAGCTCAAAAGTCAAGTAATTGGTTGGAAAGATGAGCAAGCAGAGGGAGTACTATCAGCCCAAAGAATTCTTTTTTGGGGACAAAAAGGATCAAAGCATGGAATGGGAGAAAGACAACAAAGTCAGAACTCCTGCATCAAAAGCTTCCAAGAAAAATATGAGTTGGTTACAGGCCATGGAGGAGCTCAAGAAGGATTTTGAAAATCAAGTAAGAGAAGTGGAGAAAAAAGTGGAAGAGAAATGAGAATAATGCAAGAAAATTAAGAAGTCAGAGTAGAAACAGGACTTCCTTGCAGCTCTGGCTCCCACTTCCCCCAGTTCATGTAAAAAATGACTCTAGACAAACTTTGGAGCTACAGAACCCACAAATGACACAGAGAAGCTAACCTCCCACTGAGGACAGCCCAGCAGGTGAGCAGTAAGTGGCCAGCCCAGCTCTCTGGGAGCCTACCCCAGACCCACTCAAGCCAGAGGTCTTAGCCCCATGGTGGCCTGACAAGCCCCAGGTAGAGGGACTTCAGATCACCAGCAGCTGTGGCGGTTTCCAGAATTATCAACCCATAGATGCCAAGGACAAAGTGAGAGGTCAGTGCAGTGTGGAATTTGGGACATGGGGATTCAGAATGCAATCCAGCCTTTGCCCCCGGGCTGAGAAGCAGCTGAGGTGCCACAGCCATGCAGCTGCTGCCATGTGGCAGCTTCAGCTCCTGGCCTGCAGAGTGTAGGGGAACGAAGTGACCAGTCTGAGGGGTAATCGCTTTTGCTTTAATCTGCTTGGATCTGAATTGCTGTCTAGGGTAGAGATCCTGGGGTGTGTGGCCAGCTTGCCAGAGCATGTGAAAGCTTCAGAGAGGGCACCCAACTAATACCTTTGGCAGCTGTGAAAACCCCAATATTTGGAATAAAGCTCCCATTTCTGGTAGCAGAGTTCTACTATGTAAAAAGCCCAAGAGTAAAGTAATTGAGTGGCAACATGAGCAGGCAAAGGAAGCAAAGCAAACAGAGCAACCCAACTTTACACTCCTATTTTGGGGACAAAAAGGATCAAAGCATGGAACAGGAGGAAGACAGAAAAGTCAGAACACCTGCACCAAAAGCTTACAAGAAAAATATGAGCTGCTTACAGGCCATAAAGGAGCTTAAAAAGGATTTTGAAAATCAAATAAGAGAAGTGGAGGAAAAATTAGGAAGAGAAATGAGAACAATGCAAGAAAATTATGAAATGAGAGTCAACCAACTGACTAAGGAAAATAACACCTTAAAAAATAAACTAACAGATGGCAAAAGATGCTAAAAAAGGCAGTGAGGAGAAGAATGCCTTAAAAAGCCAAATTTGCCAAATGGAAAAAGAATCTCAAAAATTGACTGAAGAGAATGATTCCTTCAGAATTAAAATGGAGCAAATGGAAGCTAGTGACTTTATGAGAAATCAAGATGCTATTAAACATATCCAAACAAATGAAAAAAATATAGACAATGTGAAATATTGCATTGGAAAAACCGCTGACTTGGATAACAGATCCAGGAGAGATAATTTAAAAATTATTGGACTACCTGAAAGCCACGATCAAAACAAGAACCTAGAAATCATCCTTCAAGAAATTCTCAAGGAAAATTGCCCTGATGTTTTAGAATCAAAGGGCAAAATAGAGATTGAAAGAATTCATTTATAACCTCTTGAAAAAGATCCCCAAAAGAAAACTCCTAGGAATATTATAGTGAAATTTCAGAGTTCCTGGGTCAAGGAGAAAATATTGCAAGCAGCCAGGAAGAAAAAATTTGAGTACTATGGAAACATAATCAGAATAATTCAATATCTAGCAGCTTCTACATTAAGGGATTGAAGGGCTTGGAATATGATATTCCAGAGGTCAAAGGAGCTAGGATTAAAACCAAGAATCACCTAACCAGCAAAACTGAGTATAATGTTTCAGGGGAAAATATGGTCATTCAATGAAATAGAGGATTTTCAAGCATTCTTGATGAAAAAACCAGATCTGAACAGAAAATTTGACATTCAAATACAAGAAGCAAGGGAAGCATGAGAAGGTAAACAGGAAGAAAGAAATCATAAGGAACTTATTAAAATTGAACTATTTGCATCCCTACATGGAAAAATGATATTTGTAACTCATGAGACTTTTCTTAGTATGAGGATATTTGAAAGGAATATATGTGTATATATATGTATACATACATATGTTGACATAGAAAGGTGTATGTGTATATAAATACATCTGTGTACATATATACACATACAGAGGGTACAAGATGAGTTGAATAGGAAAGGATGATGTCTAAAAAATAAAATTAAGAGGTGAAAGAGGAATATAATGAGAGAAGGAGATAGAGAGGGATAGAATAGGGTAAATTATCTCATATAAAAGAGGCAAGAGAAAACTATTACAATGGAGGGGACGAACAGGAAGGCAAAAGAAAATGGGTCTACCTTACTCTCATTGAATTTTGCTTAAGGAGGGAATAACATACATACTCAATTGAGTAGCTTACCCTGCAGGAAAGTAGGGGGGAAGGGGATAAGAGGGGGAATAATAGATGGGAGAGCAAATTGGGGGAGAGGGTAGTTAGAAGCACATACTTTTGAAAAGGGTTGCGGTCAAAGTAGAAAATAGAATAAATGGGGGGTGGGATAGGATGGAGGGAAATATCGCTGGTCTTTCACAACATATCTACTATGGAAATGTTTTGTGTAACTACACATGTACAACCCATATTGAATCGCTTGTCTTCCCAGTGGGGGTGAGTGATGAGGGAAGAAGGGAAAGAATCTAGAAATCAAAGTTTTAAAAATAAATGTTAAAAAAATTGTTTTTTGCATGCAACTGGGAAATAAGATGTGCAGGTACCAGGGTATGGAGGTCTATCTTGCCCTGCTAGAAAGTCAGAAGGGGGATGGGGGAGGATGTAGGGGAGAGCAGATTGGGAGAAGGGGTATTCAGTGGGATCTCAGTTTTGGGATGGTGGGTAGGGAAAAGACAGAGAGAAAATTTGTAATTCAAAATATTATGGAAATGGATGTTAAAAACTAAAAAATAAACAAATTAAAATATTTTTAAAAAAGAAAAGGGAGTGAAATAGATCTGTGCTTTGGAAAGATCAGTATGGTGGCTGAATAGAAGATAGATTGGACAATGAAGTTGGTAAACAAATATCATTCTTTTACCCTTCAGAATTTGAAAGGCTGTCATATGGAAGAGAGAATAGTCTTGTGTTCTTTGTATAATGTAGTAGAGAGGCAGTTTTGAAATCAGTGGATGTGAGTTCAAATCTCAGCTGTGGTCACTAACTCCTTGGGTTGCAGTTTCTGCATCTACAAAAAAAGAGAAAAAATTGGAACTGTAAACCACTCAAATCCCTTCTAGCTCTAAGTCTATGATCCTATGACCCCTGAGCTCAGAAGTGGGAGCAATGGTGCACTTAATAGAGGCACTTAATATATGCTTGTTGGATCAGTGACTCTGTGGGCAGAAATTGTAGAGAGCTAGATTTAGATCTGATATGAAGAAAATATCCCTAACAATTAGAGATATCCTAAAATGGATTGGGCTGCTTTAAGAGGTCAGAAAGTATTTCTCCTCACTAGAGATCTTCCAAAAAAAAAGTTAGATGGCTACTTTGAGAAGAAAATTATAGAAGGGATTCATACTCACATATGGGTTGGGTTAGGGAGACAAAATTCCTTATAACTCTGTGATTCTGTGGGGGTACATCTCAGCAGGAATGGAGAATTGAGGGATGAGCCCAGCTGTGGGATGACTCTTAGTAATGTGTAGCCCTCTTTATAAAGAGCTGTACAGAGGAGTGGCAGAAAAAATGCTGTTGAAGGTGTTAGATCAGTAACGAAAGCTAGCAACACCTTTTCCCATTGCCTTTTAAAAAATTAACTCCTTTTTAGACTTTAGATAGAGCTTTATTAAGTACTTACATTTCAGGCACTGTGCTAAGCATTGAGAATTCAAATTCAAGAAAACTAGATTGTCCCTACTTTCAAGGAACTTACATTCTAATAGGAGAAGACAAAAACATGAAGAGGAGGGTGGGAAAGGCAGTTGGTGTGGAGGTAGAACAAGCTAGAAAGTAAGCAGGTTTTTTGGCTTGTCATATTCCTCTAGGAGACCTATAATCCTTAAGTTGTGTTGATGTATTGTCTTCTGGATCAATGTTTTGTTTCCACGGAGGTAGTCTTTTAACATCATTGCTTTTTGCTTTTTGTCTTTCCAGATTATCTTTCACTCCTGTATATTTGCATTCTCAATCAATAATTTTCTCTTTGTTTTTTTTTGGTAAGGCTTGCCACCATGAATCTGAGTTTTTCTATTCTGCCAATTATTTCTGCTGTATGGGTCATAAATTCTGTTTTCATAGTTCTCATTTCTCTTTTAAACCATTTAGAAACACCTTGCTATGTTTCCATGCTCTCTTGGGAATCTACAAGATCCTTTGTTCCATCAGGTGTTAATTCACTTTTCTTTATTTTGCAATATTTATCCATTGATGTCTGTACTCTTTTAGCTAATCTGGAGGATATATTCCCTTCTGTTATTAATAGCTGTTGGCTCATCTGTGTATGTTCAAGGTCTCTAGATGAGTTTTCTTCTTCCTGAGATATTTAGCAATTCCAGTCTTTTTCCCTTTTATATTTCCTTATTGACCACTTTCTGACTTCTCTTTTGATGGTGTTTTCCCTAGAGGTTGGACTTCAAGGCCATTTCAACCTCCTTTTACACTGGGCAATTCATGCTTCACAGGCATCCATATCTACTTAAGTAACATCTAGGAGGACAAAACTGGTCCCAGATGGATGGTGGGCTCTTTCCCTCATCCTTAAGTGAAGTGTCATATAGTCACACACAAGTGTCTGCCTCAGGTCTCTCTGTTCCTCAGTTCTCTGAGTTATATAATATCACAGATCACTGCCACACCACTGTTTCATTCAGGACAAGCCTCTGTCTTGGTATTTGATGGAACTGGGTAGGGAATATATGTAGAATTGAGTTATATTCCAAGACTGTAGGGAAGTTTGCACAGTACTGCAGGAGTATGATGGGCTGTAAGGGAAAGAGTGTTGAGTGAGAACAGGGGTTAAGAAATAGACTTCTCTACTGTTCATTCCTTTAATTGTTCCTTCTTTAGTGTTCTTGGTGTCCTAGAGCATGTAGAGAGCTTAAATTGCTTTACTTTTTATATGTGATTCTTATTTGGGGGAGGTTTGAGTGGTTGTAAGGATGAGAGAAAATGCCTAGTCCCCTTCTTTGATGGGTCACATGCTGGAAGTCTTCAGAAAGAGAGACTAGGGTTCTAGAGACTGGACCGATATAGTTCTAATACAGAAAGTTAAAAAAAAAAAAAGTCTAAGAATCCCCAAAGCATTTGACATTCCAAAAATGTAATATTCAAAAAGTGATGTGGTAGAGAGAATGCTTGACTTGGAGTCAAAATCAATCAGCATAAGAGTCAAAATGGCAAAGCATTAAAGAGCAGGACAGCTGAGTTCCCTTCCACAAAAATCCTCAAAAAAGATTTAGGAAATTCACCAGACCACATCTTGATGGGAAAATCCAGAAAGATTCATAATGTGTTGCCATTTTTTTCCAGTCCGGGTTAGCATAGAAAACAGAGAGGGATGTCTGTTGAAGTGATATGGCTCATACCCCAGGAGCAGAGGGGGTTCTTAGTTCTAACACATAGCCCAGCCTGCAGAGAAAAAACCAAGGCAGGAATTCCAGGACAAAGGGGAACCCACAATTCTGTCTTGCTGGATGAACAGAGCTTTCTAGCTGGCTGTCAGGAATGGAGTCTAGTGGCAGGCTATTATTTTGCATATTCAAACCCAGATCAGAAAATTTCAGAGGTAAGGCCAGGGGGCCAGCAATCAAACTTTGCCTTGGACCAGACCTCTTTTGGAGCACTGAAAGCTCACAGGTCCCTCAACCAGTCCCTGAGATTCTGGAACAACATACACTGAATACCTTCTGAAAACAGAAACGAGACCTCCCCTCTAGAAGTGCCACAGAGTCTAGCCTTAATATCAAGTTATGAAGTTAGGAAGCATACTGGAAGAATGAGCAAATGAGAAAAGAATATCACAATAAAGACTATTACAGTAACAAGGAAGCTCAAGACACAAATCAAGAAAAATAGAATGATTTCAAAACATCTACAAGCAAAGGCTCAGAGAAAAACATAGCTTAGGTACAAATTCAACCAAAATTCTGGGAAGAGATGAAGCAAGACCTTTTAGGGTTTAAAATAGTTTTATAAATGAAATGAGAGTGCCTGAGGAAAAAAATGAAAAAGAAATGGGAGATATGGAAGAAGTAATTAGAAAGAGAGTTAACAACTTGGCAGAAGAGGTACAAAATCTTGCCCAAACTCCCTGAAAATTGAATTGGACCAAATAGAAGCCAATTACTCCATGAGGCAACAAAAAATATTAAAATAAAGACAAAAGACTGAAAATATAGCATAAAAGGTATCTTAAAGCAAAAATGACTGACTTGGAGAGCAGAGCAGGAAGAAAACATTTAAGAATCATTGGAGTACCTGAAAGTCATTACCAAAAAAAGAGCCTAGACATCCTATTTCAAGAAATCTTAAAAGAAAATTACCCAGATCTCTGAAAACCAGAGAATAAAATGGAAATACAAAAAATCCACTGATCATCTCCTAAAAAAAACCTGAAATGAAAACTCCCAGCAACATTATAGCCAGAATCAATCAACAAGCACTTGTGAAACTCTTCCTCTGTGCCAAATACTATATTAGGTGCTGACAATAATGCAAAGAGAAATCTGAAATGGTCTCTTCCCTCAAAAAGCTTGCACTCCATCGTGGAAAGATAATATATATTCATAGAGGCATAAAAATACACAACTTTGGGAGGAAGACACCAGAAGCTGGAGGAATCAACCTGAAGATGAGGAGTTTGATAACAACTGTACCACTTATTAGTTCTCTGAGTTTCAATATCCTTAAGTGAGGACAATAATGCCACCTTTGTCTGCCTTATAGGGTATATTAGGGATAGGGATTTGTTGATCATCCTTTGTTTTCAAAGGGGGCCAATGACATCATAATGTTGGGGATAAAATAGTGGATGATGGGTAATATTTTGACCTTTACATGAATTAGATTTAAGTGAGTCAGAGTTACACAAAGTCATTAGTCTCGCTCTCTCTTCCAGAGTCATCAAAGCCCAATGGCTGGACAAAAGTCAAGATGACTGGTGATGGCCTGGGCTGCAGTGGATGACCTTGGCATCTTTGATGTCTGACCATGCTCTAAGCTCTCCACAGCACCTGCTTCTGCTCCCTTCGTGGCTATTAAAACAAATTGTTCTCATCTGCCCATTCTGCTGGGGGAAGTCTTTACATGCTTGTAGTCAACATCTCCTAACTTCCCAACAGGTTTCCATCAGCTACCCTAAGCCTGATTTAGCTCATCTGCTAAGATAGTTTACTGGGATGTGGTCACTGCATGTGCTACAGCTTCTTGGAGCCATAGGGGAGAATTGGGTGACACCAAAGGTGAAGGGCCTCATCAGGTTTATTAGGGATAGGGATTAGACATGTGATTTTACTAATAAAGAGGACACTCAGATGAGGGAACCCCCTTCGTTAATTCAGATCAGTACCTTCTCTGCAGTTTTCATCTTAGAGGGCTGCCCAGAGCAGTGAAAGGTTAAGCCCAAGGTCTCATAGTTATAATAGGTCACTGACACAACTTGAACCTGGGGTTCTTCTGGTTCAGAGACAAATACTTCCCATCATGCCAGTTTATCACAAAGGTAAACTAAAATAATGGATACAAAAACATTTTTGTAAACCAAATAAAGCTTGACAAGTGTAAGTAATTATTGTTATTAGTACTAATAACAACCCTCTAGCTTTTGTTGAAATCCTTAGCAGGTAAAGATTCAGTCAGGATTGGCTTGATGAATAAGCAGAATAGGCAGTGGCCCAGATAGTATCATTTGAGACTCCTTAGGCTTTCCCTGACCCAAAAATAGCTCCTTCATCAGCCAATTCCTATAGCTGATATTCTACCATTCCTTTGGTTTAAGATGATGATCCTTCTTAAAATTCAAGAAATCCAAGGAGTAACCCATTAAATTATTACTTGTCATTTTTACTTCAGGGTGATTAATTAAGTCCAATTTCCAAATGATATATGCCTTAAGCTGAGAGTCATTTAGGGTAAGGGAGAGGGGAGTGTGAAGCTGGAGAGAACATGGAGCATTGAGTACTTTTGAAGTTGGATTGGGGAAGAGGGATAGGCACACAGGGAGGGAAGAAAAGACTGCAGGAAGGTAGATGTTGAAGACAAATGTACCTTATTTCACAATTTTCCAGGGGCTGACTCTTCAGATGTTTTTTTTAAGGCTTGATTATCATCTTCAATTCTGTATACTGTGTAAGTTTCTACAATATGCTTCTCTCTCTTTCTTCCTCCTCCATCTGGCATATGCCATTTCCCTCTATTGTAATACAATATATTAATTTCGTTAATTAATTAAAGTTAATTAATTTGATGACTACAGGACAAGTCACACCATCATTTCCCATAGTTAAATACCTGGTAATTTGTATTAGAGTAGATGCTTTGTTAGTGTTCAGTTGTACAGTCATATCTGATTCTTTGTGACCCTGTGGATCATAGCACACCAGGCCCTGGCCATGAGGGGTTTTTTTGGGCAAAGAACTGGAGTGATTTACCATTTCCTTCTTTAGTGGGTCACCTTTTGTCACAACTCTCCACTATTACCTATCCATATTGGCATAGTTCACAGTTTCTTTGAGCTGCGTAAGCCCCTCCTTCACAATAAGGTGATGACTCAGAAGGGGACAGTAGATGCTACCATACAGAAAAAGGAAAACACATTTGCTATTGGATGCATATGCCTCTCAGATTACATTAAGTTCCCCTTCTGCTCTTTAGACTGAACACTTTTGACACCTAAATTGCATCAGAGATAGTCCTTGGTTTTCTAGATAATGGTTTTCTGAGTTCCTTGATGCTATGCCTGAAAGAAGTTATTTTTTGCATCTGCATTTTATTTCAGGATCAATGGTAGCTGATACATGATGTTTATTCTTAGCTACAAAATCTTGTTGGAGTTAAGAAGGGTTCTTTTTAACCCCTGCAGCACTGTTTAGTTGAAAGCTTCCACACATAAAAAAATATTCCAGCAAGCTTTCCCAAACAGTAGGACCCATGGGACCCCTGTGTGCACTATGGCCCAGTGACATGGACTGTTCCTCACACAAGACACTCTATCTCTTGACTGAGTGCCTTTTTACTGGCTGGTCCCCATGCCTGGAATTCTCATCTCTGTCTTCTGGCTCCTTTCAAGTTTATGCTATAATCCTGCCTTCTGAAAGAAGACTTTTCTGATCTTTTTCAATGCTAGTGCCTCCCCTCTGAGGTTGTTTCCAGTTTATCCTGTATAGATCTTTTTTGGTAAATAGTTCTTTACATTATATCTCCCTCATTAGATTGTGAGCTCCTTGAGAGTAGAGATTGTCTTTGCCTTTCTTTGTATCTCCAGTGCTAATCATATTGTCTGGCAAGTTCTTAATAAGTATCTGTCACCTTGATGGTTTTCCATGGAAAACCCTAGCATTTCAAATAGGTGCTCCATGACTCCATGGGTGACCACAGCATGCCAGGCCCTTCTGTCCTTCCCTACTTCTTGAAGTCTGAGTTCATGTTCAGGCAAATCTTAAAGCACTAGATAAGTGCTAACTCTTATTGTCATTGTTCTTATTACCCATCCTGACCTCCACAAACAGAGGCTTCATATAGACTCAAAAATCAACCCACATTTTACTTTTAAAAATTTAAAAAACAGTGCCTCTTCATCAGTTTGTGTTAGTATTTTTAGAATTTTCATCCTAGTTACTTTAGAAATTCTAAAGTGTAATTTCAATCTAATTATTATATAGTCTAGCCCAACTCTGCAAGTGTGTAGAACTCAAATTTCAACTCCTGGGCTTGTGGTAGACGGTTAGTTGTATCATTATATTAGACTATTAAAGAAAAAAAAGCCTTTTTGAAAAAAATTGGAATATACAAATTAATATTCAATATAAAAGGCCTATACAAGAGACGTTTCAGCTCCTGGTTAACTTCTTTAACATATTTAATGGAGAAGGAATCAGGAATCTAATCTAAGTGTAGAGCCATGCCTTTCAGTCATACCAGACTTTTTGTGACCCCATTTGGGGTTTTCTTGGCAAAGATACTGGAGTGTTTGGCCATTTCCTTCTCCAGCTCATTTTACATGAGAAAACAGAGGCAAATAGGGTTGAGTGACTTGCCCAGGGCCCCACAGCTAGGCTGAGGTTGGATTTGAACACAGGTCTTCCTGACTTCAGGCCCAGCACTCTATCTATTGTGCTGCCTAGCTGCCCCTGATAGCCATGTCTAGGAACCCACAAAACTAGTGGAGGATGAACAGCACAAATACATTAAAATCCCAGAGAACTCCATATATCAGGTAGCCATAACACACCTGACCCAGTACTGTGGGTGAAACCTCCCCATCCTTCACCTTTTCTAGGATATGAGGGTGAAAGCAACAAGAACTCTACCTCATGGCATCATGGGTAAATTTTATCACACACACACCCTCCTCCCCACCCCCTTTCCCTTGGAAATCATCACCCTGGCTCTCCTTTGCTCAGATTAAAAATGCTTACATGAGGTAAATGATATGAGATCTCTCTCCTGTGGTGTTAAAATGGTGCCAGAGTTCAAGTTACTCCCTTTCACTTACCAAATATAACCGTTTTTATTTCCTTTCCCAATTAAGCAACTTCATCATGCCTATTGATTTGATCCCAAAGAAGCACAATTCAAAATATGGCCTCCCATGAATTAGCAGGCCTGCTACCAACCTCCTGAGTGACCTTGAGTCAATATAGCATCACTCCGTATGCTGTGTCTTCCGAGTCAGTAAGATGACAGTAAAACTACCTTTGAGCATCTGTGACAGTCCAGTCTTAAGGTAGTAAGTACATTGGCACATTTCCTTGGGAGGCCAATTTAATGGAGGAAGAAAAGTCCCGGGTAACACATGGCTCCACACTGAAATGACTGGGATTTTTGCTAATGGATGAGCTGTTCCTTTTGTTTTAGATCAAGCAGAGACTCCATTAACCTGTCATTAGGAAATGTCACTTCATTGGCTTCTGTGCTATGAAGGCAAATGACTAAAAGAATGGCACATTTTAAATAATGTAATCTATAATTATAAGAGCTATTTTCCAAGGCTGACATCTGATCTTTCTTTAAAAAGAAGGTATTTCTTGTCATAAAACCACTTTTAGGCTTGAGGAGGAATTCCTCAGATTTCCTTTTCCTCTACTTCAATAAGGAAATAGAAGCAGGCGTTAATTCAAACAAATACATTTAGTTTCATTTCTTGACACTTAGCCATTTCTAGACTCTTTAAATATATTATTTTGTTTAAGCTCTGAGGGACCATCCAGTGAAATTTGACTCTCCCCTTCCCATGTTGTTTGGGCAACCAGGTGCCTCTTGGTACTGTACAGGATTATATTTCTAACAAAATATTTGCATCACTAATAACTATACTTTATATGTTGTTTTTTAGTCATTTTTCAGTTGTTTCCAACACTTCATGACCCCATTTGAAGTTTTCTTGGCAGAGACACTGGAGTGTTTTGCCATTTCCTTCTCTAGCTCATTTTACAGATTAGGAAACTGAGGCAAATAAGGTTAAGTAACTTGTCTAGACTTATACAGTTAGTAAATGTCTGAGGTCAGATTTTAACTCAGTAAGATGAGTCTTCCTGACTCTAAAGCCAGTACTCTAACCACTGTGCCACCTATCTTCCCATCAACTCTATTACAATGTCCTCAATTTATCTCCCTGCTCTCTCCCTTCCATCTTCCCCATAGATGCCAAAATAATCTTACTGAGGTCCAGGTCTGAGCAGGCCACTCCCCTTCTAAAAAAGCTTCAGTGACTCCCTAGGCCTCTAGAATAAAATATAAACATCCCAGACTCACATTTAAGACCCTCTGTTTCTCATTCCTGCTAAGGACTCCTAGCCATCCCCCAAACCCTGATGTCCCATCTTCTGTTTTAATTCATTTTCATTTCCCTCATGTTGGTTAGTTGGTCAGTAAGCATTTATTAAATACATACTATGTACCAGGCTGGAGAAGGAAATGGCAAACCACTCTGGTATCTTTGCTAAGAAAACTCCAAATGGTATACTATGAATACTGAAAAGCTGGACACAACTGAAACGACCGAACAATAAAAACGTGCCAGGCATCGTGCTAAGTGCTGCGGGTACAAAGAAAGGCGAAAGGCAGTCCTTGCCCTCCAGGAGTTTGCAATCTAATGGAGGAAACAATAAGTAAGAAAATACAAACAAGCTACATACAGGATGTACTCCCTCCTCAGTTATACCTCTGGCTGATCACACAGGGTCATGCCTTAAAATAAATAACATAGCTCATGTTTCTATAGCAATCTGCAAATATTTTCCTCACAACAACCCTGTTAAGTAGGGAACGTAAGTATTATTGCCTTCATATCACAGATAAGGAAAGTCAGGCTCAAGGTAGCTGGAATTTGCTCACAATCCTGTAGCTAGAGAGGACCGGAGGCAACTTAGTTAATTTCATTAGTCTTGGTTTCCTCATCAGTAAAATAAAGGAGCTAAATCAGATCATTTTAAAGATTTCTTCCAGTTTTAATATTCTATCATTCTTAGTAATTCTGCTAAGTAACTATATAAGGGGAAAAGAAAGCCCACAGGAACATCCCACAGAAGCTATTTCAAGACGTCACTAATGGAATCTTGAAAAGGAGGATTTCATACAGAATGACTCTAGATGCCACATTACATGTGCCATTCTTTTAATACCAAAGTTTGTGAGTCTGAAGGAAGTTGTTCTGACAGGCTGTGAAATAATACTATTCCTCTTTATATGAATATCATACTTAGTGCCACCATGACATGAGGCTAACTGGTATTCCAAGTCAATGAGTAAATTGGTATTCATCATCATCTGTCATTGCATTGCTCACAATTATGAAATCAGAGATCAGCTATGCAGTGGTGGAAGGAAATACAGATGTCTGAACTGGATAGTTCAAAGAAAGGAAATGAGACTTCCTGCTTATTTTGTCACTAACTTAGAGAAAAAAAGAAACTCAGTTGAAATAAAAGATGGGGTTTTTTTTTCCCTCAAGGATTTATCAGAAGATTCTTTCTATCGTGGTAGTCTCAGTAGTAGTAGTAGTAGTCATATTAGTAGCAGTAGTAGTAATAGTAACGGTGGTAGTAGTACCGATGTGGCAGTAGTAGTGGTAGGTATTGCTGTTGTTGTCCAGCATTTGCTGGTTTGGGAGGGGCAGAACTATGGTAGAGCCACTAAAGGCAATTGAAACTATCATTTCATGCCTTTGAAATAACTGGGCCATGTGAACAATATGCAGGGAAAAGAACTATTCCTTAGAGTTCAAGGATATCATTCCTTTCACTTCCTGGGATAAGTTTAGAAGTCTGATTCTGAAGAGATTTAATAAAATAAGTAGCTATTTGCCTCATTCCCCTCTCCCAAAGGCTATTCATAGTTTGGCCTAGACCTTGGAACTGCGGTTGACATAGGCCTTATGAAGATCCTGAGATATTCCTGGGCAATGGGTCACAATGGACAGAGTCCTACCTCAGACTCTTACCAGCTGTGTGACCTTGACCAAGTCATGTCAATCCTGTGAGCCTCATTTTCCTCATCTTTTCCTAATCTTCCAGACACTAGTACCTTCCCTACCAGTCAAATTACCTGTGTATTATGTTGTATGTACTTATACATGCAGTTGTGTTCCCTAATAATATAAGTTCATTGTTACTGTATCTCTAGTACACCAAGCATACATACAAGAGGGGCTTCACAAATGCTTGCCACTTGATTATTGGGAATGATAATAATAAGAGCGACTTCCTCATTGGATTATAAGATCATAGTAAGATGATGGTTTCAGAGTCTGAAGGAACCTCAGAGAACATTTAGTCCAACCTCTCCATTTTACAAATGAGGAAACTGCGGCACAGGAAAGTTAAGTGACTTGTCTAAGGTCACATAGGTAGTAAGCATCAGAGATAGGATTTGAATCCAGGTCCTTTGACTCCAGAGTTATCATCCTCTCCATTATTGTGAGGACCAAATGAAACTGTAGAGCACCTTTCAAACCTTAAAGTACTATATCAATGTGAGTTATTATTGTTATCATCTTAGAATCAGGGTCTCTCCTACTAGTTCTGTCTTAGGGAAGACTTGAAGTCTCATCATTCCTGGTATTATTTTTAGCCCTGTAGGTACTATTGGTCCAAGGTTGTCCAACTTGTATGTTCTTTTCCCCAAAGAAAAATCTGTAAATATTCTGAGGCCACATGAAGACAAATCCAGGAAACCCTGTGACATTCTTACAGACTCGGCAGCATTCCTTGCTCTTCAATTTTCTCAATTACCACTTTCTTTACCTTAGGAAGATGAACACAATTTTCTGTCTCAGTTTTATTCAACTTTCAATGAAAAGTAATTCATCTAGAAATAAGGTTTATGAGAGTTTATGTTTTAATAGGGAGTACCTTGTCCTATATTCTAGTCACAACTGATTCATGGGTAATATTAGGCAAATCATTTTAATTCACTTCACTTCAATGTCCCAAGTTATATGTTGGGAAGATTTTTGCCTCCTTCTTATGATGTTGTGAGATTTCAAGAGATAATATCCATGAAGCACTTGACATTGCTTGGAAGGAAGATGTTCCCAAACTCAGTCATTATACATTCTTGTTACTCCTACTATGTGTGTTCTACCACCCATCTCCCCTCATGTTATGAACTTTTTCAGTTAAAATAGAGGTTTAGCCCCTTGTTCAGGAGAAGATACCGCTTTCTGAAATACAGAGGGAAAGTAGTTCTGTGGTAATGAGCTGAAGGACATATGGGGATCCAGGAAAGAGAAATAAAGCTGATGTTAGGCCTGCCACTCCTAAAGTTGATAGGGTGGCATTTCAAAAAGGTATTTGTATCAGAGATCTAGGCCCAAGTCTGTCTCAACAGCTCTTGTCATCATAGACTTGCCTAATAGTAGAAGGCTACCCATCAGTCAATGGTGAAGAACCAAGGAGAGAGAAAGAGAGAGAGAGAGAAAGAGAGAGAGAGAGAGAGAGAGAGAGAGAGAGAGAGAGAGAGAGAGTTATATAAAGAGAAGATTCAGTGAGTCTTTATGACAGACCGATAGTGAGTGGTTAGGTAAATAAAGAGCTGGTGAATCCTACCTGCACACTGAAACATCATAAAAGAAGGACTGTAAATCGGAGTCTGTTTCCTAGTTCCTCCTTTTCTGCCATATCTACTGGTATGGAACTGATGAGAGGTTACTGATTCTTATCTGACATAGGTTTTATCTGAATCAGACATTTTCTAAATTCACCTAAACTATTGTGGAGCGCCTGGATAGCAAGGAAGAACTAGGGGAAGGGGCATGCCTTACTGGGAGCAAGCTTTGTGATACAAGTTGGGAAAACGAACAGACTTGTCTATCCTGGCAACTTTCTGAGATTGGTAGCCTAAGAAAACACACAGTAATGTCCCCATGTCATAAAAGTCTCCTGAGAATTCTAGCAATATAACCACACTCTTCGTCAGCTCCAGAGTCATCTTCCAAAGATAGCCCAAACTTCTCTACATTTCCATGATAGTGATTAGTCTAACTACCCTCAAGGGCTTTGTTCCACTCTTCTTCCTTGAATCCTCTGCTGCATGTTGATGTCCATATTGGTAGGGTAATATAGCTTGGCTGTCCCTTGAAAAGTGCTGACTTGGCTCAGAGTTCTCAGCTTCCTCATCACCCCTAACTAGGATGCTAGCAGATAGAAGGTGGATGTATTATGAAAGACTATGGATATTAGTAAGTCGATTTATTTTTATTTTAATATTTTACTCATCGTAGCTGAACCTCACCATCCAGATATGGAAAGGATTAACAAATTGATAGCTCTTTCTTGCTTGTGTGGGTGGTTCTTAGTTGCTAGTCTGACATGTCTGACTAATTCCTATTTGCAAACTTAGTTTCTCTAGGTACACCCCCTCGCCAAATCATATGACCTCCATATAACCCTTTCATCTCATTCTAAATTCTTACCACTTAAAATCACATTGCATGATCTGAACCAAGGAGAAGTAGTAGCCTTGAACTCTTTTCTATTTGATATACTTCTGTATCCACAAGGGCAATACCTGGAAGGTGGGAAAGTAGAAGGGACAGAGAGGCAGAAGCATAGTATAGTGGAGACCACATTAACTGAAGACACAGGAGGGGACCCAGGTCCTAGTCCAAGCCCTGTACTAATTAACCATGTGTCCTTGGATAGGTCACTTATCTCTGGGCTTCAGTTTTCTTATTTGTAAAATGAGGAGTTTGAATTAGATGGTCTCCCAAGACCTTTCTAACCCATTCTAAGAATCCCTTCTAGTTCTGAAATTCTATGAAACTTTTCCATAAGGTGGGGGGGGGGGGTAGGTGGAGGGGAGAGGAAGAGCGACTATAAACAAAAGAGACAAAGGTATGAGGGCAAAGACATTCTGCAAATTCCTAACCTGGAGGGCTGCTTCTGCAGAATCCCTCACCCTTTGATATTTTGGCTGTTCTCTCACTAGAGAATGCCAAAAATGTAAAATCCCCTTGAATAAAAGTCAAACCACAGGTACTGTCACAAAAACAATTTGCAAAAAAAAACCAATACTTGGAAAGCTAATTACAGTGGAAGTGCCCACCAATCTTTGAAAAAGCTTTGCCTTTGCTGCAGTATGTAGGTGGGAACAACAGTGCACAGCTCTTTTCAAAGTATTCATCTTTGAAAAGTAAGGTGTAAGTCTGCATACAGCACTTTGTAACCATTCATCTCCATATACAATGAGTTACTCAGTTCCTTTGGAGCTGGGGGAATCTCTTGGGATTGTTCCATAATTAGCCCTTAGGGTCAATTTCTGAGGAAGTTACAATGCAGTGGTTAGATGGGTACTAAGACATGAAATTACAACCAGACCCATGCCTTCGGAAACCGATGGGCTGTTTCCTACAGCGCTGAGTCACTCCCTGGCTCTTGGAGCTGCATCTGTGTGCATTACCCAGTGTGTGCTGGAGTGAGTAATCTTTGGGGGTGGAAGGAGGTACTCAAGAAATGCTCAGGAAAACAGCAGGGAATTTACCAGCTTCACATTCATTGGCCAAATGAATTGGACCTCCCATTGGTACTGGTCATGCTTTAGAATTTCCTAATTTCTTTTAAAGCTATGGAATATAATAATCCGCTTATAAGACCAATTACACTGGGGCAAGTGGTCAGCAACATCTCACTCTTGTCCCTACGCACAACCCAGGTCTCCTCAAACCTCCAAAGTGGGTTTGTTGTGATTTTCTCCATTCCTAAAGGAAGATTTCAGTCCCTTGGTGAAATTATCACCCTTCCTCACTTTCTAGCCACAGTAGAATAATGAAAGGGAAGAAGGAAAGATGAAAGAATGGAAAAACCTCCCCTGAGACATGCCCTTGTAAAGTTTCACATATTCCTTATCTTTACTATGAGGGACTTGGACTAATTGATGTCTGAAGTTCATTTCAGGTCTGATCCTCTAACTTGGCTCTATTTTGAGAGGGGTCTCCTTTAGGCTAGGAATGGTTTTCTTTAAATGAAAAACGAAGGCTGTGTGACGTAGAGGAAAGAACACCAGATGGGACATCAGGAGACCTTTTTGTCGTTGTTCACTTGTTTTCTGTCATGTCTGATTCTTTGTGACTCTATGTAGGATTTTCTTAGCAGAGATACTGGAATGATTTGCCATTTTCTTCTCTAGCTCTCTTTACAGATGAAGAAGGTGAGGCAAACGGGGTTAAGAGACTTGACCAGGGCCACACAGCTAGTACATGTCTGAGGCCAGATTTGAACTCGGGAAGATGAGTCTTCCTCACTCCAGACCTGGCACTCTATACACTGTGCCACCAAGCTACCCCATCAGGGAATCTAGGTTCAAATAAAAACTCTGCTACCTGTTATTGGGTGACTTTGAGCAAGTCACTTAAATCTTTGGGCTTCATTGTCCTTTTCTGTAAAATGAAGATATTGGATTGGATGATGTCTATGATTCCTTCCAGCTTGCATTTTAACAGGAGCCAGTACTGTTCTCCCAGTTCATTTCTTATCTGGTCACTTTGCCTAGAATTGACCAATAAGGGAATGTCAAATTGCATTTGGGAAATTCTGCAATGCTTTTAATGATCCTAAATTCTTCCTTGAAACAAAATCTCATCTTTTTAAGCACTATTATCCTTCTGATGATTCTCTAGGGCTGAAGAACATGGAATTCCACAGTCTTCAAAGAATTAAAGTTTCGTGGCCAGCAGTCAATAAACTTTTAATAAGTGTCTACTGTGCCTAGCCCTGCATTAAGAGCTGGGGAATCAAAAAGAGGCAAAAGACAGTTCCTGATCTCAAGGAATTCAAAGGTACAGAGGAAAATGCAGGGTGGGTATAAGTAGTTTTCAGCTTATTACCAATGACAAATTGCACAGGACAAGTGGTATACAACATGTTATCAAGGAGACATATAATCAGAAAAGGCAGTGGGATGGCCATGTAGAAAAAGGGCTAATCAATAGTTGATAGTCAAGAAACATTTATTAAACACTTACTATGTGCCAGGCACAGTGCTGGGTACTAGAGATACAAAAAGAGGCAAAAGATAGTTCCTGTCCTCATGGAGTTTGCAGTCTAATGGGGGAAATAACAAATAAACAAATGTGTACAAATAAGCTGCATGTGAATAAATAGGAAATAATTAAAAGAGGGAAGACACTAGAATTAAGGGAGGTTGGAGAAGGCTTCCTGTGGGAGATGGGATTAGTCGAGATTTAAAGAAGCCAGAGAAGTCAGTAGTTGGAACCAGGGTGGGGGTGGGGGTGGAATGCATTCCAGGTATGGGGAACACTCAGAGAAAATCCTCAGATCTTCAAGATAGAATGTCTCATTAGCAGAACAGTCAGGAGGCCATTGTCACTGGATTGAAGAGTATGTGTTGGGGAGTAAAGTGTTCAAAGCCTGGAAATGACGGGGTGGGGGGGCACCTAGGTTATAAAGTTCTTTGAATGCTAAACACAGCATTTTGTATTTGATTCTGGAGGCAATAGGCAGCCATTGGAGCTGTGACCTGGTGAGACTCTTGAGTTAAGAAAACCATTCTCGCGGCTGAATGGATGAAGGATTGGAATACGGAGAGACTTGAGGCAGGCAGACCCACCACAGGCTACCACAATAATCAAGTTATGATGGGATGAGCATTTGCACCAGGGTGATGGTCATGAGATCATTTGTGTGCTCCACTGGTATTCATGTAATGTCAAGAGTTATTTACTGTAGCAAGATTAATACATGCTTCAGGAATTCTATAAAATGCACCATTCCTTGAGTGCTTTGGCTTCTCTTCTCATGGTCCCCTAAACTTAAGTATGTGGAGATTGCAAGTCACTTAACTTCTGCTTGTCACTGGAGAAGGAAATGACAAACTGCTCCAGTATCTTTACTGAGAAAACCCTATGGGGACAGCTAGGTAGTGCCATGAACAGAGCACTGGCCATGGAATCAAAAGTACCTGAGTTCAAATCCAACCTCAGACACTTAACACTTAGTAGCCATGTGACCTTGGGCAAGTTGCTTAACCCCAATTGCCCTGCCTTCCCCCCTCCAAAACACAAACCAAAAAAAAAAAAAAACCTAAAAAGAAAAGAAAACCCTGTAAACCCACATATTAATTCTTAGGACTAGATGCTTATTGCTGGGAAAGTCTAAATCAGAGAACTGTTTAGGGACAATTGTATGTTCACTGTATCATGTCCTGTGAAAATGTGCATTTGGGATTCCTTAAATTAAGAGGCAGCTAGGTGATTCATAGAGCACTGGGCCTGGAGTCAGGAACATCAGAGTTCAAATATGGCCTCAGATACTTACTAGCTGTGTGATAGTGGGCAAGTCACTTAACTTCTGCTTACCTTAATCCACTGGAGAAGGAAATGGCAAACTGCTCCAGTATCTTTGCAAAGAAAACCCCATAGCCAATATTGGAATGCTATGGTCCATGGGGTCACAAAGAATGGATGTGACTGAACAACAACAACAAAACTAAGATAGAAGTGAGTCACTCACTACACATGAGGAGTCCTTGATTTGAAGCAGGAGAAACATGAGAAGCCAGGAAATTAGAAACAAGAGAAGATGTTTATGGACAGAATTAAAAGACTGGAACACAAAATAGAGAAGTCAATGGAGCTAAGAAGCTACCAGCAACATGGACTAGTCAAGTCCAGCTAACTGGAGACAGTCTCTACCTTCGATGTGGGGAACTGGTCTTATTGGGACAAAGTTCTGATGCTTGTTGCTGATGCAGAAAGAAAAATTCTTTACTGTTTGACAAACTATCCAGGGAAAGGATGCTTTGTTCTCCAGAGCCATCTATAGCCAGAAGGGATGGGGAGGCCCTCTGAGGCTTGCTTATGTTATTGCCCTCTTTGGCTCAAGATGAGGAAAGTCCCATAAGTCCATAGAGCCAAGTTAATCATTCATCTGACGTATCTGTCCAAGATATATGGGTTCCCACTCAATATGAGAAATAGAGGAAGGTCCCAGCAAGTTAGGTAGACTTCTCCCCCTTGAAAATTATACCGGATGAGATAGACAAGAGTGAACCAATCAACAAGCATTTATTAAGCTCCTCGTTCATTGTTGTCCTTCCTTCTCAGAGAGGACCAAAATGACATCTCTATGCTAGAGTCAAGTTTCAGTAAGTCTGACTGGCTGATCAGACCAATATGAGCTTGGAATGTTCTACCACAGGTTGGCACAAATAGTCTGTGTGAACATTTGTGGTAGATTCTCTAAATTTGTTCATCCTGAATTTCCTTTGAGTTGTTTCAATTCTGCTTTGTTCATAGGGCACAGCCCCTTCTCTAATGTGGGCATACCATGCTGAGCAGTCCCGTACCAGTGTCTCCCATGTCACATAATCAGTTCCACAGTTCTTAAAAGAGACCTTGAGAATGTCCTTGTATCACTTCTGACCACCATGTGATGGCTCAAGATGCAGTGATGATTTTGCTATCTTCAATGTCTAATCAAGCTCTAAGCTCTCCACAGTGCCTGCTACAGTTGCCTTCATGGCCATTGTAACAAATTGTTCCCATCTGCCCATTCTACCAGGGGAAGTCTTCACACGCTTGGGGTAGACACCCCCAACTCACCAACAGGTTTGAGACCCCTTGTTTACCCTCAACCTGGTTTAGCCCATCTGCTGAAACAGCTACAGCTTTTTGGAGCCACAGGTGAGAGTTAGGTGGAATAGGTGGACACCAAAGTTGGAAAGCAGCCCTGAAAAGGTCTTAGAAGCCTTCACACCAGAAGTGTCTTCCCTGAACACACCCCAGCAACACCAGCACCAGCACCATCAGCACCACCAACTCCACTTCCACTAGCAACTCTAGCACCACCAACAGCAGCAGGTCAATGGCAGCACCAGCACCACCATGATCACCAAGACCACTAGCAGCAGCTCCAGAACCAATGCTACCACAAGTACAGCAGCAGGAAAAGCAGCAGAAGCAGCAGCAGCAACAATGGTTACAGCACCAAACCACCGTCAATTCCCCTTCAACTCCACCACCAGCAGCAGCAGCTTCAGGAATAGCACCACCAGCACCAACAACAGTACAAATACAGCAGCAGCAGGAAAGGCAGCAGCACCAGCAACACCAGCTCTGCCACTAATAACAGCAGGGGGTCAGCACCAGCTCCATCAATACCAGCATTACCAAGACCAGCAGCAGCTCTGGCACCAAAAGTTCCACCACCAGCACCAACTTCAAACATACCCACACACCAATAACTGGTCAACAACATGCCAATTACTCACAGATATCACTGCATCAATATCATCAACAGGATAATGACATGCCAATTAGATGCCAACAGCATGCTAGCACTTTACTGTGAAAGCCAGCAACAACACGATAATTACATGCCAACAACAAGATAACACTTTACTGTGAAAGCCACCAGCACCAACTCAGGCACCCATCCCACCACCAGCAGCAGCTGTAGAACCACCATCAGCAGGAGCAGAAAAACAGCAGCAGGAGCAGAAGCAGCGAGGTCAGCAGCAACACCAGCACCAGCCCCAGAACCAGAACCAGCACCAGCACCAGCCCCAGCCCCAGAACCAGCACTAGCACCAGCCCCACAACCAGCACCAGCCCCAGCCCCAGAACCAGCACCAGCACCACCCTCAACTCCACCACCACATTTAGTTCCTACTGTGTGCTGGGCACTAGGGATACAAAGACAAAATGAAACACTCTAAGCTCTCGAGCACTTACATTCTATCAACAGTATTCTGCCTACATGAGTAGATTCACATATATGCAAAGTGATTTGGAGTGGGTAGGGTTAGAGAGAGACCAGGAAAGGCCCTAGGAAGGATCTGCTGCTTGAACTGAGATTTAAAGAAAGCTAGAGGCAGAGAGGCACAGGATATAATACATACATACATGCACACACTCATATATTATGTGTATATGTATATGTACACACATATACATATATACACACATATTTACACCCATGTATATATGTGTGTATAAAAATATATATCTTGGAATAAAACTTCTACTGGTCATTCAATTCCATTCCAAACATTGGAATTCTTTAGTTTGTTATCACCCACAATTTTAAAAAGGGTTTGAGTCCAAGAGAAAAAGCATTGTTTCCTTTGCAGGAGCCTTTTCCTTGTTCCCCCAGCAACTAGGGTCTTTCTCCCTACAAATTATTTTGTACTTCTCTTCTAAATACTTATGTATGAATTATCTCCCTTGATAGAATGCAAACCTCTTAGGGGAATTTCATTCTTGACTTTAACTTTTGTCATTGTATCTTCAGGCACATAATGAAAATGTATGGTTTGATTGATTAAGATTACTGAGTATAAGGAATAAAAAAATCTGGAAAAACCTTTAGGGAATAATATAAAGTGGAAAACATAGTAAAATGGGAAGGATGGAGTACTTACTATCTATAGTCACATGAAGAAAAATGAATGAAAGTAAATGGTTAGAGACTCCTGACTTTAAGAGAATAATTAAAACAGTATTATGTTATTATTAAATGTTGAAATTATTACTTTAAATGTAAATTGTTACTAAGAAAGTATATTTCTCCTTATGTTCAATGTAGAGTTTCTAACTAAAAAGTTAATTTTTAAAAACCCTGAAAAGCAATTACAAGATTATAGATAGAATCAATAGGTATAGGCAAGATAATACTTTCTAATAAAGTAATAATAATTACTTTCAGACAGAAATATGATTGAGAAATAAGGAAGAAAAGCAATGCTTTGTTTTGTTTGATCATTCATATTTGTTACAAGGAAGGGTTTCTATTTGGAGATGGGATAGTGAATTAGTGGGTAACTGAAGAAAAAGAAGGAAGGAAGGAAAGAAAGAAGGAAAAAGGAAAAGGAAGGAAGAATGCATCAAGAAAACATCTTTTTGTTTGTTTTTGGAGGGGGGAGGGCAAGGCAATTGTATTTAAGTGACTTGCCCAAGGTCACATGGCTAGTAAGTGTTAAGTATCTAATACTGCATTTGAACTCAGGTCCTCCTGACTCGAGGGCCGGTGTTCTATTCACTGCACCACCTAGTCACTCTAAGACATCATTTTTGTAATGCATAGAATAAAACAAAAAGAAATATAGAAGGATACAAATAGCAATTTGGTTGCTACTTCGTTAAGTTTTATATGTTTCCTAAAAAACAGCAACTTCATAATAGAAATTTACTTTCTTAATAGACTACTTTCTTGTTTGTTATTATTCTTGTTTCATATACTGAATGTTTGTGATTGTTTATGGTGGATAAATTCAAAATTTTAAAAACTTTAAAAATACAAAAAACATGTTTGTATTAAACTTTAAAAAAATCGAAACCACATAAATGAGTACTTTGGTGCAGGTAAAATGGAGAAATGGTGAATTTGGAGCTAGCCAGCAGGAAGAGTAGTTTCCAATGTACTATAAGAACAAGATTGGCTAACTCTTTTGCAGATTGGAGGGTTGGGAAAGGATGGCAGCTGCTGCTTATGGAGAGAGAAACTATCACACAAAGGGGTTAGTCAATCTACAGTGTGCTCCTGGCCTGGGACCAGCAGCATTTCAGGAGATAAAGTGAGGCTTTTTTTTACCAGGGCATTTTCTATAAGGATACATGGGGATGGGTGAGACTTGAGCTGTACAGAAAGATTTAGATCTGGAACAGAGCAATCCAGCAAATAGGAGGTTAATAAAGAACTGTGATTGTTTAAGTGATCTCCTACCCCCACCCCCTCCTTTTTCCTTTTCTCCTTTTTCCTGTCCTACTCATCCCCTTTAAAATGTTTTATATGAAACCTTTCAGTCCACCTCCCTTGGCAGCAGTCAGACAAAAGGCCTCAGTTCGGCCAGTGCCTAGCCGGTGCACCTGTCTGCTGCCTTGTGGGGTTCACTTTCCATGAAATAGCCCCCAAAGGAAGGCCAGGGACTCAGAATGCCACTTCTTATCTGGCAAGGAGTGGATGCAGGAAAGTGGAAGCCACAGGAAGGCTTTTTCAATGAGCAAACAAGCCAGTCATTCAGAATTCATGGTTTATGCTGACTTCATCACTGCTGTGGACTGTTGGGGGAGCAATCCTTGTTGCTGCCCTAGAAAGGTCTCCATAGCAGGGAGCAGTAATACAAAGCAGAAGAGCTGCAAAATAGAATAGAGTGGAGATTTCAGACTCTTTGGATCCTGAGAGAGATTGAGATACTGCCGAATTTGTTTCCCATACTAAGCAGGAATACACCTAACACTTTAAAGAGGGTCCTAGGAAAAAATGGAAAGTTTCTCTTTCCTATTCTGTCATAATCCCAATTATATCACTCAGTATTCCTGACTCTCTTTTCTCCTAAGGTCTATCATAGAGTTATACTAGGGTGGGGCAATAAGGACTTAGTTTCAGGGCATCAAATGTGAAGGGTGCTAACAAAACTCATACCACTTCTGGAGCATAGTAACAACTGAGCAAGACAAAATTAGCTAAAATTGGAAACTAGCAGATGGTTTCTTCCTCTCTCCCCTCCCCCAGTGGCTTTTCTTCCAAGAAAGGTTCTCCCTAGTCTGGCACCCTGTTTTGTCCTGGTCTCTTCTCCACCTCCCTCCCCACTGAATTTATCTTCAAAAAGCCATGAATTTATCTTTAAAAGCACAAATTTCTTTCATGCTGCCCACTGTGGGAACATTTTTTGGTTTTTTCAACTTGTCAAAATTGCTAACTATGCTCTGCTCTATCCTCTGCCAGGATTTTGCTTTCAGCTAGTAGTAAAGCAGCCTTCTCCCTAATAAGTTGAAGAAAGCCCTTATGATAAGGCTTACTGCTTCCCATGAGTATTTGCATTTTGATGCAGAATCTTAGAGACCCCCAAAGCATTCAAGACTCAAAAGTAATTAAATTATAATTCAACAAATATTTATTATGTAGTAAACATTTACTACTTTCACAAACCATGACAGGGGTTGTGAATACCAATATTAACAAAGAAATGGTCCTTGAGCTAAGGGTTTACATTCTGCTAGGGGTATAAGCAGATATACTAATAGATACAAGGTAGCTTGAGGAGAGAGAATGCATTAACAATTGGGAGTGCAGAGAGAAGGTAGCCCCTTGGTTTAGTTTGGAAGGAAGATAAGAGAGAGACAGATGAATAGAGAGTGAATTTCAGGCATAAAGGATGGCTTGCACAAATTTGTGGAGGCAAGAGATGAAAGGAAGGAGAAAACATGAGTCATAGAATCTCAAAAATGGAAGGGACCTCAGAGATTATTTATTCAGATCCATATTGAAATAGGACTCTTAGATATTTCTGGTTTTTAAGAAATTTTTCTTTATATCTCCATGAAAATATTATGATTAGGTATTTTGGGGCTAAGGGGATCTCTTCAGCTCCCCCCACCCAGATTATACTACATAGGCAGTTACTAACTCATCAACTCTCATGGATTCAATTATTATTGGCTCAGAGTGAGTGTAATTAGGAATTGTTTCTGTTCTGACCAGAAACTCTGAGAATCTTCCCCTCTCAGATTGATTATTTTGTGAAGGTAAACTAGGCTATATTTTGCCTCACTTCTTACCTAGCCTCTAACTATTGAATGGGCATTGCCTCAGACAAATCGAGACCTGAGAAAGACCTTAGCTTAAATAGGTGAACGTTTCCCACTGCTCCTGGGGTCATCACCAGTTATTCTGACCTATATATTGCCACTGGACCATGATGACTGTAGAGGAGAAGGTGGGGCTGACTTTGCACATCTCTGCCACCTCTTGATGTCACTGGTCCTCTTTGAGAATGAAGGATAAATAAAAACTATGCAGATGACCCTCCTAACCTTTCTCTCTACTTCCTATCTTGCATCTCCAACTACTTTTGAAAATATCTTGAATTGGATGTCCTATATACATCTTAAACTTGATATATCTAAAACTGAACTCGTTGTTTCCCCCTCCCCAAATCCTCCCCTCTTCCTCACTTTCCTATTACTATTGTTTCCCAATACCACCATTCTCCTAATCACCCAGGCTTTTGATCTCAGTGTCATCCTTGATTTCTCATCCTCTCTCACCTCTCTCCCCTCACCCCCCACATCCATAAAGGCAAACTAGAGGAAGAAGAAAGGAAAGCCAAGAACATAACCTTGGGGACACTCATTCTTAGGGGCTTGAGGAAGGAAGGCATGAAACAATGAGGGAGCCTAAGAAGGAAGTCTTTCTAGTCTTTCAACTAGAAAGAAAACCAGGAGGAAGCAGTGTCATGGAGGTAAAAGGAGGAGCTTCAAGGAATGCTTAAAAGGTCAAGAAAGATTAAGATCAAGAAAGGGGGTATAGAATTTGGCAACTAATTCAATGATCACTTTTTCAGTTGAGTAGTGGGCACAAAAATAGTTCTAGGGCATTCAGGTTCTGAGTGGATGGTCAGTAAATATAGAGGGATGTAGAGACTGATTAGTCATATAAGTTGTATAAGAGAAGGTTAAAAGAAACAAACCCTGAGAGGCTTTCAGAGTCATGAGAAGGGTTTTTGTAGATACCTCAATACATACGTAGGTAGAGTAGAATGAGCCAGTAGAGAGGCAAAGAATATAAATGAGAAAAAAAGAGGAGATGATCAATGGAGCAAGGTCTTGAGTGAGATGAGAGGGCAGAGCAAAGAGCTCCCCCCCCAATGCCTCCATTTAAAGAGGGCTTCCCAGCCAACCATCTCTTCATATCCCACCCAATTGCACTCCTTTCAACAGGACTACATCATGCCCTTATCTTCACCTCCTCCCTACTTTTCAGCTTCCTTCTGTGTGTTGTCTTCTCCCATTAGATTGTAAGCTATTTGAGGATAGGAACTGTCTTTCTTTTTCATATCTATATCCCCATCACTTAGTACAATGCCTGGCACATAGTAGGCACTTAATAAATGTTTATTGACTGGCTAACTGATTGAGACTGGAAGAAATGGAATCAGAAGTGCACTTAGAGGAAGAAGAGTTAACCTTTAGTAAGAAGAAGGACCCAAACAATCACAGAGACTGGAGGAAAGCAGGCAAGCATGGGTTAGAGGCTAGAAAGTTTTTCACATGTGGAGGAGGGGAAGGAGCTCATGACAGATGTTCTTAATCTTCTCAGTAAAGTAGGGGGCAAGGTCATCTTCTGAGAAAAAGTGGGAGGAGCGGGGAAAGATAAAGGGGCTTGAACAGAGAGATTCATAACATCTGCTGCAGGGAACATAATAGAAAATCTATCATATTTAAAGAAAAGGATTTGGTCCAGCTAGGAGGAGGGCCAAGTTGAATTTAGATGGCATGAATTTGTAGTGGACTCTGTCAATTTAATATTGTTTCTTCCTCTAGCAGCATTTGGTGTTTCAGGATTAGGAGCAGAGAAGGCAGATGACAAGGCCATAACCCTGACCTCATTAACATTTTGCTGTACTTCCATGGGTTTTGGTTTTTGTTGTTGTTGTTCATTTTGCCTTAGAGGGTCCCTCATAACCCCAGTCAATAGGCTTGCAGAAGCCTACCATTGATCCCAAGAGTAAAAGGTTTAAAGGTTATGAACAGATCAGACAAATTCATTACTACTACTGGAAGAAACAATACCAAGTGAATGCCCTACTGATATAGTGGGCTATTAATGTCTGTTCCTCATTCCCTACTGCCTGGACTATTGCAATAGTCTCTTTATTGGTGTCCAAAAATCAAGTCTCTCCCCTCTCTAATCCATTCACCACACAGCTACCAAAGCAATTCTCCCAAAGTCCAGGTCTGCCCATGTTGCTCCCCTCCTCAAAAAGCTCTGATGGCTTCCTAATGCCTCCAGGAATACAGACTCCTCTTCAGGGTGTTTAAAGGCGTTCCCAATCTGATACCAGCCTACCTTTTCAGCCTTTCAGGCTTATTACATACTAGTCGCCTTTACACAATCCAATTTAGCCAAGCCTGTCTACTCACCATTCCATCTCCAGACTCTGTGTGCCTTTACATTCCTGGTGCCTGTACAGGGTTATTTCCTCATTGCCATGTCATAGAACCTCTAACTCCTTTCACAGTTCAGTTCCAGTACCATCTCCTCTTTATAAGGCTTTTCCTGATCTAGCACTCCCCCCCAATCACTTCATATCAATTTTGTATATATGTTCTTGTCTATGGAGATATCTACCCACAAGCTCCTTTGAGGACAGAGAGTTTCAGTTTTTGTCTCTGTAGCCCTAGTATGAAGCACAATGCTCACAGGAGGCCCTTTGTGATTGTTCAGACATTTCAGTCATGTCTGACTCTTTGTGACCCCATTTGGGGGTCGTCTTAGCAAAGATACTAGAATGGCTTGCCATTTCCTTCTCCAGCTCATTTTACAAATAAGGAAACTGAGGCAAACAGCTAAGTGACTTGCCCAGGGTTGCACAGCTAATAAGTGTCTGAGACCAGATTTGAACTCAGGAAGATGAGTCTTCAGGCCTCCAGGTCCAGCATTTTATCCACTGAGCCACCTAGCTGCTCTAGGAGGCACTTAATAAATGCTTATTAATTAATTGATTGGATGATAGCATATTTTAATTGTAGCAACCGGATATGTTCACTTTCAAAGAAAGACAGTGTTTACTACAATAGGAAGAGGTTTTTTTTTTCTCCTTCACTTAAAAAGCAGTGTACCTCTCCCATTCACAGCCTTACTTTTTTTCCATCCTTGGAGTTTCTACCAGTGTATGAAAGAGAGAGACAGATAGAGAGACAAAGAGAGAGAGGCAGAGAGACAGAGACAGACAGAGATACAGAGACAGAGAAAGAGGAGAGATAGAGAAAGAAACAGAGAGAGACAGAGAGATAGAGAGATACAAACAGAGAATAGAGGAGAGAGACACATACACACACATAGGATCCCTTCTTAATAAGCAGATAGGTTTTTTTTCCTCCTAGTTCCTCTCTTTTCTGCTGCTTTGATTCTCAACAACTGTATTGTTGGTTCCCTTGACCTTTCATCCCTTTTGTCTTTTCTTTTTCTTTCATATAAAGCTCATTGGGAGGTAAGGCAGTGAGTCAGAAATCAATGTAACCCTTGGCAGAGGACAGAACACAAGATCACAGAGACCGTGAGAAAAATGTCAAGTAACTAGTCTGACCAGACATAACCTGACTGTCCCAAGGGAAAGAAGTGGACCTGGACCTGGTAGAGTAGATGTTCTTCAACCTTTCTTCTTGAGGATTATTGGTTCTGTTCGGCGATTAAGGAAGTTACAATTGAGGGGGGGAAATGGCATTTACTCTGCTTCTGGAACCTTACCCTAACATCTATTTTTCATCTCAGTGCCACTTACTTACAATTTCTGCTGCACTCAGATCATTTTTTAAAAAGGCTGTCCTGATCACAGGCAAAAGATTGTACACAATAGGTCTTGACCTTGTGTGGTAGTTACTTAGTGATCTTAGATCTCTGGTAAAGAGTGTATTATACCACCATAATCTATGTTTGAGAAGGAAATCAGTGGTAAGGTTACAGGTAAGGACAGCCCTCATGTCAGCATGCTGACTGAGAACCGCATTAGGACAAGCTAAAGTTGGCAGCATAGTCTTTTTAATTGGGCATACTGGAGACTAGAGATATAAGAATACTCATGGAGAGTGTTAGTGGTTCTCCTTTCTTCCTGGGTCATAAGATAGAGTGATTACTTTATCTTTCCCAATTATTTCCTTGTGAGACCTCAGGAATATATTTTTAGACACAAGTCTATGGACTAGGCTGCATTCAAACTATTTGACCCTGGTAACTTGAGCATCTTAGAACAAATCTCTGAATTTCTCCAGCCCCAGAAAGATCCCCAGACAAGTTGAGACCTGCTTAAAAAAAGCTCCACTTTCCTAATAACACAAAAACCTAAACCTATCTTTCCTGAACCAGAGCCCAAGACACCATTCCAGAAAGAAACCCACAGACTCACAGCACAAGGGAAATGAGGTCCAGTCCCCAGATACTGCCTGACTAGAGCTCCATGTTAGAATGGATCCACTCACTAACTTCTCTGGGGTTTTACTCCTAAGGTACAATGACATATCAACAGGCTAGAGAAGAACCTGGTTATTGGTAAGGGAAAGGAATGAGCATTCATTAACTACCTACTGTGTCCTAGGTACAATGCTAAGTGTTTGACAAATATCTCATTTGATCCCTACAACAGTCTTAGGAAGTAGGTGCTATTATTATCTCCATCTTACAGTTGAGGACCCTGAGGCAGACAAAGGTTAAGTGATTTGTCCACTGTCAAAGTCAGGAAGTGTCTGAGGCTAGATTTGAACTCAGGTCTTCCTGACTCTCTATTCACCATACCACCTAGCTGCCTCTAAAAAGCATGGAAGGGCATCTTGTGTTTCATCTTAAAGGTACTAACTACCACACCACCATTTTCAGGCAGGCGGGGCTGCTTTATTATAGGAAAATTATAACCATGGAATGTGGCATAAAGCAGTGGTATCAAGCTCAGATAGTAACAGGGGCCACTAAACTGTCTGTAAGGATCTCTGCAGACCGCGTATTGATTTGGAAAACCACATGTTAACATTATCTATGTTCTAGTACCTTTTAATTTATTTTGTTAACTATTTCCCAATTACATTTTAATCTGGTTCAGCATTCTAGACTGTTGTGGGTAGCCCTCAGACTCTGTCTGATACCTTTGGTTTGCAGCACAGGCAATCGTTTCCAAGCCCTGAGGCACATGCAACAATTCTTCACCTGTACACAGACCAGTCATTATGACAACTTCAACTATCATCCAGAACTGGGACTACCAAGACATGAGAAGATACTGGGTTGAAGAGAGAGAGAGACAGAGTGTGACAGAGAGGTATAGAGAGAAACATAGAGACAGAGATAGATATATAGACAGAAAAATAGACAAGCAGACAAAGAGAAACAAAGACAGAGAGAGAGACAGAAAGACAGAGACAGAGAAACAGAGACAAAGAGAGAGATAAAGACAGAGAGATATGAAACAAAGACACAGGGACAGACAGAGAGAAACACAGCAACATGACAGAGATGGAGAAGCAAAGAGACAGAGAGATAGACAGAGATAGACAAAGACAGAGACAGAGAGAACTGGATAGAAACTCCACTTTCTTGCCCACTGTAGGTGACAGCTAAGAGTTCCCATGGAAAACCAGGTTCCCACAGTTCCCAGTTAGGACCAACTGTAAAAATTCACATCTGTATGACTAGAGCAGCTCCCTGGTCTCCCTACTATCTCCTTCAATCCTTTTTACACCCTCCTGCCACACTAATCCTTCTAAATTCTGTTTAATTCATACCACTTCCCCATTCTAGAACCTTTAACAGCTTCTAAGCCAACTCTCCTTACCCTTGTATCCAAGCTCTGCCACCTTTCCCCTCTCTCTGTGGCCAGTCTTCCCTGATGCTGCCCTTGTTTCAGCCCAACTAGGCTCCTCACCCTCCATACACGTTCCTCACACATCAGACGCGTTCTAGGTTCTGCCCTTTTACTCATGTCACTTCTCTTGTCTGAAATGTTCTCTCCCCCAAAATCTTTGTCCAGATCTCACTAGTACTTCAAGACCCCTTTCAGCTAAGGGTCTTGTGGCCTAAGGACCAGGCTTTGGTATAGGAAAAATTGGACTCAGAACCTGATTCTGCTACTTCTCAGTTGTGTGACCTTGGATAAATCATTTATCCTCTCTCATCCTCATTTGTAAAATGAGAGTGCTGGATTAAATGATCCATTGGGCTTTCTAAACCCTATAATCTTTAAATCTTAACTCATAAACCCTCTATCAATACCCTCCTATCCTCTTTTTGGATTATCTATTGTTGATACTATATATTTTTTACACAAAATTTGATGGAATTAGTATACTTTGAGAGAGGGTTAGAGCTTGGCCTTGGAATTAGAAAGGCCTGAGTTTAAATCTTACCTTTGACACATCCTGGTTGTGGGTCCCTGGCTAAATCATAGCTCCTCGGTGCCTCAGGAAACTCTTTAAAATTATGGATTGAAGAGTAATTGCTGATAACCTTCATTAGTAGAGTGATTTTCCTGACCCATTGAATATACAGATTAGCAACAACAATGATGGCAACAAAAATGGCATTGTGCTACATATTATTCTCTAGATTGCAAGCTCCTTGAAGACAGGGACTACCTTTTATTTTTTAATCTGTACTGTGTATACTTGTGGAATTAAATTAAATGTTATTTTCCCATTAGTAAAAGTAACAGTGACCTTAGTAGCATCAAGTAACTGAGTCCCTAGCCATACCAGTACAACTGGATCCAAAGGAGATATGCAATGCATGACCTATGACTATGCTACATATCATTCCAAGGCATAGTCAGGGAATATATACCACCTAGATAAAAGGCCACAGCTTTGCAAAGGTGAGTTAAGTTATGCTGCTTGTATACAAGTTAGACATCAGTTATATCAGTGATTTAGGTCCCTGAGCCTTAGATTTGGTTGGTTATTGTCCTTCATTTTCAGAGGACCAAAATGACACCACTACTATGGGGTCAATTGTCTGATTGTGGCTGATCAGACCAATGCAAACTGAGAAGGCTCTACCACAGGTCAGACACAAATAGTCTGTATGAACATTTGGAGTAGAGATGTCTAAATTTGCAGATCTTGTTTCTTTGGAGATACTGCAATTCTGCCTTGCTCATAGAGCACAGTGCCTTCTTTGAAGGGGGCATGCCATGCTGGGTGGTCCTATGCCAGTGTTTCCCATGTTTTACAATCAATTCCAAAATTCTTCACAGTGACTTTGAATGTGTCCATGTATTGCTTCTTTGACCTCCATGTGAGCACTTTCCTTGTGTGAGTTCTCTGTGAATTAGGTTTTTTTTAGGCCAATGTATGTTTAACGTCGGAAAAGCCAACCCATTAGAGTTGTGTTCTCTGCAGCAGAGTTTGAATGCAGTTCAGCTGAAGAAAGGCTTTCAGTGACTGGTACCTTATCTTGCTGGCTGATCTTCAGAATCTTCCTAGGACAATTCAAATGAAAGTAATACAGTTTCTGGCATGGCACTGGTAGACTGTCCAGGTTTCACAGGCATGCAACAATTAGGTCAGCACAATGGCTCTATAGACCTTCAGTTTGGTAGGCAGCCTAGTATCTCTTCTCTCCTTTGGAGCCTCCCAAACACTGAGTAAGCTCTGGCAATGCATGTGTCAACCTCACCGTCCATGTGGACTTCCCTGGAAAGTATACTGCCAAGGTAAGTGAACTTATCCACAACATTTAAAATTTTTCCATTTGCTATAATAGATCCTAGTATGGTATAACTAGATTCCAATTAAAGCAAATAATTAATCCCCTAAAGTGGTCACATGTATTCAAATTTATACTACTTGAAGTTATAATTATATAAAATATGGTAATTGATTTCAGCCCAATGGAAATATGAAGCACAATTTCAAAAAATGCATAATGTGTTGAGGAAAGAGGTATTTAATGGGGTCCCAGTAAATTAGAATGAAGAAGCTATGAGGATGTGGTGATACTAAGTTTTTTTTTGTGTGTGTAGGGAAGTTGGGGTTAAGTGACTTGCCCAAAGTCACACGGCTAGTAAGTGTGTCAAGTGTCTGAGGCTGGATTTGAACTCAGGTCCTCCTGACTCCAGGGTTGGTGCTCTATTCACTGCACCACCTAGCCACCCCTAACAGTTATTTTACTCCTCTGCAAGAAGCAGTCTTTAGACTCAAGTCTTGGTTTGGGTAAATTGATAATGGAATTATCACATGGAACCACCCTGGGTAGGAAAAGGACCTCCCATGGCTTCCTGGACCAGAGTGAGTTGTTTAGGGACCACTACTCTTAGGGATTCCTCAAGGTGTGGGATAAGGTGGCCTGGGATGTGCTAAAATTCCTAATTGATTGATGTGAGATAACCTTAAGATGTATGTGTGCATGTGAGAGAGACAAACAGATAAATCTTTAGACCAAGACCAAGAAAAACATAAATAGAAAGATACAGTTAAAGAAACAGACACAGAGAATGAGCCCCAACTCAAGAAGTGAAAGAGAGCAAATGGCCACCTTCCAAAAACATCAACAGCACAGAAGCACCCTTTCTAGAACAAATAAAAAGCAAAAAGAGAAACCCTGTTGCTACTCAAGTTTAATAGTATTTTTTCAGAAGACACGGTTCTCACTGGTAGCAACTCCCTCCTTTCCAAGAGTAGGGATGCATTGTAAGTGTTCTTTGTTGTTTCCTATCTCTTTCTGTTTTATCTGGGCCTTGAAAATGTTTGTTTCTTTTCCATATAAACAAGTCATCTTGCTGCATGAAAGATCAGCAGAATAGTTAAAGTATCTTCTTCAAGCACCAGAAGAACTCCCATGAAAAGAGAAAAAGATACTTTGTGGGGATGTTCTATAGCCTACTGTATCTTGCCTGATTCTCTTCTAGGAATCAAACTGACCTTGCATTTTTGTTTTATTTAATTTTTTGATAATGAAAGTTTGGGTTCCTACATTTTCAAACAATGCAGTAGATTTTCATGCTATACAAGAGGTAAAATAGTCTGGCACAGGTGTGGGGAACCTGTTCTGTGAAGTTTGGCTTCAGTCAAAGGGCTATACTTGAGGACCTAGAGGGCACATGTGGCCTTGAGGCTTCAGGTTCCCCACCCTTGGTGGCCAGTAGTGAACCAGGCAAGAGTTCCTCCTTTCAAGGGGAAAAAACTATGGGGTCTTCAGAGAAGTCCTGCCATTTGTAAGACCATTTGCCCAACTCTTACCACTGCTCCTAAGTACCCATCTGAAGATTCAATAGTGAGGTGTACTCTTCAGAACCATTATTATTGCTTCAGAGTGTCTTTCACGAGCACTTCAGTAAATAATTTTCCATTGCTGATAGTATGTCTGTCACTATTGATAAAGGGAGAAGAAATTCTTCTTCCTTCTTTCTTTCTATCCACAGATTAGCCACTTCTCAACTCCACTCCATGGTCTCTCCTGTCTTTTGAGATCAAGCTACTATGCCCCTTGGTTTTAAGAATACTATCTATAGTGATCATGGACTTCTTTTCAAATTTTGTGGGGTTCAGATTCTGCTCAGAAGAGACCAAGTACTTCAGAAATGCTGCACTACCCTCTTGGTAGTCAAAACAACTCACAAGTTCCCACTGCAATCTGGACCAATGATCTAGACCAACATTTTGTTTTCCAAGTGAGAGAAAATTGTAAGGTATTTAACCTTAATATAACTACCCTGATCTCTCTCAATACTAATGGGGATCAGCAGGCAAATTAAGCATCTTCCAGTCGTTGTGTGAGATTTCAGGGATGATCATACTACAGTTCTACTATTGCCAGATGCTTTTCTAAAACAGAAGGATGCCACATAATCTCCAGCCTGACCTTGTCTGCCCAGAGACCTCCCTCCCTAGTAAACAGGACTATTGAGATGTATCTATTGTGATCACGGCAATGAATTTGTTTCCACGTAGACCACAGGACAGTGTTATCAATCTAGAATCAGGAGCTCATATCCGGGCAGGAGAGATCTACTCATTGTAAGGTCAAATAGTTTCCTTAGGGGAGTTCTTTGAAAACAACAAAAAGATGTTCTTCTAGTCCTCCACCTCCCCCAACAGATTGGTCATTAAAAAGAAAAGCAGGAAATTATGATGGACGTAACTGTCAAACCAGGTCTGAGTGCTATCACTACCCAATCCCTTCTACCCTTGATACTTGACCTAATGGACTGGCAGTAGCAGTGGTATTCATCAGACTGGACCTCTAGGGAGCCTACAACTATTCGATATGTAAAGGAAATAATGAATGAAGGAAAGATGACCTTTCAGGCTTGGTACAGCCTGTATGAATATTGATTATGCTATTTGGTGTGTATAGCCACCTTTCAGGTTTTCATATGTTCATAAATCCAATGTTCATCTATCTAGATGCTTGCTATCTATCTTCAACCTCTTCCAGGATCCTGCCCATCACCCACAGCAAAAGGATTTATTGATCAAATTGAAGGAAATCTCAATTTGAGAAGGATTTTAATGTGAAGAAGATGAGAGGAAGCTGCCAGAACTTTTCTGCCATGTACATTCCCATTTCTGTGAAAGATCTGTTTTTCAGGCAGCTAGGTGGTGCAAGGGATAGCACCAGACTTGAAATTAGGAAGCAAAGAATGATGACTATACAAGTCTTCTCCATGATGTCAAGAACCTTCTTTATCTTTCTGAATGGTTCATCATATGTTACTTCATGTTATGTGGAAAATATCAATAACACTCTGCAAGAGATGACATTTAACTCAGTAACCGGGTGTTCAGAAATGACTGCAGTATCACTTAAAAAGTCAGAGAGGAAGCAGATAGGAAGTTGAGAAAGATTAAAGGCAGGTGAGGTGACCTGTCCAGAGCTTGTTGTGTGACCTACTGACATCAAACTGCCCAGTTATTTGGTATTCACAAGGTCAGTTTCCTGATCAAAGACTTCTGAATGTGACAAACATAATCTCTTCATTACTTGAATGACTCTTTGCAACTCCATTTTATGTATGGGAGAGCTGAAATGCACAGGGGACACCTGGCTTCTGATCACCAAATAAATTCAGGACAAGATGAGAAAAGGACTCAGGACTAGTAGTTCTCAAACCCCTTTTCCATCCATTACTGATGTCCCTCCTGATGACTTACATGCATTTCTGCTTTTCACTTTCTCATTCCACCGAATTCCAACTGATTCTTCACAGAAAAACTGAACACTAATAAGTGGTCCTGAGAAAACCCTTTGAAATATTAAAAATGCATCCTTTGCACCAAACTTGAATCTGTTCTGTCCTGACCTGATTATCAAAGACACTCCCTATAATACAGGTACTGTACTCCCTCAAAGAGAGGGATGGGGGACCTCTAATAAAGGTCCCCCTTTATTTTATTATATCATATAGTATATACATATATATTATATACATTATACATTGTCAGACAAGGTTTCTACATTGGATGTTTTTGCTTCATCATTTTTCTTGTGGTTTTTTTTTGGAGGGGGGAAGGCAAAGCAATTGGGGTTAAGTGACTTGCCTAAGGTCACACAGCTAATTTTTTTTTTTAGTGTCAAGTGTCTGAGATTATATTTGAACTCAGGTCCTCCTGACTCCAGAGCCAGTGCTCTATTCACTGCACCACCTAGCTGGCCACATCATTTTTCTTTATCACAAGGGATGGTTTAATCAGAAGTAGAGTAGAAAAAGACAGTGATAAAGAAATTACATACATGTCTTATCCATATCATCTTTCCTGAAGCTCTTAGATTATGCCCAAGAACTAGACCTGGCAGGGAGGTGGGGAATCCAAAGGACAGCTGGATAGAGGTAAAAAATAGGATTGGAAATGCTAAGTGCTGGCAGAAACATTGGAAAGAGGAACTTTGATGCATGGCAACAGAGATAAAAGATCCTAGAGTTCCCCAAAAGATAAGCAAAGAGTGAGGAAAGAAGTGAATTTTCCCCCCAAATGCTTATTCTACCTCACACAGAGAGGAAAGAGAAGGACCTAGTGCTTCACCCATGGAGTTACCTTCATTCTATGAGTTTCCCGTACATCCAGTTCTGGGAATGACAAATGCTCTCTCCTGGAGTTATCAGGAAAAACACACAAGATGGCATCAAAAATAAAAGCTGTCAAAGAAAGGAAAGAAGCCACCTGGAGGACAGAGAAGTTGAACCAATGGGGCTGGTATCCTGTATGGAATAGGCTCACAGTGAGAGCTGGTGGGGATGTTTCCTTTCCCCAGCATGTGGACAGCCCCTATTGACATTGGCGAGAGATCATATGCACAGCCTTATGGAAACATTCTGTTTGGAGTATTTTCTTTTTCATTTGTTCCTCACAGTATGTGGACAACTCAGGAGATATTTCTAACTAGATTGTTGATGAGCTGTGGGGTTTCTGCAACTGGTTCCTGATTGGGTGGAATGGTTGCTACCCCACTGAGGCGCTAAGGACAGACAGCAAACCCACACATGGTCAGCACATGGAAGGTGGGCGGGAGGATGTCTGGGTTGCTCAGCAATGGGGGGAGGAAAGCAGCTCTGAAAGTGTAATTTGGAAATAATAAGCTGATGTCATGGTGACATTGTGTGCCTCTAGCCCCACTGTGCTGATGAAGCCAAATGGCGGTAAGGCAACTAGGCTGTTTCTGCATTTGTTTCTCCTGTTAAGGGTCTGCATTTCTGCTGCAGGAGCATGGAAAGCATAGATAATTCTTGTTCCTGAATGGGAAAAGGACTGATAGAATGCATGCCAGGAAGGAAAAAGGGTCAGGGCATTAATAAGAAATCTCCTGTGTGTATAATGCTTTACAGATACAAAGCACTTCCTGGTTATGTCCTTTGATTATCCCTGCAACCCCATGAGGTAAACAGTACAAGTACTAGGGTTTTTTCACAGATGAAAACACAGAGGTTTACAGAGATGAGCTAACTTGCCCAAGGTTGCATTAACAGGAACTCAAACCCAAGCCTTTTGAACCAAGGCTAGAACTCTGCCCACAGTGTGCCTACTTCCTCTCTTAAAATAGAGAACTTTAAACATTTTTCAGTTATCTTCACACTACTGGATTATGACAGGATGGCCCATAGAACCCTAAAGTCATTGAAGATGACACATCACCACATCAGGGACTCTGGGGTACCCTACCACCTGTTAGTAAGGTCATGATAACCTCTCAAGTTCTATCCACCCTGAGAACAAATTGAGGAAACCTGGCTCAATAGCAGAATTTGTCAACTTCTACCGAGAAACTGATCTCTTTCTTTCTCCTCCCCTCCTCCTTTTTGTAGTTTCATGTTTTCCTGATTCTTGGCAGACACATTGTGATTTACCTTTGCAGACACTCTCTTTGAAATATGCCTGGTCCATCACTCTTTAGTGAACACTTTTGTCTCATCCATGAATTATTCTACCTGAGTGCACCATGAACCTAGAACTGTGAAGAGGGAGGATGAATTGGTAGGAGTTGGGCTGTTGCTCTCTAGAAAGTAAACATTGCCTAGAGTTTCTCTGCAGAAGGCCCAGAGCAGCACAATTCCATGGCCTGAACAGGAAAAATCTGGCTTCCTCTCCTGTTTCCTTACACAGCACCAACTCTGTGTAACTTAACAACTTGGTCACTGGTTGGAATCACAATCCTGCAGAATGTTTGTGACAGATATGCAGTTTTTCTGTAGAAGGTCAAAAATGGGAGCATTTGGATGATAGCTTTGGAGATGACTTGCATTTTTTTCCCTAGAGATGGGACAAGGGGATAGTGGAAGGGTGGTTGCTTTAGTGGTGTTCTAATGCTAGCAATAAATAGAGTGCTGGGCCTGGAGTCAGGAAGGTCTGAGTTCAAATGTGATCTCAGATACCTACTAGCTGTGTCACCTTGGGCAAGTCATTTAACCTCTGTCTGTCTTAGTTTTCTCATAGTCAAATGGGAACAATAATAATACCTGTCTCTCAGGGCTGTTATGAGGCTCAAATGAGATGATATTTGTAAAGTGTTTATCACAGTAGCTGGCACATAGTATGCACTATATAAAGCCTAGCTGCTATTATTTTTTTTATCCTCATTCCTATCCACAGAATATCCCTATCTTGGTCTGTTGTAATAGCCAGGTTCAAGGATTGCAATAAACATAAACAAACCAATTTGGTGGGTCTATTCAATCATGGAAAAAAGGTACAAAATACACTTTCCCCTTCACCATCATGCCCCAGTCCCTACTTATCTGGTATGGGGAAATAATAACATCAAAAATAATATTGATGTGTTTAAAAACCTTGTTTTAAGGTTTTTCAAAGTGCTTTAATAATAGCTAACATTTATATAGTGCTTTGAAATTTGCATATGTTACCTCATTTAATCCTCACAACCATTCTGTGAGGTAGCTTCTATTATTGTTCCCAATTTGCAGATGAGGAAACTGAGGCAGAGAGAGAAGTCAAGTTCTTTTCTGAATTTCAAGTCTCTCACTCTATCTGCTTATATAAAACACAGAGTGGTCCATAATCCCTTTATTAGAGCAGAATCCCAGGAACAATCTTCAGCTCTAATTCTGGTAGGCCAAGAGGCTCTGCGGCTATATCAGGTAAACAAAAGGGACCCCGATGCTTCAACCAAGGTTGAGCCAGCTCCAGTTGTCTAGTTAAATTATCTAATCAAGAATAAAACAGATAGAGGGCAGAGCCAAGATGGAGGAGTAAAAGCACGAAGTTGGCATGAGCTCCTGCTCTAACCACCTTCAATACCTGTAAAAAAATGACTCTAGGCAAACTTCAGAGTTACATAACCCATAAAGTGACAGAAAGAAACAAATCTACTAAAGACAGCCCAGCAGGCCAACAGGCAGGGTTTATCGCACTGAGCTGGGAACCCAAGAGTAGTCCTGAATGAGCCACGTGGTTCCAGTCCCAGGGCAGCCCTGACCAGTGGCACAAATCAGCCTGAGCAGACTTCAAGAGAGTGAATCACCAGAAGCTGTGTTGGTTTCCAGACTTCTCAACCCATAAACACCAAAGAGAAAGTAAAAGGTCAGTGGGGAACTCTGTTGGAACCAGGTGACTGAAGAGCAGAGTCCGGTCTTTGCCCTTGGGATGAGAGGTGACAGAGATACAATGCTTGCAGCTACTGGCATGTGGCTGTCTCCTGAGCTCCTGGCCTGCAGATCATAGGGGGACCAAGCAACCATTCAGAAAGTAATCACTCTAGCTTTGACCTGCTTGGATCTGGATCACTGTCTCAGGTGATGGTCCTGGGATGTGTGGCCAGTGTGCCAGAGCTTGTGGGGGCTATAGAGAGGGCAGCTGTGAAAACCCCAGTGATTTGGGACAAAGCTCTCTCCACTCCGGAAGCAGAGTTCTACCATGGCAAAGAGCTCAAAAGTCAAGTAATTGGCTGGCAAGATGAGCAAGCAAGAGGAAGCACAATCAGACCATAAAATCCTATTTTGGGGACAAAAAGAATCAAAACATGGAACGGAATAAAGACAACGAAGTCAGAAGCCCTGCATCAAAAGCTTCCAAGAAAAATAGAAACTGATTACAGGCCATGGAGGAGCTCAAGAAGGATTTTGAAAATCAAGTAAGAAAAATGGAGGGAAAATTGGGAAGAGAAATGAAAATGATGCAAGAAAATCATGAAAAGTGAGTCAACAGACTGCTAAAGGAGACCCAAAAAAATACAGAAGAAAATAACACCTTAAAAAATAGACTAACTCAAATGGCAAATAGAGGCCCAAAAAGTCAATGAGGAGAAGAATGCCTTAAAAAGCCAAATCTGCTAGATGGAAAAGGAATTTCAAAAACTCACTGAAGAGAATAATTCCTTCAAAATTATATTGGAGCAACTGGAAGCTAATGACTTTATAAGAAATCAAAATATTATAAAACAGATGCAAACAAATGAAAAAAATAGAAGGCAATGTGAAATATCTCATTGGAAAAACCACTGACCTGGAAAATTGATCCAGGAGAGATAATTTTAAAATTATGGGACTATCTGAAAGCCATGATCAAAACAAGAACCTAGAAATCATCCTTCAAGAAATTTTCAAGCAAAATTGCCCTGATATTCTAGAACCAGAGGGCAAAATAGAAATTGAAAGAATTCGCTGATCACCTCTTGAAAAAGATCCCAAAAAGAAAACTCCTAGGAATATTATAGCCAAATTCCAGAGTTCCCAGATCAAGGAGAAAATATTACAAGCAGTCAGGAAGAAACAATTTGAGTATAGTGGAAACCCAATTAGGATAACACAAGACCTAGCAGCTTCTACATTAAGGATCAAAGGGCTTGGAATATGATATTCTGGAGGTCAAAGGAACTAGGATTAAAACCAAGAATCACCTAACCAGCAAAACTGAGTATAATATTTCAGGGGAAAATATGATCATTCAATAAAATAGAGGATTTTCGAGCATTCTTGATGAAAAAACCAGAGCTGAACAGAACATTTGACTTTCAAATATAAGAAGCAAGAGAAGCATGAGAAGGTAAATAGGAAAAAGAAATCATAAGGAACTTATTAAAGTTGAAGTATTTATATTCCTACATGGAAAAATGATAATTATAACTCACAAGACTTTTCTCAGTATGAGGATAGTTGAAGGGAATATATATATATGTATATATATGTGTGTGTATATGTGTGTATACATACATATGTGTATGTATAGGAGGGTGTATGTGTATATAAATATATATGTGAGTTGTGTACATATGTGTTTGCATGTATACATAGATAGAGGGCACAGGATGAGTTGAATATGAAGGGATGATATCTAAAAAATAAAATTAAGAGGTGAGAGAGGAATATATTTGGAGAAGGAGAAAGGGAGAGATAGATTAGGGTAAATTATCTCATATAAAAGAGGCAAGAGAAAACTGTTTCAGTGGAGGGGAAGAGCAGGAAGGTGAAAGGGAAAAGGTCAACCTTACTCTCATTGAATTTGACTTAAGGAGGGAATAACATACACATTCAATTTGTTATCTTACCCTACAGGAAAGTAGAGGGGAAGGGGATAAGAGGGGGGATGATAGAAGGGAGGGCAGATTCAGGGAGAGGGTAGCTAGAAGTAAATGCTTTTGAAAAGGGACAGGGTCAAATTAGAAAATAGGATAAGTGGGGGGCAGGATAGGATGGAGAGAAATATAGTTAGTCTTTCACAATATATCTACTATGTATAGGAAACGTTTTATGTAACTATACATGTACAACCTGAATTGTACAAATTGAATTGCTTATCTTCCCAGTAGGGGAGGGTAAGGAGGGAAGAAGGGAAAGAATCTGGAACTTAAAATTTTAAAACAAATGTTTAAAAAAATTGTTTTTTACATGTAACTGGGAAATGAGATATACAGGCACTGGGGTATAAAAATCCATCTTACCCTACTAGAAAGTTGCAGGGAGAGGATATAAGAGAGGACAGATTGGGGAAAGGGGTCTTCAGTAGGCTCATTATTTTGGGGTGGGGGTAGAGGAAAGACTGGGAGAAAATATGTAACTCAAAATCTTGTGGAAATGAATGTTGAAAACTAAAAATAAATAAATAAATTGGAAAAAATAAAAAATAGGATGTGGGAAAAAAAAGAATAAAACAGATCAGTTAAAATTTAGGAATTAGTAAAATTCTCTGGAGTTAGGAATCATTCCTATGTAGATTCACTGTTCTGTTTGCTTCTGTCTCCATAGATCTATCTCCTTCAAGTGAAGGGCCCTGATCAAAGTGGCCCAGGGCATCGTCTATAATCATGAAAATTGATTTTGCTCTCTTTGGTGTATATCAGGGCCTGTGTCTCTAATGCCAAGTCTCTGGGGCTGGGAGTGTGAGTGGGGCATGAAGAAAGGAGGGAGGGCTGAGAATCACAATAGTGCCTGAAAGACAATACCCCTTTCTGAATCCTCCCATCCAAGGAGGAAATATGCCCTAAAGCTATGTAGGTGTCCACAGTGAGCCAATGGTGATGAGAACAGGACTGCTATTCAATGATTTCTGTATGTCCAGAGTTGGCCAAGGTCCTCATTTGTAATCTAAATGAGGAGGTGATACCCAGAACAGAAAAAAAAGTCAGAAATGTGGTCTGGGGAGTGGAAGTCCCAGCCAAAGGTGGAAACCATGGATGTGACAAGTCATCAAGAGAGCTTGTCTGCCCAGAATTCCCAACCATTAAATCAGGATCTGGCTAATCTGGTTTAATTTGGTTATCTTACCACTTACCTATACTCTTATCATGTAACATTCTCTTGTACTTGCCAGAATACCTGCTGACAAGGCCTATGATGATGCCCTTTCTCTGATGAGGGATTTTACTGACAATGCCTCCTCCCCACCTCTTTATGTACCCAGGCAATTCACGTCTCAGCAAAATGAAAAGTACATCTTGCTTACTAAAACACTGGGTATGCTGATATATTCAATGAGATTCATAGGATGACCTGAATACACAAGGTAAGTCTGTAAACCGTCCCTCCCCCCCAATTTAAAATGTTTATATTATGTGAATGTAGAAGGTATACCAATTTGGATTAGGACTTGAAATTTGCAGGCTATGTCTCCCCTCACCTCCACAGCCCAGCTTTAGGGGGGCAATTCCTTAGCTTGAGCAAGATACATCTATAGATACTACAGTCTTCATCTGTGAAGTCTGATCAGAAAGACTCACTTGAAAGGGTTGAGGACTCAAGGTTGAGTCAAAAAAAAAAAAAGACAAAAGGGGAGCCAAGATGAAGGAGAGCGAGAGGCAGAACATAGGTCGATTTCTGACTATTGTGCCCACTCCAGTCTTGGCTTGCAGACACTGAGGGTCCTTCCACTCCTTCATCTCCTACAGGCTGATAGCATCAGTGAGAGCAGCAGGAGGGAGATGAAGGTTACTGAGGTCCCTGACAGCTGCTCCATCAAAAATGATTAAGTGGTGATAAAGAATTCCAATGAGCATCTGGTTCACATGTCAAGCCCATTGTAGTCCAAGTCACCGGCTTTCTCAAAAAAAAAAAAAAATGCCGTGGCTGAGAAATCTCCCTCTTCCCGCTATATGAAGGAGGGGATGGATTTACAAGGAGCCATACATGTCATAATTTCCATCTGGAGAACAGAAGCAGCAAGAGAGTAGGTAAGAGATTGGACTCACGACCGCTTGCTGCTGGTGTTTTCAAAGAGACAAAGGAGCTTGCTTGGGCCACTGTGCAATACTAGAGTGCTGGTGTATTTCCTTCGTGTCCAAACACTAGGCTAATAATTAATACTAGTTTAAGCAAATGGCTCTTGTTCTTTACTACTGCGAGGAAGTTTAAGCAATTTGTTAACATAGGTGGATCTAAGGAGAAATGAGGAGTTTCTAGTGGGGTAGGAGCAAAGTGAGCCAATGAGAATGTCTAGAAGGGAAAAATAGGGGGAAAAATCCTCGACAAGGCATGCATGCCCCTGCTACATATAGATTAAATATATAAGTGAGGGGGAGGAATTTGAAGAATTAATTTCATGTTGAAATGGAGTATGGCTGGGAAAAGTTAACACTTCCTAAAGAGATTAATTTAGGGACACAAAAATAGCCCAACACAAGGCTGTCGGGTTCTTCCAAGGAGAACACTGAGACTGCCATGGGTTTATCAATTCAGCAGACGTCTGCAGCGATAAGAACTGCTTCTGCTAATGCAGACAAATGCTACCTTTGGGAACTGGGATAGAAGAAGGAAGCCAACAAAACCCAGGCTTGGGTCCAAGTGGGACTTGAACCCAGGACCAGAAAGTGAAATGCCACCGCACTTCTTGCACTGATGCCAATGTTTCCTGATGATACCATGGGTATGGGACCAGAGAGTTTTGGAGTGCAGTGTTCTTAATTCAAGTTATGGGAAAGGGGCCAGATGGTAGATCACTATCCCAAGTGTGCCAGACATCTGAGTTTAGAATAGAGCCCTTCTGTCTCTCCTGAAATCTTGGGTGCTCAGGCAAGTTAGCAGCTGTAAGAATAATCATGATAGGAATCTATAAAATGAAAGGGTTGAACGAGGTCATCACTAAGAGTCCTTCCTGTACTAACATTCTATGATTCTGTCAACAAACATTTGCTAAGCACTCATTATGTGCCAGGTACTGGGCTAAGCCCTGATTCCCTTCCCTGAAGGAGCTCACTTTCTAATGGAGGAATTGTTTATTGTTGTTTGTCGTTATTCAGTCATGTCCAACTCTTCATGATCCCGTTTGAGGTTTTCTTGGCAAAGATACTGCAGTGGTTTGCCATTTCCTTCTCTAGCTCATTTTGCAGATGAGGAAACTGAGGCAAATGGGGTTGAGTGACTTGCCCAGGGTCACACAGTGTCTGAGGCCATATTTGAACTCAGGTCTTTCTGACTCCAGGCCCAGTGCTCTATCCCCTGTGCCACCTAGCTGCCCTCTAATGGAGACAACATAAAAATAACTATGTATACATAAGAGGTAGGATAAACGGAAGGTAATCTCAAGAGAAGGGAATATGCATTTATATAGTACCTACTACATGACAAATACCGTGCTAAGTACTTTTTACAGATATTATCACCTTTGATCCTCACTACCCTGTGAAGTAGGGACCATTATTATTTTCAGCTGAGGAAACTGAAGCAAATAGTGACTTAACCAGGTTCACATAATAAGTGAGCTTCTGAGATTGGATTTGAACTCAGATCTTTTTGACTTCAGGCCCCTGAGAGCTACCTGCATCTCAAAGAGAAGACACCAGCAACTGATATATGTGCACATGAGCATGTGTGTGTACATGTGCGCACGTGTGTGTGTGTGGTCTCTTGGAAAAGGTGGGATTCCAGATGGCATTGCTGTCACCAAATGCTTCTAGGATTGGGATACTTCTCCCACCAAGTCTTCATTTTCTGGACCTCCTAAGCTGTTCTTCTTTCTAGGAGATGGATTAAAAGGATAAGAAGACTTGGGAATGACTTTTAAAATTCCAACACCCCTTTGAAGGGACCAAACCAAAGCCTTTCCAGATGGGAGTGGAGTGCATTTTCAGCACATTCCAACAAGCAGAGGAATGTGAATAAGTTCACTGTTAGTCCCTCCCCTCAAAATGTGACAATGAGGCCTTAGTCCACCGAGTTCAAAGTTTGGAAAAAAGAGCATGTACAGAAGAGGGCCCCCCCCCCCTTTTTTTTTTTCAAGAGACAGAAAGCAGGAAGTAGATACTCAAAAGCACCAGAAAGTCCTTGGAATGACCAGTAATGGGGAAGAAGGCAAAATATTTTTTGCTTTGGAAGTGTTTGATTCTATTTAACAAACATTTACTAAAGGCCTACAAAGTGATGGCTCATATACTAAGCGTGCCTGGAGAGACCAAAGACAAAAAAGCCCATTCGTCCCTGTCCTCAAGGGGCTTACATTCTATAGGAGAGAGGAGACAATGTTCACAGATAAAGGCCAGGTACTTTGAGGAGGGTGGATCAAGAAAGACTTCACAGAAGAGGAAGTGGAGCCTGAGCTCAGACTTGACAGAAGTTGAGAATTGGAGGGGGGATATCCAGCAGGGGTGGTCACCATGTGCAGAGGCATGACAATGAAAGCTGTATCATCAAGCTTGAGGTATGGTCAGTCAGGAATGCTCATCTTTGTGAGTTCAAATATAACCTCAGACACTTTCTAGCTGTGTGACCCTGGGCAAGTCACTTAACCCTGTTTGCCTCAGTTTCCTCATCTGTAAAATGAGCTGGAGAAGGAAATGGTAATCTACTCCAGTATCTTTGCCAAGAAAATCCCAAATGGAGTCACGAAGAGTCAGACATGACTGAAACTACTTCACAACAACAAATGACTAAATGATGACTGATGAGGCTATGACTGTGATAAAAACTATGACTTCAAAGACTTGTTGACTGACTGACTGATGTTACAGAGAAGACTCTTATTCAGGTATAGGTGGAACTAGATGGCCCGGGATCCCTTCCAACTCCGACATTCCCATGAGTCTGTGATCTCTGTCAGGCCCTAGTAGAGTGTTTGGAGCACAAGATGTATTCAGTAAATGTTTCTTGAATCATTAATAACATTTATTGAAGGCTAAGATTTGTGTATCTTCTTAGGTACTCTAAAGAGTTAAGCAAAAATGGCCTTTGCCCCACAGAGCCTGGTAAATAGGATAAATTTAGCTCATCCCAAACACAAAAGAACATGTAATTAGGATCTGTAAAGACCATGTAATACCTGCTTCTGTAGAGCTCCATCAGAGTATTTAGGGCTCTTTGGGAGAGAAGTGCTATATAATGGAGGGTGATATTAATATTCTCATCATTATAATTAGAAGCTGCAAGTAGGATCTTGAATGACATTAATAGCATGTCCTTACTTGTTTAGCTCAGCTTCCCAGAAAGGGAAAACAAAATAGAGCTCCAAGTTAATAATCCAAACAAGAAATAGATGGGTGCCATGTGTCACGGTTGCTGCTCTGGGAATAGTCCCCAGCTCCCTTATTTTAAATGTGACCTTTGGGCTTGGTTATACAGGCTAGTTAGAGAGAGTTTAAATAGCACCCATGAGGAAGATTTTGCATGCATTTTTCTGGCATTGAAGAGATTTCTAGAAAGGGCCAAAGTTCTCCATTCTTTGCATTTTAATCCAGGAATGACATTTCTTAATTGGTGTTTGCTAGTGCCTTAAGAGTACTATTATTATCCCTATTTTATAGATGAGGGAATTGAGGCAAACAGGTTAAGTGACTTTCCCAGGGTCACACAACTAGGAAATGTTTGAGACTGGATTCCAACTGAGGTCTTGCCCACTTCAGGCGCAGTGCTTTAGCCTCTGTACCTGCCTGCCTTCTGTGATTATTTCCAATTTGTCCTTGCTTGTGAGTGGTTATATGCTTATTGTCTCCCCAACTAGATTGTAAACTCCTAGAGGGCAGGAACTGTCTTTTACTTTCCTTTGTATCCTCATCACTTAACACAGTGTTTGGAACATAGTAGGTGCTCAATAAATGTCCATTGACTGACTGAGTTTTTCAATAATGCTTATAAGTGGTGGTACTCAGAACTGAACACAATACTTCAAATGTGGTCTGACTGAGGAAGCTTTAAGGAGAAGAATGTTGAAATTGATGTTGAAAAATGCATTTTTTTTTGTATTTTCCTGTTTTAAACGATCTGCCCTTTCCCCATTTTCTATGACTTTGTATCATTGATTAATGCCTGTAGGGTTTGATGACCCAGCACTTGATGTAGTTATAAAAACAAAAACTTAGTCTGTGTGAAAGAAATAATTAAGCTATGGCATGATTGATCCATAGCTTTTGAGGTGGCTGTGGTGCTGAGGAAAGAATGCTGAATGTTGCACTCTTGGCTCTGCCCCATGCTGCCAGGGACCATCTCCAGTCACCCTGATCTGTATCTTGCCACTAGATACACATGACCCTGGAGGACAGAGTAAGGCTGATGACTTTGCACAGCTCTCCCTCATCTAAATCCAATTCACTTGCAAGTCATGATATGACCTTCCTGATGTCATGGCCCTCTTTGAGAATGAAGGACAAACAGCAATCTGTAAATAGTAGTAGCTGCCCCACTGCAGACCCAACTGGACAGTTCCAATTGGGAAATACAGTTCCCTCCCTCCCTTCCTTCCTCCCTCCCTCCCTCCCTCCCTTCCTTCCTTCCTTCCTTCCTTCCTTCCTTCCTTCCTTCCTTCCTTCCTTCCTTCCTTCCCTCCCTCCCTCCTTCCCTTCTTCCTTCCCTCCCTCCTCTCCCTTTGTCCACATAGAGAATCATACCTTTACCTGTGAGTGCTCTGACCAAAGGAATATAAATTTTGACCACTTGAAACCATACAAGATATGTTGGGATTTACTGGTTAGATTTCTTTTCTAGGGACCATGCCTTAAACCCAAATCACTCTGGCTCTCACTGATCAACTGACCATAGGTTTCAGCCCAAGCCTTACTCAGGCATTGTTTGGGCCATAATATCTCAGAGTAAGTGTAAACAGCAATTGTTTCTGTTTTGGCCAGAAACCCTGTGGGGGGTCTTCCCTTCCCAGATTGATTTTGGTTTTGTTTTTTGACTAGGTAAAAGAAGGCATTCTTTATCTCATTTCTTACCTAGCCTTAAACACTGAATAGGCTTTGCCTGGGTTAAAATGAGACCTGGGAAAGACCTCAGCTTAAAAAGGCCGAGGTCTCCCACTGTACCCAGGGCCATCTCCAGTCGTCTTGATCTATATTTTGCCACTGGACCCAGATAGCTCAGGAGTGAGGCTGGTGTGGTGACTTTGCACAGCCCTCCCTCACTTAAATCCAATCCCCTTGCATGTCATGGCATCACTTCCCTGATGTCATGGTCCTCTTTGAGAATGAAGGACAAACAAATAAATGAGCCCCGTGCTGCCTATGAGAGTTGGAACAAGCCACTGACTCTCTCTGGCTTTCACTTTCCAGCACTGCAAAATTATGAGGTTGGGCTAGATCAGGGCTGGGGAACATGCAACCCTGAGGCCACATGTGGTCCCCTATGTCCTCCGGAGCTGCCCTTTGACTGAATCCAAACTTCACAGAACAAATCCCCTTAATAAAAGGATTTGTTCTGTAAAACTTGGATTCAGTCCAAAGGCCTCACCTGAGGATCTAGAAAGTCACATGTGGCCTCAAGGCCACAGGTTCCCCACCCCTGGGTTAGATGTTCCCAGAGGCTTCTTTCTGCTCTAAAACTATGATCCTATGATCTGGTTTATTGTCGTATAGTAGATGACAAGGATAAACCAAAATGTCTGATCAACCAGGCAAGTGAATAATGATGACATCATTAACCTCATGGCTCACCTTGGCAACACTGTGAAATAGGTCGTGCTTGTCTTTCACCTGCCCTGCCACACCCTTTGGTGCTTCCTGTTTCTCATTCCATGCCCCTCACCCCCTTACCCAGCTTCTCAGAGAATTGTCAAGTTAGAAGAGATCTCACCAACCATACAGGGTAATCCATATCTGAAAAGGAGTCCCAATCTATAAAACCTGCAAGTGGTTGGTCATCCAATCTTTCCTTAAAGACTTCAAAAAGAGGGAGCCCACCACCTCATTGGACTCAGTCGTTTTTCAGTCACGTCCAGCTTTTTGTGACCTTCTTGAGGGTTTTCATGGTAAAGACACTGGAATGGATTGCCATTTCCTTCTCCAGATCATTTTAGAGATGAAGAAATTCATCAACATCAACAAAAACAATAATATTTAGATAGCACCTACAATATACTATACACAGACTGTACTATACACAGAAAGCACTGTGCTAAGTGTTTTACAATTATTCTCTCATTTCAGCCTCACAACAACTCTGGGAGGTAGATTCTTTTGTTATCCCCATTTTACAGATAAGGAAGCTAAGGCAAACAGAGATTAAGTGATTTGTCACACAGCTATTATGTTTCTGAGGACAGATTTTAATTCAGATCTTCCTGATTCCAAGCTTGGCACTCCTAGCTGTATTTTCTACATGGCACAATGGATAGAGTGCCAGGCCTGTAGTCAGGAAGACCTGCTCAATGAAACTCTGAAGACATGAAGGTAAACCATTTCAATGAGTACAGGATATGTCTGAAGATATTGATCTAAATGGGGCAGATATGTGGCACAGGGGATAGACTACAAGGATTGGAGTAAAGCTCTTCTTCCTGAGTTCAAATTTGGCTTCAAACACTTTTAACCATGTGACCCTGGGCAAGTCACTTAACCCCGTTTGCCCTAGTTTCCTCATCTGTAAAATGAACTGGAGAAGGAAATGGCAAATCGCTCCAGTATCTTTGCCAAGATAGCTCCGAACGGGGTCACAAAGAGTTGGCCACAACTGAAACAACCGAACATCAACAACAAAATTAATAGGAAGTTTTTCAAATTGGCTTCTTTAACTTCTACCCATTGCTCCTGGTTCTGTCCACTGGGACCAAGTAGAACAAATCTAAGAACGCTTTCACATGACAACCCTTAAAATACTTAAAAATAGTCATCAGATCCCCACACTAAACATGCACCACTCCAATTAATCAGTCTTCACATGACATGAATTCCAGGTTCTTTACTAACCTAATTACCCTCCTTTGAATACCCCACAGCTTATCAACATCCTTCCTAAATTGTGATGGCTATAATTGACCACACAGTATTCCAAATGTGGTCTGGCCAAGGAAGAGTCCAGTGGGACTAAAGCCTCTCCATTCCTGGAAGCTCTTCCCCTCTTAATGCAGCCTGCATTAAGATCACGTTCGATTTTTTTTTTTATGGTCACAGCATCCTGTTGACTCATATTGAGTTTTTCAATCCATTAAAATCCCCAGATATTTTTCAGACAAACTGATATCTAACACTGCCTCCCCCCTCTCATACTTTTAAATTTTATTTTTTTTAACCCAAATATAAGATGTTACATTTTATTTCATTTTGTTCAATTCAGCCCAATGCTCTATCCCATCCAGATTGTTTCAGATCTTGACTCTGGCTTCCAGGGTATTAGCAGTCCCTCCCAACTTTGGGTCAATTTCAAATTTGATAAGAATGCTCTTCAATTCCTTTATTTATGTCCATTAATAAAAATGTTAAACAACACAGGGGCAAGCACAGATCCCTGGGGCAGTCCATTAGAGACTCCTGCTCCATTGACATAGAACCATTAATGACTACTCACTGAGTCCAATCATTTAACTAACTTCAAATCCACCATTTAGGACACCTCTTTTCATGTTTTCCACAAGAATAGTTTGTCACTTTATAAAATATGTAGCTAAAATCTAAGTAAACTACATTTATAACATTCCGAGTCTAATCTACCAGCTTGATTGCCTTGTTTGAAAAAAAGGAAACAAGGTTAGTCTGGCATGACCTGTTCTTGATGAAGCTATGGTGATTCATTGTAATCACCATTTCCTTTTCTACATGATCACCAACCAGCACTTCGATAATCGATTCTAGAATTTGCCTACAAAACCCCAAGTCAAGGCTTATTGTTTCCATGTTGTTTCTCTTCTCTTTTTTGGTCTCTCCCCTCCCCAAGGAGTTTTGTACATAAACACCAAATTACTATTCGCAGATTTAGAGATAGAAGACACTTTGGAACTCATTAAGTTCAACCCCCTAGTTTTACAGAAGAGTAAATTAAGACTCAGGGTTAAATGACTAGTAAGTCTCTGAGGCAGGATTCAAACACAAGTCTTCCTGACTCCAAGTTCAGCACTCTAACCATTACATTATACTGCTCCTCAAATTATATAAGCTCTTGTAAGTTTGTAAAGTGCTTTATATATCCTATTTCATTTGAACCTTACAAAAGCCCCAAGAGGTGATTGCTATTGTTATCTCCATTTTTCAGATGAGGAAACTGAGTCTGAGGGAGGTTAAATGATTTGCCCTGAGTCACACAGCTGGCAAATATTGTAAGCAAGACTCAAAACTCAGATCCTCCTGATTCAACAGTTCAATGCTCCATTCATTATGCCACCTAAATGAGACCTGTAACAAAACAAAAACAACCCCCCACCCCCAAGAAAAAACCTTCAGTGGCTCCTGATGGCCTCTAGGATGAAATACAAACTATTCAGCCTGGTACTTAAATATGTCAATAATCTGGTTCCTACCCACCTTTCCAAAGACTCTTTGTTATTCCTCCTAACACACTCTATATTCCGGCCAAAGCTGGTAGCAGTTTTATGGATTTAATTTTCCATTCCCTATTTCCTTCCCCATGCCTGAAATGCACTTACTCCTCACCTCTGTCTTTTAAAATCTCTAGGTTTCTCCAAAGTTCAGTTCAGGAACTCCCTCCTTTTGGAAGTCTCTCCAAATTCCCCCTAGTTAATGCTCTCTTCCTCTTCAAATCATCTTACATTTATTTAACTGTGTACCTGTTGAATGCCCCACCCCCACTGGAATACAGGGATATTTATGTTTGTCCTTCTACCTCCAGTGCCTAGAACATGCTAGTTATTTTTAAAATATTGGTTGAGTTGACTTTTTTTTTGAGTTAGGACTCCTGCTGATACACTTATATAACCATAAAAAATCATGGTAAAAAAAAAATACTCAGGGCCTTCCAATTACCTCTGCCCTAGGTACCCAGGGCTTCCCATCTACAACTTCTTCCCTTGGCACTACTCCATTTTTTAGACATATTCTGGTTGCCTACATTCTCATCAAAACCTATCTGTCCTGTATCTTGTTCTCTAAAGCCTTTCTACTGATGTAATAATGGGTGCTGATGGGATAACACATCACCCCTCCCATGTAATAATAATAGTAATTCACATATATAAAATTTTATAGGGACTTTCTGGAGACAATTTCTCAACCCAAAGAAATGACTAATATGAAGATGTTGGAGCCTGTGACAAATCAATGAAAAAAAAACAGGCAGGTTTTTTAGCCACATCCCTTAAACTAAATTACACAGAAGACCAAAAGTGAACATAGCAACAGTAAATTATTCCAAAGTACTGTTTTTTTTTTCAGGATAATGATGAATCTCTGGAGTATTAGGATAAGGATCTGAGCATATTAAAACTGGAAGAGACATTGGAACTTCTGTAGCACAAATCCCTTGTTTTATAGGCAAGGAAATAAAAGTGAAATGATTATGATCAGACAGACAATTTCTGGCAGAGTTGGGACTAAAATTCAGATCTCTGAAATTGCACTCCAGTAGGTTTTTCCACATTTCCATGATGAGAGACCCTTGTTTTCTAGCTCCACACCCCGTCTGGACATATGCTGCACCTTTGAAATGAGTATGTTTTTATTTATTTTTCCTAATTCCTGTTCTAAATCTCCCTTATAGAGAAAAGAACTAATCCTTGACTCCTTAACCAAATATTTCTTTTAAAACAAAAAAAGGCAGCTCTCATTCCTTTGATTATGTTTTGGTTGTTCAGTCATTTTTCAGTCATGTCCTATTTTTTGTGACCCCATTTGGTGGCATTTCCTCCTCCAGATTATTTTAAAAATGAGGAAACTGAGGCAAACAGGGTTAAGTGACATGCCTAGGGTCACACAGCTATGAAGTGTCTGAGGCCAAATTTGAACACAGGAAGATGAGTCTGCTTGACTCCAAATCCAGTACTCTATGCTCTATGGCACCACCTAGCAGTCCACTGTGATTATGACCACACAGTTTTTCTCAAAATAAAAGATTATTTCAGGGTAATTAAAATTAGATAAAATTAAATATTTACAAAGAAAACACCTACTATCGTCAGAGCCCCCATTTGTCACTGGGTGAGATACAACATTTAACTACAGTTCAGTCTGTTGTTATCATGGCACTTGGAAGGTATTAATAATTGTGTACAATTAGCACCTGCATGTGGTTATTAGAAGCAAACAGCACAATCCTTCACCTTGTTTCTGTACCAGATTCAGCCACAGAGCTTATTGGCAAAAGGCCACTTCGTTCCTGCTTGAATGACAATTGTTGTGTCACCACCAGCAATGAAGAAGGCAGGCATGATGGTGCTTATTGCTTACTCCTAACCAATTATATCTGCATTTAACCTTCAGTGGCTCCCTCTTCTCTACCAAATAAAAAATATAAATTCCTCTACTTGGCATCCAAGGCTCTCCACAGTCTGGTTCTAATCCACCATTCAGCCTTATTTCCCACAACTTTTCTTCATGTACTTTAGTAATTTTCTCTCTACTTTTTCTCTGCCCTTTCCACCTCCATACATTTATATCCGCTGTCCCTAGTGCCTAGAATGCCTGGAATGACTAGCCTTCCCCACCCCCTTCCCCATCCCTATCTCTTCTGGTTGAAATTCTTTTCGTCTCTCAAGTCTCTTTCCATCTAGAAGTAGCCCTTATCTCCTTAGATCTTTCATGTCACTCTGACCTCTCCAATGCCTTTAAATATGTCTTAACTTGCATAAAAATTGCGTCCATCTCATATTTCCCTTTCTAGCTTATAAACTCCTTGATAGTAGGAATTGTGCCATTTTTATATCTCTCTCTCTCTTCACACACACACACACACACACGCACAAAACTTAGCACAGTGCCTTGCACTGTTAACAATAAATGCAATAAATTTAATCAGAACATCATAGTTAAAAGGAAACTCAGAAACCATCTGGTTCAACCTCCTCATTTTCAGGTGAGGAAACTGACTCCAAAAGAGATTAAATGACTTGCCTAAAGTCAGACAGGGAAAGCAGAAGAGTTTTCTAGGAGCATAAGAGTACATTGAATTGTTATATTTGAAAATGCCCTTTATCAGCATCCACGTATTTTTATTATACTGTATTATATAAAATAATATATTATTTAAATCTATAAATTATATATAATATATTGTATATCATATATAAATATATAATTTATAAAATATGTTCTATAAAATAATATTTTATTTTATAATCCCACCAGATTTCAGCTCTAATATACTGGTCAGCTGGTTGTTTTCCTTGATTCTCAAAGAGGAACAAAATGACTTCGCTATGTTGGGGTCAAGATACAGTATGTCCAACTGTGGCTGATCAGACCAATACAAGCTGAGAAGGCTCCACCACAGGTCAGGCACAAGGAGTCCGTGTGACTGTTTGGAGTGGAAAGGTCTCTAAATTTGTGCTTCTCACATTTCTTTTGAGCTACTGCAATTCTGATTTGCTCTTAGAGTACAGTGCCTTCTCTGATGGGGGCATGCCGTGTTTGGGTGGACCTGTGCCAGTGTCTCCCATGTCTCACAATCAACCCCAGAGTTCTTCAGAGAGACCTTGGGAGTGTTTTTGTATTACTTCTTCTGACCACCATGTGAGTTCTTACCTTGTGGGAGTTCTCTGTAAAATAGTCTTTTAGACAAACATACATTTGGCAACCAAACAACATGGTCAGTCCATTGGAGTTACACACTCTGCAGTAGGGTTTGAATGCTTGCATTTCAGCTCAAGAGAGGGCCTCAGTGTTAGGTACCTTATCCTGTCAGGGGATCTTCAGAATCTTCCTAAGACAATTCAAATGGAAGTGATTCAGTTTCCTGGCATGGCGTTGGTCCAGGTCTCACAGGCATACAACAATGAGGTCAACAAAACATCTCTGTAGAGTTTCAGGTTGGTAGGCAGTCTAATACCTCTTCTCTCCCAACTTTCCTTTGGAACCTTCCAAACACTGAGCTAGCTCTGGCAATGTGTGGGTCAACCTCATTATCAGTGTGTACATTCCTGGAAAGTGTACTGCCAAGGTAAGCGAACTTATCCATAGCATTCAATATTTCTCCATTTGCTGTAATTGATGGTTCCACATATGGATGGTGTAGAAATGGGCTGATGAGGATCCTTTTTCCTTGGTGTTAATTATTAGACCAAAATTAGCACAAACAGCAGAGAATCGATCCATACTTTGTTGCGTCTCAGTCTCAGAGGATGTATTGAGTGCACAATCATTTGTGAACAAAAAGTCGAGTACCAACTCTCCCTTCACTTTAATCTTGAGCAATAATATGTAGTCAATTGATGATGCAAACTCAGGTGAATGCATCCACCTGAATAAAACTCATTATAGGGCCCTTCTCATCCTGACTGACTTAAAAAAAATCTTTTTGAACCTTTTAAAAGCAGAATAAAAGTCTTGGATCCCACTATACACTAATCAAATTACATGAAATTCAAATGCTTAAGCCTTAATTACTTTAATTAAGCCATTTAATTCTATCTTCACTCTTAATTTACAACTTTAGATGGCAACCATGTAACATAAGAGAAAAGAATCCCATATGATTTCCTTCTACCTGTAAGGTAACATCAATCAAATCCCTATGTCAGGAAATTGAAAAATGTCTTTTTAGAAATATTTATAGAATAACATTTAAAAATCCATTGTCATCCATAGAAATTAAAAGTGAAATTAATACAAAAATATTCTCAAATGCAGATCAATCCAACCACTTAATACAATTTCTAATTAAATGACTTTAAATAAAAGGAAATGATCTTCTACTATCATTAATTACTACCTCATTAATCCAGTGCTGAGTTTTGTAGCAATCCAGTGAAAAGGCACAATCACTTTCCATAGGAGTTTAACATCATGGCAAAGGACAATGACATTTACCAGCACATTCGTTTGTAGACCCAAACTGAGCATCTCTTAAAAAGTAAAAATAGTAGCAAATATTTTCTAGCACTTTAAGAGCTTTACCTGTATTATCTCATCGTTGTATCTCCAGAGTTTAGTATCATGCCTTGTACATAGTAAGTACTTAATGAATATTATAGCATAATCAGGTCAGAAGTCAACTAGTCCAATCCCCTAATTTTACCAATGAGGAAACTGAATCCAAGAGATGTCACACGGGAAAGCAACAGTGCAGTATTGCTACATTAATACTGCCATTTAAAAATCAACAATAAATTCTTAAAAAACAAAACAACAAATGGCAAAATTAGGAACCTTTAAAAAACTAAACAAAGTTAGTTGTTTTGAGAAGACAAACAAATTGTTTTGGATTAATAGAAAAAGAAATGGATTATTGAAATAACCTAATATAAGAACAAAAAAGTTGGACAAATCCAAAAGGAATTCCCAAGGGGGGAAAAAAACGAGAAAAAATGGATTTACAAATGAATTCTTTCAGCCATTTGATGGTTAATTAATTCCAATATTATAAGCCATTTGCAAAAAGTAAAAAATAAAAAGGAAAAGAAGGGATCCTTTAAAAAGCAATAATAAAAATACTATATTTTTTTATACTCTGAAGTCTCATCATGGCATGGAAGTCATTCTGGGTTTTCCAAGGCTATGCCAGTAGGGACATTAGGCCTGAAGAAGAATTAAGGGGGCGGATGATTACTGTCTTCAAGTATCTTTTATCTCCAAGATTCTGAGATTCCATGAAAAGACTTAATTCTATGAAAGAATGTGAAAGGCTGTGATAGAGAGAAGCCAGACATGCTCTGCTTTTCTTCAAAGGCAGACCCAGGAGTAAAAGTTAGGAGTCAGATTTCAGTGAAAGGGAACAATACTCCTAATGATTAGACCTGTTCAAAAGCAGAATGGGACATCTTATTAGGAATAGTAAATTCCCCAATCACTGGAGGAATTCAAGCGGAAACTGGACAAGAGTGTAAGCTCCTTGAGGATAGGGACTGTCTTTTGTATCCTTAGTACTTAGAGCCTGGTACGTAGTAGGTGTTTAATAGATGTTATCTGATGGATTGATGAACACTCATCAGTGATAGCGCTAGGGGATTCCTGCTCCAGATCTGAATTGGACTTGGTGACTCCCTGAAATCCCTTCTGTTTATGAGAATCTATGTTTCTGTTGTCTTACCAAGTTACAAAGGCTTCAAGAATTTGCCTGGCAATGGGTGATATCTGTTGTCTATGATCAACCTAGAGAGTCAGAAAAGGCTCATGACCAGAAATTTGGTGCTAAACTTTTTTTGAGTATGGTATTTCACCATTGAGATCTTATGTTCTTTGCTAGTGGATGGAGTAATTATTCTGATAAGATCATGAATCTATTAAGATATTAAACCTAAGCATGGGGTGTGACATGGCGGATGGTGGAAGATGAAATGTGTGAGGTGCACATTCACAAAAACTGCAACTGGGATGAATTGCTTCAAATTACAGTCAATTCCCACCTGTCTGAATAACCCCAGAGCTCAGTACAGTGCCTGCCAAGTACATAGTAGGTGCTTAATAAGACCTTATTAACTCCTCCTTCTTTGCCCATAGTAGGTACTTTGTAAACAGTTGTTTAACTGAGTTGAGGTCTCCTCTCTGAATTTTTTTACCTCACCTGCATGCTTTGTAGATTATACAATTTTCACTTCTTGCATAGAGTTAGATGCCCAAGTACACCCTGCAGGGGCTACAACTGGCTCCCAAACATCTTTTCCCCCAACATTTCCAACCCACTCCCCATTCTTTCACTTCATTAAAAAAGACAACAGGGCTGCAGCCTGGGGAGTTACCGTAGCAACCCAAATGTCACCTTTTCACCATCCCAGGTGCAGCTCCTAAATCTGTTGCACTAACTCAGCAGGAACTGAAAGAATTTTGAATGCAGCTTGGAGCTGTTATTATTAACAATAACAGTAATAAATATATTTCTGGAGGTATTTGATGCTACCCTAGACCACCCCTTCTGTGAGGTATTCTTATCCTTTGGAAAGGACTAGTGGTCTCAAATTGCTTGCAGCAGCTGGGCTACAGGAGGAGGTAGGATCTAACACAGTGTAATGACTTTATGAGCCTGAACCCTAAGACCATATCATCTCAGAATTGTCAGGCACCTCAGCAAGCCATCTCATCCAACCCATGTCTGGAAAAGAATCTTCTCTACAAAATACTTGATAAGTGGCCACTGAGACTTGACTTGAAGACCTCTAGAGAGGGGAAACTCCTAAAGCATCCTTTTAGGTATCTTATCTAATCTTCTCTAATTGTTGCAAAGGATCTCCTTTAACTTTAAATAAGTCAATCAGCCCAAGCCTTCCTTTGCCATATTCTATTCATTACTCCTACTTCTCATTTATGGAACCATGAAGAGCAAGTCTAGTCTTTCTTCTACATGACAGCATTTAAATTCTCTAACACAGCTGTCATGCATTTTCTTCTTCACACTTTTCATCTCTCCCCTTTTTTCAACCTATTCTTTTAAAGGCATGAGTTCTGAGCTTATAAGACATCCTTCCTAAAACCAACTGGCCACCATTATCTAAACAAGGCCCGATGAGGGCAGAGGAACATTGCTTCCCTCATTTGGATACACATCTCTTAAGGTTAAATTAGCCTTTTGGGCTTCCATATCATGCCAAGTACTCATACTGAGCTTGCAATCCACTAAAACCTGCCTCTTTTTTGGGCAAATTGCTAGAATGTCACACCTCTTCCATCTTAGACTTGTGACTTTGATCTTTTGGAATCCAAGTTATCCTTATTAAATTTCATCTTGTCAGATTTGAACCAATGTCTCTAAATCACTCTGAGACTTACCCCTCCACCTCATCCATCTGGCCAGTTGCAGATTATGAACTCATACTTTCTTCAGCTGGATATGAACTAACTTCTCTAGATTTTCTGCTCTGAACTCAATCATCCCATTATCTTTAATCCAGGGTAAACACTGAGATGAAAAAAGGGAAAGAATTCACCTTCTTTCCCATAGTTGATTTTGGGTCTTGGTGAGCCAGTGCAAAAGCAAGCAAACGAACAAGGAAACAAAAAAGCAAAAGCAGAATTATTTGACCCAAGCCTGAGCTGAAATAGTTATGTCCTATTTCTGATTCCTTGCTTCAGGACTTCCTATCGCTGTTGCCACAGACCATCAAAATGCTGCTGCCTTCAGCACTTTTTGTAGTAGCAGAGATTTGCAAAGATGTTCAGATATTGGGGAATAGCTAAACAGATGATGAATGTGAGGAATTCAGAGAAGCATGGGAAGATTTACATGAATTGATGAACAGTAGGGTTAAGCCGAGCCAAGATGTCAATATATACAATGACAGCAGCAACATAAATGGACAAAATAACAATAGAAAAATCAAAACTGAATTTTGCAAAACTACAAAGAACAAGTTTGGACCTAAAGAAAAGATATAAGAAGATACCTTCTGAATATACCAACTTTGCTTGTCTGTAAGGATGACCTTACCTGAATGTATGTGAGGAAAGGGAGGAATGCTATATGATATATTTTTTAATTTTATTATTTATTTGTAAAAAGGGGGAAGAAGAAGAAACCCCTTCTTCATTCCTTTGCAGAGGTAGGGGAGTCATGGGTACAGAACATGGTATATGCTGTTAGATTGTAATGAAAGTGATCAGTATTGCTGAATTTTTCTCTTCTCTTTTAAAAAATATTTAAGAGATGGCTTTTTGGGAGAGGGAAGAAGGATACAGAGGAAAAATTAGGTAATATAAAAACAAAAGTTGCCTATTAAATGTATTTTTAAAAAGAAAATGAATGTTTCAAAATTACAAATAACAGGTCTAGCCCCAGAGAAGAGTTAAGAGAAGATATATCCCCCTACTTTTTCCTTCTCCTTGCTTTGCAGGGGTAAGAGGTCAACAGGTATTGTATTATATAAGGATTCTTTTTTAATGTTTGATAGGTTTTGCTAAATTTCCTTTAAATAATTATTAGTTGTATTAGATGGCTCTTGGGGGAGAGGGATATAGAAGTAAATGTAGGCAATGTAAAAAAATTCAATAAAATATATTTTAAAATCACAAAAGGTACCAATAAAAATTTTTAAAATAAATGTTGCTGCCCTCACTCAAGATCACAGCCAGGTCTCCATTCAAAATCTTCCAGTTCCATTGCCAATGGCCCAGTGGAACTTAGCTGATCCTCATGCCAGCTGCCTTGGAATAGGATGATACTATTAATCCCCATTTAACAGAAGGAGGACATGAGAAAGAGTGAAAATCCAGGCCTTCAGATTTCTGTCCCCTCTGACTTGTTAATGTCAGAATTACTACAGTGGAGAGGAGAGGAGAGGGCTACAATGATAGAAATTGATCAAAAATACCTCAGTGGAATTTTTGCAAACACTATTTATTGGCCAACAAATACTCTGTACATTAAACTTTATGAAAAAATCCATCTTCAGAAAGTGGCCTCTCTCTCTTTTCCAATGAGTTCATTATTTTGAAGACTGCTCTCTTCAGTCAACAGCAGGCAGGGACGTGGGGAAATTGCATCTCAGGGCGACACCAAAAAGGGAAGAAGAGGGACACAGGTACTGTCACTGGGCAAGGACACCTACCAGAATTCTGCCTCACAGAGGACAGGAGGAAACATAGGATGTTTAGTGTAGGCTACAGTAGCAAAAGGCAGCCAGTGATTTGAAACTAATATAAGCCTGGTCACATAATTTTTCTTCACAAAAATTTTCAATGACTTCCCATTAGCTTTTTTTTTTTTAATTCCATTATTCTCAAATTGAATAGAAATTCTTCCCTTGGGATCCAAGAACCCTGCCACCCCCCCCACACCCAGTTTGACTTTAATTTCTCTTTCCAGCCTTGTTTTACTCTACATCACCTTTTACACCCTCTTCCTTTCAAACCAGACTAGTATAATCTCATCGTATCCTGTACATGCCCTTGTGCATCCATACCTAGACAAGACACCCCATGACCCTTATCTTTAGATAATGAAATCCTTTCCTTTCTTCACTTCAATTGTCACTCCCTCAATGGAACTCTCTATGATCCCTCTGCCCAAACTGGAAGTCATTCCCACTCTTGAATCTTTCTGTCTACTGTTTGACTTTTCCTATTCATTTAATCATTTTTTAATGCGTGCTGTAGTTATTTGTGCACATGTCTCATCTTTCCCCATCTTCACTAGACTATAAATTCCTTTTTTAAAATTTATTGAATAAGAAAAGCATTTCCATAATATGGTATAATAAAAAGATAATTGCACATGAAACTACAAATCTATTATGTATAACTTGCTGTACCTTTTAAACATAGAATAAAGTTATCTTGTATATTTCTATTTTTTGGAGGGGGAAGGCAGGGCAGTTGGGGTTAAGTGACTTGTCCAAGGTCACATGGCTAGATTTTGGGGGGGGGGTATGTGTTAAGTGTCTGAGGCCAGATTTGAACTCAGGTCCTCCTGATTCCAAGGCCGATGTTTTATTCACTGAGCCACCTAGGCCCCCCCCCCATATCCTGTACATTTCTTATTTTTTTCTTTAAGGGATTGTATTGTTTTTCATATTTGTATCCTTGATACCTAGCATAGTATATAAAACATGTTTTATGCTTGTTAAATTGTTTGTTGAACTGAATAACTGACCATCATTCTGCCAAGGCCAAATACATAGGAGTGAAATCTGGGTTCAAAAGAGCCTGGGGAGTAGGCTTTGATTCAGGAATTTGAGATGGTCATGGTGATATCAAGAAGCCCTGGTTCCTACCAAAGAATGAATGCATGATTTTTGATTCTCTGGGGGTCCATTTAACTTAATTCAGCAAACATTTATTAAGGACCTATTATGTACAATACATTGTGCTAGTGAACCAAAGGAAGCAAAGAGAAAACCAAAAGACTTTGCCCAAAAACAACTTACATTCTACTAGGAGATGCCACAAATATCCAGATAAATAACTACGTGGAAATTTGTAGCAACTGAGAGTTTCAGGGCAGGCTTCACAGAAGAAAATGTATCTGAGTTAAAAGAAGGTAAGGATTATGAGAGGTGGAGGTTAGGAAGAAGTGCATTTAGACTGTGCAAATGTATAGAGGCAAAAGATGGAATCTTGAGTCAAGAGAAAGTTAGTCATCCATTTGGCTGGAACAAAGAGCATGTGGTGGAGGGGAGTCATCTGAAATAAGACTAGAAAGAGCAAAAACAGATGAAAGATGGCCTTAAACACCAGGCTAGAAGTTTGCATTTTATGCTAGGGGTAATAGAGAGTCACAGAAAAATTCTGAACAAGATCAGACCTGTGTTTTATGCATTTTAACTTGGTAGCTGTGCAAAAGATGGGATAGATACAGAAAAGACTGGAAGCAAAGAGACACATTAGGATGTCACTGCAATAGTCCAAGTAAGAGATGATAAGAACCTGAGCTAGACTGTGTGTATACAGAAAAGGGAGTGGATACAAGAGATATTGTAGAGACAGAATTAACAAGATTCGGGGACTGATTGGATATTGGGGGAGGGGGAGCACAGTAAAGGAAAGGGGAGGGTCAAGGACGATGCTAAAGTTGCTAACCTGGGTGATGAGGGTGGTGGTGGTGGTTACCTCAAGAGAAACAGGAAACCTTTGACAATTCTAGTATGGAAATGTGGAGAGTGAGATACTGATGGAAACTTCAGGTTCAGAGGGACAGAAAAGAATTGAAAATAGAGCACTAAAGCTCAGGAGAGAGATTAGGGCTGGATATATAGATCTGGGTGTCATCTTCATCCCAGAAGGAAGTGGGGCTGACAGTGGAAGGGAGGAAGCAGCATAGGTATCCAAGATGACTAAGAAAAAGTCACTGGATTTAGCAGATAGGCATTTGTTGGTAACCTTTGGGAGAACAGTTCTGGTAGGGTGCTGGCATCAGAAGCCAAGTTGTAAGGAACTGAGAAGTGAATGGGTGGTTGGTACAGAAGTAGAGGCATTGTTTTTTAGGTTCATGGAGCTAATTCCAAGAATTGGAGAGGTGACCAGGCTTTCCTTCCCATCTCCCAACATTTAGCAGTTAATGCAATAAATGTTACCCTGACAACCCCTTAAAAAGTGAAAACAAAATTCAGCACATCTAACACATGCTTTTCTGCTTCCCTTCATTTTGCTGGTGCATTTGATACTAATTTCTCCTCTATCTCATTTTCAGTCTCTCCCCATATTTATTTTTATTTATTTCAGTTAGATTTATTGAAGGATATATGCTATTACAGAAATGAATCACAGCCAGATGGACCTTAGGTAGACATTAAAAACTTACAGGACAAATGATACTCATAGTTACCTTGAGTATCCAGATAAGGTCTTGGGCTCTTTAGGAATTTATTCTTTGCTTAGATCTCAAGTTTGCTTGCAAGTATTATTGTTTTAACTTTTCAGATCTTGGGGTCTATAAGTTTCTTCCAGTCTTCTACCATCCTTCTCCATACCAACACAAGTACCCATACCTGTGAGAGGTCTTTGGTGAAAATCGGAGACCTACTTATTTAGTAAAAAAGCCTCACTTCTGACATCAGTTCTTAGCACGAGGCACCTTGTTCCTCAAACATTCTTGAAGGTTTGTGAGTACTAGCTGGCCAGGTGGCACAAGTTGAAACTTGTGTATAATCTGTTTTGAGTGTTAATTGGCCCAAGCACAAAGGTCTAATCCAATGCACGGTCCTTTCCACACTCATCATTCGTCTCTGATAACGAACTATTTCTCACAATTAACCTAAGGATGATTTCAGTATAAGGAGAAATCAGTGACATTGGGAAGGGGTGGTTATCCCAGGATAGGCAAAGTCCTCAACTCAAATACTAATCAATATCCTAAGGGTGACCTTGAAAGAAACTACCGTGATCCTGGGCAGGGAACAGAAAAACTTGCAAAAGTTAGAAGAAAAGAAAAAAAAGTATGTTTTCAGCAAGTAAACTTACAAGGCTATAACAATGATGCTTCAAAGAAAATTATTACATCAACTTTGAAACAAAAAAAGAATTATAAATAATTAATATAATTAATTACATTATTTTTATATTATAATTATATTAACATATTATTTATTATTAATTATATTATATTGATTATATTATTAATTGTATTTTATTATATTATTTTATATTAATTAATTATATTATTATATTATACATTATATAATTAACCACATTTAATATAAGTAATATTAATAATGAAATATTAAAGGGTCTGTTACTTTGGAAAGTCGTCTCCCCAAACAGAATTTGTGCTTGTAGTTTGGGCATACAATCAGTAACTATAACAACAGCAAAAACAATAATAATACTTCTTTGATTCATTACTTAGCCTCATTTTCACAAAGAGAGATTCATATTTCACTAGCACCTTGATGCTTGAAGTGGGTCATGGCAGTCAAAATAAGGTACAACCAATGGAAACAGACCACCTTGGGCATAGTGAGTATAGACAGGAGCTGGACTGTTAAAAAACAGTAGGTCTAAAGGTTAAACAATGGTTTAATGGAATTATAGGATGGAAAGTTGTTGTTGTTGTTGTTTAAAGGATGAAGAAGCTGCCTTTAAGATGAGGTCTCCCTAGGAATGTGTATTGAGTGTGAGAAAGGAGCCAGTAAGTATATGGGGAGAGACTGAAAATGAGATAGAGGAGAAAATGCACCAGCAAAATGAAGGGAAGTGGAAAAGCATTTATTAAGTGCCTATGTGTGTCAGTCACTATGCTAAATATACAATAATTATCTCATATGACCCTCCCAATAATCATGCAAGGTAGATACTATTATTATCCCCATTTCACAATTGAGGAAACTGAGTTAGACAGAGGTTAAGTGACTTGCCCAGAGTCACACAGCTAGAAATTATCTAAGGCTAGATTTGAGCTCAGGTATTCCTAATTCCATATCTAACACTTCATCGAATGCAGCACTTAGCTGCCTCTCTGTAAAGAGCTTTTTAGTGTCCAGGACAAGGGCCTCTTCTTCCTCAGAGCCTACAGCAAAGGAAATGAGGACAGCAAAAAAAATGTAGAGAACTCCTGAGGTGTGGAAAAGGAAAAGCAAGAAAGTTCCCGAAGAAATGGTGCTGAAGGGAGAGGACCTGATGAAAGAGAAGGGGATGAGGGTGGCCTTGACTTGCTCACACACACAGGGGCTGAACCTCGTGTCAGTTCCCTTGAGGGAAGGAGTTTCACTAGTCTTTTTAAAATTTTTTATTCATTTTAAACTTAAATACAAGACAAGAAAAGGGGGGGGGGAACAGCAATAAATTTCTATTTCAAGAAAACCTATATGATAAATAATACACATTGTTTTCAAAACAACCTCTTGCTTGTTTTTTGCTTCCTTCTGGGTTTTCATCACTAGTCTTTTTCTGTATAGGGTTTAGGGAGAAGTTGGAGCAGAGTCAGTACATGGGATCACTAGGGAATAAACCAGTGAGTTTCTCAGGGTCTGCTCTGTGCTGTATACTTGATACCTTCTTACTGAGGTGTCCCTGTTATCTGAGAAAAGTACCTGAACCAGAGGGCTCTGACACCCTCTCTCCGAACAGTACATCTAGAGGTGACGTTCTTTGGGAAGGAGATGCCCACTGCCTGACTCAGTTCCAGAGGGTTCCTCCTTACTCCAAATGCCTCTTAGTCACTTAGATATGTTCTGGGATTGAGAAAAAGAGAAGAGAATCTTGCAGGCATCTCTTCTCTCTTAATTCATGTGTGTATAACATCCCTAGCTTTGGACAGCAATTGACCGAGGCCTGTTATGACCAATGTTATTCTTAGGTCTCCCTAAGTGTAAGGTCTGAAACATTTGTTGATCTGAATTAAATAGTGCAGTCTAAGACAGTGGTTGAAAATGATCAGTTTGTGAAGGAACTTTGAAGGAAATCCCTGTAAAAAGGCAGGATGGTTTAGTCAGAGAATCGTAGGGTCTTATTATTAGTGGGAACCTTAGAGATACCTTATTTCATAAATCCCATTCAATTCAATTCAGAAAGCATTTACTAAGCATCAAAGAACTATGCTAGGTGTGGGGAATAGAAAGATAAGAAGAGAATCAGTCCCTGACCTCAAGGACTTTACATGCTGGGAGCTGTGGGCACAACATTTATATTGATGGCATGTAAATTCTACAGATCAATCAATAAACATTTGTTATGCATTTATTATATGTCAGACATTGTACTAAGGGTACAAAAAGAAGCAAAAGACAGCCCCTGCCCTCAAGGAGCTTACAATCTAATGGAAGATAATAGGAGAAGATTCATAGATTTAGAACTGAAAGGGAACTTAGAGGGAGCAACCTCTTCATCTTATGGATGAGGGAATTGAGGTACAGGGAAGTTAAATGACTTGTGTAGGGCTACACAGCTTACTAAGTCTCCAAGGTAAGATGTGAACCCAGGTCTTTCTGACTCCCAGGCGAGTGATACATCCATTCCACTATAGTGCTTCCATTAGAGACCAAAAGGTCCTAGAAAATGCCTCAGTCAATATGGCACCTGAGGTGAGTCTTGAAGAAAGTTAAGGATTCTAATGTAAAGAAGCATGTGGGACAGCCTGGGCAAAAACAGAAGCAAGAGATGAGAGCCTGAGTCAAGATGAAGAAAGGTTAAATTAGTGTCACAAAGGTAGTCAATTCCAAGATTCAACTTTTTTCCATTCAACAAACATTAATTAAGTGACTACTATGTGTCAGGAGGGGCAGCTATGTGACTGCCTGGTCTGGAGTCTACCTACTCTATAACTCAATATTCTATACCTTAGAGCACCTGGTCTGGGGTCATGAAGACCTGAACACAAATCCTGCCTCAGACACTTACTAGCTGTGTGACCATGGGCAAGTCACTTAACCCTGTTTGCCGCAGTTTCCTCATCTGTAAAATGAATTGGGGAAGGAAATGCCAAACCACTCCAGTATCTTCACCACAAAAACCCCAAATGGGGTCACAACAAATAGGACATGACTGAAAAACGACTCAACAACAACAAAAATGCCAAACATAGCAGTTTATAGTTTATCCTAAGGGCAAGAGAGAGACATTGAAGCTTCTTTAGCAGAGGAATGATATGACCAGACCTATTATCAAGATAATTAATGCATCACCAGACTGACCTCCTCACTAGAGCATTGGTGCAATGCTTTAGAGACCCTTACAGTATTAGAATCTTGGTCAGTGGCTTGCTCATCCCCCCTCCATATCTAGATTTGAGTAGAATAGGACCACTCTCAGGAGAGAAATTGCACAATTTAGTGAGATAGGAGAACTTGCCTCAGTTAGGCAACTAGGTGTAAAAATTACCTGGATATTAAATTGAGGAATTAAAATGCATGAGAAATGAAAATGCATGAGGAAAAATCATCTCTGTTTTCACATGAGAAGTGAGAATGCTTGATTTGAAATCTCCCTGGGGATTAGGGGAGGGGCTTTTGCCTATGTTTGTATGAGCAAAAGGTTACCTCGTGACAGGCATTTTCTTGTTAGAACGTGGGTTGACAAGCCACTTCCTTAAGTCTCTCAGCACAAGGACAGGCAGGTGATGTCTGCAGCAGGCACCAAATGTTAAAACTATATTTATCCTTATGTGTAGGAAGTGGCTTACCCAGAACTCCTTATCAATGATTGTAGAGAATGGACCCTTCCCTTATTGTTGGTGGAAATTGTCTGGATTATTGCTGTATGGTTTAAATTTTTTTTATTATAAACCCATAACAAGATTATTTTAGAAAACTGTCAGTGGAAGCTATTTCCAAGTAGGGGGAAAGGAGAGGATAAAGAAAATGTGAATGAGTTATCAAATGATAAGATGGTAAGAGGATGGGGTTGGTTACTTAAAATCTTATCATGTAATGAATTCAGGACCTGTCCAGTACATCTCATTTCTGTAAATGAACTTAGAACTGGAAAAGCACTTAAGTCTAGGAATAGGAACATAGTGGGAAGTTCAAAAGAGTGGACAGAATGTCATAGCTGGGAACAGCAAGCAGACCAATTTGGCCTTAACTTTAAAGGGATACTGCTGTTGTTCAATAATATCCAACTCTTTGTGACCCCATGGACCATATTATCCATAGAATTTTCTTGGCAAAGATACTGGAGTGGTTTGCCATTTCCTTCTCTGGCTCATTTTACAGATAAGGAAACTGAGGCAAACAGAAGCAAAGTTAGTAAGTGGCTGAGGGAGGTTTGAACTCAGGTCTTTTTGACTCCAGGCCCAGGGCTCTGTCTCTGAGCCATTTAGCTGCCTCTCCAATGCAGATAGTAGGGGTAATTGTAAAATCAGTCTAGAAACATAAGTTAGGCTATAAGAAATAATAAGTAGAATGATTTCACAAAAACCTGGAAAGACTTATATAAACTGATGCAAAGTGAAGTGAGCAGAACCAAGAGAACGTTATACACAGTAACAGCAATATTGTGCAATGAAGAACTCAACAACTTAGCTATTCCCAGCAATACAATGATCCAAGACAATCCCAAAGAACTATTGAGCCAGATTTTCAAGGACAAGAGGAATTTACATTTTATCCTAGAGACAAGAGGGAGCCATGAAAGAATTTAGGCTTTGAGTAGGAAGAAGTTCTATCTGCTGGGGAAGTAATGAAAACTGCTATCATAGTTGGAGATGCAGATGTGTATCATGATATCCCCTTACCAGTTTCTCATAGAAATATCATAGTGAAGATGGCTCCTCCTGCTTATAAGCACCTACTTCTGACTCTACTAATTGGTGAAATAGGGCACCCTCTTTTGGAGGTACTTGTAAGATTTCACAGCTAAGTCACTTGGGAGAATGTGGAAAAGATAAATTTCCTTGAGAGAGAAGAGTAAATGGCCAGCAGATTCAAAGTCAGAATAGATTGACAAGAAAAGAACTGTTTACTGCTCTATTAAGAGCAGGGGTTGATTTTGGAAATATTGATGGCATTCCAACTAATGAACTACATAAAATGTATGGAGAAAAGGGGCTTAATATTAGATGGAATAGGCAAGTGAGAACTGCCCCTACAGATGCTCCCGAACCATTGTATCCGAGTTTGTCACACCTTCAGGGAGAATAGGAAATTGGCCAAGTCCCAGCTCAGATTAAAGAAATACACAGATGAGATTACAGACCCCATATCAATGTGACTATATATATTGAAAAAATGGATCAACTACTGTAACCAGGGCATTGATAGCTACTGGAGAGGAGGCTGCCCTTATTTATGGGAACCCTGATAAGTTCAAGCATGGAACTCCTACTACCATCACAGGACTGGAAGGGTCTGAAATATCAGCCAAACAAGTCAAACTAATGATGAAAATTGGACAATTACCTAAGAAAGAATATACTATGGTTATTGTACCCATTCGTGAATACATCATTGGAATAGATATATTGAGAGATATGGCCCTGAATTTACCTGAAGAAAAATACCAATTTGCAGTAAGGAAGATAGGAATTGATACAGTTTTAGTGGTAAAAATAAAAATGGACCCAATCACTTTACCTGAACCTTCTGAAGTAATTACTTTAAAACAGCATCATGTGCCAGGTGGGCAAGATGAAATTGCCACTACTATAAAGGAACATGAAGCAGGAGTATTAGTCCCTACAACCACACGATGGAATAATCCTGTCTGGCCAATAGGAAAATCAGATAGGACATGAAGAATGACTGGATTATAGACAATTGAATAAGGTGACTCCTCCCTTGTATCCTGCTATTCCAGACACCATCACCTTAATAGAAAGGATCCAGAAATATGATGGGACTTGGTACACAGCTACTGATTTAGCCAGTGCTTTCTTTACCATCCCAATAGACTCTAAACAATGGGACCAGTTTGCTTTCACTTGGCAGACAGACTTTCACCCATTTGCTACAAGGATATCTGCATAGCCCCACTATTTGTCATAGGATTGTGGCTGAACATTTGGATGAATTAAAGCTACCTGGTGTATAGCTTACCCACTATATTGATGATATCTTAATACAGGGAAAAATATAAAAGAAGTGGAGAAGCGTTTGGTGCTTTTAACTGAGCATATTAAAAGCAAAGGATGGGAAATTAACCCTGCAAAGATTCAAGTACCAGCCCAAAGTGTAAAATTTGGGGGTATGCAATGGAATAAGGGACTGTGAGAGATTCTTCTGCATGCCTGACAAAAGATTCAGGATTTTCCAACCCCCACCAAAAAGGAGGAGACCCAAAAGTTTATAGGATTATTTGGATATTGGCAACATCACTTCCTGCACCTGGGACAGATTTTGAAACATTTACATAAAGCTACTTGGAAGAAACATGAATTTGATTGGGGACTTGAGCAGAGTAAAGCTTTTGAAGAAGCCAAGGCTTCTATACAATTGGCCTTAGATTTATGGCCTATGCAAAATGGCCTGGTGGAATTACAAGTGACTGTACAGGATGAATATGCAAACTGGAGTTTATGGCAAAAACAACAAAGCAGAAATGTACCTTTAGGATTTTGGTCTAGGAAACTTCCTTCATCTGAAGTTCAATATACATCTTTTGAAGCAGTTATTAGCTGCATATTGGGCTTTGATAGAGACTGAACAATTGACTCTGGGCCATGAAATGATATTAAGACCTGAAATCCCGATTATGACTTGGGTAATGAGTACCCCAGCTTCTCACAGAACTGGACACACCCAAGAGACCAGCATAGTTAAATAGAAGTGGTTTACTCAAAATAGAGCTAAAATTGGCAAAAGAGGAGTTTCTGCTCTACATGAATCTATCTATAGCTAACATCAATACTGAGGAAAATGATACATCCCCTGAACCAAAGCAACAGTTGCTATAGTCCTTGGTAAAATGGAATGATAGATATGATGGATTAACTGAAGAAAAGAAGAAACATGCATGGCTTACTGATGGGACAGCAAAATATTTGGGCCATAAAAGACATTAGAAAGCAGTGGCCTATAACCCATGTACTAGGCAGACTTTGGAAAGTGCTAGGATAGGTGGAAGTAGTCAATATGCTGAACTTATGGCAGTACACCAGGCCATCAAAACAGAACAAGGAGGACAGTGTCATGTATTTACTGATTCATGGGCGGTAGCTAATGGATTAGCAACATGGATGCCCATGTGGAAAAATCAAAATTGGGAAATTCATGGTAAACAAATCTGGGGCAAAGAATTATGGGAAGATATATGGGACATGTCTTTGGTCAATAATTTGTCAGTTTTTCATGTAGATGCTCATGTGGCTCTCACCACACCAGAAAAGGAGTACAGTGCACATGCTGACTGACTAGCAAAGATTGCTACTGAATATATTGTCCCTACTCTGATACCAACTAATGATCCAGTACTAGCAAAATGGGCCCATCAAATGACCGGCCATTTAGGGGTCCAGGGCACATACTGGTGGGCACAAGACTGAGTCATTAGTATCTCTTATTCATTGTTAAAACAGATAGCAGAAGAATGTCATATATGTCAATTGGAAAAGGAATGAACTGTTCCTTGGGTAGTAACTGGGGAGATAGCAAGGGGAAAATTCCTAGCCAAAATATGGCAAATAGATTATATTGGTCCTGTATCACAAAAAAGTATGCAAATGTATATGTTCATGTGTTGACATGTATTCAGTTGTACTAGTGGCTTGTCCTTATAAGAATGCAACCCAGCGGGGCGGCCAGGTAGCACAGCGAGTAAGAGCACCGGCTCCAGTGTCAGGATTGACCTGGAGATTGAATCCCGGGCTCAGACACTTAGCACCCACCCAGAAACACCTGGCCATGTAACCTTGAGCAAGTTACTTAACCCCAATTGCTTAGGGGCAGCCAGGTGGCTCAGCGAGTAAGAGCACCAGCTCCAGTGTTGGGATGACCTGGAGATCGAATCCCGGGCTCAGACACTCAGCACCACACCCAGAAATAACTGGCCATGTAACCTTGAGCAAGTTACTTAACCCCGATTGCTAAAAAAAAAAAATTAAAAAAATTAAAAAAAGAATGCAACCCAGAAAAACACCTGTAAAACTCTAAATCTCATAAGTCTGTATTATGGAAGCCCAATGCAGATTCAAAGTGACACTGGGTCACATTTCAAAGACAATGAAATGAAGATTTTAAACAATATTGAATGGATATATCGTATTCCATATTATCCACAAGCATCTGGGTTAATTGAAAGAATGAATGGATTATTGAAAGAACAGTTAAGGAAGTTAAGCTCTAGTAATTCATATCAACATTGGAAAGATAATTTATCCACTGCTTTACATAATTTGAATTATAGATCACTGGGAGACAGTACACCTCCAGAAAGATGACCCCAAATCTGCAAACTAGAAAACAACAGACACATAAGATCCCAAATGATGGGTACTGGACTATGAGGCAAGATGTCCCAGCACTGTATTCAGGAATACTTGGTTCAGTAGGATATGGTTTACATTGCTTAGGGGACTTTTGGTTGGATAGGAAAGAAATAATAAACATCTCTACTGAAACTCTATGAGAATCCCTAAAAATGATTTGGGGGCGGATGTTACCTAGATCATATTTAGCAGCTCTAGGAATATATGTATTGGCTGGAGTAATCAATTCTAATTATCAAGGAGATATTGATTGCAAAGGTGACATTGCAAAATTTAGGTGAAGAACCCACACAGTTTTGTAAAAATGATAGAATAGTTCAAGTGATCATTATTTGTTGTGAAACAATACCCCTTGTGAAAACTGACCCTCCTTCTGAAATAACTATCAGAGGAACTTAAGGGTTTTGGTTCTACTGATAGAATAAAATTGGGAGCTAAAGTTATGGGTGAAGCAGAAGCCAGATGATATTCCAAAGACTGCAGAGATTATAACACAAATGGAAAGATAATACTGTAACTTTTGTTTATCCAGGAGAAGGTAATTACCAAATCTTACCTTTAACTCATATATTCTACCATGAATGAGGCTATGATAGTGAGTTCATGGACTCCAGAAGCACAACTGACCCTATATTTGTTTCTTTTTGGCTTTTTGTCTGTTAAAACTTGTTTGAAAGATTTATTTCCTGCAGGCTTAGCACCCTCCACCTGCAGATGCCTGATTGCTTAAGCCAGATGTCACCCCCTGTCCATGACTGTAATGTGCTGCCCCTGGACCTGGTGTCAACAAAGCTCTGGGTACCAGCTAAAGAACTGACCTCTCGAATGGGACCTCTTGGGGCAGGAACAGCTCTACATCCAATTTCAGTTGGAAGTAACTATGGAGAAGAAATCTTCACCCTTTGCCCCAAGATTTTGAGCCCCATTTGTTCAAGGAGGGAAAGATGGAGTGCTTGTGCTCAAACCTCCACCCTAAGATATTGTTTTATGTGCTTATTTTCTATTATCCCTGTTATGTTGTTGCAAAGTTCTGTTGACACCAGTTACCCCACCAGTTACCCCTAAATTCTCATTAATCTATGTAATGAAATGTAATGTTAATGTATTTTTGCTCTGTAAGGTACATGAAAGATCTTGGGGCCAAATGTAATGGTAATGGGAATTTGAAGATGTTCCCTGCCCCTTAATACACCTAAGGGAATTTGAAGACCTTCTCTGCTTTGAAGATATACCCTGCCCTCTAATAGCCTGAATGTAATCACATGAAGCCTCTGATGGGAGGAGCTTGCTGAAGGGTGGAGCAGAGTCCACAGGAAGCTGGGAGTCAGAGGAGTCAGACTGGAGGGAGGAGAGAACACACCCAAGTGAGATAGTTAGGCTTGTGAGTAAATGTTGGTTTGTGGGAAGGCTAAAGCATGCTATGGCTCTCTGTGCTGTTATGGCTTATTAACTTCTTCGCCACTATGATGGAATTGGCTCATTGGTTTTAGGATTCCATTTTCTGGTGTCTGAATAAATGTTTGCTTCTGTCTTATATATGGAGAGTCTGTTATATTTTGCAATTGAGCACTATGCCAGCATATTTACAGTGGCCATCAGTGCTTTGAATATTGCCTTGGCACTACACCTTCCTGGGCTGGCAGCAACATCTGGTCTGGAATCCTAGGTTCTGACACCTCCAAGGCTCAAGATCCTGAGTCTGGGACTCCCTGAACCTAGAAATTAAAAGGACAAAGGAAAGACAATAAAACCCTAACCCTTTTCTTGGGGCCACATGGCCTAGGGGAGGAGTGGTTCTCATTACTGTGTTGTTTGACCTACTGTGAATGAATGAGTCCACTCAAAGACATGAATGCTGAGCCAAAGGCAGAGACTGTCCCAGTCCAAGAGTAGTGGGGTCCAGCTACTATATGTATAGACAATGGCATTTTCCAGCCACATGGTAGACTGAAGCAGAATGCCCATGAATGCCCCCAATTCTCTTGTCTCCAAGGAGTAGGCTCTTCATAATGGGTAGTCTGAGCATGTGCCAAACTCCATCATGCAAGAAAACACTGAATGTTATAGCATTCATATTTTAAAGATTGCCAGTTTCATGGACCAAATTTAATTAAGATAAAGTAAGATTGCTGGATTATTTCTGTCACTATCTTCCAGAGATACTCCTCTAGAAACATGCAAACCCCTCATTTTAACCAGGCAAGAAAAGGTTAAATGATTAATTTCACCCATGGTCACAAAGGTCTTCCAGTTCCAAAACCTTCTAAAATTTATGAGCAGGATCTGGTCAGATCTGACCATGACTTTCATTATCACCTACTTCTCCATTTCTAGTTCCTGCTATGTGTAAGCACTGATGCAGTACACCACAAACACTGCTCCAACCCCCATGTCCTCAAGCCCACATCACAATGACAACACAAGGGAGAGACCCAGGACTAAACACCACTTTGGCCACAAAATTCCTACACCTTCCACCTCTTCTCTTCATGCAGTCCACTGCTCTTACTGCTATCACCATGCCTTGACTTTTACCAAATGTTTGCTGACATACACATACAGACCGATCTTCACATTCCACCAAACCACTGCACATCATCCCCTTTCCTGAAATACACCAAGAAGAATACACACCTTCAGCTGCTTCTCCCTTTGTTTTCCCACAGTGGTTGGGAAAGCTTCCCTAGGCTAAGGAGCTCACTCTTCTGCCTCCCAGCCCCACAGTGCCCTGGACCTCTACACCTGTGCTGGCAGACTCAAATAGCAGTTGGGGAGGAGGTGGGGAGGCCACCATATTGTACTTGAGGATCCCTGATGGGCACATGTTGACTTAGGAAACCACATATTAATATTCTCTATGTTTTATTGAACTTTAATTTATTTTGTTAAATATTTCCCCAATAACATTTTAATCTGCCTCAAACTCCACTCAGGGGTATTATGGGTCTCATGCAGCCTGCAGACATGGGTTTGACCCCTCTGCCCTATAATAACAGTGTGGTGGTGGTGGTGGTGGTGGTGGTGGTATGTGTGTATATATGTGCATGTATTATGTATACATATGAGCATATACGTATATATATATATATACATAGGTAGAGATATAGATAAAAATGTCACCCCTCTAAACTCTGTTAGGGTAGACACTGTCTGGTTCAAATTTTGTATATATCAGTATATATCACCTGGTATATATCACCTGGATGCTCTGCATGTAGTAGGTACTTAATAAAGGTATTTTGAATTTTAAAAATAACAGAAGAGAAGCAAAGAGAGGCTTAATCCTCATCCCCTTCTTCTTCTAGCAGGCATTGTAGGGTATCCTATGACAAAGTCTTAGAGGTAAAGATGACTTGGGAAGAACTCAGATCTTTGAGAAACATGCTATAAACACGCCTTTACTTCAATGGCTTCCTTATTGTTCATTTTTGAAAAGGTAAATCATTTTTAGGGATTTGGGGGGTTTTAGTCCATTATTTTTATGAGGATACATTTAAAAATTGGACAGAATCTATTTGAGAGAATGACTTCTCAGACTCTGTAATCCTTTAGAAAGGAGGGAATAGAGAGGCAGGTAGAGGGTACAGTGAATGGAACAACCAGCCCTGGAGTCAGGAAGATCTGAGTTCAAATGCAGTCTCAGATACTTGCTAGCTGTGTGATCCTGGGCAAGTCATTTAAACCCTACTTTCCTCAAAAAAAGAAAGGAGGCAATTATTTTTATTTTTCAAATTTTTATTACTTTTCCATTTCAGAACAGCAGAAAAGGACTCAATTAGCTGAATCAAATAAGTACTAGGTTAGGTTAGTTTAGGAGCATCTTTTTTTCTTTTCTTTTTTAAAGGAAGTATAGGATAGTGGAAAGATCTGAACCTATGCTTAGAGTCTGAAGGTGTTGGTTCTAGTGCGAGCTTCATTTGCTGGTACTTGTGTGCCAATCCACTGATCCTTGTTTGGAAAAGAAAAGAGGCATTAATGGGCCCTAAAATAAGCTGCTGGCACAATTACATTTAGTTGGTCCATGGCAGGGTGCCATGGGGAACGGATGGCAACATTTAGCTAAAGAGCTGGCATCTTCATTTCTGTAAGAAAACAGGAGGCAAAGTCCCCAGATTGGACCAAGAAAGAGCTCAGTGGGTATATTTGCTATGCTGCTTGAAGCCTTGTTTCAAGGAAAATGATAGGAGCTGATATAGATATATAGATATGTATGTATATATGTGGGTATAGATATAGATATATAGATTTGATATAGGTATAGATAGGGATAGAGATGGGATAGGGATGGGATATAGGGATAGGGACAGGAACAGGGACAGGGACAGAGACAGAGACATGTTAGAGTGCCTAGCAGATGCTTGGGACAGAAGCTGTGCCCAATTCCTATTTATTGATCAGTGGTAGACTGAAGGACAGTTCTATCTGTGCTATCACTTGAAGTCATCCTAGCAGAAATAGGCCCACCGAGGGTAGCTACTCCTCTTGCAAGGGCTCCAGAGTCCCATAACTAAATTCCCAGATGATAAAAGAACCTCTGCTCCTAGAAGCTGTTCCTGCTGATCAAATGGAGTCTTCCCTAGGGTCCAAAGATATTGCCTTTCTTCATATCCCTAAAGTTTAGCACTGTGCTTGATGCATAGTAGGTGGTTAATAAATGTTTATTAACTAACAGGTGTCCCAGCGGTTATGCATCCTTGGCTGAATGAAGGTGAGAATCACTTTGGTTTTAATGATGAAAAATCTCAAACTTAAAAGGTGTTTCAATGCGGGGGCAGAGGGGGAGGAAGGTGGAGGGAAAGAAATGAATTGGGTTAACAGAATTCTGTTTTTACTTCAGGAAGGAAGATGTGTTGCTGATTACCCTAAACATGTAACAAGGACTAGGACCAGGGGTAAGTAAAGCAGGCAGCTGCTCAAGGTAAATCAATCAATAAACATTTGTTAAGCACCTACTATGTGTAGGCATCGTGCTACACTCTGGAAATACAAAAAGAAGCAAAGAGATGGTCCCTGCCCTCAAGGAGCTTATAATTTAATAGGGGAGACACATTCAAGGAAACTGCAATGAGGAATTCTTTTTAATATTATTTTTACAATTACCATAATATTACTTTTTATAATTACATATTTTTAGTGCCAGAAAATTCCATGCACAATAGACACTGGGTTATTTATTTTGTAATATCATGGAAGATCTCAGGAGGCACAATCTCCAGTCTTTGCCTACAGAACACAAATGCCTGGGCCTGGCTCTCAACCTGTAGCTGTTTGTAAAGAAATATAGGTCAAAGACATGTGATTTCATTGGTGTGAGGTTGGGAACTCCCCCTAGCAGTTATGAATCACAGCTCTCTAAGCTCTAAAACACAGCCTTCTTCTTTCTTTGTAGCCTTAGAGAGCTGCTTAAGACTCAGAGAGGTTAAGTAACTTGTCCATAGTTGCACAGCTAGTAAGTCTCGGAGGCAAGATTTGAACTCAGGTCTTTCTACCTACTTCCAAGTCTAGGACTCCATCTGCCACATCAGGCTGCTTCTATAAAGTCTATTTGGGCACCCTTGTATAACCCCAAGAACATCTTCGACAATATCCTTGTTTCTCCAAAACAAAGTTTTTTCATGCATAGTTACGCATAAGTTTTATTATGCACCTGTAATTCAAAGCAGGCACAGTAAAAGCTTGGATATAATTTGGGTCATGACGTGGCAGGGGTGGAAGTGAGTGGGTCTGCTTATGTGCAAACAGGTCACACAGGAGGGTGGGGCAGGACAACATCTCTTCTGCTGCCCACAAATAACAGCCAGCGTGCTCAGCTAGTAAATGCATCAAACTGTAGTCACTGACATTTAAGCAAACTGAGTGAAGTCTCTTTCTTTACATGGCTAAGAGTAGGTGTATTAAGCTATCTTGTATCCCTTCTTTGATTCCAGTGTTTCTGCAGATGGCAATTGCAACAGAAAATCATGTGTGTGTGCGTGCACACATGTGTAGGTGCATGTGTGTGTATGCTCACGCACACTTGTAATTGATACCTCTAATGCTTAGCTGGAAGTGGACGTAACAGCTGTAACTACCACCTCATATGGGTCATTATGGGGATCAAATGAAATTATGTAGGCAAATCTTTTTTACAAACCATAAGGCATTGCATAAATACTCTCCAGTAGCAGAGGTGGTGGTAGTAGTAGTAGTAGTAGTAGTAGTAGTAGTAGTAGTAGTAGTAGTAGTAGTAGTAGTAGTAGTAGTAGTAGAAGTAGCAGCAGCAGCAATAGTAGAAGTAACAGTAGTATCAATAGAATCAGTAGTATTTCCCGATGGGAAAGCTACACCAATTATTTCACTGGTACAAGAAATTCCCAGCATGGAGATTTTCTCCACAGATACAGATTGGCAATTCATCTATAGCAACCTATTCTGAGAGAGCTTGCTTGAAGCCACTGAGAGGTTAAGTGACTTACCTATGGTCACTCAGTCAGTGGGTGTAAGAAGTTGGACTTGAACCTAGTTCTTTGTGATTCCAATCCATTTCCTATCATGTCATTCTGCTTCTTATTCTTGTCGTATTGTTTTGTTGGATACAACAGTCATGAAAATAAATATAGGTCAGGCTGTATGTGGGGACTGTGTACAAAGGGAGGACTAGAAATATAAGTAACTAAAAAGGGGAGCCAGGGAGTCTTCCACCTGGGGCCTAGGCATTCCTAAAGGAGGTTTTCTCTGTCTTTTCTTTCCTCTCTCCTTCTCCCCCCAGCCCCTGCCAGCTCTATTTCTATGTCTCTCTCTGTCCCTCTCTCTCACTCTCCTCTTTCTGTCTCTCCCCCCCTCACTCCTTCTCTGTCTCTCTCTCCCTTTTCCCTTCCTCTCTCTCCCTATCTCTCCTTTTCTCTCTCACTCCCCTCTTCTCTTTCTGTCTCTACCTCTGGCTCCCTCTTTGTCTCTGTCTCTTTTTTCCTCTCTTCCCCCCTTCCCTTCCTCTCTCTGTCTCCCTCTCTCTCCTCTTCTGCCTCTCTTCCTTCTCTCTGTGTCTCTCTTTCTATCCCTGCCTCTCTCTCCTCCCTTCTCCCTTCCCCTCTGTCTCCCCCTCTATCTCCCTCTCTCCTCTTCTCACTCTGTCTCTCTCCCCTGTCTCTCCCCCCTTCCTTCCTCTCTCTCTCTCCTCTTCTGCTTTTCTTCCTTCTCTCTTCTCTCTCTCTCTCTCTCTCTCTCTCTCTCTCT
>NW_027187342.1:9726414-9740255 GCF_028583685.1 Petaurus breviceps papuanus | reverse complement strand
CTCTCTCTCTCTCTCTCTCTCTCTCTCTCTCTCTCTCTCTCTCTCACACACACACACACACACACACACACACACACACACACACACCTTAATTTCTCTGCTATATTTGGTATCTGCAGGAAAACTAAAGAAGGGAGTTGGAGCTCTAACAATAAAAGAGCATGAGGCGCCTACTCTGAGCCATGTGGAAAGCTTGAGGAGGGAGCCTTTTTTTTTGCTCAGCCTACTTAAATGTCAGTGACTAAGACTTGATGAATGTACCCTCGCCGAGAATACTGGCTGTTATTATTTGTGGCCAACAGTGTGGTCTGTTTACAGGTCGGTATAAGCCAAACGCCGAAGGAAACGAGGGCAGATATCATGGAAAGGAGTCAGTATGCCCAATGAGGGACCCAAATGAAAATATAAATATAAACTTTCCATCAACAAATACTGATTTATCTGATGAAGGGGGAAATGGAACAAATATTTGTTAAGGTCCTACTATTTGCCAGACATAGCACTAAATACTGGAGACACTAAAAAAGAAGAGAAACAAACATTTATTAAGTACCTATTGTATACCAAGCACTGTGCTAAGTGCTATACAAATATTATCTGTGAGGTAGGCCCTATTATGATCCTTATTTCATAGTTGGGGAAACAGGTAGACAGAGGTTCAGTGACTTGTGCCAGGGTCACACAGCTATTAAGTGTCTGAGGCTACATTTGAACTCAGGGCTTGCTGAGTTTTACTCGGCATCTACCTGATGAGTTAATTAGAAAAAATTTTCTTTCCCATAATGCCACAGGCCTGAGATATATAAGCAACATATAAAAGAGAAAGGAAGTTATACTGGAATGACTGGTAGCGTCTGTGGAATGATGGTGTCAATTAGGGGCATAACACTGTCTGGGGCAGGCCATCTTATAAGGAGCACCCTAGAGGAGCTGGTAAATGTGGGTGTGGCAACAGCCTCTTGGAGCTGTATAAAGCTGGTGCTCTAGGAGTGGGAGCTGAGACGGATACTCACCAGCCATCTAGATACCTCCTTGGTCCCTGCCTTTTGTGAAGGTAGAGGGCCCCAAGTTGGCTGCAGCATCACTACATTTCAGAACTCTTTCACAGACATCTCATGGATGTCAGGTAGTGGATCTAGGGTCAAAGACCCCAGAGCTGCTAGGCACAACCTGTGTGACCCTAAACAAGTCACTAATCCTCTCTGGTCTCAGTTTCTGCATCTGCATAAGAGGGGGTTGGATTAGATGGTCTCTAAATTGAGGGTTTTACACTTTCTGAAGAACATCAGGGTTCAGAGGAATCACATCTGCTCTCATCCAACTTCCTCATTTTATGCCCAAGCAACTTACCCAAGGTCACAAAGGCTGACGGTGCCAGTGTGTGAGGTCTCAGCAAGATACTTAAAGTGAAGGGTCAACTAGTGTGAGGTCGGGGCTAAAGATGTAAATCTCTAATCAGCAAAATAAATTATCAAAATGGTGATGATAGTTGGAGAGCAAACTCTGCAGGTAAGGGAATCCATGGGTAGAAACACTCCTGAGCCTTGCTGGTGCAGCCACAGACATAGATAGGGCTGGCTTGGAGAGAGGGCCACTGGCAGTATTCAGTGAGCATTTGCTGTTCTTCAGTCATTTTTCAATCATGTCCAACTCTTTATGGCCCCACTTGGAATTTTCTTGGAAAAAATACTGGAACAGTTTGCCATTTTCTTCTCCAGCTCATTTTACAGAGGAGGAAACGGAGGCAAACAGTATTAAATGACTTGCCCAGGGTCACTGAGATCATATTTGAACTCAGGAAGATGAGTCTTCCTGATCCCATACCCAGCACTTTATCCACTATGCAATCTAGCTGTTCTCAGGGGGCATACAAAGCATCTACTGATTTTAAGCAACCTGTCCAATACCCACTGACTTGGCCTTTAAAGCCCTTTACAATCCAATTTACATTTCCAGACTTATTTTGTATTCCTTTCTCTATTTTCCAACCAAAACAGGCATACTTGCTTTTTCTTTGAATGCAATATCCCACCTCCAGGCTATATCCTATGCCCAGAATGCACTCCCTTTTTATTTCTACCTTTTAGAATCCCCAGCTTCCTGCATGACTCAGATCATAGAACACCTCCTACAGGAAGCCTTTCATGATTCCCCTTCATTGTTAGTGCTTTCTCCTTCTCAAACGATCACATTTATATGTCTATTTACTTTTTTGTATCCATCTTCTCTAAGAGAACTTGAGTGAGAAACCATTCTGCATTTTGCCTTTGTATTCCCAGAACCTAGCATGGTGTTTTATACACAGTAGGTGTTTAATAAATGTTCATTGGGTTTGGGTTGGAGTGGACTAATGTTCTGTTTTCCAAGGTTGTTCCTTACTTTACACTTCCCTGCCATACTCCCTTCTTCTTCTAGTCAGCACATTACCTCCATCCTTTCATCCAGGTTCTCCTCCCCAGCATCACAGACTGCTCACCACCCATAATACAGAAGGCCGCCTTTATCAGAGGATAATGGTATTATACTTTCTTTGCCTGCGGTAATAGAGGGAGTAGAGGAACCAGGGCACAATTTCAGCATTAATGCTGATTTTCAAAGGTTTTTTGTAAGACTGATATCAACTCTTTTTCAGATCCATCCTTTGAAAAAAAGTCTCTTTGGGATACCCAGATCAAAACAGTAGAAAAGAAGGAACAAAAACCTTAACAAGTGTCTTTAACTGGTGGCAAATGCTTAATTGCTTTCTGATTATGCCCTGACCTAGTCTCATCCAAGTAGGTATATAACTCACTAAGGTTGATTAGGTTAATTATCATTAAGACTGATAAGGCTGGAAGTCATACTTAGAATGTCTCTATTTGAAGTTTTCTTTTTTTTTTTTAAAGCAATTGGGGTTAAGTAACTTGCTCAAGGTTACACGACCAGGTGTTTCTGGGTGGGTGCTAAGTGTCTGAGCCCGGGATTCGATCTCCAGGTCTTCTCAACACTGGAGCCGGTGCTCTTACTCGCTGTGCTACCTGGCCGCCCCTTGAAGTTTTCTTAATAAAGGAACTCTGAACCCTGGGCTTTTCTGGAAAACAAGACTGGTACATTCAGCTGTTCATGCATTGATTCATTGAATAAATATTTACTGAGGCATCATGGTATAGTGGATAGAATACTGCATGTGAATTCTGCCTTGGACATTGTCTCTCATTGTCTCTCATTCTCAAAGAGGACCAGAATGACATCACTATGTTAGCATCAGGTTACAATGAGTCCCACTGTAGCTGATCAGACCAGATCAGAAGGCTCTACTACAGGTCAGGTACAAAGAGTCCACATGAACATTTAGAGTGGAGATGTCTTTAAATTTGTGCATCTCACATTTTGTTGGAGCTACAGCAGTTGTTTTGTTCATAGAGCTCAGCACCTTCTTTCATGTGGGCACGCCACTCCGGGCATACTGTGACAGCATCTCCCATGTCTCACAATTGATTCCAAAGTTCTTCAGAGAGACTTTGAGTGTCACTGCATTGCTTCTTCTCACCTCTGTGTGAGTGCTTGCCTTGTGTGAGTTCTCCATAAAATACTCGGACATTAGCTGTGTGACACTAGCCGAATCACCCAACTTTCCTCATCTGTAATATAAGGGGATTGCACTAAATGACCGCTAAGGGCCCTTCTAGCTCTAGTACTCTGATTCTATTACCATTGCTAGCAATTCATAATTATATTCAGTTAAATTCAATTTAACAAACATTTATTAAGTGCTTACCATAAGCCAGGTACCATGTTCAACACTGGGGCCACAAAGACCAAAAAATAATAATAACAATAATGGTCCTTGTCATGAAGAAACTTACATTTTACTTTATGAAGCACTTTTTTCACAACAATCTTGTGGGGGCAGATAGTGCTAGTACATTGTTATTCCCATTTTATTGATGAGAAAACAGGCTCAGCAGGGTGAAATAACTTACTTGAGCTCTCATGATCAGTAAGTGGAAAAACCAGGTCTTCTAACTCTAAAACATGAATCCTTTCCATTACATCACAACTATGTGCAAGGCCCTGAGCTAGTTGGGATATTCTGATGGGATATTGGAATATAGTGGGATAATTGGGATATAATAATGGGATATTCTAATAAGCAAGATGTCATCCTTGTCTTCAGAGATTTACAACTTAGTAGGGGAAATATCTATACATGCCTATATGAGGCATAGAGTGAGTGCCATAAGAATCCTACCTATCAGAGATGTATAGGAATTCATAAGAGGAAGAGGTTAATTTCAGCTAGGATAATTAAGGGAATCATTTGAGCTTTGAAGTCTGTAAAGACAGGTAAAATTATAACAAATGTAAGAGAAGATTCCAGATGGTGACAGTAGCAAGAGCAAAGTGGTAAAGCCAGGAAAGTACAAAGAAGGCACAGGGAATGGTGGCTAGAATGTAGGGTATTGTATCGGCAGCCACACTGGCATAGCCAGGATGGCTGCTAGCACAGGTTCTTAGATCTGCTTTACTAGGAGAGGTAACTGTTCAAGGGATCAACAATCTTTTAAATTACATTCATTAGTTCAGGGAAAAAGGCAACACCCTGATCTTCAGAGAAAAGCCAAACAAAGAAAATAGAGAAAATACAAGCAGAGAAACAAAGACCAACAGACAGGGCTTCTAGCTATCTGAGAAATTAGCACAGATCAGCAGACAGATTCGATTGTCTGACCAAGGCAATACATACATACCGTGTTTCCCCGATAATAAGACACTGTCTTATTAATTTTTTTGGACAGAAAAACACCAGAGGGCTTATTTTCAGGGGAGGGTTTATTTTAATGAACATTGACAGCAATTTTAATAAACAGGTAAATGTGAACAAAAAAAAATGTACCTTTATTCAATAAGCAAATCACTGGGGAAGAACAGGATGACGCGCTCACTGCTGCAGCTCTGATTGGATGCAGCTCGGAGCACCACGTGCGTTTCACCCAGGGGCAGGGGATCACCTTCACTACAGTAGCAATCTCAATAGGGCTTATTTTCGGGGGAGGGCTTATTTTAGAGGAATCTTACACAGTAAGAGGAGGGCTTATTTTCGGGATAGGTCTTATTATCAGGGAAACACGGTAGTTACCAGAGAAAGAAGCACCAACATCTGGGTTTTTCAAAGCTGGGGGCAGGGGGGACCTCCTTAACCACTACCCAGAGTCTCATCTGGTCAAATCACAAGAACATTCTTCCAATGAGTGAACCCCAAAGCAAAATGCTAGCCTCAGAGTATTGATACTATTTTTTAGAGCCAGAGGGTATCATGACCTTTCTGACTCAGTGCCTACTTAGAAATTAACAAAAGGTGTGGAAGACTTCCTACAAGTAAGCCTCCCCTAAGCAAGCTTCCCTTAATTGGCTCCATGTGAGGCCTATTAATGAGCAGGGAAGATCTTATATGCCATTTACATTATGCATACGTGTAAAGAGGGAATGGGAGAGAGGGCAGGAGCCATAGTAGAGCAGGCCTTGGGTGCTACTCTAAGAAGTTTGGATGCAGTACTTTCGTAATAATGATATAACCGTCTGAAGGCAGGATGTCTTCTTGGATTTTACTAATAAATTTGAATCCAATATAATAGAAGTTGTAAGCATACCCTAATGTGATTGATTGACTCCCAAAACATGGTAATATGCAAAAGAAATTTATATGTGGGTAGGACAATTAGTATCTTAGGAACGAAGCTGAGTGGAGTGAATCATGTGATATTTTATAGAATTTAGAGTTGGAAAGGACCTAAACTGCAGAGTTTTCAGAAAATCGGTAGAGTGCACCCTCAAGAATGATGAGTATGGTGATGAGCTTCAAGATCATACTATGTGAAGATATTTTATGAGGAAGTACTGGGGATGTTTAGCCAGAAGAAGGAATACTTAATGATAAGATGGGTTCCACTTGTTCGACTTGACTGAAGGAGAGAACTAGAGAAATGGGCAGAATTTGCAGTCAGATTTAGGCTTGATTTAAGGAAAACATTCCTGAAAATTAGAACTACCAGGAAATAAAATGGGATACCTCTAGAAGTAAGGACATCACCCTCTCCCTCACTGGAAGTGTTTTTCTCATTCTGGATGACCATTTCTTGGGCATATCACAGAATGGATTCTTGTTCAGGTACAGGAAAAGACTCAATAGTTTCCAGAACTATAACTAGGAATTCTAACTCCCAGGACAAATTTAATTGGTTGGGATGGGGATGGGGGTGGGGTGTTTAAGGCATGACTATTCTTGGGTGTAGTTGAGGCAGGCTAGAGACAAAGGTCATCAAGTTGAGAAAATTGAGTAACTGGGAGACCAGGAGGTTGAGGAACAGGTTGGTCAGGGATTGGGGTGAAGACGTCTATGAGCTAGGTTCTTAGGAAAGGGTGAGATTAACCCAAAGGTCCATAAATGTCTGCAACTCTTCCTCCTGTCAAGGTGTGAGAGAAGAGGCAGCCATCTTTGCAGAAGATTACCAAGGGATATGGTATTTCTAGGAAAAAACTAGGTTTTAGTGAACACCAAAAGTGAAAGGAATGTGAAAGAAATTTAGGATTCTAGATTTTGTACCAGGAGGAATCTTAGAGGTCATCGACTACAACCTAATAATTTTACAGATAGGAAAAATAGGGCCTAGAGAGGTGATATGACTTGTCCAAGGTCATACAGCTTTCTAAGTGACAGAGTCTGGATTTGAACTCTGATCATCTAACTAAATACAGTAATCTTTCTACTGAGTCACATTAAAACAGCCAGGGCAGGCATTAACCTTTTGTATTCTTTGGATACAAGAGTCAGAAGCTGTCTCCACAGCTTGTAACACAATTACCCCACCCAATTCAACACTCCTCCATGTACCCCCCTCTCCCATGGCTGACCTCAGGTATGACTATTCTATTAAGGTAGTTATAACCTAATAGGACCCAAACACCTGCCACAGCTAGGCAAACAAAATTCCCTGTCAGTCCCTACCCATCATCTTTCCACCCCTTTTCCCCCTTTACTTTGTAGCTACTTCAGTTGCCTTCATCAAGCAGATTCTGTGCCCTAGTCAATGGCCAATGAATCAGTTCTCTTCTTCCATTTTTCATTTTTCAGTGGAAAAGAATGAATATTATAGGACAAGCAGGCATGGATGGATTGTGATATCTTTCCCCAAAAACTCATCCCTCTTCTGAATATCCTTATTTCCATCAAGGATACTACCCTTCTTTCAGTCTCTCAGGTTTTCAACCTTCTTGTTATTTTTGACTCCACACTTAACTGAAATCCCTCTCTTTAAAGTTACCAACAACCTATTAACTTCCCAGTCTGATGGTCTTTCCTCAGTTCTCATCCTTTTAAACCTCTCAGCAGCATTTGACTTGCTGGCCATCCTCTCCTTCTACATACATTCTCATCACTGGGTTATCATGACACTGCTCTGACCTGTCTGACCACCCTTCCTCAGTCTCTTCCACTGGATCATCATCCATAGCCTTCCTCTGGACTGTTGGTATTGCCCATGTCTCTGTCTTTACCTCTTCTGCTTTCTTCACTCATGACTTCATCAAATCCCATAGGTTTAATTAACTCTAGGTAAGTGATTCACAGATTTATATATACCTGAACTCCATCCCACATTGCCAACTGCATATTGGTTGTTTTGAACATGATGTCCTGTAGAAGTTTCAAACCCAACATGTCAAAAACAGAATTCATCACCTCTCCTCTCCAACCTACTCCTCTCCTAAATTATCCCATTTCTAGTGGAACCACCATCTTTCCAGTTACCAGGGTTTGGAACATCGGTGTTAACTTTAGCTCTTCATATTTCCTTCCCCTTTCTTAGTGAATCAGTTGCCAAATCTTGTCATTTTTATAACCTCCCTCATCTCTGTCATCTTCTCTCTACTTACTCACATAGCCAATCTCTTAGTTCAGGGGCTAATTACCTCTCACCTGTATTACCACCATTGCCTTTCAGTTGGTCTATTTCCCTCAAGTCTCTCCCTACTCCAGTCCATCCTCTCTACAGCTGCCAAAGCAAACCCTCCCTGTCACTCCCTATTCAATGGTTCTCTATAATCTAATATTACTTCATCTTTACATTTTTCAATGTCTGTTTTTGTGTAGGTTTTACAACTTTTAGAAATCAGGGGCGTACTGAGTATTTAACAGCTGTCTCCCAAATTATCTACGATACTCTTTTAAGTTTAGTCTGCATTTATTAAGATTTTTCCATAACTTTTAAAAGTCCAATCAACAAAACAATAAATCAAGCTCTAATTTGTAGCATTTGTTTATTTCAGAGGTATTAATGATTATGCCACAAATTTAACAATTTGTTTTCTAAGAGAACTAGTTTTAGTAATCATTAGCATACCAACTATGTAATTAGTATGGCAATACATATAAATAATTTACAAATAAGTAAATGTACATATACTGGGGGGGGGGAGGTTGTGCTCAACATTTTGTTTCATTGTTGTTGTTTACTTTTAATAGGGGCCTGGAATCAGAAAAGATTGTAGACCCCTTCCATAGGAAATGAGTCTGTATTTAAATTTTTTTGTGGTCGAGCCACAGAAGCTACATGGAGGTCTAGAAAGTGATGGACTAAGTGTGGTCTCACCTAAACTTTTCCCTGTTCTCTTGCTATATACTGCTTACAGAGAATGGGCTACAAGCTTTCCAAGATTTAAAGAATGAACTATCCTACTAACCTGCACCAAAGAAGGCTGACCTTTGAGCCAAGCGACCTTCAGCAAGCCTGGCATTTGTAAGTAGTATTCAGAACTCCTGCAGAATGGAGACTGACTGGCTCCAAAGTTAAGATTGGGAGGATAAGAAGCCTCTTACCTCTCTGGTCTGATTTCCTTGTTGGTTAAGCAGCAGCTGTAGTTAATAAGCATTGCCCTCTGGTGGGGGTGGCTCAATGTGAAATGAGCTGGTGGGTCCAGCACCAGCCTAGTGCTAGCAGAGAGACTTTTTTTTAGAAGAGGGGCTGCAGGAAGCCCACAGGACTTACCCACACTGTTCCCCTCTCCTTGTCACTTTCCTCCCACCCCATCATCTCCCCTGGAAATACAGGACAATACCTCTGGTGCTCAGCTAACCTTCCTTCCCCCCCCCCCCCATTTGACAACAACCATAACAAACTTTCCCAATCCATCAAAAATTTCATCGTCAACTTGTTTCCTGAAGGTGACCTTTGGGACAACTTACATTTATGATCACTCAGACATCCATCCTTATCTGTATCACTGGTCTTATTGTAAACTAATTACATGGGGGATTAATTATAATGGGAGAAAAAACTTTAGCTAGTTTTGAAAATTTCAGATTTAATGTAGAAAATTTCAATTATGGAGGTAATTACTAAGCTTGAAATAATTTGCATTATGTCCTTAATTATCCTTTCATTTGTGTCCAAGATCATCAATAGAGATTCTTGGGATGGAAACTTGGAATGAATGATTAATCCTAATGAGTTTTTTGTTCTTGCTCTCTACATTTTAGCAACTACTTCCTCCTATCCTGGAAAAAGAACAGAGCTTGCCAAGCCAGGGTAGAGGAACCTTAAATTAGAAATGAGGCCTTCATAGAGATCAGGAGGAGCAAAAAGGCATTTGGACTGAAGAAAGAAAAGGCTGAGCGTCCAGCATCAGTTTTCTTAATGGTTCAACATAGTTCATTCATTCTTGGTTCTGTCCATTCCTCAAAAGAGAGACTCTTCCCTCTAACATAACTTTGCCAAGTCATTATTAATTTTTTTTCCACTCAAATTCATCCCCAAATCTATTCAAATCCAACAACAGAGACAAGAGTCTCATGTCACCTGATATAGATCTTTTCAAGTTTTATTTGTAAGTAATAGAAACCTGGTGCATTAGTCAGTCCCCAACAAAATTCTGGAATCGTTTATTAAACACTAAGAAAAATAACTTGCTATTGGTTGTTCAGTCTTGTCCAACTCTTTGTGACCCCATCTGGGGTTTTCTTGGCAAAGGATACTGGAGTGGTTTGCCATTTCCTTCTCCAGCTCATTTTACAAATGAGGAAACTGAGGCAAACAAGGTTAAATGACTTGCCCAGAATCACACAGCTAATAAGTATCTGAGGCCAGATTTGAACTCTGGTCTTCCTGGCTCCAGGCCTAGTGTTCTACTCACTTCACCACCTAGCTGCCCTGCTATCATGACACGCACATTAAACAGCTGAGTTTGGGAAATAGCAAGAAGATCATTTCAAATGGAATATAGAAGCTGTGCTCATGAAGAGGGGAAATGGAAAATAAACCTGGAAAGGTAGTCTGGAATTAGACAGTGAAGGGCTTTAGGATGTTAAAGATGAAACTGAGGAATCTGCAAAAGAATGTTTTGTTTTGGGGATAGAAGAGATCTGAGCATATTTGTATAATAGGGGTTGGAGAAGTACTGGCATCCTGGGATTTGTAGTTCAGAGGGACAAGCGTTTCCTCTTAGCTCTGAAACAGATTTAGGGCCATCCTGATCTTGGGGCCAGATTTAAGTCATACATACCCAGGAGTTGTAAAAGGGACTCATACATTGTCAAGAGTCAGAAGGAGAAGTTGGAATGTGGACCGTAAGAGACGTAACTCATGCCCAAATGTCACAGCTTGGAGTCTGGGTTGTGTGGTATAATAACAAGCAGAAAGGGTTGAGCCTTGGCCACCATGGGCCAAGTGCAAGAAAGACCTGTGCTTCTCCAGTCTAACCATTTCTGTCCTCACCTCGGATCACAACAATCCTGGCTGTCTACACCTTCAACCCTTTCTTGAAACTTTTCCCTAATGCTTTTTGAAAATTTCCTGCCCTGGGAATGTTTATCACCCTGTGTTTAAGTGATATAGGTCTCCATAGTGTAAAATCCCTACGCAGGCTTCTAGGAGATTTAATTCAGAGTTGAGGTCTCTTCCACATATACACAACAAGTCTCTCAGCCCTAAAGCTTTGTGGGAAATGGAACTCCTGACAGGTCCTGTAGAGACCATGAATGATAAGATCATAGATCTAGAAACACAAGGTACGTCTATATAGGCATTCTAATCTAATCCCCTCATTTTATGGATGAGGAAACTGAGGCTTAGAAAGATTGAGCAATTTACCTAAGATAATAATGTTGTAGTTTAATTACGCCATACTCTGATCAGATCATATCCGCCATTACCAGGTAATAATGTTGTAGTTTAATTACGCCGTACTCTGATCAGATCATATCCGCATGATCATGTTTAGTGCTGGGTGACACATTTTAAGAATATTAACAAATTGGAATGCATATGGAGGAGGATGACCAGGATGGTTAAGGTTCTCAGAAGCAAGCCAGATGGAAAAAAAACATCAAGCATGTTTAACCAGGAGAGGAAAAGTCTGGGGGGGGGGGTGGATGGGAAGGGGAGATGCGGGCAAGGAGTGGGAGTGGAGAAGGAATGAGGATATGATAGCTGTGCCATAAATATTGAAAGGATCTTTATTTGGCTCAAAAATAAGGAAAACCTTTGTCACCATCACAGTTGCCAAAAATAGAGGGTGTTATAGTTGTTGTTTTAAAATGAGATGATGAGTTCCCCATCGTTGGAAGTATTCAAGCAGGGACTGGATGACTCCATTCTTATTCGGGGTTGTGTAAAGGAGGTTTCTGTGTGTGTTAGGAGGGTTAACTAGATGATGTCTAAGGTCCATCTCAATTCTAAGATTCTAGGGCTCCTGCCTCAGATTTTTCTGACCCTTTTAAGCATTTGGGATCTGGAAGGCCTTGATCATTAAGGCTCAAATGGAAAAGCTGATGACTTTCCAAGGGTATTAAGAGTAAGTCTAAATTTATTTGCTTTAAAACTAAGATTAAAGAAAGGTTATGGGTGTTTTTTAAGAATTGACAGTGAATGGGTTAGGATTTGGGAAGGAAGGAAATGAATAAAGAAATGTTCCTAAAGAAACCTTCACTAAAGCAGGAAGTTTAAATGATTTTATAAGCCAATGAAACACTTTGTCACCATGAAGCTTCATATAAATGTGTGCTACTGTCATTTCTGGTGTTCCCCAATTAGTATTGAGTTCCCTGAAGGTATCAGACCCTGGAGAATCATCTCTTGGACTTACTGCAGGGGCCACTGCGTCTGCATTTGATCATAGTATTTTGGCCCACACTAAGCATTCCTGCATTTACAATTAGTCAATGGCAAATTCAGAGGACTCTGGAACAGTGTACAAGTATGATATCATTTATCCTTCTACAGCCCTAGGGGTGTGTGTGTGTGTGTGTGTGTGTGTGTGTGTGTGTGTGTGTGTTTAGGAGTGTGCAGATGTTGGGATGAAGGAATCACAGAGAAAATATTTTCCTAGGTTTCTTCTGTGGAAAAGGCCATAATTCACAAGTCAAAGACAAACCAGTATTTCTTCTTCTGTTTGTTTTTTTCTTTTCTTTTCTTTTCTTTTTTAAAGACTAGGGTCTCTCTATCTGGCCTAGATTTGTGACATTCCCCCCCACTACAATGACCCACCACACTGATGCCAGACTTAGTGCGAGGACTAGATCAATTTAGCCCACTGCAGCTCAGGAGATCCACTAGCCTTGGTCTCCTGAGTAACTGGTTGCTACCTCTAGCCCAGCAAGTCACTGTTTTTGATGATGGATAACCCCTGAGCCTCTGTCAGGGACCCTTGGGAAGACCAGAGATTCTCTAGGACTGGAGGAGGACAAGTCTTGTTCCAACTTGTTAAAAAAGAGAAAGGGAGAAAGAAAGAAAGAAAGAAAGAAAGAAAGAAAGAAAGAAAGAAAGAAAGAAAGAAAGAAAGAAAGAAAGAAAGAAAGAAAGAAAGAAAGAAAGGAAGGAAGGAAGGAAGGAAGGAAGGAAGGAAGGAAGGGAGGAAGGAAGGAAGAAAAAAGAAGGAAAGAAAGAAAGAGAAAGAAAGAAGGAAAGAAAAAGAAAGGAAGGAAGGAAGAAAGAAAAAGAAAGAAAGAAGGAAAGAAAGGAAGAACAGAGGGAGGAAGAGAGGAAGAAAGGAAGGAAGGGAGGGATGGAGGGAGGGAGGGAAGGAGGGAAGAAGGAAGGGAGGAAGGAGAGATTAGAATCTACAAACTATAGGCCAGTGAGCTTGACATTGGTTCCTGGAAAAATTCTAAAATGCCTTGTGTGGAGGCCAGGGAGATTTAGTTGAGTCAGAATGCAGCATCCTCTGACTAGCTAGTAAAAGGAAAAACATCTGTTGGGGCTCATGAGTTTTAAGTGTTTACTGATTCAGAGTATTTTAAACCCTAGCTTTTCTAGGGGACTAAGGGCCTACAGACCATTAAACTGATAGTAAACATCTTTAAAAGGAAAGTGCTAATCATGAAGAGCCAGAATGTCTTCATTAAGAACAGGATAGTCTAGATTAACTTCATTTTTGACAGTTACTAGGTGACCTCTGAGGTCCCTCCCTTCTCTGAGATTCTGCAATAACGAAACCTGCATGGCATTATATAGTTACAGAGCACTTGCACAATCCTCATCCTGTGAGGAAAGATATTTTTAGCTTCATATTTTGTAAATGAGGAAACTGAGGCTCAGAGAGCTTAACTAACCTACCCAGGCATACAACTAGCTAATGGCTGATCTGAGACTAAGGACACAGGTCGTTTGGCTTCTACTCCACTACTCCCACCTCTGCCTCTAGGCCTGGTCCCTCCATCAGGCTGGTTCTCTATAAATGGACCAAGGTGAAAGCTTTCTCTCTCTGTCTCTGTATCACTCTCTCCATCTCTGTCTGTCTGTCTTTCTGTCTCTGTGTATGTCTCTGTCTGTCTCTCTTTGTGTTTTCCTGTCTCTGTCTTTCTGTCTTTG
>NW_027187342.1:9658983-9726404 GCF_028583685.1 Petaurus breviceps papuanus | reverse complement strand
TCTTCCTGTCTCTGTCTTTCTATCTCTGTGTCTGTTTTTGTCTCTCTGTCTCTGTCCGTCTCTACCTCTGTTTCTGTATCTGTCTCTGTCTTTCTCTGTGTGTCTTTCTGTCTCTTTCTGTGTCTTTGTCTCTGTCTCTCTGTCTTTCTCTGTGTGTCTTTCTGTCTCTCTTTGTCTGTCTCTCTCTGCCTCTGTCTGTCTCTCTGTGTCTATCTGTTTCTCTCTCTTTTAAGTACATTAGACTCATTCCAGTCCTATAGCCCAAAAGCTGAAAACCCTGGGGAGGGTGGGTTGAAGACTTCTGGGAAATCATTTGGAAAAACAGGAAAGTCATAGAATAGTAGCAGTACTATTTTTGTTGCTGTTTTTTAATATCTCCAGAGAACTCCCGGGCAGGCAACCCAGCGCCAATCTCCTTGAGCGTGGGCAAAAACAGTGTGAGTCATTGCACTTTCCTACCTAAAAGAAAAGAAATGCCTCCATCCCTGGCCCATCTGTAGGGTCTGAGTATTTTCTCCATTCCAAATGTCCACCCACTCTGCCTCAGCTTGGAAGTGGTGACCACCACCGCCAGCCCTGAGTCCCTATTTCCAACCCCAGTCCTCTGTACAACGCAAGAGCCTCCATCCGAATCCAGAATGGAGACGGCTGAACGAGGACCGAGTTCTTCAGGGGCCACTAGGTGGCGCTCGGACTCTTCATTCAAAGCAGACGCCGACAGAGAGTCCTGAGAAAAAAAGGGATGCAGTCACATTCCCAGGGAACTTGGAGTTATTCCAGTGCCCTCAAAGCTTCCCATATTACGTACTCCGGTGAGAAAATGTCACCAGGAGCACATGTCCAGGTCCAGAGTGGCAGGACACCCCGACCTGGAAGCAGTTCAGTCTGTGAACTAGGCGTTTGTGGGGGGGGAGCCGCACCTGACCCACTGCTTACAGGCTGGGGAAGCTGAGAGGTCCTTACCTGGGAAACAAAGGGACTTACTGCGCATCTTCCCGCCCCTCTCTCTCTGTCTGTCTCACTCTTTTCTCACTCTGTCTGTCTCTCTTCTGTCTCCTCTCCTCCCTCCCTCTCTCTCCCCTGTCCTCTCTCTGTCCTGTCTTCTGTCTGTCTGTCTGTCTGTCTGTCTCTGTCTCTCTCTCCATAGAACAAGTAGACCAAGAAAACACTGAATGATTCCCATACTCTGAGACTTAGACTGGGAAATATATCAGGTCTTCCTGAAGGGATTTCTAAAACTGGTCCAAATTTCTACTGTTAATTTGTGAAGGGGATAATGGTTTTCCTCTCCAGCAGAGTGCAGACTAAACTTAGACTTGGAAATATGAGCCACAGAACCCATTCCCCAAAGGGTATGTATGAATTATTATCTTGTCTCCAGGAATAAAGACTGAAACTGCGGCTATGTGGTATAGGAGATGGAGTGTCAAGTATGGAGTCAAAAGGTCCTGAGTTCAAATCCAGATCAGATAGCTGCTAGCTGTGTGACGTTGGGCAAGTCCCTTAGCCTCTGTCTGCTTCCGTTTCCTTACCTGTAAAATGAAGATAATAATAGCTCCTACATGCTAGAGTCGTTGTAAGGATCAAATGAAATAATGATTCTAAAGCACTTTGCACAGAGCCTATATAAATATGAGCTATTATTATCAAGTTAGATAACAATTGTAAAGTGCTTAGCACAGTGCCTGCCACATAGTAATCACTATATGTTTGCTATTATTATTATTAGCCATTATTGCTGTGTTCTTTCCTTATGCTAGAATGAAAGAACTTTGACCCCTACTCAAAATCACCATTAGAGTTACAAGTTTTTTTTCTCTTTTTTAAGTTTTGTTTTAATTGTGACCTCAAACACCAAATGAAATGGGCATTTTCATATGCATAATAGAAGAGAAAAAAGGGGATGGTAGATGAAACTGCAAATCTTTAGGAAAAATTCTAGCAAAGGTTCTGTATTCTCTTGAGTTGCTATTTTCATTGCATTGCATGTAAGACCTTGAATATATCTAGTATTGCTTACTGGTCTTCCTCTATTCTTTCTAAATCTTAATTAGATCATGCTATTCCTGGAGAGGTTGGTAGTATACAGCTTGATAGATAAATACCCAAAGGATCAAGTTGCTTCTGGTAGGATAATGATCATAACTTATGTTATTTTCATCAAAGAAATGAATGATCAAAAAGAAACATGAGCTGGTTATGTAGTGAGAATGAAGATAACTGATGGACACCCTGTGGGTTTCACTTATATCCTTATGATATTGCAGGAACTTGACCAAAAATCCCAGCATATTGAGTGGAGTCTTCTGCAGCAAACATAGACAAGTACTCACAGGATGGGCAAGTATGGATCATAGAGCTATAGTATTAGATCAATTAGGGACTCAGAGGTCACCTTGTACTTCATCCTCACTTAAAAACTTGGAAAACTGGGGCCTAGAAAGGTTAAGTGATGGGCTGTGATCTATATAATTTGAGAAAATTTCATTCTCCTCCATACTTAAAAAATCCTCACTTGAGTCTATCATCCCCACTAGCTTGTGTCCCATAGCTCTCTTTCCTCTTATGGCTAAACTCCTTGAGAATGCCATCTACATTCAGTTCTCCACTTTCTATCTTCTCACTGTCTTCTAAACTCTCTGCAATCTGCCTTTTTACTTTATTATTCATCTACTCTCTCCAAACTTGCTCTACTCTCTCCAAATTTACCAAATAATCCCTTAATTGTCAAGGCTTTGCCTGATCCTCATCTTTCTTGACCTCTCTGCAGTATTTGACACCATTGATCACCTTCTCCTTTTGTGTGTTGTTATTCAGTCCTTTTCAGTTGTGTCCAATTCTTCATGAGCTCATTTGGGTTTTTTTTTGGCAGAGGTACTAGAGTGTTTTGCCATTTTTTTTTCTAGCTCATTTTACAGATGAGGAAACTAAGGTAAACAGGGTTAAGTGACTTGCCCAGGGTCACATAGCTAGTAAGTGTCTGAGACCAGATTTGAACTCAGGAAGATGAGTTTTCCTGATTCCAGGCCTGGTATCCACTCTTTCCACTGTGACAACTTCACTGCCCTTTCCTTCTGTATTCCTTCTTCTTACTAGATTTTCATGACACTACTTTCTCCCAATTTTCCTCCTATTCATACAACCATTCCTCAGTCTACTTTGCTAGTTCTTCATTCATGTTTCACCTGCTAACTATGGGTATCCTCCAAGACTCTGTCCTGGGCATTCTTCTTTTTTTGCCCTGTACTGTGTCATTTGATGATCTCATTCCCTCCCCTGAGTTCAATTATCCAGTCCTGGTCTCTCCCCTGAGCTATAGCCATTGGGATGTCCTGCAGGCATCTCAAACTCATCATGGCTAAAACAGAACTCACTGTCTTGTCCTTAAAGCCTCCCTTCTTCTGAACTTCCCTAATACTATTGAATGGACCTCCATCCTAATTACCCAGGCTTACAACCTCAGTTTCACCCTTGACTCATCACTCTCAGTCACCTTAAACATCCATAGACAAAGTGCCTACCAAGCAGGGATCCAGATCTCAGGGAGTATAAGAAGATGGAAAGAATGAAAAAGGAAGAGGTTTAAGATGGGGGCAAGTTTTTTACTGATGAGGCAGGTGCTCCAGCTAGTTCAGTGGAAGGGTAGGTAGCTCTTAAATAGGATACTTAGGGAGGAGGTTTAAATTAAGGGGCATGGGAATATGGGAGTAGGCAATGAGGGTTAAGGAATGAGGTTTGTACTATGATTGGTGGGAGTTCAGATTCACTGGGAAGGAAAGAATATGATAGGGTAGGAATACGTTAATCATTAAGGAACAAGTGTAGGTAGGTTATTATCATGGGGCAGGGTAGACAGACAAGGGGGAGGTGGGGCAGGTTAATAGGGGAGAATAAGCAGTGAGATGTGACCTTTTCATGGTAGGGAGGTTTCAGGTGGGGTCTCAGACAGTAGTGTGTAGCTGGAAAGTGAGGAGTGGGAAGAGGAAGAATAAACAGGTATGGAGATTTGGTAGGCCAGAAACAGAACTGAAAAAGCCAATTAAATGACTGGCCCAGGCAAGGATCCACAATAAAGGAAGAAGCATAGCCGTTCAGATACTCAGAAGTTCACAAGAGACAGAACACAAGAAAGAAACGAATAGTACTCCCCCCCTATCATATGGACTCAAATGTCTACACACCAATGCCCCAAGTTTATGTAATAAGATAAGCAAAGTTTAAATAACAAGAAGAACTAGATATCCCAAAAAAGAAAGCAAGTTTGGCTTCCTGTGGATCATTGTGGGATGAAACCTATCTCAAAAGTGACAGTTCTGGATGGGGAGACCTCATCCAAATGAAAATGGAGATGTAAAGGGGAGTGGCAAGAGGAGAGTATTTTATATTAAGGAAGAGTATTCATATGAGAAAATCAAGGAGCGAGAGTAGGGAAACATGGCGGAAAACGGAAGTGATTTTGTCATTGTTCTACAGACTACAGACCACCTGAATGGGATGAGGAAATAGATGAGAAGTTGGGGAAATGGATCACAAGCCACAGAAGCATGAAAGAGTAGTGACAAAGGACTTCAGTTATGAAGACACCTGCTCAGAGCCCCACCCCACACCTCTCTCTGCTAAAAACTAGTCAAATAACTTCTTGACTTGTCTTGGTGATCATTTCATCCTTCAAAAAGTAGAAGAATTCTATTCTGGATCTGATTCTCATTAACAAGGACTTGCTTATTGGGTTGGAAAAGATGGAAACCAACTTCCAGTGCCAAGATGGTGGAGTGAGGAATTCACTTGAATTGACCAAAACAACATTGATCTAAATACAAAGGGAAATCACCAACCAACTTAGATTTTAAGAAAGAAATATAAGGTGGAAGGAAGTCCAGATAACAGAATATGAATAGAAGAGGGTGGTACATTCCTATAAAAATCTCTTTAGCAGTTCTAAAGCTCAGAATGTATCTCGACTGGTGAGGAAAGCTAAGGAAAAATACTAGAACTCAAAATGGCCATGGGCCTCACAGTAGATATTCCTAGGTATCAATAATCTGATCACTTTCTATATCTGCATTTAAAAAGGCATAAAGTTAGACCGAAGAAGGTAGATAAAGAATATCTAGACCAGTGATCTCCAAGTCAAATAATAAACAACTGGATGGTGCATAAGGATCTCTGTGGGTCACATATTAACTTAGTTTTAAAATGTAATATTATTTATGTTTTATTGTATTTTATGTGTTTTGTTAAATATTTCCCAATCACATTTTGTTATGGTTCTCACCACACTCAGAAATATTGTGAGCCACGTACAGCCTGTGGCTAAATGCTTGATACTTCTGGTCTAGAAGACCTCAGCCTCGGACTCCCTTCATTCTTACCTGTATAGACAGGTTATTGGTACATCCAAAGAAAAAGGAGTTCATTATAGGGGCATCATTTCCCTATAGCCACAAGATCCTTTGATCCCAAGTAAATGTTTCCTATACTCCTCCTTCCATGGAATGCTCAAGACCAAGTGAGAAAGGGGGAGCTCAGGGTCAAAGTGGTTTCCCTACTGTGGACTGGTAGCCAAACAAGGAAACTGCTCGATGGGCAAGGTCAGCTCAGAGGACCACCATTCACAGCAATGTGGACATAGCAATGTGGGCACAGCAATCTGTTCAAGTATTCTCTGACACTCAAATCTTTTGAAGTAGAAAGGCCCTGGGAAGAAGATTGTTACGAAAGGATAGAAACAAGTTTTTTGTTTTTCTTTTCTGGGCCCTGTGTATCTTCATTGTGGAGTCCATTTCAAAGTCTCCCTGGAAATTCTGGGTGATATTTTCACAGGTGCTCCCTGCAAAGAACTAAGAGCTTCATGGCAGGAATGGTCCCATGAAAAAAGCAATCCCAGCTGCCTCACTGGTGGCCAGACAGGTTTTCCTGGTTCCCTTAAGCCGGAAGTCTTGGATAGAGGAGGGAAATGAAATTTTTCCCTCTTTGGTACGGGAAAACTGGTGTCTTTCAAGCCTCCTTTGATCTGGGTATTTTCCAAATGCTCTGTCTTACCTCCTGAAGTAGGAAGCCTACCCTGGAAAGGGAAAAGATTATGGGAGGCTTCAAGGAACACTTATTCTTGTGGGCCTCAGACACAAAGATGAATACCCAGAACTGGTTATGCCAAACAGTAGCCAGGGCCAGGGCCACAATCAGGGTCAGTCACTTTTTTAGGTGAGTAAAAGGACAATTGCAAATTCCCTCCCTCCTTCCCCGAAGTGTCAACAACACTAGGGAGAATTTCATGGATTAAATCAGGTTTTTAGTTTTAAAGATATATTTAGCACCAAAACCTTAGCCTGGCTGCAAACTCTGTACTTGAATTCCCTGTCCCTTTGTTCCTCTAGCTATATCTTGCCAGGCTTCAAGTCACTTCATCTTATCCCTTCCTGTCTCCTTTTGAGGGTTTGCCCAGTCATCCATGCTTACCTCCAGAGGCATCATGGCCCTATAACCACAAGGTCGTTTGGTCCCAAGGAAAGGTTTTCTTTAAAACATGATTGCTCTCTGTGCTTGCCCACCTCCTGCCTTGCGTAGAGAAGGCGTTTAGAGAATAATAGTAATAATAATAATAATAATAATAATAGTAAATACTGAGACATGAGTGACCTCATTTGAGTCTCATCAGAACCTTGTTAGGAAAATGCTACAGGCATTATCCTTGTATCAACAAGCAAATTGAAGTTCAGAGAAGTTGTCCTTTGCCCAATCAATCCAACAAGTATTTCTTAAATACCTACTGTGGTCAAGGCACTGTCCTAGGTCCTGAGGATAAAATGAAAATGAAATAAAGCCTCTGTCCTCAAGGAACTTACATTCTACTGGAGGGATATGGGCAGGGACAGGAACTAGGATCAGACCTTTGATTTCATTAGTAACGAAATTAGCCTTAGCCATCGCTGCCTTTGTCACCTCTAGGCTTAGATAGCCACCTAGAACTCTGAGGGGTTAAATGCCTGCCTCAGGGGATGAGGCATATGAGTAACATGTGTGCATACATATAACACATATGTAGTTGTATTGTTGTCAATACTACCTTGAAAAGAGATTATTAATGGCTAGAGGGAATCGGGAGAGGCACATGGGCTTAGCTTTGAAGGAAAGTAGACCTTTTAAGAGGCAGAGGGGAGAAAGGAGAACATTCCAGGCACAGGCACAGTCTATGAAGTCATGGAAGTGGAAAATGGATGCCATGTTTGGAGAATAACAAGAGGCAATTTTGATTGGAATTCAGGGTGTATGAAGAGAAGAAATGTGCCATTAGCCTGGAAATAGTCTGGAGTCAGTCCAAGCCCAGGATTTATAGTTTATCCTGGAGACAATAGAGAAACTTTAGATAGAGAGTTCAAGCATGTGTTAAGCACTTACTGTGTGCAAAACCCTATGCTAAGCTCTAGGGTTACAAATACTTGCAAACTCAAAAGTACCTGCCTTCAAGAGACTTACTAATGGAAAAGACAAAGATTAAAGGACAGATAGAGGTATTCGAGCATGGTTATACCGCCTGGCCATGGCAAAGGAAGTGGACTGGGGATCTGGTTCCTTGTATGATAAGTCATCCATCAGAGACAATGGGAACCAGGAGTAGAATACAAATTTCCAAAGGGGTGGAGGTGTTTGGAGAGTGAGACCATGGCAAGAAGATTACAGTTAATGAGTAGCAGAGTGACATGGTGAGACCTATGCTTTAAGAGTATCATTTTGGAGGCTCTGTGGAAAATGTATTGGAAAGAGGAGAGGCTAGATAGAAGGAAACCAATTTGAAAGCTCTTGCAGTAGTCCAGGCAAGTTATGATAGGAGCCTGAACTAGGGTGAGGAGCATGGAGAGAAAAGGACAATGAGAGATAGGCTGTGGTCACATACCCACTAAGGATCAGAGGCAGTATTCAGAATCAGGTCTTCCTGACTCCCGGGGCAGCATTCTAAATGGTTTTACCGATTGAATTGAAAGCTCACCTTACTTGCCCCCAAAGTCTGAGGTTCTTAACCCTCTGTCTCCTCTTCAGCATTAGATCAAATCTTGTTAAGACAAAGATTTCAGGGGACCCACCCAACCTAGAATCCCCTGAATTATATCTGGTGCTAGCAAGGAAGTAAAGGGTTAATGGCCTCAAGCAGAGATGACTGGTGCTGCTCAGTCCAAGCACTGGTTTTCCTGGGCAAGATTGACATAACAAGATGAAGTTGATACTTTGAGGCACCTGGTAGAAAAGGAGGAAAGTGAAGAGGAGGGCTAAGATGGCTTTGGGGACACAAAATGCAGGGGACAGAATGACCTTCTAGACATCATGAGATTAAATGATCAAAACAGAAATGTTATGATAGTTGCCATGCATCTATTTGGGTCTGTGTCCCTTTTAAAGCAGTCCCACTTGCAGCATTACAAGATGGTTGCCTTCCTGGGTCTGACCTGAAGGCAACGCAGAGCTGTATTTCCACGGACTGTCACACCCAGGTTTGATTTAGGTGCTGCTGGGAGCCAGGAGTTAGAATGTAATTAATCAACTGAGGGAGCCAACTTCAATCCTGGTTTTTTCAAATGTTTTTATCAAGCAATTGTCCGTAGGCAGAAAAGGCATGACTGCCTCAACATTCATATCATGCCCAGCGAAACAGAGAGGTAAGGAGGGACCACTGTTTACTAACAGCATGTTTCATTGTCCATTATTGTTATTGGAAAAATGCATCCACCCAGGTAAAGTGCTCAGAGAAACAGGAAGATGAGAAAATGAGCTACACCAAGGATGGAGGACTCTCCCTTTCAGATTTCCTTCATTTCTCTGTCTAGTTCAGGGCTTTGAATACAGCATGAGCCAAGGTTGGTAGCTGGTAGATGGCTGCTTTTCCCTTTTCCTAGTCTGAATTCCAAGTAGGCTGAACAAAAACTGGGCAGTGGGGAACATAGTTACACAGGAATCCTGCCTTTTGGAGGTCAGACAAAGGGAAAAGATTGGGATATAGTTCAAGGAAGCATGTTATAGTGGAATTCTGAATATAGTGAAAGGGGAAGGGAAGGGAAAGGGAAAGGGAAAAAGGGAAACGGAAAAAGGGAAACGGAAAAAGGGAAAGGGAAAGGGAAAAAGGGAAAGGGAAAGGGAAGGGAATAAACATTTATATGGTGCCTACCAGGTACTTTCTAAACACTTTTATAATTGTTGTCTCATGTGATCCTCACAATAATGCAAGATAGATGCTGTTATTGTCCCTATTTTACAGTTGAAGGAAACTGAGATAAGCAGAGGTTAAGTAACTTCCCAGGTAGTAAACATTTGAGGCCAGATTTGAACTCAAGACTTCCTGGCTCTAGGACCAACACTCTTTCCACTTTGCCACCAACTAACTCTAAACATCAGTTCAGGAGACCTGGGTTTAAATCTGACCTCAGACATTTACTGTATGTATGTCTACATGGACAAATCACCTCACTTTTCAGAGTCTTACTTTCCTCATCTGCAAAATGGAGATAAAATTACTTGGACTGGTGATTTCACAAGATTGTTGGGAGAGAAGAGTTCCCCAAACAATATACAAATGTAAGTCATTATCACTTAACCACCAGGTGGCACTATTAGCCACTATCTTGATCTCGTTTAGCAAAATGATTTAACCCTGGGATGCCCCAAACTCACCTGGACAGTTCTGGTACTTTACTCTGATAAGCAGAAATGCAAGGCTTTTTATGGTTCTCAGAGAGTAGAAGACGTTCTGTCTCCCAGCTTTACCTCTCTCTGGTACCAACCTGCTATCTAGGGCATGTGGATTATATTATGGATTTTCCCAATGAAAATTCAATTCTTGAACCCCTGTCTTTGCTTTTTTTTTTTTGGAGGGGGAAAGGTAGGGCAATTGGGGTTAAGTGACTTGCCCAAGGTCACATGGCTGGTTTTGTGTGTGTGTGTGTGTGTGTGTGTGTGTGTGTGTGTGTGTGTGTGTATTGTGTCTGAGACTGAATTTGAACTCAGGTTCTCCTGACTCCAGGGCTGGTGCTCTATTCATTGTGCCATCTAGCCGCCTCTTGAACCTCTATCTTAAACTTAACATTTTCCTGTTCTTGTTTTATTAAATTAAACCTTAATCATGTGTCCTTGGCATAATGGAATCACTTTCCCACAAGAATAGATAAAAACATGCTTAGACACTGTATTCAGTCCTTCACATTTAGCATAGAATCCATAATGGCAATACAACAATGCATAACAAAAAAAGCTACTGCTTGGCTTTACTCTACACCCTTTCCAACACACAGTCAGCCCCCAGGTCATACACTACACAGGTTTCTCGGAACCCAAGAGTTCTAAGAAGTAATCAGTTCAATCAGCTTATCTTCTATTGTCAAAGCTACTGCAAGCAGGCAAAGAAATGTAAACAAAGCAACACAGTTCACAACTGATGTTCAACTCATGTATGTAGTAGGGCTGGTGATTTTGTGAAGATTCAGGAATTCTTGGACCCAAGACCTTGAGCAGCATAGCATTGGGGGTGAACTCAGGACCCATTGTGATTTGAGATCTCCCATGGTCAGTGCTTTTCCATCCAGTGTTTCATCATTAGCAAGGGATCACTGATTGTTCTGGAACAGAGGCATAGGCAAGAGCAGGCCAGAAATAGTAATATTCTCCTTCTCCACTTGCCAACTTCCCTTCTCTGTTCCCTTATCTCTGTACTTGAGCCCACTTCTTGTTGTTCGTTCTTTATTTTTGAAGAGGACCAAGAACATGTGAGCAAATTGGATTTAACTGAGGCAGAGCTGTGCAAAGTCATCAGCCTCACTCTCTCCTCCAGAGCCATCAAAGTCCAGTGGCAAGACAAAAGTCAAGACAACTATAGGTGGCCTGGAATGCAGTAGATGACTGTGGCCTTTCTAAATTAAGGACATTTTCCAGGCCCCAAATTGTCTTAGACAATGCCCATTCAATGACCAAGTCCAAAGAAGTATGCCACATCCCCTCTGACCCTTCTAATCAGCAACTAAACTAGGCCACTCCATCCCCAAACCTTCATTCCTATTGTCTCACTCACAGCTCTGGCAACTCCCCAAATCTGAATGTCTTTCTCTAACCACCACTCCCCAACTATGGTCTTACTCTATTAGAAGGTAAACTTCTTGAAGACAGGGACTTTCTCACTTTTGCCTTTCTATCCTCAGCACTTAGTACAAGGTTTGATACATAATGTTTAAAAAGTGTTTTTTATTCACTCATTCTACTTGGAGTCAGAAAAACTATGCTGGAAAAAACTGGATTTGGACCTCTTCTCTACCATTTACTAGTGGTGTGACAAGGACGCATTAACAAGTCACTGAACCTCAGTTTCCTTATTTGTAAAATAAAGAAATTTATATTGCCTCCTGTAATGTTAACGGGATTTAAGTTCTTCCTCATCCATTAATAGGCCTCAGGTGGAGCCCATTCAGGGCAGCTTGCTTAGGGGAGGCTTGCTAGTAGGAAGTCTTTCACACCTTTTGCTAATTTCTAATTAGGCACTGAGTCAAGAGGGTTGTGATGCCTTCTGGCTTTGAGAAATGTAGATATACTCTGAGTCAGTATTTTGCTTTGGGGACTTGCTTATGAGAAGGATCTTGTGATTCTCTGGTCGAGATTCTGAGTGGTCATATGTTCAGAGTTCTCCAACTGCTCAGATGTAAAGGCTCTCTCCATCCAGGGCTGTGTGTAAAGTACACAGTTGATTCATCAAGTCAGAGCCTTGTCTGTTGGTCTTTATTTCTCTGTTTGTATTTTTCTCTGAAGTTCAGGGTGTTGAATTCTCCCCTTGAGCTAGTGAATGTAAATAAAAAAGATTGTTGACCCCTTAAACAGCTATCTTTCCTAGTAAGCAGATCTAAGAACCTATGCTAGCAGCCATCCTGGGTATGCCAATGTGATTGCCACTACACCTCCCTAACAGGATTCTTATAAGGAAAGCACTTTGTAGACCCTAAAATGCTATGGGAATGTGAATTTTATTTGTATTAAAATTAATTTTAATTATTAGTAACTATTATTGTTATTTTTTAATTGTTATCACCCATAATATCTAGTACACTACTGTCAATGAAATAAGTACATCAGGGAGGAAAGAAGGCTGATAAGTCAATAATATTTCTATTTGAAGAACATCACGAAATATCTCTCCTAGTTTTATTTTAAGGAGATGTTCTAGAGAGAAGAACCCAACAAAAGTCTTTAGTGGCAGGATTTTAGGCCTCTGAGACAAACTGATGGTAAAGATACTTCTTGACAGGCCAACCCTTCTGGTATTTTTCAAGATACTCCCTGAACGTGGCTGCCCCTTTCACTGTTAGGCCAGTCTGGCACCTCACTTTTGTGCTAGAGCAAAAATTCTAGAAACACTAACAGAAGGCTAATAATTTGCATGGAGATTAGGAAAGGACAGATTGATAATAAAAATTTGTCACTTTGGCTTTATTGTTGGCTGCCCCAGGAGGGGCTGCTCTGACCAGGTGATTGCAGCTTTCCTGCCTGCTTGGTACATTTCTAGGGTGAAGAGTAGCACATACAATATTTATTGAAATCAGCCAATTTCCTTTACCCCAACTTTCCACTCCAAGCAGCTTTCACATATAATTGTGCTGCTTAACTGAAGAAAAATGTCCTAGCTCACTGACCCACATATACCAGTTTGTGGGGCAGTTAGAGTTTTCAGTGTAAATTAGCAGAATGTATTAGTAGTTTTGTGATCCAGTTTCTAGTGAATTTAGTTAGCTTGGAATAAATCAGTCACCCAGAGCTTGATCACTCCTGATAAAGTCAAGTTTCTTAACATGCCAAGCCAAGGACCATGCCAACCAGGAACCCATGCTGAACACACCAAGGTTTGGAAAGCCTGTGGGGTCCAAGCAGAGGAGCCAAACAGCTGGTGGCTCATGGGGTAACATAATCTGGATCAAGATCTAGATGAAGGTCCAAACTCTGGCTTTATTAATTACTAACTATTCTCAAGGAATATCAGAATTTGAAGAGACTTCAGTGGTGATTCAGTTATATCCATGCTTGAGCAAGAGTTCTCTCTACTATGTGCCCAAGATGACCTCCAAAGTTATATAATAGCACCTACTGATGGGGTGCTTGGGACCTATGTTTGTAATATTAGTTTGTAAAATCAATTTGTAAACTCAATTTGTAACATCAGTTTGTAAAATCAATCTGTAAAACTAGTCTGTAAAATCACATTTCCCCCTCCCCAACCTCAGAGCATTAACTCTGCCCAGCAACAACTCATGAACTGTTTATTTCTGCTTGGAACAATAACAAGCTACACCTATGAATCCTTCACTAAACCATCTATAAACATTTTAGCTTAGGCAAATGTTATCTCCCCTTAGTAAAGTGGCCAGCTGGACCCATGAATCCTTTAATGCCCTATCTATAGGTTAACTCCTTAGCCAATTATCCACGTACTGAGTCTCTGTTAGCCTTGGTTCCCAACATCCATCTTGTCAAACATGACACTGATGTGTGGCAGACTAGGCACTTCTCAGTCAGCTCTTGACCACTAGTTGACTTAGTGACCTTTAAGGCCTAAAACCACACCTCCAGGTAGTCCCCCCTTGGGCTATTTCCCAGTGAATTATGGGCAATAGCCTGCTCAGTTGACATTAAAAGTGCATGTTCTTTTAATCACTGACCATTCCTTAACTCCTCCCTAATCCCACCCTTACTCTCCTAGTTAGCATAATTGACATCTGATTAATTGCCTAGACTCCTTAAAACTATGTCTATGTCACTTTTAAGTTTGCAGGTTCTCTAAGAACTCTTGCCCGATGTACAGTGTAACAATAAACTTGAAGGTCTCCTAAGGACCCTTGCCCACTGTAAAGTAACAATAAACTTTTACAATTCTGACTCCAAGTCTGCCTGGGCCTACTGAATTCTTTTCCAGACTGAATCGCAGGCATTCTGGTCCTAGATAAGGATAAGAGTTCCTGCATAACCTATTTCCACTCCCCATCACTACCTCCAGAGTTTGTTGTGAGCATCAAGTTGTTTCTTGCTTTTTCCTCCCTCCCTCCCTCCCTCCCTTCCTTCCTTCTTTCCTTCCTTCCTTCCTTCCTTCCTTCCTTCCTTCCTTCCTTCCTTCCTTCCTTCTTTTTTCCTTCCTTCCTTCCTTCCTTCCTTCCTTCCTTCCTTCCTTCCTTCCTTCCTTCCTTCCTTCCTTCCTCCCTTCCTTTCCTCCCTTCCTTCCTTTCCTCCCTTCATTTCCTTCCTTCCTTGCTTCCTTCTTCCCTTCCTTGCTTCCTTGTTTCTTTCCTTCCTTCCTCCTTCTCTCCCTCCCTTCATTCCCTCCTTCCTTGCTTCCTTCCTTCTTCCTTCATTGCTTCCTTCCTTCCTCCTTTTCAGCAAAGGCAACCAACTACTTCTCTGGGACCCAGTGTGCTGCTCTTAATTCATAACACTCCGTCTCCCAACTCCAAGTATTTTCATTGACTGTCTCATACCTGAAATGCTCTCCATTCTCATTTCTGCTCTTAGCTTTCCTAGTTTCCCTCAAGTCTCAACTGAAGTCCCACCTTCTTCAAGAACTCTTTCCCAGCCCTCCTCAGTCTCAGTGCTGTCCCTCTGAGCTCATTCTAACTTGATCCTTTCTGTATCTTGTTTGTACATAGTTGTTTGCCTATTATCTCCCCCATCAGACTGAGCTCCTTTAGAGCAGAGATAATTTGTTGCCTTTCTTTGTGTCCCCATCAGTCATGCTTAATAAATGCTAGTTGACCTTCCGGCCTCTCATAGCAACCTCTTCTGGTCTTACTTAACTCTTATTATTGTGAAGATTTCCTTCCATCAAGCTGAAATTTGCCTCTAGAGCCAAGCAAGACAGATTTATTCCTTCTTCCATGTGGTAATTCGTCAAATAGCTGAAAACAGTTATCACATCCTTCTAGATGTCTCTCTTTTTTAGGTGAAATATCGACAGTTTCTTCAAATTCATCATTTTATGGTATTAATTCAAGGCTTCATGGTATTATCTCAAGAGCATCATGGGAGTACCTCTGCCATGTACAGACATTCCCCCATTTATCCACACCCTTACTAAAAGGTAGACCTCAGAAGCAAACACAAAACTCCAGGCACAGTTTGACTAGGGAAGAATGTAGCAATCACTTCCCTATTTAGTCAGTCAATAAATATTTAATTAAGCACTTACTCTGTGCCACAAACTGTGCTAAGCATTAAGGATACAAAAAATGGCAAAAGATAGTCGCTGTCCTCAAGAAGCTAACAATTTAATATAGGAGATCACATGAAAACAACTATGTACAAACAATCTATATACAGGCATGCCTTGTTTTATTGCACTTTGCTTTAAAGATATTACACTTTTCTATAAATTGAAGGTTTGTGGCAACCCTACATTGAGCAAGTCTATTGGTGCCATTTTTCCAATAGCACATGCTCACATTGTTTCTCTGTGTCATATTTTGGTAATTCTTGCAATATTTCAAACACTATTATTATATCTGTTATGGTGATCTGTGATCAGTGATCTTTGATCTTACTTTTGTAATTATTTTTAGGTACTATGAACTGTGCCCATATAAGATGGCTACCTTAATTGATATATGTTGCATATGTTCTGACTACTCCACAACCCAGTCATTCTCCCATCTCTCTCCCTCTCTTTGGGCCTCCCTATCCCCTGAGACAGAACAATATTGAAATTAGGCTAATTAATGACCCTACAATGACCTCTCAGTGTTAAAGTGAAAGAAAGATTCAATCAATTTAGCAAACTTTATTGTTAGCTTATTTTAAGAAACTGCCACAGCTGTCTCAACCTTCAGTAAGGACCAGTTATCAGCCATCAACATTTGAGACAAGATCTTCTACCAACAAAAAGATTATGATTTACCAAAGGTTCAGATGATGGTTAGCATTTTTTATCAATAAAGTATTAAGGTATGTACATTGTTGTTTTTTTTTTAAGACATAACAGTATTGCACACTTACTAGACTACAGTATGGTATAAACATAACTTTCATATGCACTGGGAAACCAGAAAATACATGTGACTCATTTAATTGCAGTATTTTTATACTTTATTCTGGTGGTCTGGAACCAAGCCTACAATATCTCTGAGGTATGCCTGTACAGAATATATTGGAAGTAAACAATAGGCACTTAAAAGAGGGATTGAGAAAGATTTCCCCGAAGAAGGTGGAGTTTTAGCAAAGACTTGAAGGAAGTCAAAGAAGCTAAGAAGTGGAGAAGAAGAGGGAGACCATTCCAGGTATAGGTGATAGCTAGTGAAAATGCCCAGAATCAGAAGATGGAGGGTCCTGTGTGACAAGCAAGGAGGCCAGAATCAGTAGATTGAAAAGCATAAGTGTGGGAGAAGGGAGATTGATGTCAGATTAAGAAGGATGGAAGGGTGGGGGAAGGCTAGAGTATGGATAGGCTAGTTTTTAATGTCAAACAGAGGATTTTATATCGTTTTATTCTAGAAGTGATAGGGAGCCACTAGAGTTTGCTAAATGTGTATGTGTGTGTGGGGCGGGGGGGGAGTGGATATGGTTAGGTCTTTGCTTTAGGAAAATCACTTTAGAGATCCAGTGGAGGTGGATGATGATGGGGAAAGAAAGACTTAAGGAAAGCAGAACACCAGTGGCTATTACAATAGTCCAGGTGTGAGGTGATGAGAGCCTTCACTGTGAAGGTGGCAGAGTATGTGAAGAGAAGGGGCATATTCTAGAGACATTGCAAAGGTGAAATCAGCAGGCCTTGGCAACTGATTGGATATGGGGGAGGGCGTGTGTGAGAAATAATGAGGAGTCAAGGATAATACCTAGGAAAAGCTCAACAAATTGTGGTATATGTAATGCAGTATTACTGTGTTAAAAGAAACAATGAATGAAGAAAACAGAAGCAAGGAAAAACATAAAAATGTATGTAAAGTGAAATAAGCAGAAACAAAAAAAACATATAAACAATGACTACGATAATGTAATTGCAAAGAACAACTACAGCAAAACAATTTAATCCAAATGCTTCAAAACTATAATGATCAAGATTGACCCCAATGAAGAAATAAGACCCGTTCCCCTTCTTCTTTACAAAGGTAGGGACCCATGAGTGCTGAACACTGCTTATCATGTTTTTTTTCATTATATCAAAGTTTATTTTTTCTTCCTCTTTTAAAAGTCTTTATTATAAGCTAAGTCTCCCTAGGAGGGCTTGGGGAGAAAGATACAGTGGAAATAAAGGTAATATAACAATAAAATATATCAGTAAAATGTACTTTTAAAATTTTGTCAAGTAGAGAAATTACATTATGCTTAGAAGCACTAAAGATAATAAAATTCCACCAGTACTATATATACATATTCACAAGTATACTATATACGTATCACATAATATGTATATATGCATATATATAATAAAATAATATATGTACAGTTTATGTATGTAATTATATGTTACATATATAATATAGTATTATATAGTATGTAATACTATCAAATGGCATAGTATCAAAATACTTAAAGAAAAAGCTAATTGAATTATAAGAAGAAATACACAACAAAATCATAATTGCTACAGACTTTAATGTTTACCTTTCAGTTGTAGGCAAACCTAACAACAAGAAAGAAATTCAAAACTTAGATAAATTTTTTTTAATTAGATAAGATAGACCTCTGATGATTACTGAATGGGAATCATTAGGAATATACATATAGCTCAGTTTATACGACATGTTTACAAAAATGACCTTATGATAGAGCATGAAAAACCAAATTGATAGATCACATATTTAGAGTTGAAAAGGACCTTTACAGGCCAGCCTCTCATTTACAGATGAGGAAACTAAGCCTGAGAAAGGATAAGTAACTTGCCCAGGATCACACAACTAGTAAATACATGTCTGAGGAAGGATTTGAACTCAGGTGTTCCTGACTCTAAGCCTAGAACTTTATCTGATATGCCACCTAGCTGCTAAATTCATATGCAGTTACAGAAAAGCATATTAAATACATCATTTAAGGATGGCTAGGTGGCACAGTGAGTAAATCACTTGCCCCGGAGTCAGGAGGACCAGAGTTCAGTTCCTGCCTCAGACACTTAACACCCACACAAAAAAACTAGCCATGTAACCTTGGGCAAGTTACTTAACCCCAAATGTCCTCCAAAAGGCAAAAAAAAAAATACATCATTTTTTGAATACAACATAATTAAAATTATGACTAATAAGGAGAATTTGAAGAAAGGATTAAAAGAAATGGAAATTACATATCATAATCCTAAAGAGTATTATGGGTCAAAGAACAAATTATAGAAATAATTTTCAATATTATATTTTGAAATATTTATAGAGATAATTTTATCAAAGTAAATGAAAGCAAAACATAGCTAAACTTATGGGACAATGACAAAAATTCCTAAGCAGAAAATTTATATCTCTAAATATTTCCACAATTTGTTGCAAGGGTTTCATTTTGTTTTTTATTGTTCCAGAGAAGGGCAGGAGGGAGGAGAGATAATAAAAACTTATAAAAATAAATATTTTAAAGCAACTTTATTACTAAATAGAAGCAAAAGATTGATGAATTGGACATGCAGCCTTTTAAAAATTAGAAAAACAATAAATCAAAATACACAAACACAAAAATAGAAATTGTGAAAATCAAAGAAAAGTTAAACATACTTTAAAAGTTAAAAAAAACACATGAATTAAATAAAATTAAGTTCTTTTTTTAAATGTCTCCCTCATTTTAGAGGTGAGGTTAACTGAGATACAAAGGTATTGAATGACTTACCCAATAGCTGGGCAGCTGCAGAGCTGGGATCCAGGTTATAGGAGTCATAAGAATTAGAGTTGGGAAAGGATTTTAGAAGTTATTTAACCCAATTCCCCAATTTCATGGATGAGGGAACTGAATCCCAAAGTAAAGTGAGTTGTCTAAAATTACATGAGTAGTGCATTAACAAAACTGGAATTCAAACCCTTGTCCTCTGACTGTAGATTAAATACAATGCTGATTACACATTGGGGTCTTCTGGCTAGTGGCACAATGGATAGCATGTCTGACTACAAATAAGAAGATTCCAAGTTCAACACCTGGCTGTAACCTTTAAAACAATTCATCTTTATGGTATAACTAGGTGGCATAGTCCATAGAGTTCCAAGCCTGGAGTAAAGAAGACTCATTTTTCTGACTTGAAATCTGATCTCAGACATTTACTAGCTGTGTGACCCTAGGCAAGTCATTTAACCCTGTTTGCCTCAGTTTACTCATCTGTAAAAATGAGCTAGAGAAAGAAATGCCAAACCACTTCAATATCTTTGCCAAGAAAAACCCAAATGGAGGCACAAAGAGTTGGACAGGACTGAAAAAGACTGAACAACAATAAGAGCCAGGTGTTGGGGAAGTTGTAGATACGCTTTTATCCAGGGTCCGACATAATCTGTAGGTGACCCTATCTATATTCTCCTTCTACTTTATAATCTCATCTCCCAAGGAGAGCAGCCCATAGTCCTAAGCAGTAGGCTGGGGAAAGGTGCCTGAGGCTCCAACCACCTCATAATAATACTAATACTGTACATTTGTATAGCACTTCTCAGTTTTCAAAGCATTTTCAGATAAATTATCTCATTTAAACCTCATAAAACCACTAGAGGTAGTAAAGTAGATATTAACCCCTTCAAACTCCTTTTTGTTTTTGCCTGCACCTGAGATTTCATTTGTGTAGGGAGGTAAGGAAATGCATTCTACCAAACTAATATTTGTAAGAAATCTTGGCATATGGCAGGCAATATAGAAATGCTTTTCCCTTCCCCCTTCCTTCTTCCCCTTTCTCCCTCCCACCCCAACAATGCAGATCTGAAATATTCTGCAACTCCAAGTCTTAGAGAGTTGTCTTGGACTCTGGGAGATTAAACACATTGCTCAGGCCCACAAGTCAGGGAGGGTCAGAGGCAGGATTTAAGCCCAGACCCTCTTAATTCTGAGGACTACCCTCTATCCACTACAGCATGCTGTCTCTCACCCCCTGTCTTATTTATGAGGAAACCAAAGGTCAGAAAGTCGAATGATGTGCTCAAGGTCATGTGAGCTGAGATCCAAACCTAGACCTTTGGTTCCAATTCCTAGGCTCTCTCCACAATGACATCCATACCTCAAATTGCTCATCTTCCTGCCCACCAGAGATCAAAATAGTATAGATTTAGAGCTGAAAGTGACTCAAGAGGCTGTCATCTTAAAGATGAGGAAAACAAGGCACAGATGGGTTGTGATTAGCCTAGATCAGTGAGTATGTGAGATAAGATTGGAACCTAGGTCTTTCTGCCTCCAAGTCCCATGTTCTAACCACTACATCACACAGCTTTTAATAATGATCTTGGTAAAGTTGACCCTCCAGGAAAGTAATAGGATGGAAACTCTCCCTAAGAATTCTCTCTTCCTTAAAACTATATTTCTAATTCTGTGGGCCTCTGCCAATATTCCCACTCCATTTTTGCTGCGAGGTCTGGATTGCCCCCAGAGGATAACTGGGCATTCTTCCATAGGTCTATGGGTTGACCTATGCTTTTGGCATTTTTTCAGGGGGACTGGGAGAGCCATGGCCTCCTACCCTTGGAAACTCTGTCTCACAGCCTGGCATCCTGGGGATTTGGCAGGCCTGCTTTGCTGAGGTCAATCCACCCAGACCACAGGGCAAGCCAGAGGGCGATCTATACAGCTGGAAAATTTAAAAGCAAAGTGAGTCACCCAAATGACACAACCAGCCATTGGCAGAGCAAGGAGCTGCCTTGGTTGCTGCTCTCCTAAGCTGCTTTTTAGGCTTGCCCCCGAAACCTTGGGTTAGCCTGTTTCACTTGGGCAGCTCCATGAGGAAGGTGATGAGTACCTGTGTGATTACCCCACTGTTTCTGATTCACTGATTATATCTGCAACCGAGTAGGATCAGGGTGATACTTCTGCCCAGATGTCTTCTATGTATAAAGTAAATGCCCAAGTCACTCCTCAGTCTTTATTCCCAACTTTGTGTTAAGTCCTGATCCCCAGACCAATTAATCAATAAATATTTTTAAGTGCCCACTATGTACCAGGCACTATGCTAAGTGCTAGGAATAAAAAAAAAAGGCAAAAGACAGTACCTGCCCTCAAGGAGCTTATAATCTAATGTTCTTCAGAATAGGGTCAGGGCTCAAGAGAAGCTGTTAAAAGCTATAGCCCATCCCTAACAGAACACATTCCTAGCATGAGCATATAAATAGCCTTGTTTGGCATTTAAAGCCCTTCCTGCTGGCCCGTCTCCATGCACGCTTTGGTCCAGACAAACTGGACTTCTTACTGTTGTCACTCCATCTCCTCTCTGGTCTCCATATCTTTGCACTAGCTGTTACCCATGCCTAGCATATGTCATATCCTCACATCTACTTCTCAGAATCAATAATACTAGCTAACATTTATATAGCACTGTTTTCAAAGCACTTTATAAACATTATATCATTTTATCCTCACAACAACGCTAGGAGGTAGGTATACTGCTATCCCTATTTTATAGATGAGGAAACTGAGGTCCAGAGAGGTTAAATTATTTGCCTAGGGTCACACAGTTAATAAGTACCTGAGGCCAGATTTGAACTCAGGAATTCCTGACTCTAAGTTCAAGGCTGTATACCACCTAGTAGCCTCTAGAATTCTGCTTTCCTTCAAGGATCAACTCAAGGGTAACCTTCTGCAAGATGCAGGAAACCCCCCCCCCCCCCGCCCCAGATGCTGGTACCTCCCTCTACAAAATTACCTTATACTTGGTTTATTATATTCTGTATATACTTATATGCATAAATGTTTTGGTCTCCTGTAAAATGTTAGCTCCCTTGAGGAAGGTAGGGAATGTTTCACTTTTCTCTTTATTATATCCCTGGTACCTAGTACCATTGGCACATTGTAAACATTTAATAACTCCTTGTTGACTGGTTGATAAACTACAAGTATACATCATAATCATACCACATCTCATCCCTAATAGATGATAAGATCTTTGAGGATAAGACTAGGCCAGTTTTCATCCATGGATCCCTAGTCTGTATAAGCTTTCCATGGAGTAGGTAATTGTCAAATAATTATTGAATTTAAATGAACTGGGTTTGGATTGGAGTGGAATGCCTTATACCCACCTCACTGTCACTTGTCACTCATCTTTAAAACTCTACTTAGGGCTCATGGCTTTCAGAAAACCTTCTTTGACGGATATGACCTCCTACTTTGTCTCCATGTCCCAACTAGATTGTAATTTTCTCCAGGGCAGAGGCCATGTTCCCTATTTGAAAGAATAAATCAATCATTAAATATTTAATGTTTTTTTCTTATGGAGTAGTTTAATATTGAAAGGGTCAAAAAGGCATTCTTATATAAAGAAAAAGTAATATCAACTGATATAGGATGTAAGTAGGAAAAGAACTTTGGATTAATAAAAATTTCTAAAATATGCATATGAAGAAATATAGTTGTCAGATGATATTTGAACAGTTTAGGACAGAAAATGAATTGGGGCAAATAACCTTGTAAAAGACGTTGGGTGATGCCTCATTTGTATGTGGACAGATTGATGGTTTAGCAGGTCAGAGAAAGAAATTCTATTTGTTTAAAATTGGAAAAATATGATTTTAAGAAAGATAGTTTCAGGGACACAGAATGAGATGGTAGGCCACATTGAGAATTATATAAAGCATCATAGTCCCTCAGATTTCTATTTAACTGTTTTGAGATTCAAAAAAATGAATAATCATATGAATATTTAGAGACTGAAGAATGATTAAATAAGTACAGTTTATTTTATTTTGGTGAATTGCTATCTTTATTGATTTTTACATTAAATTTTATTTTTTCAATCAATGAAAATCTAACTTTTCTTCTTCTCACCTCTTTCCCCCATTATAAGAAAGAAACACAAAGTCTATTTTATAAATATATACATGTTTATATATCTGCACGTATTCATACATATGCATATCTTTATATGCAACAGAGGTAACAGTTGGTACCTATTCCTGTACCCTCCACAAATTTAGGCCCCCCCCCTTTGTCCTGGATTTCAGACTTCTCTTGTTCCACAGCCCTGACTTGTGCTGGAATGTTCCACGTGTCTGTTCTTGGCTGAACCCCATCCGCAGTATCCATAGATCTCCCTGTCTCCTTATGCCTACCTGGACTGGAAAAATGGCTCCCTCTTTTTTTTTCTTGGATTTCCTGATCAAGACTAGATCTGGTAAATTTTCTAAATGTTTGGCAGAGTCATGGAAGAAAGCTTGGGTGTACTTCTTCCTGTTCCCCTCCCATTTTGACTCTACCTCTCTTACTTTTTAATGAAAAGATTTGTCTCTAAGACATTAAAAAAATTTAGAAGGCTGAGACTTGGACTGAAGAGTGAAAAACTGACAAGTAAAGATTGAAGAAACAGAAGAGAGATGAAAAACATTTCTGTCAGAGATGTGTGTGAAGAAGTAGCAGCTGAAGCAGTCGTGATGGAGACTTTAACTCCATAATATTTTTTACTGGGGAGAGAGAGGCTCACCTATATCAAACAAGAGTTTCAGTTACGTGTATTACCCCTCAGCCTCCTCTAGAACTTTAAGAGAGATGAAGCTTTTCAGAAATCCCTTTTGCTTTTCTTTGCCCCATCCCATACCTCCAAGGTTTAAGAGACAAAAGGAAAAGGGGGAAAGATAGGTTTTACAACTGCTCCTGATGATGCCAAGGTTTAATTAGATGATCCAGAATCATGGTGAGTAACTATCTGGCTAAACTTGTTCCTCAGAGAGTCCATTTGAGCTGTGAGCTCTGTTTTTACTACAATCTGATTGGACAATACAGTATCCTGGTAAGTGAAGATCTGGCTGCATTTAATCTCCCTTGCCTGGAAAGCACCAATTTGATGAACTTTGCAGTTCTCTAGCTTAAAGGGGATGGCTATCCAACAAAAAGCACTTTGTAAGTGCCTTTTAAAGGATTATTATAATTTTTAAAAGGATTTGCCTAATTAGAAGCTATGAGGACCAGGAGTCCAGTAGTTCAGAGGGAAGCAATTTCAACTAATGCAGATGTTCCTAAATAATTAATGACATCACTGTGAGAGCTGTGAGTTGCCTTAAGCCCATGGGTTTTTACTCCCTCATGTGCCATTCGTGTCATTCGATTTTCTCCAAATAGTGAGTACATTGGTAGAAGAGTATGACTCAGCTTTATGTGTACATCATGACATATTTTATTATTCATGGTCTTGCTTTAATATATAGGCACCTATAATATTATTCCTTTGGCACTCATTTGTGTTTTGCTAAGGAAATGGTTATGTTTAAAATCTAAAAGAGTCGTTATTGAGAGTTGAGAGCGGATGGTTTATGTAAATAGAAACATATTTGTAGGGGCTCAAGAACTAAAGTGGTAAGTTGAGTGGATTCCCTCCAATAGGGTTAACCCCTTGGACCCCGATAGCACTTTAGTGTAACCAAATGGTGATGGTCCAGCTCTGGGAATCTAGATCTGCTAGTCTGAGAACAGGATAGACTAAGCCAGTCAACAGAAAGAGTAAGTAGGTGTCCACATTCTAAAGTGAGATGTATGAGGTGCCACAGAGGGTGTAGATACTTCATACTCCAGCCATTATTACAGTAGCATCTTATATTCTACAGACACTGGGCCAACTCTCTGGATTTTCTGGGAAAATCCCTTCAAGAAAAGTCAGGTGTCCTCTGACTCCAGCCAGACTTCACTTTATTCCCAGGTCATCTTCTAGCTGACTTCCTTGGCCCCCAACCACGGGGCTCAACTCTGTCTTGGGTGACTTAACCCTTTCTGTTCTGGACCTACTACCCTCTGGACCAGCATTGTACTGATTTCTGAATTCCTCACTGTGGTCCACTATGTTGGGAGAGGCCAGCTCAGTCAATGCTTTCTTTAATCCCTGGCCATCTCCTCCTCTCTTCCTTTTCCATCCCAGCTCCCAATTCTGGAATGATAATCAATCCAATACTGCATTGACTAATGGAAGGGGTGTGTCAGCTACTCCTCTGGCTCCACTCCCCATCTCACTAAGTACTAAACCCAAAATACCACACACTCCCAAGTGGTACAGCAGCACCACAGTGCTGCACTTCAAGACGAGAAGGCCTGAGTTTGAATCCTGCCACAGACTTATCATTATCATCATCATAACAGCTAGGATTTATATAGTGCCTACTATGTGCTGGGTGCTATGCAAATATTATTGCATTTGATCCTCACAACAACCCTGGGAGGTAAATGTGTTATTACTCCTATTTCACAGCTGAGAAAACTGAGGTAAACAGAGCTTATGTTTCTGTTTTTGACACTGGATTTGAATTCAGGTCTTCCTGACTTCAAGCCCAGCACTCTATCCTATGTGCCTCCTAGCTGTGTGATCCTGGGCAGGTCATTTAACATCTCCCAACCTCAATTTTCTCATCTGTAAAATGGTGATAATAATATTGCCTACCTCACTAGTTGACTATGAGGGTTAAATGAAATAATATATGTGAAGAACCTTATCAGCTTTAGAGTTATATGAATATTAATATTCTGATTATTGGCCACTACTCTCCTTTATTTGTTATGTCTTTGAGGGCAGGAACTGTCTTCATCTTTGTATTTGGTACAGTGCATGGTAAGAGGTTAATAGATGCTTTTTTATTCATTTATTCTTTCAATGAGCCTTTAATAAAAGGCTATCCTTTCCAGCCCTGATTTTTATTCTGCTTTTGGCTTCAGAAATTGTCATTCTGTGAAACTGTGGGAAGTACAAGGAAGTCTAAAACCCATCCTATGCCCCAAGGGAGCTTAGTACCTTGTTAGAGGAGTATTTACATACACACATGAAACAAGGAGTAAACAAGATGGTGCCATACAGGCAAGTCATTTCCACTGGAGTCCTTCCCCAAAGGCCTCAAGTCATGAAGTGGACTCTGGATGGGTTTTTAAAGGCAACACCAGTGGAGCACAAGCTACAGTAGGTCCGACTAAGCTGAAAAAGCTTTGTAAAAGGTTCCTATCTCTGTCATTCTGGGATCAATTTGGCCAAGTTAGGGAGGCTCATTACCACATTAACTACAGGGGAATAAATTTAGACTGTCCTCTGAGCTACAGAGTTGTGATCTGCCAGTGAAAGCAGATCACCTATGTTGAAGAAATCACAAATACTTAAAGAACTGAAGTTAAGTTGTACCTAGTATCAGTATATAAGATGCTGTGTATTTATAAATAATAATGCAAAAAGAATTAGAGAAGAGAGAAAGCAACAGGAGGGTGGAATGATACAGTGAAAAGAGCGGTAGCTTGGGAGTCAGAGGACCCGAATTCGAGAACCCGAGTTCTAATCATGAATCTGCCATTTAAAAAGGCAGACATGGGGAGAGGAGACAGAAGTGTGGCTCTGCCATCACTACCTGTGTGGCCTTGACCAACTCATGTAATTGCTCTGGACCATGTTTTTCTCATCTGTAAAGCAATGTAGTGGGACTAGCTGACTTCTAAGGTCCGACTTTCCATCTCTGAAAACTCTATGATCTATGATTGTCATTATATTATATTATTATATTGTCATTAGGGAATGTTTCACTGCTTTAACAGAATAGAACTTTTACAGACTGGTTGGGAAATGAAGAATACTTAGGAATACTTCCAAAGCTACAAATGCAAATTAACTTAGCATGAACTGCCTACTCATTCTGGGGGAACAGCTCAATGGGGTATTCAGAGTTGCCTGTCTCCCCGCAAAGCCCAATGCTGTCTTTGAGAGTTGTAAATAGATCTGATCACACTGTAAACTGCCCCCTTTTCTTCTCTGAATACCTAAGGCCTTCCAGTCTCAGGGGGCTGAGCACTGGTGGCTCTTGCGTGAAAAGAATTAGCTCTTGTGGAAAACATCTTGTGTTTTTCAAGCACCTCTCGCCTTTATTGATAATATATTCTGATAGTACATTCTAAACATTTAGTCACTTCAGAATTGGGATTTCTGATATTTTCCCAACTAGTAGGAATTGATCCTTGGGAAGGCCATTCAATTTGTACTTGGAAGGCTGAGTCACTTGTAACTGACCATTCAGATCAATTGAAGGGTAAACAATCAGGCTGAAATCCAGACAGAGGCAAGTGAACTCAGAATAGGACCAGAGAGAGGCCCAATAAGAAGAAGCTGGAACTAAGTAGAAATGGGGTTTTGGTGTTGAAATGAAGATTCCCTCAAAAGAATTGCCATGGATGGGTCAGAGACCACAGGTTCAGGCTGCCATGATAAATACATTTTGGTTGATATTAAGCATCATTATGTATATTTCTAGGGCATCTGGGTGGCGCAGTAAATAGAGTGCCAGGCCTGGAGTCAGGAAGACTCATTTTTCTAAGTTCAAATCTGGCCTCAGACACTAGCTTTGTGGCCCTAGGCAAGGCACTTACCCCTATTTTCTTCAGTTTCCTCTTCTATAAAATAAACTGGAGAAGGAAATGGCAAACCACTCTAGTATCTCTGCCAAGAAAACTCCAAAGTGGGTCATGAAGAGTTGGATACGATTGAAAAACAACTGAACGTCAAAATGCATATTTCTCAAATTCACATTTTGCAATTTTCGCTTTATATATTGGCAGCACCAACTTAGCCCTTAGACAAAGAAGTCACTCCTCTTCCAGTGTGTAAAGAGTTCAGGACCCTCCCTGTTCCATTAAGTGAAGAAACCCCAGAGAGGCTAAATCCCCTGAATCACACTCTGAAGTAGTCCTGTAGTAATTGTTCAAAGTCCCTTTGGAAGTTTGAATATCTATTATTTGTCAATCCCCCCAAATTCTGCCTCACATCTAAAAATCAGCACTGGGCCCCAGGTCCAGGCTCCCTGTTGCCTCTTTTCCTGACAGTGCTTGACCCTGGTAAGAACACTTTGACAAACTACCAAACTTGGCTGGCTTAGCACCTCCTAGCAAGCCCCTAGAAGCCCCAGTGGTCTTATTTTCCATAGTCCCTGCCTGCCATGTTTTGTGAGTACTTTCCCTCAATAAAGGATGCTTACCTTACCTTCTCTCTGCTAACTCCCATTTCATGTTGAGTTCTGTCTTGGAGGGCTCGATTTTCCCTGGTACTTCATCTTGGAATCCTAAACCCTCAGGATTAAGTCAAATTACATTAAGTCAGGGTAGGAGATGTGGGACATGGGTTCTGAAATTCTACCATTGGAGACTCAGTCCTTTGGCTTAAGCATAGTACTCTCCATACAAACATCTCTTAAATTGTGAACACTTGTAGAATGGGTAACTCTTTATCACTGATGACCTATGTGTTTAACAGCTTCTTTTTCCCTTTGACATCAGGAGCCCAGACAGCAGAGGTAATAAATGAGGATATTGCTGAGCAGATAGGTCACTTAGGATAGGTGCTGGAGGAGGAAGACAGAGGTCCCAAGGATTCAACCTAGAGTTGCCCTGTGCTGTGCAGAATCAGGCAATGAGGTAGAAATAGGCAATGTGAGGCCCTAATGAGGCTTTTCTCTTCTCAAATGCAAATTGCTAAGGGGTTGCCATATGAATTAAATTTTTCTAACTAGGTAAGCTTACAGAATGAGAGGCCTTCAAGGGATTCATAGCAGCAATTTCCAACCTTCGGTTGTTGACACTCCAAGGTGTCTGTGGCTACCATAAGGTAACCTCAAAAATAAAGGAACTTTATTTCCCTAGATGTTTCAAGCCCTAGTGATTTAATAGATACAGGCTCTTTCTCCTCAGATAAGTAAATACAAAAGTATTTAGCATATGTAAAGCAGTTTGCTTTAGGGAACACAAAATAAAAATTTGATAGTCCCTGCCCACAAAGGGATTACATTCTAATAAGGGGAAATAATACATATAGAGGAGTGGTATTGAGGGGAGATATTGGGGTCAATGGAATCATTGGAGTAGTGATCTAACACAGGGTAGTCATTTGCCACGTCCTTTCCATAGGCAGAGATAATACTATTAATCGTATTAGTATTTGCAGAGCAAGAAGTAAGGAGGTGGGTAAGAAGGGGGCAAAAGAGGGGAGCCTGCATAGTAATCCACATATCAGGGCAGATGGTTAGATGGCCAAGATGGACAGCTGGATGGGATGTGAAGCATGATCTGGGGTGAACAGATATGATGAGAACTAGCCAAATTAACTCATCCTGCTAATCAAGATGGCTCCCTCCTCAGGGCCTTCCCTGAAGAGCTCCAAAGTTGAGCAGATGAATTCTTCTGCCACCCCACTTACCCACACCCACATAAACACTTTGGGGCATACGTTCTGTAGAAGGAGCTAGGAAAATGAAAAACTGGCCCAAATGTATGGTAACTGCCTCCAAACCCACTGTGTACCTTCCAAACTCATATTGATCTGATCAGTCACAGCCAATGGTGCTGAAGCCACACACAGTCCAAGTCTTTCCAGCTTGGTTGGCACTGCCCCAGCTTGTCCTCTACTGGCTTAGCCTTCCAAGGACCCAGAATCTCCTTCATGCCATGATGAGGAATCAGAGCAAGATTTTAGTGGAGAAAAGTGAACTGAAAACATCCCCCCCCTTTTATTTTTAATGTAATGCTGTTAGAAGGTATTGTCAGATCTGAAAATAAAGGACCAAAATGTCACAGAGGTTATTCAACCACTGCCAACTCAAAATAAAATAAAATACTAGAGAGCTCATATAGGTTATCACGACTGCTCTAAGAAACTATTAAGAAACAAAATAAAATTAAAAAAAATTTTTTTAAAGTCCAACAGCAGTCATAAGCAAAAAGCCTAGAGTTATGTGTGTGCAATTTGGTAATGATTCAAGTTTTTAAACCTTGGTTTGCTACATGCATTTGTCCTCGCTTGAGCTGAAGCATTACGTGGGTGCAAGGTATGCAACATCAATCATGCCTTCTCAGCTTTGTTAAATGTCAGACATAAAGAGAATCCAACTGCCCAACCCCAATACGTTTGAAACATCTGGTTTTCCTTCATCTTCTTTCACAATAGCCTAGTTTCTCTGAGTGTTTTTCTTCCCACAAGTTTACTGATAACAGCCACAAGAAGCATCCTTTGGGGAAGCATGTTCTGGTTTGTTATGAAACCTGATCCTACAAGACACCCATCCTCAATGAACCTCTAGAAACAGGGTTTTCAGAGACTTCTCCAAGCAAGACAGCAGGTGGGAGCATCATAAAATATTCATGAAGTCAAAGAAGTTACCACATTTGTGCCTAAAGAGATGAGAAAGAGGGGTGGCTAGGTGGCACAGTGAGTAGAGTACCAGCCCTGCAGTAAGGAGGACCTGTGCTCAAATCCAGCCTCAGACACTTAACACTTACTAGCTGTGTGACCTTGGGCAAGTCACTTAACCCCAATGGCCTTCCAAAAAGCAAAAAAAAAATTTTTTTTTAAGAGAGATGAGAAAGATAGACAATCAAACATGGGAGGCTGAAGAAATGAACCACCTAGGAAAAATAATCAGAATGGAGACTTTCAATGGACAAGTACTGAGGTCATCCCACCCTACCCCCAAGTCCCATGGGGCATGCTCAGAGCTGCTCTCTCTGCTTCCCACAGTACTCTAGCAGTGAGGAAAGCTTTGGGGACTGCTTTTGGACATGTTTTAGAATTAAATGATGGATTGTTCTTGTTTAGTTGTTTCCAACTCTTTCTGACCCTATTTGGGTTTTCTTGGCAAAGATACTACAGTGCTTTTGCCTTTTCCTTTTCCAGTTCATTTTATGGATGAGAAAACAGAGACAAACAGGGTTAAGTGACTTGCCCAAGGTCATACAGCTAGTAAGTATCAAGTGTTTGAGGTAGGATTTCAACTCAGATCCTCCTGACTCCAGGCCAGTGCTCTATTCACTGAGCCATCTAGCTGCCCCTCCCATACCTTCCTGAAGAGGGGCAGGAGGGTGGATGCTGGGCTTTTAACTAAAAAAAAGCTTCCCTCTTTTCTCCCCTTCTGGCAAGTAGTATATTCTATCTCTAGCTTTCTTGTGAGGGAGGTGAAGGAAAAAGGCTCACTGGATGCTGCATTCACTCAAAAAGAATCATGTAGAGAAGACCTGAAGGACATTATAGAATAGCATTTTGGGATTGGCCCAATGTGTTCCATCAGCCACAAAGGTTGACAATGGGAACCCCTTTTAAAAAACAAAAAGAAGTTGTTGTGAACCCCTCAGGGCAATTTAGTATAATGCTCCTAATATTCTGCAGTTATTTATTACTTAAGGAGTGCTTAAAGAACTTTTAGGGGCAGTTAGATCACTCTGTGGGTAAATAGAGCATCGGACTTGGAATCAGGAAGACTCATTTTCATGAGTTCAAATCCTGCCTCAGGTACTTACTAGCTGTGTGACCCTGGTCAAGTCACTTAATCTTGTTTGCCTCTGTTTCCTCATCTGTAAAATGAACTGGAGAAGGAAATTGCAAACCATTCTAGTACCTTTGCCAAGAAAAACCCAAATGGGATCATGGAGAGTCAGACACAACTGAAATGACTTGGTAACAACAAAGAACTTTTAGTAAGAACCCCAGTAAAAAAAAAAAAAATAACCACCAGTATAATAGAAAGAGCACTAGCTCTCCAGCCCAAAGACCTGGGTTTGGAATGTTGATTTTACCATTTAATATGTCTGTGACTTCAGGTAAATTACTTGGGCTTCAGTTTCCTCTTTTATAGGAGGCTGATCTCCTCTCATCTCTAAACACTTTGATCCCATGTGTGCCCTAAGGCATCGATTCTGTCTTACAGCATCAGTGTCTAGACAGGTTTAAGATGGCATCCTTGGGGCATCCTTGAGGGCTCAAGAAGTTTTCTGTTCTGGCCCTCTGGCCCAGAACAGAAAAGATGTGTTCAGTTCACTGGGAAATGGAAGCAGAGGAGAGATGCTTCCATAGATTAGCCCGATGCACAATAAAAGTCAGCAGAGGAGCTGGGAATTATTTTGCCCTGATCCCTTGATCTCAGTACTCAGTCCCATAAACAGCACTGCCTAACTGGAGTCAGGCTTTGGAATGTGACTTATTACCATGGAAACAACCACCCCCACTTTCAAGTTGCAAAACATCTGGTCAGGACCCAGCTGGGCCAGGGGAATAAAAATAAGAAATTAAAGGCCATCTTTGTGGTTTTTGACACAGCCCTTGCTGAATTTCATCTGGAAAAGAAATATAGAAAGAATGAGAAAAAGGGATGGAGAGGGGAATTTGATGTGGGTTGTCTGTGGAGTTAGGGTGTTAATTTCCTTCTACTACCCCCACAAAATTAAGAGCTAGATTACAAACGTCCTGAATCAAGCAAAGGGACAGACAGTGGGAAGGATGTAGGGCCTTATGTGAGGCTAAGGAGAATTAAACCCTTTCATAGTTTGGTTAACCATAATCTGAAGGACTGGGACTGTGCATCATTAAACAGCAAAGTAAGAGAATTCTGAGGCTGGTTTTAGGGATTAGTCCTTGGAGTAATGAAAATGAAACCAAGAAACAGTCCTTGACAATGGGAATATACATTGGACTATGGAATATGTAAAAGTACAAAGAAGTGTACTGAGAAAAGATTGATTCTATACCTTTGAGGTGGAGGAAGGTAGAGGTAGGCATATAAATGTTGTTAAACAGCCCAGTGCCATGGTGATTTCTCTATTCCTGGTGCCTTCCTCCCAGACCCCTTGAAATGATAGCATTGCCTCTTGGCTCTTGCTTCCCTCCATTTTAATTAATGACCTCGGGATGACCTTCAGGGCCAGGGGAGGGGTGCTAACTGGGGAGGAGAGACCCTGGTTTGCCCTAGACTCCCTTAAAGACTGTGTAGTCAGAACTCTGAATGTTATGAGGGGGCCTTATTACTTTCCTGACTCATCTATCTTAACCCCGGGCATTAGAACCAGTCTAGGACCTGGCTCTAGCTGGAATGACTCTTTCAGACAAGCTAAACATAATGGTTAATTCACTGAGACTACACATGGTCCCTAGAGTAGGTCCTGAGGCTGCCCTAGTTTGAAGGCCAAAGACGCTCAGAATTCTGCATATAGGAATCTGACTGTGGGGCCTGCACGGGGAGAAGCCAGTTGGTAAGTCATTTGGAAGTTCCATGGCATGGATAGCAATCCTCTTAGGTAGAAGAGGCCTTTATACTATTGTGACATACCCCAGCTCAATAAAAACCTATCAAACTCTATTTGGAAGTGAAAAGGGAGCTGGAGTACATGTCAGAGTGCAGTTGTCATATTCTCCATGTGGCTGACTCTGAACCAAATTAGACTCAACATCCCATCCCCGGTGCTCTCTAAGCCAACAGGCCCGAAGAGTGGGAAGGGTATTCATAACTCTGATGCACAGATTGGGCAACAGGACTGTATTTAAGTCACACAACTACTCCCAGATGGTCTGGAAATGAGGCCGAAGCCATCAATAGTGCTGGGGTTTTCCTTTTGTGGTAGCTAAATACCTAATAACAATTAAGCCAGAAGGCTAAGGGACAAACGTTTTCCTAGAAACACATGACCCTCTTGTAATCTGTCACTGTTCAACCACGAGCTCACTCCTGCATGCTCTGGATTACGGGCATCCTCATGGCCAGGGATGACATTACAAACCACAAACACTTCTGTTTGTTTGTTTTTGTGGTCACCATGTCCCCAGGAGCCCTCTAGATATCAGTTACTCCCCAGGCTTCCTTCCTTCCCTCCTTTTCTGTTCTTCTAGGGAGAGGAGGCAGGAATAAAAGAGAGGGATCACTGCAGACTAATGTGAACACTGACAGATATCATGCCACATGGGATTTGTTTGGTATCTTCACTCTTCTTGATGTTACCAAGTTCTCCTCACCATGCTTATTGGTTCCTTGGCTTTCTGTGACTCACTCATGACTTAGGACTTGCTGGCATAAGATTTCTTCCACCCAAAGATCTGACCAGCAGCCTTCCACCCTCCACCCCCAAATGTAACAGCAAATTACTACTCTCTGTGTGAAGCAGTGCCAGCTGCCAAAGCTCTATCAATAGCCCACAAGGTGGCTAAAGGTAGCAGGCTCCGTGCTATGCTGTTTTCTCTTGCTTATCTGATTTGGATTTCAGAAGGAGGTGGGTAGATTAATCTAGTTGTATTACACAGGAATCAAAAAAGCAACAATGCCCCACCATTGTGTGGTTTGTCGCATCATTAGCCTATCATTGCCAATCTAGCTTCCTGACATTGGATCCTTTCTGTTCCCCTCAATGAGTGCTGACAGAGGGCTTCTTATCTGCTCAGACTCGCTGTAGCTCTGGAAGCTGCAAATAGTCACAGGAGGAATCCATGGAGGGGCTCTAGTCCTCCAACTCAGAACTGTTTTCCTGCTTTCACAGGAATCCCCAATGACTAGTCATAGTAGGAACTCGAAAAATATGGAATAAATGAAAATAAGCTTTTTAAAAATCCTTTTTTGTTTTCTAGTTCTTACCCCCTTTGACCTTGTTGCAGCATCTAACACTTAACTGCTTACCTCTTCCTTGTTAAAGCTCTCTCCTCCCTTAGCTTCCATGACACTACACATATATTAAATTTGTGGATTCCCGGTGGCTTAGAACAGTCCCTTATCCTTAGAGAGCAATGGAGAAATATGCAGTTAAGTTTAATTGGAATTTTATTCAACTACATTTACTTCTATAGTTTCCTTTCTCATATTGCTATCCTCTTAATTTTGAGAAGAAAACTTTTTCCTCAAAGTACTTTCTCCCCTGGCAAGCTGATTGTCAATCACAACAGCCCCAAACTTCTCAAGATGTCCCTGTGGTGAATGATCACAGTGCCAAGGTGGAATTTTTTTAGCATTTTAACCAACAAATCCTAATAATATTTACATATCTATGCTATTTAGGGCAATGGTCACCAAATGTTTTTTATGGTGTCCCCATCAGTGGGCAGCTAGGTGGCAAAATGGATACAGTGCTGGTCCTGGAGTCGGGAAGACTCCTCTTCCTGAGTTTAAATCTGGCCTCAGACACTGTGTGACCCTGGGCAAGTCATTTAACCCTATTTGCCTCCCTGTCCTCATGTATAAAATGAGCTGGAGAAGGAAATGGCAAAAGCTCTCCAGTATCTTTGTCCCAAATGGGATCACAGAGAGTTGGACACAAGTGGAAAACAGCAAAACAACCCCATTTGTAAAAACAAATCCCCGCCCAAAACAAAAACATTTTGAGCACATATTTCCCATTGTGTATATATTTACTTATTAATAAGTGCATATATTATCATATTAATATAAACATATTAAACGTGCAAAATGGGAATTAAAAAGGAATAAAAAAAGATGAAATAACATAAGGTGTCTCTTAATGCAGTTCTAAACTACTTTAAGCTACTAAAGGTTCAAACTGCCCTAAAACTTTTGGGACAAACTCTGCTTAATCCTGGAGCATTGATGTTCATTGAATAGGGGAGTGCTTGGGATCGGATTTGTGCTTGAGGAAAATCATTTCAGCAGCTATGTGGAGGAGGACTGGAGAAGAAATGAACTTAATGAGAGGAGACCAACTAGGAGACTACTACATTAGCCTAGGTGAAATCTTGAACTAGGGTGATATTGGTCTGAGTACAGAGGAAGGGACTTGTTCAGTCATTTTCAGTTGTGTCTGAAATCATCATGGCCCCATTTGGGGTTTTCTTGGCAAAGATACTGGAGTGGTTTGCCATTTCCTTCTCTACTCATTTTACAGATGAGGAAACTGAAGCAAACAGGGTTAAGTGACTTGTCCAGGGTCACTCAGCTAGTAAGTGTCTGAGGTCAGATTTGAACATAGAAAGATGAATCTTTCTGACTCCAAGTCTGCCACTCTATCCACTGCATCATCTAAGTGCCCAGAGAAGGGGACATACTGAAATATGGAGGAAGAAAAAAGATCTGTCAATCTAATGAATTGTGGGGAGTGAGTGAAAAGAAGCAGTAGCAGAGTTTCCAGAGTTTGTGACCCTAGGTGACTAGGAGGAGGGTGGTAGCCCTTGCAGAAATAGGGAAGATTGTAAGAGGGGGATTTGGGCTGCAGGAGGCTCCAGAGTGAAGGGCCTGCCCCCTATGACAGGCCTATCTCAGCCACATCACAGGTAGCGTGGAGCGGGGGAAAGGACATTGACTTGCCATCAGTCAGAATAATCTGGTTCTTAGGTCTGATCTGATGGCAGGGAATGGGTATGATGGGGCATCAGATTCTCCAGTGGTGCCTGCACAGCTGCTATGGTGTATACCTAGGTAGGGAGCTTATGCATCAAGGGAGGGAGGTCATGGAGAAGTACAGGGGAACAAGTGTAGGTGCAGTTATATTAGAGATAAACCCCATGAATGGCCATCTTGGGGAGTGTGAAATGTGACCCCTTTTCTTACCTTCCAACTGGCTGATTACATATCACTTGGGCCTAGACCATGGTCCCTACTTTAGAGACCACCTACTTAGAACATTATTTATTGTCCTTGCTATTGGGTTAGGTGGGGTGGTGAGGGAGCCTAGATCATTGTCTAAGGAAACCACATGAAGTGGTAGAAGGAGGGTTGAACTTGAAATCAGGAAGAATGCTTCAAATCCTGCCTCTGACATTATTTACTAGTTATATGACCGTGGAAAACATACTTAACTTTTCTGAGCATCGGTTTTTCTCATCTGTAAAATGGAGACCACAATATCACAATAGCACTTCACAAACTTGTTGTGAAGTCCAAATGTAAGTGCTTTGCAAACTTTAAAGTGCCTGATAAATGTCAATTGTTATATCTATAGTTTATGAAAACAGTCATTTTTGCAAATTGAAAGTATAGTTGGAGCACCGTCCTGACTTTCTGGAGGCAGATTAAATTCTTGGCTTTGGTACCATAAAGGGGTATGGCCACCCCTTATTGTCTTTGGGAACTACATCTCCCAGAATCCTATAAAAAGTACAGCAACTCTTGGTATACCCAGTGTAGAGGAAGAATAGGAGTCTTACTGCGGAGGAGACGAGGGCTCAAGCTCAGGGTGTAAGGAGAAATGAGATGCTCTGGCACTTCATCGATCTCGCTGCTGAGACCGGAAGTATGAACTCTGCAATGCATCCCTTCTCTTGAGCTGAGGGGGAACAGCTGCCCTCTCTGTAGTCCCCAGTTCTTATGGAGACTCTTTACCATGAGAGGCCTTAACCTGTGGTACCATGCCTGAAAAACCCACACATCTAATGCTGCTGCTACAGGCAGCCTGTGGGACCTTGTATACCCAGTGCCACTTGTATGATGGCAACCTAATGTCCTGCCATGAATGACTTAATGTACTCTGCTCCTGCTGGGTCTCAGAGGTGGCGAGAAAAGCCTAAAATGACTAATCAGCCACTGAGACCAACATTCCCCAGAGAACGTAGATGGGGAGATGGTAGCTTTGAGAATGGATGATGAGAGAGAATATTCACTGCTGGATTTAACATCTTGTTGTTATTCTTTAAGTAAATGTGCTTTGTTTTCCTCTAATGTCATGGCATTTTGCTGGGCAGGAGAGATTCAATGGAAATGGGGGTTCATGAGCAGTAGATAGAAATACACAATTATCCCTTGAGTCCTATGGACCTGGGAATAGTCCAAAGGGGGCAGGTGAGGGGTCCTGGGGACAGCTAGGTGGCACAGCGGATAGAGCACTGGGCTTGGAACCAGGAAGATACATCTTCTTGAGTTCAAATCTGGCCTCAGACACTTCCTAGCTGTGTGACCCTGGGCAAGTCACTTAACCCTGTTTGCCTCAGTTTGCTATCTGTAAAATGAACTGGAGAAGGACATGACAAACTACTCCAATATCTTTGCCAAGAAAACCCCAAGTGGGGTCATGAAGAGTTAATTGAAATGACTCAGAAACAAGGGGCCCTGAATACTATCCTACGTTTGAAGTTCTATGATGCTCTGTAGCAGGTAGCGTAGGACAATGAAGAGGAAACTGACTTGCCATCAGTCAGAATAATCTGGTCCTTAGTCCTTATACTTTCTTGCTATTTAACCCTAGTAAAGCCTCAGTTATCTTATCTGTAAAATGGATATATTAATGCATCCTCAGAATTGTTGTGGCCTCAAAAGCTAAGAATAATAGCTAACATTTATATAGTGCTAACCTTATGCCAAGTACTTCACAAGTATCTCATTTGATCCTCCCAATAACATTGGGAGGTAGGTGCCCTTATCACACTTATTTTACAGGTGAGGAAATTGAAACAAACAGAGCTCAAGTGATTTGCCTAGGGCCACAGAGTTAGTAAGTGTCTGAGGCCACATTTGAACTCAGGTCTTCTGAACTTCAGGCCCAGCACTCTATCCAATGTACTACCTAGCCGACTCAAAAGAGAAACTGTATATAAAACATTTTCTAGTATACATGAGGTCATCATCACTAGATAGAGGTGAGTAGCTATAATTCAAGGATAATATAAAAGAAAGGGGAAAGAGATTCTTTTGTGCTCTCCCTCTGACCTGGAAGGATTTTTTTAAATTATTAATAAAAAGACAGGATTTTAAACTTTTAAAAGTTGACCCAATTACTGGGGGCTAAATATACCAAGCATTTTAGTAATTAATAATAGCTTTAGATTAAATCATATTACATGTAAATGATTATGAATACCCTTTAAAATTCTGATCACTATCTGACCTAGTGGGAGAAGAGAGGAGAAAATCATGTTGCATTACCTGGATTCATGCTCTCATACCAATGTCAGAGACATCTATTCCCATCCTTCCACCTCCTCCCCACCCCCCTTCCCTCCTCCACTGTGGATACTTCTTTTACCAGTAAAATACATCTAGGAAGCTGGGGGGAGAAGGGATTTGTATAAGTAAATGTGATAAATTAGTCCCTTCAGCTAAGCTGAATAATAGTAATCTTATTCAGCATGCACATTAATTAATTACCTGATATGTAACAGGGTCTTAATGGAATCTTTCAAATGGATCCATAATTTCATGTTTTGTGATAGTGTGTCATTGGACAGCAGTTATTATGGTGGTTGATATAACCCAGAACTGCTGTTCTAAAAGTGTGGTCCATGGAGCCCTGGGGCCCTCAAAAGATCCTTTCAGGAGATTTGTAATTATTTTTTATAATAATATTAAAATGTTATTTACTTGTTAGAATACTCTGACCCTTTCCAACTGTGTATCCATGTGAGGCCAGATTTTCTTCATATACTTCAACGAAAACAATCTTATTAAAACAAACTGGCTACAGAAGCAGATATAAGAATCTAGCTATCTTCTATGAAGCCAGATGTTTAAAACTTTGCAAAATAGTGTAAAACCGTGTTACTCTCCTCACTTATTTTTTTTTTGTTTTGGAAAATACGGTTATCTTTCACTAAAAAATATTCTTTAGGTTAACATGCAATAGGATTTATTACTCTTATTTTAAAATTATGTAATAAATATATATGGAAATTTTATTGGTTTTAATTCCTTACGTGGCAGATATCAATAGATACGCCCACATAAACAAAAACTCTTCAGTGTCTTTAATACTTTATAAGAATATAAAATGGTCCTGGGATCAAAAAGTTTGAGAACTGACGTTTTATGATAACTGTCATCAAAGCACCAGCAATATGCTATTTTTCCACATGTAGTTCATAGCTCAAATTTATAGTGCTTTAAGATTTGCAAAGATGGGGCAGCCAGGTAGCACAGCGAGTAAGAGCACCGGCCCCAGAGTCGGGATGACCTGGGATCAAATCTGGGCTCTGATACTTAGTACCACACCCAGAAATAACTGGCTGTGTAACCTTGAGCAAGTTACTTAACCCCAATTGCTTAAAAAAAAATATTTGCAAAGAGTTTTAGTTATTTTATTTCGTTTGATCCTAACAACTACCCAGTGAGATAAATACTATTGATTTCTCTATTTTTTGTTGTTGTTCAGTCATTTCAGGCATGTCTTCTTCATCATGGCCCCATTTGGGGTTTTCTTGGCAAAGATATTGGACTGGTTTGTAATTTCCTTCTCCAGCTCATTTTATTGATGAAGAAGCTAGGCTAAGTGACTTGCCCAGGGTCACACAGCTAGTAAGTGTCTGAGGCCAGCTTTGAACTCAAGAAGACGAATCTTCCTGGTTCCAGGCCTGGCATGCTATTTGTTGTGCTACCTAGCTATTTTAGAGATGAGAAAATGAAGGTCCACAGAAGTTAGGTGATCTGGGCAGTGTCATACAAGACTCAGGGTCAGCAAGTATCTGAGTCAGGATTCGAACTGACATCTTCCCTGGGTCTACATCCAGAACTCTATCTGCTATGCCACATTGTTCTCACCTTCTCATGGCTGCTTCAAAGCAACACTTCCTTCCCCTGTCAAGTGGTTTGTGTATGTTGTTGACATCTTCTTAGGATCTTTACATATCATTAATGGGATATCTGGTAGCATGCTTTCCATCCCACTGAATTCTAATACAAATTATTGCCATTTAATTGCCATGAAACACATTCGACGTAGAATTGTGACATTCCAAGCTTTCATAGCTTCTTTGCTACCTCTTCCATCAGTATGATGGATCTCGCCATGATTGACCTTTCCCCCTAAGGTTTGGCAAGGAGGGATAGTCACTTGCACATTTCACCCAGATGCTATCAAGCCTGTTCTACACTGGTCCAGAGACACAATGTCTTCTATCCTGACCTTCCCAGTGGGAAATAAAAGAATTGGAATGCTCCAACTAACACTCTCCAGATTAAACCTGGACCCAGTCAATTTCCCTTTAGATTATGTTACTGAGTTTGTCACTTATTCTCCAGTCTTGGAGATGAGATCATTTAGTTCAGGCTGGGTGTGGTGGGTGGTGATGCCACCAGTGCTGGTGACTTCATATGCCTTGTTCTTTGTAGAGCTCTATTGCTCAGGGATATGGATCGCTTTACCCACGATAGCCTCCTTCAATTCAATGCTCTACTGTCCTTGGAAGGTTCCACATATGAACTTTGTCAGGTCCCAAAATATTGGTGTCATTTAGTAGTTTTTTCTAGACCAGGCTTTCTTAATCTGCTAAAGTAGAAAATTTACAGACTGGGTACTAGGATTGTTCAGATCGCCATGTTGTTGTCTTTCGTTCTTGAAGAGGACCAAAATGACACTACTATGTGGGCATTAAGGTACTGTGTGTCTGACTACAGTTGATTAGACCACTAGAGCTCCAAAGAGACCTCCTTGTATTTAGTCATTAAAGAATTGATTCTATTAGTCTTGGTCCTTCTGCAGACAGATTTAATCTCTGTGCGCCTCCAGTCCCAAAGCCCATCAGTATGGGACAGCCCCATGCTACACGTGTGAGGGACCTCCTTACATGTACATGTTAATATGTGACATGGGAGCCTATATCTCAATGAAGAAGAAAGAGATAGAGAGACAGACGAAAGACAAAATGACACGCAGAGAGAGAGTGTATGTAATATTCTGATAGAGAGCTGTGCCTCGTTTTTGTCTGGCACTGCGGCCTGGATTGTGGAATGCTTGTTCAAAAAATGGTGAGGAGAGGTGCCCTCCCCCATTTGCCAGGCCTTCCTCCAAGCAATAATAGCAACAAGGTTAAAAAAAGAAAAAAACTCAAACAACAAAAATCCAACCCCAGAAGTACCTACTATTTCCTTCTTTTATGTATTTTCCTATTTTCCACAAAGATTACTTAATCTTTGTGACAGGGGCATTATTCTCTATAGCCCAATAATTCCTCTGATCCTTGGTCTGCTTAATAATTGTTTAATAAAGGAGTGGGAGGAGGGGAGGCTTTTATGCCAGCTTGGTGGGAATTGTGCCAGGCTTGGTGAATGTAGCAACAGCTTTGTGAGAATTCTATCCCTGAGAATGCCACAAGTGGAGGAGGGGAGGCCCAGGCATTCCCAGGTTTCCCTACCCTGAGTACTGCTGCCACTAGAAACCAGAATTTCTAGTTCCCTCAATAAATTCAAAGTTTTTCATGATGCTAAGGAAAATGAGATCTTGGGGTGTCCAGAGGCCAGAGTGTCAATCAATAAACATTTATTAACGCCATTTTATAATATAATATATATGATATATTGTAACGCCAGGCATTGTGCTAAGCCCTGGGGATACAAAAAAAAGAGGTAAAAGATAATTCCTGCCTTCAAGGAGCTCACAATCTAATGGGGGAGACAATATGGAAGCACCTATGTACAAAGCAAGCTATAAACAGAACAAATAAGAAATAATTCAAAGGGGGAAGGAGCTGGAATTGAGAGGCTGGGGAAGGTTTCCTGTAGAAGGTGGGATTTTAATTGGGATTTAAAGGAAACCAGCAAGGGCAGTAGTCATAGTGGAGAAGGGAGAGCATTTGCGACATGGGGGAAGCCGGAGAAAATGCCCAGAGCCAAGAGATGGAGTGTCTTGTTAACAGTACATCAAGGAGCCAGTGTGATTGGATTGAAGAGGATGTATTGGGGAGTGAAGTGTAAGAAGACTAGAAAGGTAGGAGGGGGCTAGATTATGAAGGGCTTTGGACACCAAGCAGAGCATTCTGCATTTGCTCCTAGAAGCAATAGAAAGCCCCTGGAGTTATATTACATACAGGATTGCCATAATTGGACCTGCATTTTAAGAAAATCACTTTAGTGGCTAAATGGAGATTGGACTAGAGCAGACAGACTTGAAGTCATCCAACCCACCGGCAGACTGCTGCAGTAGTCCAGGTGTGAGGCGATGAGGGTCTGAGCTAGACTGATGGCAGGGTCAGAGGAGAAAAGGGGGCATATTTGAGAGATGTTCTGAAGGTGAAATTGACAAACCTTGGCCAAAGATTGGATGTGGGGGGAAGGAGAGAGTGAGGAGTCCAGGATGACTCCTATTTTGTGAATTTGAGGGACGAAGAGGATGAGATTGCCCTCCATAGTAATAGGGAAAGTGGTGGAGGTGGAGTTTACAAGGAAAGATATTGAGTTCCATTTTGGACAGATGGAGTTTAAGATGTCTGCTGGACATCCAGTTTGAGATGTGTGGAAGGCAATTGTAGATATGAGACTAGACGTCCAAATAGAATTTAGGGCAGAATAGGTAGATCTGAGAATCATTAGTATCAGACTACCCTAAGGTATACTTCACCAGTGGCCTTGGTTGTATTTCTCAATGTCTTCTAATTTCCCCATAAAGTTAGTAAGATACATCCCCCAACCCCATCCAGTCACCCACTCACCCTGCTATTTCGGCTTCCTCATCTGTAGCAGCAGCTAGCATTTATATAATGCTTTAAGATTTGTAAAGTGCTTTGCATATATCGTTTCACAACAAGCCTGGAAGGTAGGTGCTGTCAGTATCCCCATTTTACAGCTTTGGAAACTGAGGCAGATAAGAGTTAAATGACTTGCCCAGTAAAGTTAGTAAACTTAGTAAAGTTCTGAGATTTGAATTCAGGTCTTCCTGTCTTTAGGTCTGATGCTTGGTCCACTGAACCCCTTAGTGCCTTTAGCCAGTCATGATGTGACTTCTCATTTGGAATATCTCTTTCTCTAACTCTGAGGGACTAGTTTCTTTACTTAAGTTGATTGATAAGTAAAATTCTCTTTGCCATTGGTGACTTTTAATTTGTAGCCAGCTGGGTTATTTAATTAAAATACAACATCCTGGGGTTGTTGTGATGATAAGATGAGATAATACATAGAGCTATCCTTTAGAACAAAAAACTTTTTTAAAAGAGAAAAAAAAACACAATTCAGCAAAACTAATACACTGAAATGTCCTGCCACTGTGTGGGCAGGGTTTCAGACCCAAGATGGGCCTTTTCATATATATTCTTTGGGGCTGTTTGGTCATTACAATTTCACACCATTTGATTTCTGTCTTATTGTGGTCATGATGTATATTATCTGGTTCTGTTTACTTTGAATCAGTTCACATAACTCTTTCTATGTTTCTCTGAATTCATCGTAGTAATTTGTTTCTTATGTTGAAGTAATATTCCATTATATTGATGGAAAGAACTTGTTTAACCATTTCCCTGTTGATGGGCATCTACTTTATTTCCAATCCTTTGCTATTACAAAAAGTCCTGCTATAAATATTTTGTAGTATATGTGGCCTTTTGGGAGTAGATGTCTGGCAGTGGGATATTGTGATAGTAATGGCAATTAAAGATTCCCCTGTATTGGCTTGGTTTTCAAATTGATTGTATTAAAACCCAGAGTTTGTTAATCCCACCTGTGGGATGGGCTTGTTGATGTGAAAAGAAAGTCCTGAATTGGGAGGAGCTGGTGATGTAGATTTGGAGAGACAAGAGAGAGGCAGAAGTTCTTTTTGGAAGCAGCACCTCGTGGAGAGAGACTAAGAGATTGCTGGTGGCCGCTTTGAATTGCCCTGGACTTTTGAGACCTGCCCCCTGAGCTGCCAAGGACTGAGGAGACATGGCTGTTTTGCTGGTACTTTGTCTGTCTGTTTTGATGTTATTTTGCCAGATTTGTCCACTGGTGAAAGACTGTCCTGTTGAAGAAGTCCTGGAACCTGGCATTTGGTTAAGAAGGCCTGAGACTGTCCTGCAGACAGAGAGTGAATACTGTCCACTGGTGAGGGACAGTACTGAGAGTGAATACTGTCCACTGGTGAGAGACAGTACTGTTGTTGCAGGGGTCTGGAGACTGTCCGGCAGACAGAATGAATACTGTCCACTGGTGAAGGACAGTGCTGTTGTTGCAGGGGTCTGGGAGCCTTTCTGTTGGTTCAGAAGCCCTGAAGAAGGATTTTCTTGTTGTATGTTTACAGAAATCCTGGGAGAGGGCTTTGCTAATGTGTTCAGGGGTTCTAGGACTGTTCTACAGACAGAGGATAAATTCATGAAGGGACTGGCAATGTATCTTATGGCCTTGCTAAGCCTTGTCTCCCCAGGAACTAAGATTGCTGAGAACTTGCCTCGTGTCAAGATGAAGAAAAGACCTCCATTTGGGTATTAAGTGTTGTGTTTAAACTTGATGTAACTCTGGGGTAGATTCAATTGTGATCCAGGGGTGGGGAACTTTTGACCTTTTTGTGTTCTATGGTTGAGCAAATGAATGTATTTTACTTATGTTTGGAAACTAATCTCCATTTGAGAAGAGGGGCTTTGTGGTGGACTTAATTAAGGTATAGCCTAGGGGTGGAGAAGTATTTGGAACAGAGACTTTGTAATTGATTGAATGATTGGAAAGTCCTGGGGTGGGGTAGGCCTTGGAGATGATTTAATCACACTTAGTAAATGCTGTATTTTGAATGATGTCATGTTTTGATCTTCTCTGTTCTGGGTTTGTTACTGAATAAAATAGAGAGCACCTATGCTGGTATTTTGAACCTGGGAAGTTGCCTTTGCTTGGTATTACATTACAGATATCTGGTTTAAAGTGTATGAACACCTAAATCACTTTCTTGGTCTAATTCCAAACTGCTTAAAGAATGGTTGTATCAATTCATAGCTCCATAAACAATGTATTAGTGTGCCAGTTTTTTCCATAGCCCATCCAATATTACCTTGTCCATCATTATTAATAGCAGCTAAATCTTATATGGACAGCTAGGTGGTTCAATATATAGAGCCCTAGGCTCTGTAGTCTAGTCAGAGAGACCTGAGTTCAAATCCAGCCTCAGACGCTTACTAGCTGTGTGACCCTGGGCAAGTCACTTAACCCTGTTTGCCCCAGTTTCCCCATGCGTAAAATGAGGTAGAGAAGGAAATGGCAAGCCATTCCAGTGTCTCTGCCAAGAAAATCCCATATGGGGTTATGAAAAGTCAGATATGACTGAACAACTATAACAAAATTTTATACAGGACATCAATATTTATAAGGGACTTTGCATACATTAATTTATTTAACCCAATGAGGTAACTACAGATATTATTATCTCTATTTTACCAATGAGGAAAGTGATCACACAGTTGGCAAGTGGTGAAGGCAGGATTTAAATCCCAGACTCTATGATTGTAAGTCCAAAGAACATTCCACTATTCCACACTCCCTTGTATTTATTAATTAGGGCCATGATGAATCATTATGCTAACCTGGAGCAAGGGGGTTGATGAGGTTTTGAGGGCTGTGTTAAAAATTTTTAATGGAGCCCTTGAATTTTCTTGTTTGACTAAGAAACCTGAGGATAACCACCACCTCCAAAGGAGAGGACGTATGCTATTTTACTAATTTGTTAAATGAGTAAGTTGGACTAGAGGCAGTGTGGAGTAGTGGCGAGAGCACTGAACTTTGAGTCAGAAAGACCAGGGTTTGGATCTTGCATCACTAGTCATTAAATAGCTGTATGAACCTGGGCAACTCACTTTTCTAGATCTTAACTTCCTCATCTATAAAATGAGGGAGTTGGGCTTAATGATTTCTAAGGTCCCTCCCAACTCTAAATCTATGATTAATAAGTATTTATTAAGCACCTATTATGTTCCAGGCACTGTACCTACAGGTAGAGAGAAGAAAACAATCCCCACTCACAAGGAGTTTACATTCACCTTATGATCCTTTCCAATTCTAAATGACAAGCCCACAAGATGGCAGGAAGAAAATGGAGCACATTGGAGAAAAATGAATGTTTCAAGACCTGTCAGTGTCAGACACCTCAGGTTCCTCCTGACTTCTCAACTCTCACCTTCCACACCTGTTCACAGTAGTGTGAGCTTCTGCCACAGGAATGCAGGCGCCTCCCCTTGTGTCCACTGTCCCAGGACAATGGCACTGGATGCACCTCTGATGAAATAAGGGTTCTCCCTCCATCCCTAGCAGGGATGCCCTCTCTGCAGCAGCGTCTTCTCCTTCCTCATTCCCAAAGTGGCTAGTAACCTGCACTCCCTTTTTGATGGCTGGCATTACTTTTGTTCTGAAGTTCAACCTTGCCTTCAAGGCTTCTCTCCATCAGCTGTGAGGAATGTGCTTCCTCCTTTCAATTGTCCTGTTGTCATACTATTTCCTTCTCATCTCCTCCTCCTCCTCCTCTTTCCCACTGATACTTCTTTCCCCACACCCAGGAGAGACAAAAGCCCGCAGAATAGACTTGACAAATTCTAGGTCTTGCAAAGCAGTTAGCCTGGCAGAGTTTTCAGAGGATCTGGTCCCTCCCCACAACACTGGGCAGCACAGTTCAAGTTTACTCATTAGAACAATAGCCAAATGCTGGCTTCCCTTCAAAACTAGTAGTAGTAGTAGTAGTAGTAATAGTTGTAGTAGTAGCAGTAGTAATGATTGTGGTGGTGGTGGTGGTGGTGGTGGTGGTGGTAGTAGTAATGGTGACAGTAGTGGTGATAATTGAGGTAGCAGTTGTAGTAGTAATAGCAGTGGTGATGGTGGTGATAATTGTGGTAGCAGTAGTAGTAGTAGCAGCAAACAGCAGTAATAGCTAATATTTACATAATACATCATGGTTTGCAAAGTGCTTTATATATATTATCTCATTTGATTTTTCACAACAACTTTGTGGTGTTGTTATTATTAACTCCCTTTTTACAGATAAGGAAACCGAGTCTGAGAAATTAAGCAATATGCCTAGAGTCATAGAAAGAGTAAATGTCTGAGGCAGGATTGAAGTTTAGATCTTCTGGACTCCAAGTCCAGTGCCTCAGGTCTCTTCCTATTCCAGGCCATTCGTTTATACTCTAAAGATCTGAGATATAGGCCATCTTTCATTCAGCAGCCAAAGTGATTTTTCTAAAGTACACGTCTGATCCTGTTACCCACCCTACCTGTGCCCCAATACAGATACTCAATGAACTCCAGTAGTTCTATGATGTCCAATATTAAATATATTTGGAACTTAAGGTTTTTCACAACCTGGGTCCTTTCTACCTTTCAATTTTCTTATATTTTCCTCTCTCCCCTCTTTGCACTCAACAATCCAGCTTCAGTGGCCTATTTGCTATTTCTCCTACACAGCATGCCAGCATTTTTCCCTGGCTGTCCCCAATGTGTAGAATGCTTTCCCTTTGTCTCTTGATTTCCCTGGCTTCCTTCAAGACTCAGTAGTTATTGCTTTCCTTCTGACATTACCTTCCATTTACACTCTGTGTGTACACACATATGTGTATACATAGATACATGCATATATAAATGTAGCTTTGTGTATGTATACATATACAATCTTATACATACATAGTTATTTACAGTTATCTTCACCATCTGGGTAGGAATTCCTTGAGAGAAGGGACATTTTGTTTTTGTCTTTCTTGTATCCCTACCCTTTAGTACAGTTTCTGGGACATAGTAAGCTCTTAATCAAGGGCTGTTGACTAACTCCTCTATCCACTACACCAACCCTCCTTCCTCCACACTCTTTTTCTTCCTAGTCTAATTAAGAAACCACTTCTGGCCCAGAGGGACAGGACTGCTATATTCACTCTCTTTTCACTAAGGGCCCTTCTGCTAAGCACCTACACATTGGATTCAATACAGTTCAGTCCTGAAGGAGCCTGGCCTCTAATGAGAGGGTTGCTAGATACCTTTTTCTCCCTCTTTGGTTCATTACCCTCCCCTTGGGGGCTAGCACCAATAGTCTCTGCTGAGCATATGCCAGTGTTAGTTGCCTCGAGTCCCAGAGCACGGCAGAACATAGTATCCCTCTTGCTCCAGGCTGGGCACTGTGAGGAAGGATGAGATTTAGGACATAGTATGAGAAAGTTTTGTGGGAGATTTCTGAGATTCCCTTTGGACGTGCCTGGACTTTTTCTTCTACCACAGGGTTCATTCCTGATCGCTTTGTCTTGTTGGGTCAAAGAATAGTAGCATTACAGATCCAGAGCTGGAGGGTACTTCAGAGTCTGTCCAGTTCCATCCCTTCATTTATAGATAAAACTAAGGCTCAGGGAAATTAAGTGTCTGGTTGTTCAGTCCTTTCACTTGTGTCTGACACTTTGTGACCACATTTGGGGTTTTCTTGGCAAAGATACTGGAGTGGTTTGCCATCTCCTTCTCTGAATCATTTTACAGATGAGGAAATAGAGGCAAACAGGGTCAAGTGACTTCCCCAGGGTCACACAATTAGTAAATATCTGAGTCTCTTGGAAGAAGATATAGTTAATTATCTGACTCCAGGCCCAGCAGTCTATCCACTGTACCACCTAGCTGGCATATCATATGAGGGATTAGGCATCAGAGGCAAGATTTTAACCCAGATCCTGACTCCAAAGCCAGTATTCTTTCCATTGTCCCATGTTGGCACAGCTTTATGAGACCTGTAAGTCAAGGCTCTTAAAATATCTACTGCCTTTTGACTATGAAATGCAAATAGAAATGAATACAGATTTTGTAAAGTAGGTGTTGGGTGTGTGGCAGAGGAATCAGTCTCATCAGACTCATGGAGATAGGTATGTGAGAGTCTCCTATTTAAAAAACTTTGGAGAATTAACTTCTAATGAGTGATCAAGTTCCAAGCCCCCTTGTTTTTGTCTCTTCTTCACCCTTCCATCTGATTTCCACTTTTTCCTACTTAGTCATTATTATGACTAAATCTACTGGGGGGCCAAAGAGGGCTAGAAGGCACAACATCCAGGATCCATAATGGAGCACTTCTGCCAGACTTCACCATTGAAGTCAACCTCAATTCCTTGCTCTCACTCACCTTACAGATTCAATCCTTGCCAAAGTTTGTCACCCCTATGTCCACAGCATCTCTCATATGGATCCTCCTCTACTCTTACAGCCACAATCCCAGTTAAGGCATTCATCACCTCTTGCCTGGACCATTGCAATAGCCCTATAACTGATCTCTCCTCTTCAAGTCTCTCCCCACACTAACGCATCCTCTACTCAGCTGCCAAGGTGATTGTGCTAAAATATATACCTGACTATGTCATCCCCACCTACCCCCTGCCCTGCTCGGTGAGCTCCAGTTGTTCCCTATTATTTCTAAGCTCAGATATAAAATCCTCTGGTTGGCATTCAAAGCTCTTCGTAAACTATTTCCTTTTCCTACCTTTCCAGTCTTCTTACACCTTACTCTCCTCTATATGCTTTATTCCAGCTATGCTAGCCTGCCTACAGTTCCTTTTACAGGACTCTCCATCTCTCAGCCTTTGCAATGACTGTTCCGCATGCCTGGAATACTCCACTCCTTCACTACTATCTCTTAGTTTTCTTGGCTTCCCTCAAGGCTCAACTGAAAGCCTGCTTCTTGAGGGGAGCTTTCTCTATTCCCCCAGCTGCTAAGGCCTTTCCTTTGAAATTATTTTCCATTTGCATTGTATATATCTTGAATATACATAGCTACTTACATGCTTTCTCTTCCATTAGAGTATATGTCCCTTGAGGGCAGACACTGTGCCCTCAAAGTACTTTTGCCTCCTTTCTTAGTATCCCCTACATTTAGCATGGTGTCTGTCAATTAACGAGTGCCTGATAAATGTCTGTTTGCCAACGAAGTCATAGGAGCTACTCAACCCTCAGAGAAGCTCCAGGACAGCAGACTTTTATGGAACCTCATGCCTACATTTAGAAATTATATCAATAGACCCAAACTCAAAAAGAAGTTGGAAAAAAGCACATAGAAAGGAAAGTCTTAAGGTATTCCTGAGCATCTGTAGTTGGAGAGTTGAACAGGATGGGTCTGATATCATGGAACACAGGATACTGAGCATGAGATGCCATCACAGGAGGCTTCGTTGTTCATGTTCGGTTTCTGAAGACATCGGAGGATGGGAAATCAGGTGTTTGACTCCTCTGGGAGAGAAATGATAGCTGGGTCTGCAGTGAATCTAATGCCAATGGGCTACAATAGACCCCCATGCTAGTCCCTGAGATGGAGACAACATGACTGACTTTTTAAACCTCATCCACCCACACACTAAAGGGTAGTCGCACCACCCTTTTCCTAGGTTTTCTTCAGGCTGTTTCTTCCCCATCCAACACCTCCCGGAGGTGTAGGAGATTGCAGATGTTTATGGGGGAGGCAAAGAATAATTCCACTACTTTATACCCTCATTCATATTGTTTTTGGTGTCTTAATTAAAAGCTTTGCTCTTGGATGTGTAGTTCTTGCATGGTCTGTGATGGAAAATAGTGGACTAATACATGCTTCACAACATTGATTTTCTTTATTTTCTTTTTTGCTTTTTGGTGGGTAATTGGGGTTAGGTTACTTGCCCAAGATCACACGGCTAGTTTTTGTATTAAGTGTCTAAGGCCAGATTTGAACTCAGGTCCTCTTGACTCCAGGGCCAATGAATGCTCTATTCACCGCACCACCTAGACATCACACAACATTGATTTTCTAAAATAGCCCACACCAAACCTTGGAAAAGTAGTAAGGGTTCTAGAAACAAAGTAGGAAGAGGATCTAGCACCATTTAGGTTAAAACCTCTAAAATACTTTGTAAATGTCCATCCTCATGTTCTGGGTCATTAATTACAGGGAAAATCACCTCATCATGGCTAATTAATGACCTTGGTCTGATATTTCCATGACCTTTGCTATCCTCCTCCAAACTCTGTCTTTATATTGGGTAGACATCCCGATAGGTTTGATCCTGTCTTCCTAAATTACTGTGCATCTAACTTGTGAACTTCTAAGTTAAGAGTGTAGCCATCTTTACAAGTATAAAGTTGTTTTTCCTTCAAGTAGACCTTCATTGGCAGTGGTTGAATGTTTCTGAAGCATTGATTGAAATAATGATTTCTCTCTTTTCTGTCTCAGGGGGCTTTGGGGAAGATGCTGGGTCTGGGTCTGTTTCTTTGGGACCTTGATTCAATGCTACAACCAACCACCTGAACTGAAGTAAGCTTCTCATCATCAAGCATGTAAAATAGCTAAATGCCACCTCCATTTAAACAATTTGAAAGGATGACAATTGGAGAGTTAGTTTGCTTTTCAAATGACATGAAAGCACATAGATTCTCTTTCCCTTAGTATCAAAGCAGATTTAAAGGAGGGGCAAGAGAGAATGAAAGGAGGAACCAGTTAATGTGTTGTAGTCATTGGTTATTGACTATTTTGTTACCATGTGGACCTGTCTAGATATGCCACTTTAGGTGAATCTAATGAGTAATTCTTCTCCTAGAACAATGGCCCCTTCTATAATTAGTCAAGTTCAGCTGAATGGGTTGGACCCAGCATTCTGCCACATTCCAAAGGGATGAGCCAACTGAAGGCTGAATATGAGAAACTCAGATCTTCAGCTGGTGGTTTAGCTTAGACATGTAAAAGTTACCTGTCTCCTGTCTCCTTTCTTTCTGATTTTTTGCCCTGGTAGAAATAGATCAGGGGAGATACAGGCATTGGTGGGTAGAAACAATGGGTAGTGGGCATTTGTAGTATACCAGCTAAGAAGGGACCTGGGCAAGCAATTCTCCAATTGAGGCAGCAGGATTTACACTAATTTGGTTATGCTAATTTGTTTCTATAAATTTGCTCAGCTAGGAGGTATGGCTTTCAACTGTCTGAGTCCACAGCTAGACTCACAAAATCCTTTCTGATCCCTTTCACCACACCACTTCCTCCAAAAGATTAATTGTTAGGCTAGAAAAAGTCATGTAAATGTGAGCCCAGTGAAGGAGCTCCTTAGGAAAAATAATCCAATTCTACCTCCAGATTCAAACAATCCCATGCCTCATCCTGCTTCATTGGTTTAATTAAAATGGACCCTTTTCCATGCAGAAGAAATGAGGAAAGATGATTTGCCCGTGAATATGCATTGCCACCAGTCTTTCTCATCAGTGCTTTGGGCTTCTAATCTTCTCCTTACTTGATACTCTGGGCTACTTCATTAAGATCCTCTGAGCCCCTTAATTCTGTGGAGGAGGCAAAGGGAAGGTTATCATCACCCACCATATTTCCTAGTCTACTTACTACCCAGATCAAACTACAAATCTAGAACAATCACTTGAATGAGTGCCTATGAAAGAAAAGGCAAAAATCAGAAAGTTGCAAGTGATTGCCTAGATTTAATGCTATGTCTGCATGAATTTTGAGGGGATAGGTTTCTGAAATAACCCACCAGTAGTCATGAAACAAGATTTGGGCATTTCATCCCAGCCAGGATGCTTATTTCTGGACTTAGGCCCAGGGTATCTCCCAATTCCTTCCTAGAATAGGGGCTTTCTTGGGTCTGAAGAACCTTGTGATCCCAGTTCGTCTGTATGCCTAACCTAGGAAAAGTAATTTTCCATTCCTTCGGTCTGAGAACCTTTGAATGCTCAACTAAGAGAAGTTCATTGACACCTTCTGACCCAGAAGTGGTTTCTCTAGGCAGTGTTCCAGGTGAGATTGGCCTGGGAATTGACATTGTGACCCCTTGGGCTGGAGTTTATCCTGGTCTAAACACCTTAACTGGAGGCCAGGAGCTGCTAAAATCAGGACAGGGCTTGCCATCTGTAGGCGTCCGTGGGGCAGGTACACCACTTAGTCCTACTGTTTCTCTCACTCCAGGAAGACACCTGTGCCCCAGGCAAGCACAGGAGTATGGTCTAAGGACCAGGAATGTTTGGTTACTAAACCCACAGCTTGAGTTCCCAGGGTACCTCCACTCCTACCATAGAAAACTGGATTATTTTAATATCTCAAGCTCCTGTGAGCTATCAGTGGTCTTTATACAGTACTAAAGGCGAGGGAAACCTGGAAGTCCTGAGCCAAAAAGTGGTTCGCTAGGGAAAGAGTGTAAGGTGGTTCCCTCTTTGTTCTCCCTACCTCAGAAGATGCCTTTCTCCAGGTTGTTGGGAAGCATAAAGATGCCGATTGACTGACTTTTGTCTAGATGTGAGATTGGGATCTTTCTAAAAAGCGCCGTCAGGCCATACAAACCAGCTTCTCAGGGTATCGGGGTGGAGAAGCCCATCTCCATAGCAACAAAGTGGTAATGTTTTTTATTTATGAAGAACCACAGCCGCCCCTAGTGTTTTTTACGAGTGTAAAACAGAAAAATCAACAGACCAGAACAAGGCTCCCTCTACAAAGAGCTGGCATTCCAGAGGTCCTATCCCAAGAAACAGGGTGTGTGTTTGTGGTATATCGAGGTTCAAAGGAACCAAAGATAGGGAATACAGTCTGCTCCTGAAGGAGGGAACAGACAATACCAGAGGTGTAGTCAGGATACTGGAGGTGGGTCAGGAGATTTGCATGGTTTCAAAGATCCAAATATGGGCACTCCCACGGCATTTTTAAATGTACATACCAGTTCCACCAGGAATGTAGTCTGCTGGGAGATGGAGTAATATCTCTGATGAATGTACCCTGGTTACCTCCCCCCCACCTCTAGAGCCAGTGATCAGGAGACCATCAGAGGCAATGAAATATAGATGGCTTCTGAAGCTCTTCCAGTCCCACCAGGTATTTCCCAATGTTTCCTTAGTGCCATGACCTTGAAGACAATGGATATGTACATTGCCCCCTGAAGAAGTCTGTATCTTTCACTTTAAAAATAATAAACAAAAGAAAAAAAATTCTTTCTTACCCAGAGCTTGGCTCTTTAGACCTAGATTGGTTTTGCTCAGACTATTAATAAACAATTCTAGGCTATTTAGAAATTATTAGAGCTATCCAGTAGTGGAATGAACCATCTAATAAATTAATCAGTTCTCCCCTCCTTAGAGGTCTTCATACTGAGGTTAAATGACAACTTGTCAATCATATTTGAGTAAAGATTCTTTTCCAGAGAACAGGTGGAACAGATGGTTGTGAAAGTCTCTTTCAACCCTAAATTTTATGATTCTTTATCAGTTACAATTCTACATTATCAGTGATGTTTCATAAGCAAAGAGACATTAACACTGTAATGGAGTAGCCATGCCATAATGATAAAATTTCCACCTTCTTACAATACAGCAGGAATATTTGTATGACTTATAGGCAGAAAGGACCCTGAAACCTGGCTCACTCTCCCCCCTCATCATCATGGCTTTCTTAGGACCAGAACAGAACTATATGATATAATCTGAAGGAGTTGAAAACTAATACCAGGCAAAGAATCTTGGAATCATATTTTCCCTCTTACAGATACTGAGCAGGTAAGCTCCAAAGTTTAGGGAAGAGTGTCACTTGTGCTCTCTATGACACTTAAGGAACTGTAGAATCAAGGAGCCAAATTCCTTCCAGAACCTAAATTGCTTTTAGGTAACACATTATTTCAGTGCATACAAGGATCTGTGATTTTATCAATGTGGCCACTCCCTCTACTGATGCAGACCACAAACCCTGTCACACCTCAGATAATCTTCATGAGTTACTATGACCAAAACAATTCATCCCCCAGTGATCACAAGTGTTGAGAATTTACACCACACTGTGGAAAGACCTTGGGAACTGGAAGAGGATAGAACCAATTGAACAGTTAGCTCCTCTTCAGTGGATTGAGCTATGGATTGGGTTCTCCATTCCGGCTTCATCTCAGACATACCTGGTAATACTATACTCCCATCTCCTGTTTTTCCATCTCTTGGAACTATAATATAATTTTCCACCTCTTGGGAACTACAATAACCATTGATTATGAAAAGGGAATGTCAAAAAAAGTTAAGAATCTTGAGGGAATGAAAAATGTAGAAGGGAAAGGAGACAAATAGTATCAGATTTCAAACTATACAACAAAGCAATGGGAGGGGGAAGGGAGAAGAACGTAGAAAAACAGGAAATTTAAACATATACATATATATCAATAGACATTTATTTTTTAAATGATTTGGTAGTGGTTAAAAATAGAGATATTGATCAATGACAGATAAGGTACATAACATACAGAAGTAAATGGACATGGTAATCTAATGTCTGATAAATCTAAGGATCATTACTTGAGTAAAGATTCACTTTTAGACAAAAACTGCTTGGGGAAAACTGAAAATCAGTTTGGCAGAAATTAAGTTTGGACCAACACCTCATAACATCTATCAAGATTAGCTCTAAATGAATACTAAATGAATGACAGATAGATAGATAGATAGATAGATAGATAGATAGATAGATAGATAGATAGATAGATAGATAGATAGATGGATAGATAGGTAGACAGCTAATATATATTAGATAGATATGTAAAAGACACATTATAAACAAATTTGAGGAACAAAGAAGAAATCTCTTTTTCAGATTTATGTTCATGACTAAATAACAGATAGTGAGAATCACAGAAGATAAAATGTGTGATATTTATTGCATAACAAATTTTAAAGTTTTTGCATAAACAAAATGAATACAGCTAAAATTAGAAAGAAAATAGTTAACCAAGGAAAAAATTCTTTGCAACAAGTTTCTCTGATAAAGGGTTCATTTCCAAGCCATATAAATAATTTTTTGAAATTTACAAAAGCCATTCCCCCATCAACAAATGGTCAAAAGATATGAATACACAATTCTCAAAACAGGAAATCCAAGCTACCAAGAGACATATGAAAAAAATGCTCCAAATCACTAATAATTATAGAAATACAAATTAAAACAATCCCAAAGTTGCTTAACACCCACCAGATTGGCAAAGTTGACAAAAATGGAAAATGAAAAATGTTGGAGATACTGCAGAAAACTGATGTGCTAATTCACTATTAGTGGGGTTATGCATTGGTAGGGCCATTCAGGAAAACAGTTAGAAACTATCCTTAGTAAAAGACTAAATTGAGCATACTGTTTGACTCAGCCATACCTCTAGTGGACTTCAATGACTCTGGAAGAGAGAGTGAGGCTGATGACTTTGTACAGCTCTGCCTCACTTAAATCCAATTCATTCTCAAGTCAAGACATCACCCTTGTGAGGTCATTGGTCCTCTTCAAGAATGAAGGATGAACAATAACCTCTACTGAGGTTACACCTCAAAGGGATCAAAGAAAGAATAAAAAATTCCATATGTAATATACATGTGAGTGTGTTTGTAGCACTTCTTTTGGGGCTAGCAAAGAACTAGAAACTAAGAGCATGCTTATAAACTGGGAAATAGCTGAATGAATTATGATACAGGGATGCAATAAAAATACTATTGTACTATAAAATGAGAAAGGGGTTGATTTCAGAAAAAAAGACTTTGGAAGACGTGAAATGACACAGAACAAAGTAAGGAGAACTAGAAAAATAATTCATACAACAACATCATAAAGACAAACAACTTTGAAAGAACTGTGAACTCTGATTAATGCAGTAACCAACCATGATTCCAAAGGTTTGATAAGGAGCCATGCTATCCTGATAGAGGTGTGATAGATTCAAGAAGCAGAATGAACCCTACATTTTTAGATGTGGATAACTTGGTCATTTATTTTGCTTAACTATGTATATTTGGCACAAAAGTTTCATTTTTCCTTTTTTTCCCAATTGGGAGAAGTGGGAAGAAAGAAAATAAATATTTATTTAAAAAGAAAATTTATTTAAAAAAAAAAGTGTATATCATTTGATTCCTCTGTGGCTTCATATGTCAATCCTGAGACTTCCCAGACCAAAACATTCTTCCTTGACTGCCATATGCTTTGTTTTCCCCTAAAAAGTCCTTTGAAAACAAGGATGAGGTCTCACCCCAAAACTTAGTATAATGGTTAGCACTTAGTAAATACTGAATAAATGTATTTCATTCATTTGTATTCACTTGCTGTATGGTTTAAGGCAAAGCCTGTATAGTCTTTCCCATAATCAAAATGACTTCACATCAGTGTGTTCCAGCTCCATCTCCTGAGATCTGCAGCTTCTTTTCCTAAGGTCATTTTCAGCATCTTTGAGGTTCTTTCCTATCCTTACTGACCCTGGAAACAATGACTCATTTGTAGGAAGCGGTTGATAGCGATGTCTGCAGGTAACTAGGCCAAGCCGAACCAAAAACATCACACTTGTTACAACCATCAGGACAACTAGAAGAGAGACATAAGAATAAGGACAAGGTAGAAATGATATACCCTGTTGTCTATGTTGTAGAAAGGAGAGTGATGATCCCTACAGACAGAAAAATGGCCTGACAAAGGCCATATGTGCTCTCGGGTTTCATAGGTGTGTATGGGAGGGAGTTGATAGTGTAGGTCAGAAACAATTCTACACAGGCTTACACAGACCTGGCATAGAGCTGGATAGAGCAGGTATGGAATTGAGATAGCAGCTAATCCATCCACCTTGGTTTTTGTTGGTTTTTGTTTTTGTTTTGTTTTGCTTTCAGAATGTGAGGACCAGGGAGCAGAAAGGTCCCACTTTGTTTCAGAGTAGTACTAAGTAATCATGTCTTCTGACTCCAAAGCCAGTGAGTGCCCTTTCTACCACCCCACACTGTATATACCTTTGCATTGAAAGTCAAGGTAAATAATTGTGGGCCTTCCTCTCTTTCCAATTGTTCATAGGACTGTGATAGAGGTGCATCATATGTTTGGAATGGCCAAAAGGAGTCATTTACCTGCAAAGATGTTGTTTCTGCTTGGAGCAGATGGATTATAGTGCTGATCAAGACTGCCAGACAATGCAATCATGACCACTGGGTATATAAGGAGGATGTAATGTACATATGTATCCAGGAGGAAGTTTTCCAGGTAGAACCTAAAGAAAAGAAGCAGTGATTACACTTATGAAACAAATACCTTTATAATTCTCCAAATGGACTTTCTGGGGCTTCAGGAGAGCATCCCATAAAGAGAATCAATCATTCACTCAACCAATCAATAAACATTTATTAAATACCTACTACATGCCAGGCACTAAGCTAAGGGTTAGGGAGACAAAAAGAGGCAAAGATAGTCCCTGCCTTCAAGGAGCTTACAATCTAAAGGAGGAGGCAGGAAGCAAATAAATATATACAAAGCAAGTTATATATGGGATAAACAGAAAATAATTAACGGAAAGAAGGCATCCTGTAGAAGGTGGGATTTTAATTGGGATTTAAAGGAAGCCAGGAAGGTCAGTAGTTGGAGTGGAGGAAAGCATTCCAGGCATGGGGAGAAAATGCTCAGAGTCAAAAACAGCCAGGAGGTCAGTGTCACTGGATTAAAGAGTGTGTTTTGGGAATAAGTGTGAGAAGACTGGAAAGGTAGGAGGAGGCTAGGTTATGAAGGGATGAATGCCACCAAGTAAAAGAATTAGAAGCGCTTTTTGGGGGAAAAGGGGCTTTTGGGTTTTCCCCTATTCAGAGGGCAATCTACCACATAGCAGGGAAGACCTGAATTCTGGATGGGGAGTTGGGAAAACCAAATGCCTATGCTGTCTCTTCTCCACAATTACCCAGTAATGATTACTTCCTTGGGGGGGTGTCTTAGGGGTGAACTTATGTTCAAGAGTTTGGGGATCAGACCTTGTAGAGCAGGGGTTCTTAACCTGGGGATGGTGACATTTTAAAAATATACAGAGAGATAACTGAATTTCAGTATAATTGGTTTCCTTTCTGTGTGTGTATTTTGTTGTAGGCATTTAAAAAACTTATTCTGAGAAGGGATCCATAGACTTCACCAGACAGCCTAAGGGATCTACGACACAGAAAAAGGTAAGAACTACCGTTCTAGAGAGAGAAGGGTATTTCCTGAGCAGCTTTACCTCTTAGAAAAAGTCAAGGATTCTATGGCATCATGTTCTTCAACTTCTCCATCCTGGCCCTCACCCCCATGACGGGGAGAACAGTAATGGGGATTTATGACTGGAGGAAGCAAGGAACCTGGACCTTGCTCTAACAGTGAGTGACTCCAACAGTGAAGGTAAAATGGAAAGGAAGGAAGCTTATTCAGCTTAACATGATTGTCTTAGTGGGGGGTTTATGGTCTATTTGAATGCTTTATTATGTTTTCTATGCCTATTTATTAGTTTTTATGAGTCTTTTGTGTCTTCTGTATTTTCGGTGAATTGGAATAAAGACTTCCCTGAATGATACAAATGTATTACCTTGAGTGTTTGCACAGGAGCTTGAGACCCCATTATCTATATTTAAAGAAACATCGATAAGACAAGCTATATTTCGAGATTTCCTAGCAGGTGGGAGCATAATGAGCTAAAGAGAGAAAGTAATTTGGGTTGGATTCAATCCACTGGGGCCCAGGGGCTTTGGGGACCTTAGGTTATAGGTTACAACATCCAAAACATCAGAACTGAGATCGAATTCAGTGATCAATATTGTTCCAAAGGGCCAATGATGAAATTTTCCTCCTGTAATATAATGTAATGCCAAGGAAAGGCAACTTTCCAAGGTTCAGAATACCAGCATAGGTGCTCTCCATTTTATTCAGTGACAAACCAAGAACAGAGAAGGTCAAAACATGACATCATTCCAAATACAGCATTTACTAAGGGTGATTAAATAATCTCCAAGTACTACCCCACCCCAGGACCTTCCAATCATTTAATCAATTACAAAGTCCCTGTTCTAAATACTACTCTACCCCTAGGCTGTATCTTCATTTAGTCAATCACAGAGCACAAAAAGGTAAAAAGTTCCCCACCCCTAGATCACAATTGAATCTACCCCAGAGTTACATCAAGTTTAAGCACAGCACTTAATACCCAAATGGAGGTCTTTTCTTCATCTTGACCCGAGGCAAGTTCTCAGCAATCTTAGTTCCTGGGGAGACAAGGCTTAGCAAGGCCACAAGATACATTGCCAGTCTCTTCATTAATTCATCCTCTGTCTATAGAACAGTCCTAGAACCCCTGAAAACATTAGCAAAACCCTCTCCCAGGATTTCTGTAAACATACAACAAGAAAATCCTTCTTCAGGGCTTCTGAACCAACAGAAAGGTTCCCAGACCCCTGCAACAACAGCACTGTCCTTCACCAGTGGACAGTATTCACTCTGTCTGCAGGACAGTCTCCAGACCCCTGCAACAACAGCACTGCCCTTCACCAGTGGACATTATTCATTCTCTGTCTGCAGGACAGTCTCAGGGCTTCTTAACCAAAAGCCAGGTTCCAGGACTTCTTCAACAACAGGATTGTCTTTCACCAGTGGACAAATCTGGCAAAACATCAAAAGAGACAGACAAAGTACCAGCAAAACAGCCATGTCTCCTCAGTCCTTGGCAGCTCAGGGGGCAGGTCTCAAAAGTCCAGGGCGATTCAAAGTGTCCCCCAGCAATCCTTCTCAGTCTCTCTCTCTGCCTCCACGAGGTACTGCTTCCAAAAAGTTCTTCTGCCTCTCTCTTGTCTCTCCAAATCTATGTCACCAGCTCCTCCCAGTTCAGGACTTTCTTTTCACATCAACAAGTCCATCCCACAGGTGGGATTAACAAGCTCTGGGTTTTAACACAATCAATTTGAAAACCAAGCCAATACAGGGGAATCTTTAATTGCCATTACTATCACACCTCCTCTCAGTAGAAGGGTTCTTTCTAATAAGTTAAGGAAAAAACAGCTGACCCAATGAACATTTGCTAGGAAAAGACTCAGCAGTATTAGGAATTTTACATTGCATTACACAAACAAAAGCCATTAACAAAACATTTTTTGAAAGAATAGAAAATTTTAAAATGGAATTCCCTCCTTCCTCTTCAGTCCTCTCCTTTTCCTTGGCATTTCTGATCTATTTAACCCAGTTAGGTAAGGGCTGAACATTTTCACACTTGAGAATGAAAAATCCATTCTGGTTAAAAATGGAGCCAAATGGAACCCACAAGTTAATTACTGTCGTATTGTAGAGCTGGACAAATCTTTCTCTCACTCTAATTGATTCCATCTAGAGCTAGACAAGGAATTTTGAAGTGAAATTTCCTCCTGAGGAAAGGGGTAAAACCTCATCCTTCTCCAAACTCTAGTGTCCCAGCCAAGAATATCATTGAGCTTCCCATGCAGATGAAATAGAGGTCACCTTCTCACTGGAGGAGATGCAAAGGGTGAAATCAGAGTTGTAGGGAATAATCAGGAATGCATAATATGGCTGAAATTCCCATGAAAGAACATAACAACTGGCAAATAACTGAACCTGGCACATAGTAGGCACTTAAAAAATGCTTGTCAATTGATTGACAGAGTGAGAAGGGCCCATTTTCACTGGGGTCACCTGGGAAGACATACAAATTTCAGCAACCTTGGAACAGAGGGGCAACAAAATGACTGGTTTGGAGAGCCTAGTGAAGGAGATTTTGGTTTTTCCTTTTCTATGCTGTCTGAACATTGGGGCCAATATCATCTGTGGAAATCCTAAATCTAGAGCTAAAGATACCTCAAAGGACATTTAGTCCAACCTTCTCATTTTACAGGTGAGGAAACTGAGGTCTAGGGAGGCTAAGTCATTTGCCCAAGGTCACATAGGAGTGGATAAGGGCCATAAAGCACAAACTGCTGACTGACATGGACCCATGGTATACATAATAGAGGCACCAAAGAACAAATTTGGAGTGAGTCCTGGCTCTTCTTCATGGAAGTAATCTTAAAAGTTAAGTTTCTACCCCTGAAACATCTTTAGGTTCTACCAGCAGTCTGCTATTACCTTATCCAAACCCTTCTTGATCTGATTTGCATTTTTAGCCCCTGATATCTGTTTTGCTATCCCAGAGCATATTTATTTCTCGGTGTCTAATATTACTATGTAAATTCACCTTAATTATCCTAAATTTACCGCTTTCAAACTTTTCACAAAAAGCAGTATGGTAGAGCGGAGGAAGAATACCTGTGTTCTAGGTCAACCTGAAGACCTAGACATTGAACAAGTCCCTTATAATTGGGCCTCAACTTCCTCATCTGTAGAATGACAGGGGTGAATGTATACATATATATATATATATATATATATATATATATATATATATATATATTCCCTTCAACTACATGCAACTGCAAAATAAGATATACAGGCACTGGGGTATAGAAATCCAGCTTGCCCTACTAGAAAGTTAGGGAGGAATAGGAGAGGATATAAGAGAGAACAGTTTAGGTGAAGGGGTTTTCAGTAGCCTCACTATGTTGGGGGGGGGGGTTAGGGGAAAGATGGGGAGAAAATCTGTAACTCAAAAAATAAAAATAAATAAATAAAAAGAATGACATGGGTGGACTGAAAGAACTTTAAATTTTCCATGTAAAACCTAATAGAAAAAAGATAGAAGCTTGGATGGGGGTGGGGGCAGGGGGGCAGAGTCAAGATGGCAGAGTAGAAACAGACTTCCTTGGGGCTCTGGCTTCCACCTCCTCCAATTCATGTAAAAGGGGACTCTGAACAAACTTTGGAGCTGCAGAACCCACAAAATGACACTGAGAAGCTAACCTCCCACTGAGGACAGTCCAGCAGGCCAGCAGGAATCGGCCAGCACATTGCTCTGGGAACTGAGCTGAGGCCCACCTGAGTCAGAGGTTTTAGCCCCAGGGCAGGCCTGACCAACCACCTGCTGGAGGAACTTCAGATCATCAGCAGCTGTGGTATTTTCCAGAAATATCAACACATAGATGCTAAGGACACAGTGAAAGGTCAGTGCAGTGTGGACTTTGGGATCCAGTTGGGAATGCAGTCGGCCTTTGCCCCCGGGGCAAGAAGCCGCTGAGATGCCTCGGCCATGCAGCTGCCCCCACTTGGCAGCTTCAGCTCCTGGCCTGCAGAGTGTAGGGGAACCAAGCGGCCAGTCTGAGGGGTAATTGTTCTTGCTTTAACCTGCTTGGATCTGGATTGCAGTCTAGGGTAGAGGTCCTGGGGTGTGTGACCAGCTTACCAGAGAGTGTGGAGGCCTCAGAGAGGGCACCCATCAATTACCTCTAGCAGCTGAGAAAACCCCAGCATTTGGGACCAAGCTCCATTGTCTGTTAACAGAGTCCTACTTTGGCAAAAAGCCCAAGGGTCAAGTGATTGAGTGGCGATGTGAGCAGGCAAAGGAAGCAAAATAAACAGAGCAACCCAACTTTACACTCCTATTTTGGTGACAAAAAGAATCAAAGCATGGAACAGGAGTAATTCAGTGAAGTCAGAACTCCTGCACCAAAAGCTTCAAAGAAAAATATGAGCTCGTTACAGGCCATAGAGGACCTTAAGAAGCATATAAGAGTAGTGGAGGAAAAATTGGGAAGAGAAATGAGAACAATGCAAGAAAATTATGAAATGAGAGTCAACAGCCTAAGGAAAATAATACCTTAAAAAATAGACTAACTCAAATGGCAAAAGAGGCTTAAAAAGGCAATGAGGAGAAGAATGCCTTAAAAAGCCAAATTTGCCAGATAGTAAAAGAATCTCAAAAGTTCACTGAGAAGAATCATTCCTTCAGAATTAGATTGGAGCAAATGGAAGCTAGTGACTTTATGAGAAATCAAGATGCTGTTATACAGATTCAAACAAATGAAAGAATAGAAGGCAATGTGAAATATCTCATTGGAAAAATTGGAAAATAGATCCAGGAGAGATAATTTAAAAATTATTGGACTACCTGAAAGACATGATCAAAGAAAGAACCTAGAAATCATCCTCCAAGAAATTCTCAAGGAAAACTGCCCTGATGTTTTAGAACCAGAGGGCAAAATAGAGGTTGAAAGAATCCACCAATCACCTCCTGAAAAGGATCCCAAAAAGAAAACTCCTAGGAATATTATAGCCAGGTTCCAAAATTCCCAGATCAAGGAGAGAATATTACAAGCTGCCAGGAAGAAACAATTTGAATATTGTGGAAACACAATCAGGATAACACAGGATCTGGCCCTGGCAGCTTCTATACTGAGGGATTGAAGGGCTTGGAATATGATATTCCGGAGGGCAAAGGATCTGGAATTAAAACCAAGAATCACCTACCCAGCAAAACTGAGTATCATGTTTCAGGGGAAAATATGGTCATTCAGTGGAATAGAAGACTTTCAAGTATTCTTGTTGAAAAAACCAGAGTCGAATAGAAAAAAAAATCAGATACAAGAATCAAGAGAAGCATGAGAAGAAAATGAAGACACTTGTATTTTGTCCTGGAGAAAATGGGACATTGGTGAGCATGGAAGGAACATGGTCAGATCTATGACTTGGGAAAATTATTTGATCCATGTCATGGAGGGGAGAGACTGGAGACAAGGGACCAATTGGAAGGCTACTGGGAAGTCCAGGTTGTGGACTTCATCCAATGGTGATTCGCTCCAGAATTAGGATTGGTAGTTGAATGAGTAGAGAAAAAAGGCAAAGGAGAAGAGGTTGTAGATGTGCCAGCAATGGAATTTGCTAACAGTCCCATCCACTGAACATTCATTTATGCTGCCCAATGCTCCAGCCAAACTGGGATGACTCTGCATTCCCTGATCAGTCCCTGCCATTTTCTGCCTCCAAGAACCTTGGAGCACAAGTCTTCCTATTCCTGGAATGTCCCCAGATGTCCCCTCTCCCTGTCAGCCTGGAGTTCTCTCTTCTGGGGCTTAATGTTGGTTGACTGACTGACTGATCTCCTAAAACATCTCATCTTATGAGTCTTACCCTACCTACACTGCCTTTCATCCCAGTGATCCCTGGCCAAGGCAGACAATTTTTCATCTGTCTACCTCCCCACCATCACTGGCACAGCCTAAGAACTCAGAAAATATTGACTGAGGAAAAACCTACTATGCTAAGTATTCCTCAGAGGGAAAGGAAGGGACCAGCCTAAAAGAAAGCATGTTGGGTTTATGTTAACCTGCATTGGTTTAAGGGATTTTCTTGTCAATTGTCAGTTGTCAAATTGTCAATACTGATGAAATCACATTTTGTGGGGGGGAGGGGAGAGAAGATGCTTAAACTTCTCTGTGCTTCAATGTCCTCATCTGCAAAATGAGGGTGAAAACACCTGTGATACTCAATCTGAAATGAAATAATGATAGGGGAAAACTTTCAATACTTCAAAAATCAATGTCAGTTGTTATTATTTAAAAAAAAAGATAGCACTTATGACATAAATACTTTTTTTTAATTTCCCTAAAATAAACTGGACATCCGGTATTTAGGCAGAGAAACCTACAAGAGAAATAATCTCAATGCTGTAGAATTTGAGAAGTGTCCTCCTCAAATGAAATAATATTTCCGAAGTGCTTAGTACAGGACCTGGACTATAGTAGGTCCTTAATATATATTCATTCCCCTCCTCTTCCCCCCTTCCCTTCTTCTTCTGGTTCTAGAAATATAGAATTTGGTGACCAAGTCATTGTTAACTCTATCGAGATTTTTCATCTTTCTCCAGGCTTCAGTCATATCACCTGAAAGTATTTATCTTTCCAGGATTCATAATACACAGCATCAATCCTAGTCCACAAGAGAAAACTGGCCAAGAATAGCAAGAAATCATAATGATGCTTTGCTTTGTGTCACACTTTTAACATTTTAAAAAGTACTTTCAAAGCCATTCTTAAGCCCTGATCCCAATCCTATGAGTCAGGCAGAGCAGACATTGTCATCTTCACTTAACAGCTTTAGATGTATGGAGTGATTCACAATTTTTCCAAGGTCATGGTGACTTAGTGGTAAAGACAGAATCAGAACTAAGGATTTTTTTAATCAGATTAAACTGCCTCAACTTAGCATAAAGAGAAGAACAGAAAGTGTAACACCTGATTTTTTTATAATTATCAAAGTTCTATTGATTTCAGCCTATACCCAGTAGCCATAGACCCCCACACTCCCTGACTACAAAAAGCTGCCTTCTTAGGATGATCTGAATGAACTATGCTGCTGTTTAACTAAAGAGATTGTGATATTGTAATTGGTATAGAAAATACTATATGTCCAGTGAAATGCCTATTGAATTCATATTCATTTTTAAAAATTCAATTCAAATGCCTCCTCCTGGAAACTTTCCCTGATTCCTTCCTCAATAATAGCAAACTTTCCCACTTTGGACTTAACATAGCATTCATTCTGTCCCTCTCTTACACACTTGCACAACAAAACTGGTATAACAGTAAGAATTTGGGGAGTTGGTGTCACCAAATCCTAGAATTTTAGAGTTGGAAAGGATCCCGGGATCCCAGGGAATGGCTATGGTCCAATCCATACCCAGAAAAAAAATCTTCATTACAATATATAACATTTATATGACAAGTGGTGAACCAGTCTTTTGGGGAGTCCAGAGAGGGAGAAGTCATTACCTCCTGAATCACGCCCAGTTATGGATAATTCTGATCATGTAATGGGAATGTAAATTTTTAAGGTCTTCCCTGCCCCTAGGCTTAAGTGCACCTGGAGCCTGTGGTGGGAGGCTTGTTTCTCAGGAGATACTTTGTGATTGGGCAGTGGGTCAAGAAGGTTGTTACATTCTCTGAGCCAGAAGAAGTCTATATAAGCCCTGATATGAGGCTTTGCTTTGGGGCTCACTTTGAAAAATGTTGTGTGATTTGACCAGATGAGACTCTGGGCAGCCATTGAGCCCCCCCGGCTTTGGAAAACCCAGATGTTGATGCTTCCCTCTCTGGAAACTGTGATTTGGTATGGATGTAATGGTTGGACAGTTTGGAGGCCTGTCTGCTGAAATGTTCTTGTAACTTATGCTTGTAACCTCTATATACTTTGAAGTTCAGGGTGCTGACCTTTTCCCCCTGAACTAAGTAAATGATATATGTTTGATTGATTAAAGTAAGCTTGTTAACCCATTTTGAGTTGCTTTCCTTTAGAAAAGCAGATCCAAGAACCTGTGTTGGCAACCACCC
>NW_027187342.1:9547532-9658583 GCF_028583685.1 Petaurus breviceps papuanus | reverse complement strand
ATAGTAATAATGCCGCACAAGATCATTAGGGAAATTTTCCTTCTAATAAGCTTAAAATCTGCTAAGGCATCAGGAGCCCTGGGTTCAAATCTTGGCTCTAATGCTTGCTAGCTCCATAGCTATGTGACTTCCTCTCTGGGAGCCTCTGTTTTCTCACAGGACAGGAACTCTTATCTTGCCTATCTCATAGAGTTGTGATGAAAACACTTTGTAAACCTTAAAATGCTATACAAATGTGAGGCATTATTACTATTATAATGCATCATTTCATATTCTAGTTGATTGTGTTTATGTTGTCTCCCTGCTAGAATGTTAGTTCTAGGAAAGTGGGGACTATATCTTAGTTCAATGTTCAATATCTATAAACAGTAGTAGGCACTTCATAATGTTGGAGCTCAGTTGAGATGAGATGAATTGAACTGACTGGAGCTGAGTGGAAATCCAGACCCTTACCCAGTCAGTGATGGATGAATTACTCACCAGAGTACCAGTAGCATGAGAAGAATGGATAGGACAATGGTAGTGGAAGTTTGGTTGGCCACAGCCACCGTGTATATCAATACAACTGCAAAGTTCAATAGAGTTGCCACTGTGGTCCATGTAGCATAAAGTGCAATCCCATTCTGCACCTAGAATGATAGTGTGATTTTTAAAAACCCACATTCAGACATAAATCCTCCAGCCTGAGAGATCTATAACCAAAATTATTATTATGGATGGTTGATATTGCTTACCAGATCTGTGATTTCACTGATAGAGGGAACTCCAAGTGAGGAAATTTCCTCCACCAATCCAGATTGCAGCCTGCAACTTTAAAGTGATTCAACCAGCATCACACAACCAATATGTGTCAAGAAACCAAGTCTCCATGCTTCTCTATTAACTACTATACAGCAGCTGCCTCTCCTACTATAATATCTAATGATAACCATTTTGGTCTGAAACTGTATTTTATTGGTATGCAGAACATCTGGTATAAATACTACCTCACTAATGCAGATCTCTGTTATTTATAGTCTTAGAGAGAAATCTGGGGCACCCTAAGGTTAGGTGACTTGCCGGTGGTCACACAACAACCTGAGGTCAGAAACTGACCTCAGATCCTCCTAATTCTGATCTTGACCCTCCATTGGTTAGGTCCTGCTACTGATCAATGACCAAAAAAATAGCTCATGTTTCCATGGTGTGTTAGGGTTTGCAAACTACATTTCTTATAACAATCTTATGGAGTAGGTAGCACAAATTTTTAAAAATGTATTTTAAAATTACTTTTATTGATATCTTTTGTTTTTACACAGCCTAAATTGCCCCCTGTAAGCCTTCTCCTCTCCCTTCCCAGAAAGCCATTCTGTAGAATATATCACCATTTTACAATTGAGGAAATTAGGGGTCAGAGAAGAAAAATGACTTGCCCGATTGTGTAGTTAGTCAGTTATGGCAAGTCAGTGTTCCATCTCCAGGTCTGTGGTTCTTTCCTTTACCCCAGGCTGCCTCCCTTAGGATGTATCAGATCATGGATACGTGAGAAGGATGGAATATGTGAGCAAGGAGGCTACCAACTTCTTTCCCAAAGAGGACAATGGGATCATTGAAACAGCCCATGTTGTAGCAGATGATAATTTGGAAAAGGGTGGAGAAACTTTGGGGGCCCTGAAGCATTGATTTTGTGTGTTGGGCATTGTTCAGGGCTGGCAAAGGACAGTTTGAGAAGTTGCTTGGATAATAAATGCCTCTAATTGACTTGGACCTGCTGCCATTTTAATAAATGTAAGCACCTTGAAGGCAAAAGCTATTTCATTTCTACCTCAGTTTCCCCAGCTCCTAGCACAGAGCAGGCACTTTATAAAGGTTTATTGATTAATTGATAGTTTAAAGAATACAGTTTGATATGTTCAATTCAATCTAATTCAACTGATATTTATTAAGCCTTTAATATTTATTTATTAAGCCTTGATATTTATTAAGACTGACTTGCCAGGCCTACTATGTTTCAGACAAGTTTTCTCTTTCATCAGTGCTTTGTAATAACCACAGGATCTGCAATACTCAGTCCTTTCCCAATACCTCTAATTCTCATTCTTTGTCCTTCAGATGACCTTCTTGTGGCCTTAAACCTTACCTTCACCTTCCACCCCAAGTCTTTGATCCCTCTCCCTTCTCTTGGTCTCCAGTCAACCCTTGCCTTTGGAAAAGTCTTCTGGAAAGTCAGTAGCATCTCTTATTAGTTGCTGACACCACAGACTTGGAGTTTGGCTTCATATTATCTCAAACAAAGTGAGACTGGGCTTGCCCATAGGGCTGGCTCATCTTGGTTTTCTGTGCTAAGACTGATGGTGCTGACTCTGTATGGGATACTCTAGCATTTGTGCTGTTCTGAGTGGGCATGAGGAATACCCAGTGGGTTGGTATAAGAGAAAGAGAACCTATACTTTCTCTAGCTTATCATTAAAGTCCTGTTGACCCTTTTTTAAAAAAAATTATTTTTAACATTCTTTTCCTTTTAAATGTTGAGTCCCAAATTCTCTCTCCCTCCCCTTCCCACTGAGAAGGTAAGCAATATAATATCAATTACGCATGTGAAATCATGCAAAACATATTTCTCTAAGTCCTACTGACTCCTAATGGTGTAGAGTCAAGCTGGAGAAAAGCAACGTGAGCAATTCCTGATTGACATTTAGAATCTCAATTGATCTTCATAACAACCCTGAGATATTGGTACTACTGAAATCTCCATTTTACAGAAGAGGAAGCTGAGGCTGAGAAAGTAAAAGACTTACCCAGGGCCACAGGGCCAGGAAGGGTCTGAGGCATGATTTGAAATCAGGTCTTCCTGATTATCTACAATTCTATCTAGATGCCTCAATGGGGGGAAGGGTATTTCCACTCTACTGTTCTCTCCCTCACCTGAAGTCCTCTCCACAGTCTCCTTTCTTGCCTCGCAGTCTTCTGCCAGCTTGCAATGCTGCTGTTCTGGGCCACCAACCATAGGCCACACACCACTCCATCCCAGGGCTATGGTGTCCATGGGGCAAAGCCACATTGCCTCCCCTACCAAATTCCACGGAGGCAAATGTCAGACTCTCCTCTCTCCAAACACAAATATAACCATGGACAGAATAGCCCCTATGCAAACTATTTCTGCTCCTTGTATCGCACAGACTACCTCCCGCTCAAGCCAGGTAAAAACAGGCCCAGTTATGACTGTATTCTGCAGGCACATAGTTGACCTACCAGAATACGGAGGAGCCACAGGTCAGTCCTATGGTGATTCTGGAGCCAGGTTCTATGGGAATGGAGTCCTCGACAAGCCAAGAAGAGAATCACGTAATTGGAACCTGTGAGCCCAGTGAGGACAAGCAGAGCAGGGCTGAGGTATCTGAAGAGGAAAAAGAAGTCATGACATACATTGTGCCTTCCCAGTGCCCTGACCGTGGGGCCACAGATAAATCACCTGGTACTTTCCAGACCAACTCAAGAGGTGTGAACTGGCATTTCAACAGCCAACCAGAACCAGTGGCTATGTCAATTCAGTTCCTAGCCCTGAGGGTGTGTGTGTGTCTGTGTGTGTCTGTGTGTGTGTGCACTCACACAACAATCATAGCATAATAGAACGTTGGAGCTGGAAGGAACCTTAGGGAGCATCCTTTCTGAGGCCCAGGAGGTGAGGTGTGATATCCTCCCTGAGATCACAGGGGCAGCAGCAGCAAAGGCAGGATTCAAACCCGGGTCTTCTGACTCCAGAACCAGTGGTTCTTACTCTTATCCAAAGCTCTCTGTAGTCCGGTGTCTTGTCTGTAGAAGGGTCATCTTCTAACAGTGTCAGACAATGAAGAATTTGTCAGCTCTGCAGTAAATCTTTCTACCAGCCCCTTAGCAAATCCTTCCGATGGGGAAGCAATGATCTTCCTTCACCATCAGCAACAAACTCAGTGCAAGTGAGAGCAAGCTGACAAAGAGGCCTGTTGGGTTGGTGAGGCAGAAAAATCACAGATGCTTTTGATGGTGATGATGAATCACAGTCAGAAAACATAACAGTCGAAAAATATAATGGAGGGTTAAGAGGTAGAGGGTTTTTTTTTTAACAGTAAATAAATCTTTACTAAGCATCTACCATGTGCTAAGTATTGTACAAAATGCTGGTGATAAAAATATAAAAAAGAAAGACATCCCTGGACCTCATGGAGCTTACAACCTAATGTGGTGGGAATGGGGGGAAGACACACAAAAAGAAGCTGAAAAGTGGGATTGGAGGTGAGAGAAGTTATGCAGAGAGGGGGCTTATGGAGATGTCCAGAGAAGTCCAAATGAATGTAGCTGGGTGAAAAATAAGGAAATGGCTGGGCCTCCTCCTTAAATGGAGTTTCTGTATTTATAGTCATAGATTTATATGAAAGGATCCCTAAGGAGCATTTAGTCCAAACTGAGGCCTGAAAAGGTAAAATTATTTACCCAAGGTCATGCAAATCATTATCAGCAGAGTCAGGATTCAAACCCAGATCCTTTAACTTTAAAGAGAATGTTCCTTCACAGCATTGACTCCTGCAGATTTAGTTCTTTTGACCAATTTCTCAGTTTTGGTTTGAGGAAAACTGACTATCAGCTCCACAGTCTCATGATGAGAGGCCTGGGGGCCCAATTCCAGCAAAACCAGTTTATCCTCCCTTCTGTTAACCTGCACTTTGGCACCTCTGCCGTCATAATAACGCTCCTAATGATGCCCCTGAGGAACTGCATGATCCTGAAGTGCCTTCTGAATCATCAACAATTAAGTTGTTTTCATTATAATTTTAGCATTAAGTATATTTTATAATATTCTCATTCTTCAAAAATTAGTAATCATAGAATGTTGGCGCTAAAGGAGACCTTGGACGTTGCCTTGTCCAACCTCTTCCTTTAACTGATGAACCCTAGAGAGATGAAGTGATTTGCCCAAGGTCACAAAACTATTTAGTTAAAAAAAAATTGGCCTAGAATCCAGGCATCCAAACTGCTGGTCCATGTCCTTAGAAAGGCAGTCCTGTGTGGCGGAAAGAGCTCTGTATTGAGAGTCAGAAGGGCTACCAGGAAATCCCTCTTCCACTCTTTGCTCCTTGTATGACCTTGGAAGCTATTTGCCCTCTCTTGTCCTCGGTTTCCCCATATGTCAAATTAAGGGGTGGGACAAGATGACCTTTCAGATCCAAACCTATTAGCCCATGGCATTCATGTATGTATCTAAACCCTCATCTTCTATAAGAAACCTTTCTCCGTCCTCTTTGATTCTACTGCCTTCCCTTGGAGATGGTCTCCAATTCTTCCTGTGGATAGCTTGTACATAATCATTTTTGTGTTTTTTTCCCTAATTAAACTGCGAGCTCATTGAGAGAAGGGGCTCTCTTTTGCTTTTCTTCATATACCCAGCACTGAGCACACAGTCGGCACGTAATAAATGCTTACTGACTGACTGAAAGACTGACCGACATACACACATATCTTTGGTCAGGTGTGTGATTTCATCAATGTATGGGAGCTCCCGGTATGGAAACTCCCTTCTATATCGCAAATTACAGATTGACTTAGAGAATGGCGTGGGGCAATGAGAGAGAGGTTAAGGGATCTGCCATAGTCACCCGGCTAGTAACTGTGCAGAAAGGATTTGAACCTGGATCTTGCTGGCTCTGAGACCAGCTTTCTATGTATGATACAACACTTGTGTGTATTTTTGTGTGTTTGTGTATATATACACCCACATGATTATGACAGAAAGGTAGGGGCAAAAGCCACACAGGATGAAAAGGCAATCAGAGGATCAATAACAACCATTAATACTGATATAGAGCCTGCTACATGCCAGGCACGGTTCTACCCAGCTTACAAATATCTCATTTAATCCTCGCAACAACCCTGCAACATAGATCCTACTATTTTTCTCCCCATTTTACACTTGAGGAAACTGAAGTAAAGACGTTAAGTGACTTATTGAAGGTCACACAATTATTAAGTGGCCAAGACCGGATTTGAACTCAAGTCTTCCTGACTCCAGGCCCAGCATTCTATCCACTGTACAACCTAGCTGGCTCAGTCAACAAGCATTAATTAAGCAATTAAACACTGACATTATTTTCCAGGCATTCTATCTGATACTGAAAATACAAAGAAAAAATGAGACAGTCCCTGTTCTCAAGGAGTTTACTTTATTGGGATAAACACTTGTACAAACATCAATTAATACAGAGTATGTCTAAAGCAAACACATGGTAAGGGTGGGGGAGGGAAAGGCACTAGCAGCTGAGAGAACCAGGAAATGCCTCTTGCTAGTGAGAATTCTTGAGCTGAGCTTTGGTGGATTGTCAGCTGTGTTACTGGAGAAAGTACCCACACCATTTAGAAATGCTGGAGTACCTATATGCACAAAGAATTACATATGGGTGTGTGCATGTTTGCAGGTGTGTGTATATATGTATAGATAGATATAGATATAAATATATAGTGCGTGTGTTTGTGTGTGTGTATGCAGCATATATATGTGACTGGGTATGTGATTTCAATGGTGTAGGGAATTCCTAGCAAGAAAGTTTCTCTCTGTCCATAAAGATCAGCAAACTCTCCACAACTTTGCAATTTAGACAAGTTAACTGGGGCACAGAAGAATGAAGTGACCTACTCTGGGTCATATAACCAGAGATGGGACTTACATGAGGGTCTTTCTGACTCTGAGGCCAAGGAACTATTCACTGTCATGCTAATATAAATATGTAATATTTATGTGTGTATGTGTGTCTATGCAGATATATATATATATTATATATAAATATACATATATGCATTTGGGAAGGTAGGTGGTACAGTAGATAGACAGCCAGACCTGGAGTCAGGAAGACATGAGTTCAAATCTGTTCTCAGACAAATAAGTTCCTGTTCTCTACTAGCTGTGTGACCCTGGGCAAGTCACTTAACCCTGTTTGCCTCTGTTCCCTCATCTGTAAAATGAGCTGGAGAAGGAAATGGCAAACCACTCCAGAATCTTTGCCAAGAAAACCCCAAATGGGGTCAGGAAGAGTCAGAAATGACTGAACAACAATATATGTATGTATTTATGTATAAGCTTTTAGCCTTGAATTAAACAGAACCCCTATTTTCTGACAACACCAGATAAAATATTATGAAACCATTTAAACTGGGAGCAGGAATTTGTAAAAGAAGGAATCATGAACATATGGTTTATTTGCTAATTTGTTTGTCTAATTTCTCTCATTAACTCAAACCTCCTTAAGGGGAGGAATCATGTCTCTCCTTTATCATGTAATCCAAGAACATGGACTTGTGGCAGTGTTTTCTATAGAAACTGTCCGAGAACCCATGACCCCATTTCCCTCCTATTGCTGGCCTGAAACATTCTATCCCCTAGCAACCACAACCCAGCTTGTAGTCTAATACCTCCCTCCGCCTGACTCCGTAGCCTGAGCCCATCTTGTTCACTGCTGCCAAGGGGTGACTGATACCCAAAGGACAAATACTGCTGTCTTAAAGACTAAGGAAAAAGAAAACCCAATCCTACAGATGGAGAAGACCAATGTGAGTGAAAGCAAGGGGTGACCATGTCCACAGATGGAGAAATAACAAAATATATCCTGTAGGCACTTCAGATGGACAAGGGTATGAACCTGGGTTGGAATAGAAGGAGGAGATGGGACAGGATCACATCACATTTGGAAGATCACACTTTCAACCAATCTAAGAGGCTCACGGTTGCCAAAACCCATCTCTTTGACATCTATATTTCTCTGGTGATTTTACAAAGCTGTGAATCACACAACAGCATCTCAGGACCATCTGAAGACTCAAAACTGCAGATGATCTTAGGACAGGAGTTCTTAACCCCTCTGAACTTGGGAGAGGAGAGACAGAGAGACAGAGACAAAGCCAGAGAGAGGCAGAAACAGAGACACAGAAAGAGAGACAGAAGGGATTTTATACTTACATAGTATACTGAGTGTGTCTGTATATATAATGTATGGTGTATTTATGAATTTCATATCTATATATATGCATAAACAGATGTATATATAAAACTATTTCAATATAATGGAATGTATAACTATTTCAACACAAATGGAGGGAGAGAAGCATTTCAATATAATAGACTCTTTATAGTCTTATATATTTCATTTTATCTTATGTAATTCTGAGAAGGGGTCCATAGCCTTCACCAGACTGCCCAAGGGGTCCATAACACAAATTAAGGTTAAGAATCTCTGCCCTAAGACGATGAAAAGATGCATGACAGTTGGAAGTAAAGCATAGCATATTATCAACAATGACATGGTATGAGGAGAGACACAAAGGACATCATCAAACCCACGTATGACCAGCAAAGGGAGTGGTCAGGCTTACAATCTTCACGATGCCATCTCCGTCAATCACAGTTGGGTGAGTGGCTGTATGTAGTTGCCATGTGTTGCTGTCTCCAGGCTGAGCGGGATGCTCTATCAGAGGAGGTAAGCAGGGAAAGAGATACCACGAAAGACCAGCCCCAGCAGAGTCAGGCAACCGATCACAAAAACTTGCACTGGGATTAATTAGGAAGGGTTTTATCATTCCCTCAAGGTCAAAGCAGAATAAAAAGGATATGTCCCCTCAGAAAGGCTCCTGAGGCCAAGTTCTCTGGAAGGTCAAGAATGACAGTGAAGGGTTGGGCCCCCATTGTACAACTTCAGATTTAAACTGAATTTGGAATCATAGTACATGGATTCAAATCCTGACTCTGCTGTTTACTACTGGTGTCACCATGGGCAAATCCCTAAACTTCTCTAAAGTTGTCTCTTTATCTGTATGATGCAGAGATTTGACTTTGCTGTAATGATACATGTATCCTAGCACATATCAAGATGAAACTGGTGAAAGCAAGAGGGTCCAAGCAGTATCTCCTAAATGATTTTCTATAGAAGAGAAAATGTCCAGAGTTACCCAATTTACTGAAAGGTATATAAGAACCTATTTTGTTTATATATTATAACAACAAATATGGACTTGATAGAGAAAATTAAAACTTTTTAGGTGCTGCTCCAAAAAGATGTTACGGTCAATACACATTTTGACTCTACTAACTGTGTGACCTTGAACAAGTCATTTAACCTCTCTAGGACTCAGTTTCCTCATCTGTCAAATGAAAGAATTAGACTAGATAAGCTTTCAGATCCCTACCAACTTAATTATAATTATAATGTCATTAATCTTATCACATTCTACTGACTGATTCTAAGATCCTTAATCATCAACTCAGACTTTCAGAAACTGTAGACTGTTGCACTTTTATCATATACAAAGTTGTTATTCAACCACCCAAAAGATGTAATAGATGTCTGGGTGTGGTGGCCCACACCTGCAACACCTGATGCCATGGAGGCTGAGACTGGTGGAGCCTTTAAGTCTGGGAGTTCTGCAGGTTAGCTGATGGGGGTTCTGAACTAAGTTTGGCAATAATATAGTGAGCTCTGTGGAGCTCTCCTGGGCTCCCAGGTTGCCTGAGAAGGGGTGAAGCAATCCAGGCAGGAAACAAGCAGGTCAAAGATCCCATGATGACCAGAATGGAACTGGGCCTCTGAGTAACCCCTGCACTGCCAGTCTGGGCAGAAACATACATACATACATGTGTGTATATATATTTGTATATACACACCTATAATTTATATTTTTTAAAGAAATAGATATTTTATCTCTCCAGCTATTTTTTAAATTCGAGAACAGGAAGGAACTTTGCATGGATCTGTGTCAGTAAGTACCATCAGGAATATATTGGGGCCTGCTTGTACTAGCTCTGGAGAGCTGATTTTTAGGTGTTCAGTGTAAGCATTTTATACCCCAGAAATGGGCAAATGCTTACAAATCAGGGCTTCATTTATTGTTTTGCTTATTAGTTTATTTGTGGTTCCAAATCCAAATCTACAAGGGGGCTGCTGAACCATATATAAGGACATCTGTAGCCATAAGGCTCCTTAGCAAACTATATAGTCTTATTCATGCTTTATTGTATTTTAACGCATTTTGTTAAATATTTCTCAGTTATATTTTAATCTGAGTCAGCCTGGGGAGTAATATAGGCTGAATCCAACTCTCTGGCCTCCTGTTTGACACTTCTGGTTTAGACTTAAGTGGTAGAGAAAATATTAACAATGCAGATTAAGCTTAAAAGTGTGTCATGTCTACATCTCCCCCCCCCCCAGCCAGTTGTTAAACCTTCACCAGCACACCTGTGAATACATTCCTCTTTCACCACTGTGCTGAATTTCTTCTAGCGTGCTGAACTTGGAGTGGAAGGACAGGAATTCCAATGCTGACTTCTCCACGTATTTGTGTGGCTTTGAACAAGTCACAACCCCACCCCCTCCTCCACCTCATTTTCCATTTATGTCCCAGGAGTAGACTAAAGTAGATGACCTCTCAGATCCCATCCAGCTAGGACAAAGAAATGCATCATGTGCTACACGGAAACCCACAGAGATTCAGAGGCAGAAGAAGGACTAAACCAGATTTCTCTTGCTGGCTTTACTGAGGGCTGCATAAGAAGGCAGGGAGGGGCTGTGATCTTTACCCTGGAAGTGCTGATTCATCTCAGAGTGGTGCAATGACCACAGTGATGAATTTAGTATCCGGACCTGGATTTGAATATCAGTTCTGCCATTTATTGTCTGTGTGATCCTGCACACATTCACTTAACTTTGTGGGTCTCAGTTTCCTCATCTATATGTTTAAAAAAAAAAGGAGGGAGGAAGAAAGGATGGACTAGACCAGTGGTATCAAACTCAAATAGAAATAGGTCCCTGCAGGCACATAGTGACTTAAAAAAAAAAAAAAAACACAGATTAGTATTATCTGTGTTGTATTGTGTTTATTTTTTTTTAAACATTTCCCAAGGGACAGACAGGTAGCACAGCGGATAAGAGCACCGGCTCCAGTGTCGGGATGACCTGGGGATCGAATCCAGGCTCAGACACTTAGCACCCACCCAGAAACACCTGGCCGTGTAACCTTGAGCAAGTTACTTAACCCCGATTGCTTAAAAAAAAAACATTTCCCAATTACACGTGTATCTGGCTCAGGCTGTACAAACTGCAGGGGAGAATTTGATACCTTTGGACCAGGTAACTTTTAAGGTCATTCTGAATCTATGATCCAACTAATTGGACCTAGGGTCAATAAAAACTTACAGTGCTATGAGAGCTGAGGTCAGCACTGCATGGCAGATTTAGCTCCACAAATTTAGGTACCTTTCTGAGAATTGCTTCTCCCATCACTGCCACTTACTCTTTGTCCCACAGAAATAGCCACCCAACATTCAAGGCGTTATTCAGGATCCACACCAAGTAAAACAGAGTTGGCAAGACATCTGGTTTCATGTAGAACCATCCAAGTTCATTTCTGGCCAAAAAAATAAAAAGCGTCCATTCAGCAAGACTTACAGTCAACTCTCATTGGATCCAAAGAACCCACCCACCCTTAACAGATTGCCAGTTCAGTGACTTACACACATTCCATTTTGTTTAATAAAATCGGCTGTGTTCTGGCTGAAGGACATGTACAGTACACACAAACATGTTTTGTCTCTGTGCAACACGTCCCAAGATTTATATTTACGATGAAACCACCCCTAAGGACCCCACCTCCAATGGAAACTCCCTGACTTTCACAATGCAGTCCTCACAATCCCTATTCGACTTAGTAATAAAGATGAAACTGTCCCAAACAACCTGTCCCTTCAGCGATGGCTTAATTATTTCGTGTAAAACACGTGGGTGGGGTGACCACTTCATAGAAAATTTGCTCTTAAAAGCCTTGGTTTTTTTTTGCTTCCTGTTCAATGACATGAGGAATCACACTATATACTGTGGGAGAATCAGGGGACTTGGCTATGAGATTAAAAGTGTAAGTTCCATACAATTTTTGTTAGACCAGTACCACAGCCCTCCCTTCAAGGTTCATTGGTAGAGCATATACAAAACTATTTTAGTTAAACCCAATGGCACCTTTTGGATGAGCTTTCTTAAAAAATATTTATATATATGGATGCCCACCACAAAGAAGATTAGTTAACTTCCCATGGTGCCAGGTCACTAGGAATGAGATTTGGGGATGAGGGGTAGAAGAGACAGAAGATAGTTCTCTGCTATCCTTTCATTCATAATGAGCCCCACAAAAAAAAAAGTGAGAGTTCAGTATTTAACATTCTTAAATGTCTCCTAAATTGTTCCTCCTGGCCCTGCTGCCAGGTCATGTAGAAATGGGTTTCTCTGTTAGGGAACTCATCTAGAAAATGTTGAAAATACAGCCACAGCACTAGCACCAACAACCAGAAAGGTTCTGGTAAAAGAACTTGTCTGATCAGACCGTCTTGGTGTCCGCTGGGGAAGGGAAAGACTTTCTGGCTCTGGCAGCTAAGGAAAGCTTTGCAAACACAGTACCTTCTGCAGATTCCAGATAGAGCATAGCCAAGCCAAGCTAACTGCCACAAATAGATGACATTCCAAATCAAGAAGGTCCAGCCAGCTGGGGTCAAGTCGGTGTTGTACTTGTTGGAGATGTTTCCAACAGTTCTCTGGAATATACCTGGAGTAATTGACATTGCAACAACCAAACATTGCAGCTGCTATATAAAAAAAAAACAAACCAACATTTCCTTCCTCACCCTCCAGTTGTGGGGGCTTCCCTCTGCTTTGATATCAACTCCTGACCCTTACTAGACGTAGTTACATACAAGACATTTGGGTCTGACCCAAAAGGGTAGTCTCTAAGTAGACAGATGGGATTATATAACACTAATTCACATAAGCAGGTCCAGCTTTAACCAAGCCATGCCCAGGAAAAAGCAGAACTACATGCTAAATAATAATTAAAGCTAGGCAAACCAGTCCTACTGGTCTCCCAGACAAGGGTGCAAAGGAACTTCAGAGAGTCAATAAATGGATTGGAGATTGGATTGGAGGCTCAGATTTATCAACAACTCACTTAACCACAAGGTCGAATTCCATTAGTTGTCATTCCCCAACATTTACCCATCTGGGATATTTTGATCATTCTTCCCCCTCGTATGGGTGGGAAACCACTGAGGGGGAGGATGGTAACCAAAGATTTTTTTTCAAGTAGTTGAATGAAACAGCCAGGATATAAGTTGACTCAGATGCTTAGAGTGGGAAGAGATTTTAGAAATCATCTAACCCAAAGTCTCCCCATCCATGCCCTCATCATCCATCCTCTACTTGGATATTTCAGTGATGGGAGTTCACTAATTCACAGGGCAGCCCACTCATTTCATTGCTAGCCAACTCTAGTTGTTTTCAGTTAATAAGCATTTATTATGTACCAGGCACAAAGTTTCACCCTATACTGAGATGAAATCTCCTTTCCTGTCATTTCTATTCATTCACTGATCCTAGTTCCAATGACATAATTCCTTAGGCTCCCAACACAGGTAAGCTACCTCCAACTAACTGACTTGAAGCAAGTTTGGGGAGAAATGTACCCACTGTGACCTGGTTCCAGTTAAATGGGTCAGATAACTATGGAAACTTTCTATAAAAGCTAAACACCGATTGTTCCCCTACCTTTGAATGCTCCAGAACCTGCCGCACCATTCATCACCACCATAACGGTGAAAGTGACCATACTCAAAAAAATTAAGAAAACTTTGAGCTTGTCATGTGTAGACATTTTGGAGACTGAAAAAAAAAGTCAGAAAAGAGTATAGAATCAGTGTCATTGAGATCACATTATGCTTTCACCTAGGTCATTTTCCCGTGCTCATGGGAGGAGACAGATGAGCTTATTCCTAAAAGTCTTCCAATGACCTGTCCAAATGACAAGTGCCACTCATGCTTAATTGGATCATGATCTTTTATAATTATAACAGTGGGTGGATTTCATTGAGTGTAACAAAGATCCTGCTTCGAGTTACTCTTTGGGGCAAAATACAACTGAGCCCATGTACCCTATAAGATGTTTCAAATCTTGAGGAAGTGCACATGTGAACAAGGTTCCAGTTGGGATAAGTAAGTCAAAAGTATACTCTGATTCCCAATCTATAGAAAATACATGAGGGGAAAGGAAGGAAGGGAATAAGTATTTATTAAACTCCTACTATGTACCAGACATTGTGCTAGGTGCTTTATGAATATAATATCATTTATGTGAGGTAAGCATTCTTATTATTCCTATTTTACAGCTGAGGAAACTAAAGTTTGGAGAGTTTAAATGACTTACCCAGGGTCACACAGCTCATACGTATCTGAGTTCAAATTTGAATTCAGGTCTTCCTGACTCTAGGCTTAGCACTCTATCCACAACACCACCTAAATGCCAACCTGAATTCAGAATTAAGAAAACTGTACAGAAAGTCCAAACATACAATCCAAATTAGAGAATGATTTCCAATACAAAAAATTTACCCTCTTAAATAATTTGATGTAATACACTTTTAAATAATAAGTTTTATTGAATTTAAAATATGATTTATGAAACAAATTTTCAGGCTCTCTTCTATTATACAAAGTGAAACAAACCCACATTGCAATGTTTTGGGGAGAATGTCAGTAGTACTTAAAATTCTTTTTTATGATTGTAGGGATAAGGCACCAAAACATAGCTAAATGAATTCTGATCTGAGTCAGAAGACCTGAGCTCTCCTTGCCTCTGATACTTACTAGCTATGTAATCCTGGACAAGCCACTTACCCTTAATGAGCCTCTGTTTCCTCATCTATAAAATGGGCATAATAATATTTTTACTCCTTTTCCACTAGGTTGTTGTAAGGAAAGTCCTTTGTGAAACGAATGTAAGCATGCATGTAATATCAAATGGGACAGTTGAGTTAAGCCCTTTAACCACTTTTCAAGGATTATCCTCATTGATTCTGTTTTTCTCAGCACCAATGCTAATGGAAATGGCTGGCCCAAACCCAGAGGCCCCAAAGAGAAGGCATAAGAAATCAGACCCAGTGAGAGTGAACAGCTCTCACCTCCTCCTGGAAGTACCCTCTCCACTGGATGCCTTCCAAAGCATGAACTCTTTTCAATTTCCTGAACACGTTGTTGTTGTTTGTCCTTCATTCTTGAAGAGGACCGTTACATCATGAAGGTGATGCCATGAATTGGATTTAAGTGAGAGAGGGCTGTGCAAAGTCACCAGCCTCACTTTCTCCTCTGGAGCTATCTGGGTCTAGTGACCAGATACAGATCAGGATAACTGGAAATGGTTCCCTCCTGAGCAGCCGCAAGTAGGGGTGGTTAAGGAGTACAGAGGCCAGCCTTCTTGTCCCCTTGAGTTCTCACATCCTTTTCCCTGTGCATAAATCACTGAACACTCAGCAGACTTCTCTAAGCAATGCTTCCATCTCCTGTGAGAGATCAGACTTCCAAGTTTTGCTTACAAAAGTGTTTTCATCAATCAGAGAGAGGAAATGGGATCTTTTTTGTCATTTATTTCTCAGAACAAAGTCTTTAGCAAAGAATTTAGGAACACAGATTTGTCCTGAATTCCCCTGGTCCTTAACTCTGATAGTAAATGTCTTAGAAATCCCAGTCTAATGTCACTATGCGAAAAGGAAGTCCTATCTTTCCTCTGTTTTCACCTTGGCTGGCTGATGAGATCCCTTGCTTAACAATGTTGGAAAATCCACTGGGTGTGAACAGGTTCCTCCTCTCTCAGAATCCCTCTTTCATTCCCTCAAGCATTCTTTGCCCCAGAAAAGCTTGGAAAACTCTAGGAATGCCAGAGTGGGGAAGGGAAAATCAATAATGGTCTTGGTATTCTGAGACTTCAATGATGATTCTGAAGGATAAAATGAAGATCTCCTTAGGACATATTAAAAAATGTACACTGATGCAAACATTTCCAGAAATTTAGCAAACAGAGAACATGGGGTACTGCCTCCTATCACGTGGGGACACAAATCCTATACTTCTGCAAGAGATAATCTAATTGGGGCCCAGCTCCCAAAGAAAGGTGTCTTCTCTATCCTGGTTGAGCAAGCAGTCCCCTTAGGTAAGGCACTGGGAGCCAAAATGTGATAGCAGCGATAGTGTTATAAACTGTCCAAGTCTGGGAAACCAAGAAAAGAACATGGCAAGGGATTTTGGGAAAAGTGACCATAAGAAAATAAATGTACTCAATGGCATCTTTTCTCAATCTTTCCCCTAAAGCTAGAAATAGGTGGTATTTGATGGTGGGCTAATTTTAGCTAATTTGTACCCAGGATCCTGAAGGCATCAATGGTCAACTGGGCCTTGAATATGCCTTTTTGATGGTTACTGGGGAGAGATGGGTGAGGTGGAAAGAAAGGTAGACTATTCTCCTTTGTTTTCCACAATATTGATATTAATAGTGATATCAACATCAGGAAAAGCATGGAATCAAGTCAGGCTTGGATCATTGAGCCATCTGAGAGGGTTAGGATCATAAGAATCTAACTATGGCCTCCCCTTCCCTACCCAGACCAGGGGAATAACATGGTGTGACTTGGCCGTCAGGAAGGTTAGCACTGTGTAAAACATTAAACTCATGTGGAACAATCATCCTGACCTATGTCTTTGCACTGGACTCTGATGACTCTGGAGGAGACGGTGAGGCAATGACTTTGCCCAGCTCTGCCTCACTTAAATCCAGTTCATGTGCAAGTCAAACCATCAACCTAACGTCATTGTTCCTCTTCCAGAATGAAGAATAAACAGCAACAACACGTGGACACTATGGAGTAATGGACAGAGTGTGCCTATGACACACATACTAGCCATGTGGCCTTGAGCCAGTCATTTAACTTCTCTTACACCTCATCTTTAAATGAGGTGGTTGGACTAGCTTACCTTTAAAATCCATGTCATTCTTACTTCACAGTGGCATTATGAGGCTTAGATGAGATAATGTATGTAAAGCACTTTGCAAACCCCATTCTAGTGCCAAGAGGTGGTTAATTGAAGCAATGTGCTTTATTTAAAGGGGAAGACAGTTTGCCCATTTTGAGGCAGTTGGCATTCCTTTTTAGCATAAAGGGAGGATTTATTTAACTTTTGGCATAGGCTTAGGAAAAGTACGCTTAGAAAAGAGTCTTTCTTGATTTGTGCCACAATGTGACATTTGTAGAGGGTAACCACATGTTCCAGATTATCCATGGCAGTACTAATTACAAGGAGGCACCTAGGTGGATAGAGCACCAGGCCTGGAGTCAGGAAGATCCGAGTTCAAATACAGACTTAGACACTTACTAGCTGTGTGACCCTGGGTAAATCACTTAACCCTGTCTGCCTCAGTTTCCTCATCTGTAAAAATGAGCTGGAAAAGAAAATGGCAAACCAATCTTTGCCAAGAAAACCTCCAAAGGGGTCACGAATAGTCAGACACAACTAAAAACACTAAACAACAACTAATTACCAAGTACTGATTGACTTGTAATAGGAAGTTTAAAAAAACTTTACCAAATCATGAATCTTGTTATAGAAAATATGGCAGTTGTAGACCTACAGGTAGATATGGATTAAAAATGACCTCCACGTGGGGCAGCCAGGTAGCACAGCGAGTAAGAGCACCGGCTCCAGTGTCAAGATGACCTGGAGATCAGGGGCGGCCAGGTGGCTCAGCAAGTAAGAGCACCGGCTCCAGTGTCGGGATGACCTGGATCAAATCCGGGCTCAGATACTCAGCACCACACCCAGAAATAATAACTGGCCGTGTAACCTTGAGCAAGTTACTTAACCCCAATTGCTTATAAGAAAATAAAAAAGATGACCTGGAGATTGAATCCCAGGCTCAGACACTTAGCATCCACCCAGAAACACCTGGCCGTGTAACCTTCAGCAAGTTACTTAACCCCAATTGCTTTAGGGGCGGCCAGGTGGCTCAGCAAGTAAGAGCACCGGCTCCAGTGTCAGGATGACCTGGGGATCAAATCTGGGCTCAGATACTTAGCACCACACCCAGAAAAAACTGGCTGTGTAACCTTGAGCAAGTTACTTAACCCCGATTACTTTAAAAAAAAAAAATGACCTCCTCCCCACCACCACCATCCTAATGAGTTACCTAGAGTTTGGTCAACCTTTCTTGTACCAGCTTCCTGATCTACATGCATGTTGGAGGGGAAGGGGAGAGGGAAGGTGCTCATCAGGACACTCCTGATCAATCTGATTTCTCCCCAGCAAAGCTGATGTGATCACAAAAAAGGAACAAGTAACTGCCAGCAAGGAACTAAAATAAAGTACAAACACTGTCTACTACTGGTTACCGCTCCATGACATAGGAAGCTCTCCTAAATGGAAGGAGGAAGTTGCTAGCTATTGGCTGGTGAAGGACAGGCTGAGCTTCTGGGTGGCCTTTAAAAGGCAAGAGGACAGACAAGGAAGAAACTGCCCACCTCCTGAAAGACATCCCAGACTCAAATGCAGAAGAACATGTGAATTTGAGGACAAGGCCAATGTGTGAGTCGGGTTTTGCCTGACTTTCTGCATTTGTTGTGATGCCTGTTTTTCTTTTTTTCAGTTGATTGGGGGGGAGGGGGAATTGGTGGTAACAGGAACTAGTGATGTCACCTCCCCAAAAGAAAACATCATCATTGAAACATCAGAAAGAAAAGCACAGAAAAGAATAGAAGGAAATTCAGAATGAAATGCATACAAGCAGTACAGTTTTGAAAGTAGTATTGTTGTTGAATTTAAATGAGATCAAAAGAGATCATTTTAAAGCACTTAGCACAGTCCCTGGCACTTAGTAAGTACTACATACATGTAAGCTATTAGTTGTTATTTTTGTTATTATAGTGGAGTTGTAAACTCTTCAATAACAGAAAACTACACTAAAATTTGTGATGCCCTAGATATTTTTTTTTTAAAGTAAGCCATAGGGGCGGCTAGGAGGGGCAGTGAATAGAGCACCAGCCCTGGAGTCAGGAGGACCTGAGTTCAAATTCGGCCTCAGATACTTAACACAAAAACTAGCCGTGTGACCTTGGGCAAGTCACTTAACCCCAATTGCCCTCCAAAAAGCAAAAACAAAAAAAAACCAACCCATATGTGATAAAGATTGACAGATTCATATACAATAGTTTTTTGGGGGGGGGTTCTGGTAGTTCTATGGTGAGCAGATTTTTTTTCCTTTTGGTGTTTAAGTCTATAATAAAATTAAAAAAAAAAAAAAAGAAAGAAAAGGGGCAGCTAGGTGGCGCAGTGAGTGGCCCCGGAGTCAGGAGGACCCGAGTTCGGTTCCGGCCTCAGACACTTAATACCCACACAAAAAAACTAGCCGTGTAACCTTGGGCAAGTTACTTAACCCCAATTGCCCTCCAAAAGCCCCCCCCCAAAAAAATTCATTATTATAATTCAATAGGGAAGGACTTTTTTGATATTACATATTTTTGTGATCTGTATTTCACAGATTTCTGTTTTCTCTTGCTTTGTCATTACTAACATATTGTACAGTCAAATTAAATGATTGTGATGTTGCCAAAATGAAAAATAAAAAGCAGGGCACACTCTCTAGGAAGACAACAGTCAAGGAAAGGGAACAGTGCCAACAATGGAGAAAGAACTCAGCTCTTAAAAGGAAATCAATTCTTTGTCCTTTGCCTTGTACTTTTACCACAGGATCACAGTGGAGGGGGAAGGGATAGATTTCTCTCCTCCCCCACTCCCAACAATCCACACTGGCCACAGAAGATTTTGCATAGTAGTTACTCCCCTAGTAAGAGTCATTGCCCCCAACACTGAGCTGGCCCAAAGAGAGTCAGTCAATCAAGACATCTCTGAAGAATGGGACCTTTGGCATCAGAGAAGAGGGTTAACCCTGGCAGTTGGGAACCACGCTGCGGGGAGAGAGACAGACCCTAAGTGTTCAGCTGGTGGCCCTACCCAGAAGAAACACTACAGCTATGAGAGAGCTATGTGATGATACTTCAAGAAGGGAAAGGGTGTCAGATCCCTTCCGAACTGGAGAGGTGAATGACTTCTGCTACCTTATGCCTCTCTATCTGTATACTCCTGTGGGCATGTGGGCACTGATGCATTTGTGGGAGAGTGGGCCACAGATATATGGGGAAGAGCATATTCCCATGGGGGAAAGGGTATGTTTTTAGCTAGTGTTCTTAACATGCTATCTCAGTAAATGCCTTTGTTTTGAACTAATTGTGTCTTCTAATGGTAAGCATGCTGCTGAAGGCTAGTGAGTGTATGTATGTGAACCCACAAAGAACCTTGAACCTGGGGTAATAGTCCTAAAGACCCAACCTGTACTCTGCCAATTTGACCAGGGCTGGGGCGAGGGAGGGGGGGAGAAAGAGAGAGAGGGGGAGGGGGGAGGGAGAGGGAGGTGGGAAGAGGAGAGAGAGGATGGAGGAATGGACTGAGGAAGGGAGGGAGAGAGAGAGGGAGGTGGAAGAGAGAAAAAGGAAGGGATGGAGAGAGAGAGAGATATGGGGGGAGGAGAAAGAGGGAGAAGGAGCAGACTGAGGAAGTGAGGGAGAGAGAGGGAGGGAGAGGGACAGAGAGAGGAAGGTGGAAGAGAGAGGAAGGGATGGAGAGAGACAGAGCGACAGAGACAGAGAGACACAGAGAGATGGGGGGAGAGGGAGAGAGACAGAGAATCTTATAGGTACAAACTGCTACAGGATGCACTGCGTATAAAATGAAGCGACTGGGCTTGATGGTCATTGAGGTCCTTCACAGTTCTGTATCAATGGTCCTATGATCTCTCTGGGGCTCTGTTTCTTAATCTATAAAATAACAGGGTTGAACTGGATAATTATATGAGGCTCCTTTCAACCATAATTCCTATGATCTTCTGAATCTTCACAGTAACACATGCAACTTGTCAATATGTTAATGATCCTGAGATCTCATCATTGGGAGCATATCCCCTAAAAGTACAAATTGGGACCTGACCCTGACTTCTTACAAGGCTATTACATGATACAGTGGATAGAGTGGAGGGTTTAGAGTCAGGAAAGCCTGAGTTCAAATCTGACACACAAACTCTGTGACCCTAGGCAAGTCACTTCACCCTGTTTGCCTATTTCTTCATCTGTAAAATGAGCTGGAGAAGAAAATAGCAAACCACTACAGTATCTCTGCCAAGAAAACTCCAAATGAGGCCACAAAGAGTCAGACACAGATGAAATGATACAACAGACCTGAGTTCAAGTCCTGACTCAGACATTTACTTGCTGTGTGAGCCCAGGCAAGTCTTTTAACTTTTGTTAGCCTCAGTTTCCTCAATTATAAAATGGGAATCATGATAGCTAATACTTACCTCTCAGAGTTGTCGTGAGGATCAAACGTGATTACAAATGCTAGCTGTTATTAGGAGCTCTTAATGCACCTCATGCAATTCTGGTCCATGTCATTCTATAAATCTTGCATAGAGAATATAACTAATGACCTTCCTGTAACTCTTTTAATATTGCATAGCTACTTGAACACTGGGCTACAGATAGACAATCCATCATTATCACTATGATGAGGCCAACTCCTTTTCAGGCCATATCTGTGACAAATAACATCTTTAGACCAACTTTTCCATGTAAGTCATCGAAGGTAATGTGGCACCACTGAATATTCGGATACTGCCCTCGCTGGATCTCGCCATTGCTCTTTGGGACAGCACAGCTTTCATTCTTCAGAGATCACCATGTTCCATGACTTGCATCACCAGGAAAATACTGATATTAGAGAAGCAGAGTGTGAGTGCATGTGTGTATATGTGTGTGTGTGCATATAAGGGAGATTAATCAATCAATAAACATTTATTAAGTGCCTACTATGTGCCAGGCAGTTAGATGGAACAGGGGATAGAGTGCCAGGCCTGGAATCAGGAAGACTTGAGTTCAAATCTGGCCTTAGACACTTACTAGCTCTATGACACTGGGCAAGTCATTTAATCCTGCTTGCCTTAGTTTCTTCATCTGTAAAATGAGTTGGAGGAGAAAAGCTCAAACTGTTCTAGTATCTTTGCCAAGAAAACCCCAAATGGGGTCATGAAGAGTCAAACATGACTGAAACAACTGGAAAACAGCAATAAATATGCCAAGCCAATACATACTGGAATATTGAAAATGTTACATAATTTCCTCTAATCGAATCCAGCCGGCTCTCTCCTTCCTCTTTCATTCTTGGCCATTCATTGTCATGAAACTTGATATCACAAAATAAATAACAAACATGTCAAGGAGGACAAAATTTTCTGCTACTAAGAATAGAGCTCATTTACAGGAAAAACTATTATTAAAAAGTATTCCTCCTGTATTATGTGGCGTAGTTGTGCCCTAACTGCCTACTTTCCATCTTCCTCCCCTAGTCCCAACTCTGGTCCCATCCTTTTGCCTCTAAACCAGGGGTTCTTAACCTTTCTTATGCTATGGACTCCTTTGGCTGTCTAGTAAAGCCTGTGAACCCAGTATCAGAATAATATTTTTAATGTATAAAATAAAATCCTTTTATTAAGAGGATTTGTTCTATGAGGTTTGGATTCAGTTAAATGGCTGCAGTTGAGGGCCTGGAGAACCACATGTGTCCTATAGTCCTATGTCCATAGGCTCCCCACCCCTGGCCTAGACTAAGTATATTTCCTCACTTTGTGCAATCAATTGTTGTTTTTGTTTGACCTTTGTTGTCAAAGAGGATTAATGACATTATGCGGGTGATGTCTTAACTTGATTGTGAATTGGATTTGTTGTTGTACAGCCTTACTCTCTCCTCCTTTAGTCATTGGAAGTCCAGTGGCAAGACAAATGTCAGGATGACTGGCCATGGCCTGGGATGCAGTGGCCTTTCCAAAATTAAAGAGTGGTCAAGTAACTCCATTTAAAACACAATGGGCTGGTCCAAAGAATCAACTGACTCCTTTAAAATCATTATTTTTCTTTAAAGGTCTCTATAATATCAATATTCCTCTGGTGATGCAAATCATGGAGCATGACGGTCTCTGAAAGATCAAAACTGTCACGTCCCAAAGAGCAATGACAAGATCCAGTGATTGTGTTGGTCAGGGGTACCAAGTTGCCAATAACAACTTACATAGAAAAGTTGGTGTAAAGATTTATTTGTCACAAATATGGCCTGAAAAGGAGTTGGCCTCATTATAATGATAATGATGGATTGCCCAGTGCTCAAGTATCTATGCCCCAGCTTTTAGGAAAAAATCTAGCCCTTAAGCCCCAAAATATCTTACAAAATATAAGCAACCAAAAATTATCTTCCTATGGACAGAGCACCCTCATATAAGGATATGGTGCCCCAAAGGGAGAGAGGAATCACATGTGGCCTGGGGCTATAGTTGTGTTGGGCTGCAAGGGAGACAGAACCGATGTCTCTAGCCTCCTCTTCCTCCACCCTTCTGCAAGAGACACTTTCATTCCTGCCAGGGGATCTTTTTCAGAGTTAGTTCTGAGGTCTGCTAGCCGTTACTTCTTCCAACGTGGCATGATACAAGGAGAAGTGTGGTTACCGCTCTCCTGGTCTGTGCTCTGGTCTGTGAGTGACCACAAGCACTCTTCTCTGCCCTGGACCCACCGTGACCAGGGCCCCTGTACTCCACCTATGCAATTTGGATAATAATAGCACCTACATCCCAGAGGGGACTGAATCAGTTTATGGGAACTCTGCTTGAAGACGTCCAAGGTGGGGGAACCCACAAAACTCCAGTATCTTTAATAAGCTGGATTACCTCAAATAATCCTCTGAGAGGCCAAGGAAGCCAAAGAAGATGGGAGGTAGAGATGAGGAGAGAGAACATTCCAGGCACAAGGAAAGCCAGGTGTGACTTAAAATGTACCAAGAAGGAAGCCTTAGAGTAGAACCCGGGGCTTTGGAGGTGCAGTTGAAGGGTGTAGGAATAAAGGAGCCAGCAGCTGGGGACAGACAATGGGGTTTGAATAATAATAGTTAGTTAGGTATTCAGAATCAATGGATTGGAGTGAAAATGACTAAGTGGAAGTATGTTAATCATTCACAAGAGAGTTGGGTGGGTTAGCAACCTTACTGGGCATAGGGCCTCAGGGTAGAGTCCTCTCAGGGTCTCAGGCAGTTTAGGAGTTCCTGAAAAGTTCCATAAAGTAAATTTGTGTAAGATGTGCATTGACCAAGAACACAATTATTGTATCATACACCACCTCTCAGTGAATTTCTACCTGGAACCATCCAGCTTATGCTTCCTAAAATGTGACAGGAAGGACATAGAGTGAATTTTTGCAAAATATTAAGGTGATGTTACCAATTGCACATTTTGACCTTAAATATTTGCCTTGTGTGCAGGCTTTCTGCTAGGCATTGTGCCCTTTTTGACTGACTTCTCCAGCTCAGGGAGCTATTTATTATCTAGATATATAAATAAAATAGAAGGATTTACATTTCTATTAGCTCAGCCATTCAGCTAATAACTCAGGCCAGACAAAGATTAAAGCCTTCTGGGGCCCCTGGGCAATAAGAGGACTTTCTTTAGCATTAGTAATATTTTTTTAAAATGTTGAATTTTTTTAATAAGCATTTAAAAAATGGAAAACAGGCATGTTATTCTCTTTATAAATATTTAACATTCTTATATTTATATTAATTTCACAGAATATCAGATGTGGAAGAGACTTTAGAGGCTACTTACTCCAAAATATAACCAAACAAAAATCACCCCACTATTTATCTGTCATTGGGGCATGGAGGTAACCCTCTGGGTTCTTGAAGACCACACAACCAGAGAGCAGTGATGGGAGTAAGAGGCAGCATTCATGTAGCATCTGAAGGTTTGCAAAATGCTCTGCAGATATCTCACTTGATCCTCACAACCACCCCGAAGAGGAAATAGGCACTTTTGTTATTTTCATTGTACAGAGGAGGAAACTGAGGCTGAAAGAGGTGATTTGCCCAGCAACACACAGCTAGTAAGTGTCTGAGGCCAGATTCGAACTCAGTGGATAGAGTACTGGCCCTGGAGTCAGGAGGATCTGAGTTCAAATCTGACCTCAGACACTTACTAGCTATAAGACCATGGTGCACTTAACCCTGTTTGCCTCAGTTACCTTATCTGTAAAAGGAGCTAGAGAAGGAGATAGCAAACCACTCTCATATCTGTGCCAAGAAAATCCCAAATGGGTTCATGAAGAGTAGGACAGGACTGAAAATAATTCAGCAACAATCTTTTGACTCCGTGTCTAAGGCTCTATCCACTATACCAGCTTCTTAGCTCTGACATTTTGTACGATACTGGAAAACTCTGAGTATTGGCCCACTTAGATAGCCTGCATGTCTTTTGTCTAAAGACCAAACTAAGTTAGGAGAGATTCATTGCCAGATTGGCCAAAGGGGGCATTTTTTGTTCATAGCAACCCCTACAGACCATCTTCTGAGTTACAGAGTAGGTGTGATCTACTCTGGCCAGAGGAGTACCTTACATGGCTGAAATTACAAAATCTTTATGTTTTGAAGTATTAAATTTATAGCTGAAGATTGAAATATATAAAAACAAACCATTAAATTACTCTATTGTACTTTTAGGCAGTAAGATTTGCAAAATTATAAATGTTCTACATTTTAGAGTACATAAAATGGTATCAATTTTATTTTAAAATTTAAATTTCTAGTTAAAATCAAAGGTATGGAGGCTGACGAGCACTAAATGAAATAAAAAATCTTAACAAAATAATGTGCTTTCCCCCAAATAATACAAGAATAATGCTCTCATATATAAACAGTATCAAGACAGAGAACTGGAAAAATATACAGCAGCTAAAATTAGTTCATTAGGCTATCATGGGCTTAGTATTTGAAAGTCGTAGAACATTTGACCCAGTTCATATGTCACAAATATGTGATTGTTTCACATATAAAATTCTATAAAACCACGATTTAAATGTATGTAAGTATTGTGTTTTGATTTTCCGCTGTAAATTTCAGGAAAAAAAATTTTAAATGTTTTTTAAAAAAAATCTTTTCCATGACTTCTGATTTCTCTAATCATCAACACTGCTTTAAGCAATATAATAAACCTTCTGTTTCTAGGCTCTAGGCTAAATTCATTCATGTCTTTTATTTTTTTCATTTGATGAGGTTGAAGAGTGTATATGTCTGTGTGTGTGCATATATATGGCATACATTTTTTAACGTTCTGTCTATTGTCTCATCTAGGTAATATTCGAAGGGTTCTGGGAGGTTTGAACTTCCCTGAAATTTATTCATGTTCCCTTATGCAACCCTGGCCTGGGACATATGGGAAGAATATGTAAGTGTCCTACCCTGATTCGTAGTTCCCAGGTAAATACCAAAGTCTACAAACCAGAATCCAGGGCAAAGGTATCCTACTTATTCACCAAGAAGTGCCAATGAGATGAGTTAGTGTGTAAACAATCTCTCTAGGGAGATGGCTGAACAAATCCTGTGTCAGTCCAAGGGTCATTAACAAACATCCATGAAATTACTAAGTTTATTCCAGACCAGTAAAGGTCTTCTGTGTCAGGCACACAAGGAAGAGACCATTTAAAACCTGTACCACTCCCCAGTAACTCCAATGCCAACCAATTTATTACCTTGTAAAACTCGTGCTCTAAACACTGAGGGTCCCTAAAAGTGTGACCAATGTTCCCTGTGAGTCAGTTGTCTCTGGTTCAGAAAGTCCTTGCATTTTGGCTTTGAATTGGGGTGCAGGTAGCTAATACTTAAATGGGCTGGGGTGCTGATCAGCATAATGACCTACTACATTTCATAGGACTCCTGATGGAGCATTCTACCTACCTTCTAGCAGAGAGATGATGGACTTGGGGTGCAGAATGAGACATGTTTTTTGGACAGGGTTAATGCAGGAATCTGTTTTTCTTGACAATTTGAATATTTGTTAGAAGGATTTTGTTTTTCCTTTTTTCCCCCAATGGGGCAGGAGAGAAGGGAGGAAGAGAAAATAAATCTCTCTTAATTAAAAAGAAAATTTTTTAATAAAGCAAATGGAGCAGTACTTGATTTATAAGGCCAACTGAGATGAAGTAAATACATATATATATATATATATCTGCTTTGCACACATTAGGTCCTTAATTAATGCTTAATTATTCACTTAACTAAATCTCTGCTATGGAACCATCATCTAATAAAGGGAGAAGGGAACAAGCATTTATTAAGTGCCTATTAGGCTCCAGGCACTGTGCTAAGTACTTTACAAATATTATCTCATTTGATCGCTCTCTCTCTCTGGTATTGTTCTTCGGTCATTTCTGACTATCCATGATCCCATTTGGGGTTTTCCTGGCAAAGATACTGGAGTAGCTTGCCATTTCCTTCTCCAGCTCATTTTACAGATGAGGAAACAGAAGCAAACGGGGTTAAGTGACTTGCCCAGGGTCACATAGCTACTTCATGTCTGAGGCCAGACTGAACTCATGTCTTCCTGGGACTCTATCCCCTATACCACCTAAGTACTCCTTTTTCTTCTATCTGCCTGCTTTTCTCAATGTTTCAGTAATCAAAGAGAGAGAGGACAGAAGGAAAAAAAGGATAGGTACACTGAACTTCTTCAGAGAATGGCTACTGCTAGTTTGACACTTATCTGCACTGGGGTATAGAAATCCATCTTGCCCTACTAGAAAGTTAGGGGGGATGGGGGAGGATATAAGAGAGAACAGACTGGGAGAAGGGATATTCAGTAGGCTCGCTATCTTGGGGCAGAGGGTAGGGGAAAGACGGGAGGGGAAAGCAGGGAGAACATTTGTAACTCAAAATTTCGTGGAAATGAATGTTGAAAACTAAAAATAAATAAATAAATAAATTGGGGGGAGAAAAAGACACTTATCTGCTCCTGGTCACTTCACCCAAGATGGCACTAATCTCTGAAATCCCCACTTGTGGCCTAACAGTGGTTCCAGTCAGCTGACCAAGGAGACTGACACTCCAGGACTCCTATTTCCCCTTGTTCAGAAGAATCTGGCACACACAACCTGGTTGAATATCAAGACATTCCAAGAGCCTAGGGCAGATGTTCCAAGGGCCCTGAGAGACAACAGAGAGTGAGGACCTTCACCAACAACAGAAAATGCCAACCCTGACATTCCTGTCTTCTGCCTATTTTAGACATACCCCCTCAATGCTTTAAGCATATTATCATTAATTTATAATTATATATATAATTAATTTAAGCATAATGGGGACCCTGCAGCCTCGAGGCCAAATGTGGCCCTCTAGGTCCTCAAGAGTGGATCCTCCCTTTGACTAGATTTGTTCTGTAAAGTTTGGGTTCCATCAAAGGGCTGCACCTGAGGACCTAGAAGGCCTAACATGAACTCAAGGCTACAGGTTCCCCACCCCTCCTTTATGCAATATAGTAAACCTTCTGTTTCAAGGTTGTAGGCTAAACTAATTTATGTCCACTTTTTCTATTTGATGAGGTTGAACAGTGTGTGTGTGTGTGTGTGAGTGAGTGTGTCTATGTGTTTGTGTCTATTTGTGCATGTCTGTGTGTATACATGTATGCGGAGTGTATTTTTAATGCTCTTCTATTGTCTCATCTAGGTAATATTTAAAGGGTTCTGGGCTATTTGAACTTCCCTGGGATTTAGTCATATTTTCTTATGCAACTCTGGCCTGGGACACAAGGATGAGTGTCCCATCCTGGGCTTTGAAATGGTGCCTAGATTCCCACCTTAGCTTCTCATAACCTTGCACCCAGAACTATTAAAGAAAATTACCCAGTCCTGTCCTTCCCAAACAAGCAAAAACCCAGCTGGTCATGGGAAATGAGCCAAGAGGAAAGAAACTGTCCTCCATGCTTTGGAGGCTGCTTACTCAAGGTTCCTGGTTCAAAAACATGGATCCCCCAAATATAGAAGATACTCTCTCCCCACCCATTTTTTCTTTTCTTTTGTTTTTCGCTTTTTGGAGGGGGGAGGACAGGGCAAGGCAATTGGGGTTAAGTGACTGCCCAAGGTCACAAGGCTAGTAAGTGTTAAGTGTCTGAGGCAGGATTTGAATCCAGGTCCTCCTGATTCCAGGGCCAGTGCTCTATTCACTGCTCCACCAAGCCACCCTCCCCACCAGGTTTTTAAATTTTGGTATCTCAGAGTCTGATTTAGCCCCTTCCACCTCTGAGCTATATGTCCCAGAAATCCTTCACTTGCCAGAAACACTAGGAAGAAGAACGGAGCTCAAATACTACCTCAGACACCAACTAGCTATGTGACCCCTCTGTATCTCAGTTTCCTCATTTGTAAAACCAGAGGGGTTGGCCTTTAGGATTTCTTCCAGCTCTATTCTATGATGCTATTATCTTTCTAATGCCAGCCTGCCCTACCCCTAGCCTTCTCCTTGTGCTAGTTCTAGCTGGGCGGGTCTACAGCTCATGACAAATAGGGTGGTGGAACTCTCTCAGTCCTTGGATACCTGAAACTCTGAATCCACTTTGGAGTGATCTGATCAGTGGCCCTGAGAGCCCACAATTTCTAGGCTCCTCCCAAGACCTTTGTCTCCCTGGGGATGGTGAAGGGAGAATGGTGGCTTCAGACTGGAGGAAGTGGGGGTGGGGAGTGGAGGCATCTTTAGGAAATGTTCTTCCTGGTTTCTTCCCCTCAGTCTTGGCTGGCCCATAATGATTTTAGCTCTTTTCCTGGTTAATCATTAATAGAAGTCTTCCTCCTCCTCCTCTGCAAATCTTCCAGCAATTAATTAAAAAAAAAAAAAGTTACTTACATTGTTCTCTTTTCTCCTCCTATAGAACTATGTTAAACACCAGCTTTGGTTCAGCTTCCTCTTCCCTGGTTACTCAGAATTACCAAGAGCTGTGCCTCTTGGGCAGACACAGAGAATTTAGCGTCACTGCCTCCCTCCAACCCATCTCTTAGGAAACTCCCATGATGCTCCTCAAAACAACCTCTGTGAGATTCCTTTCAGGGGATAGCCTCTGACAGACTGAAAGGAAACTCTGTTCCAGAGAACTCTGGATCCCTAATTTGGGGCCAGGGCCAGAGCCTAGATTCCCTTTTCCTAAGAGGCGTGGTTGATTTTTCCTTAATATTCTTGCAGAGCATTCCAAAGGCGAGACCATCTGATAATCCTGTGGCATTCTTTTCTTTGGAAACAAACAACTTTTGGGAGTAATTGTAATTAAGAGGATTGGGAAGAGTCATTTACATAAAGGATGATGTCTTAGGTGTGCATAAATCATCCTGAATTTCTTGCATGTTAATTTCCAGGCTGAACTCCTTTAACAGGGAAAAAAATGCTTCCAGTCACTCTGCTTCTCCCCTCCCCCAAATCCTTCCACTTCCGTTATTCAAGACATTCTGGAAGGAACATAATGTTCCTGAAGTTAAGGGGGCCTGCCAAATCCCTCCCATTCTCCAGGAAGCTTGTTTTCTTGTTTTTAAGCTGAGTTGTGTAAAGCCACAAGATACAACACCAGGGCTGTTTCTCCTCTACTCCCTCCAGTGACTCAGGGATGTGGCCTCCTTCCCTCCCTAAATCCTTTACTGCAGCGCTGTATTCCTGGCACATCTGTCAAAGGCGGCTTCTCAATGCCCCAACTGCACTGGGATCCAGGCCAGGAAGCAAGATGCCTGAATTTGCTGATGCGGAAAATTTTAATAGAAACCTTTGGCACCCATGTGTCCTGTCTTTTTATTTCCTCTTTTCCTTTTTTCCTCTCCTTTCCTCTTTTTATTCTCTCACTGAATCTGAACCCAAAGAGAGACCTTGGTAGGTTTTCTAGTCTTTTTCCCCTGTTCTTGATCACAGACATACTTAAGCCATTCTGGTTTTTAGTTGTTGTTTGAAAAACCTCCAAAGGAGATTTCCACAACCTTTATGATTTAGTTCCAAAATAACTTTAAAATGTGATGAGATGAGACCAGAGCACAGTTGTACCCCACTTTCTACAGCAGATGTGGAGACCGGTTCAGGTTAAAAGGAACTTAATCCAATGAAAGAATGACTCACTTTGACTTAATTAAAGGGAGGTCATTTGGTAGGGGATGAAGTACTGAATGTGGAGTGAAGAGATCTGTGTTCAAATCCCAACTGACATTTAGTACACATGTGAGAATTAGAAAAATCACTGTAAAATGAAGATAGCCTACTTGCACTTAATACATTTCAATGTTGCTGTGGAGAAAGTCTCAGCTAATATCCTGCCTTCTATAAAAAGCCCTTCCTAATCCTCTTTAATCTTAGTGCCTTCTCTCTGAGATTATCCGAAATTTATCCTGTATATATCTTATTTGTACATAGTTGTTTGTATGTTAGACTGTGAGCTTCTTGAAAGCAGGGACTTTTCCCCCTTTCTTTGTATCCTCAACACTTAAACACAGTGCCTTGCACAGCGTAGTCATTTAATAAATGCTTTTTGACCTCAGTTGGATAACTTTGGTGTCCTACAAGACACAAAAAACCTGGGTATGTTTAGGAGGATTTCTCATCTCACTGGTTCCCTGTCCCCAAATAGAAAATCTGGGAACTTTATTATATGACATTACCTAGTATGTTGTCACCAAATCCCCCTTCCAAGCATACAGTTCACAAAGCTCAAGGAAGGAAAAGTTTATACATACAGGATAAAGGAAAGAAATAAGAGTTCATATTAGAGCTCATGGAAAATATCAACCCTATTCAAAGAGCAGCTCTTCCCCAGAGATCTGTACAGATTCATTCATTTATAATCACACAACATTAAGTGATAACTCCAGCAGCCATTGCTTCTTAGGGCTCCTTAGCATGTACTGTCTTCTGCAGTTCCTGTAGGAAGTGGCATTTCTAGCCCTTTTCCAGAGAACAGGCTCTGAATTGTGGGTTTCTCATCTCAGTGTGGCAAAATGGGGATATTTCAATTTCCCCATTATTGCTAGAGACACAAGTCTTCTCTCCATGTTGCAGTTCAAATGTAGCTCTAGACCAGAGAGTCTCCACTCTCAAGTATTCCCTTAAATTTTGGTTCCTACCAACTGCTGATCTCATGTGAAATGTTCACCCAAGAGTCAGGAATACACCCTACCCTTTTCATTTCTGAGCTGATGTCTAGAACTGATAATGAATTGGAACATGACATGTTGATTTCATAGCCTAATCAGCATCAAGTGCTATGTTTCCTATCTACATCAGCACTTCCCACCAAAAGCTTTACAAAACACCCTAATTTCTCTCCAATGATCTCTCAAGTCATAAAGGTCCTTCCAGACCAACTACTCAGAGTTATTCAAATCATATGGGGATGCTTCCTGTGACATCTGAGGTAAAAATAGAGGCAAGGAAAACCAAGTTCTCAAATGTTCCCTAGCACTGGAAAGAAAAATATTCAGTACCCATTAGATTTGTAAACCTTAAAGCATCATGTCAATGTGAGTTATTGGGATGAGAAATGTGGTGAAATGGACATTCTTAGAACAAGAACAAAAAATGAGTGGTTTGAATTAGAATTCAGGGGTTCTTAATTTTTTGTGTGTCATGGTACCTTTCAGCAGTCTGATAAAGTCTGTGAAGTCCTTGGAGTCATGTTTTTAAATGCATAAAATAAATTGTATGGTTTACAAAGGAAGCTAATTATATTGAAATGAAGATGTAATGGTTCCCCCCACCCATCTAAATTTATGGACTTTCCAAAAGCCGTCTATGGACCCTAAGTTAAAAATCTCTGGATTATATGATCTATAAAGTCCTTTCCCACTCTAAGGCTATGATCCTGACCCAAAGATAATTTTAAAAGAAAAGCAAAAGGTCATCTGAGCATGCTGCAGAAATCAGTTTCCCAACCCCAGTCACTGGAAATCCCCATGCTGTTTTTGATTATTACAGAGGCATCTTATACCATGTCCAAAACAGAATTCATTATATTTCCCCAAAAAAGTCTTTTACCTAACTTAGTCATTCTTCCAATCTCCCAGGCTTGGCATCATCCTAGAATCTTGATGTTGCTCATCCCACATATCCACATATCCAGTCAATTCTACATCTCTGAGCCAAGGGTGGGGAACTTTTGAATCTCCCCCAGAGTTACAACAAGCTTAAGCACAGCATTTAATACCCAAAGAGAGGTCTTTTCTTCATCTTGACCCAAGGCAAGTTCTCAGCAATCTTTGTTCCTGGGGAGACAAAGCTTAGCAAGGCCACAAGATAAGTTGGCAATGTCTTCATTAATTCATTCTCTGTCTGCAGAACAGTCCTAGGACCCCTGAAAACATTAGCAAAACCCTCTTCTAAGATTTCTGTAAACATACAACAAGAAAATCCTTCTTCAGGGCTTCTGAACCAACAGCAAGGTTCCAGGACCTCTGCAACAACAGCATTGGCCTTCACCAGTGGACAAATCTGGCAAAACAACATCAAAACAGACACACAAAGTACCAGCATTACAGCCATGTCTCCTCAGTCTTTGGCAGCTCTGGGTGGCAGCTCTCAAACGTCCTGGGCAATTCAAACTGGCCCTCAGCAATCCTCTCCGTCTTTCTCTGCCTCCAAGATGCTGCTTCCAAAAAATTCTTCTTCTCTCTTTTCTTGTGTCTCTCTAAATTTACGTCACCAGGTCCTCCCAGTTCAGCCCTCTCTTTTCACATCAACAAGTCCATCCCACAAGTGGGATTCACAAGCTCTGGGTTTTAACACAATCAATCCAAAAACCAAGCCAATACAGGGGGATCTTTAAATTCCATTACTATTACAATCTCACATCCAACCTCCTCTACAACCTGATTCTACATTCTTTTCTAGGCTTATTACTTCTTATCTTCCTTCCTACACTCACTCTGTGTTCCAATCTAACTGACCTTTCTGCTTTTACTCCCACATGGCTCCACCTCCCATATCTATACCTCTGCACTGGCCACCCCTCATGACTAAAATATTGTCCCCTCCCCTCTTCTTCTTAGCATCCTCTGCTTTCTCCAAAAGTCAGGTCAGGTACAACCCTCTGTTTAAAGCCTTTCCTGATTCCCCAGCCCCTCAATTCTACTGCCCTTCTGCCCTTAACCTCATACTTATTTTGTACTTTGGTATAGTTTGATGTGGGACAGCTAGGTGGTGCAATGGATAGAGTGCTGGGCCTGGAGTCAGAAATACTCATCTTCCTGAGTTCAAATCTGACTTCAGACACATACTAGTTGTATGACCCTGGGCAAGTCACTCAACTCTGCCTCAGTTTCCTCATCTTGAGATGAGCTGGAGAAGGAAATAACAAAACACTCCATATCTTTGCCAAGAAAACCCCAAATGGGGTCACGAAGAGTCAGACATGACTGAAAACAATTGAACAACATCGTGTTTTGATTTAAGTGCATGCTGTCTTCCCTGATGGAATATACATTGGGAAAGCAAGGACCATTCCTTTTTTTTTTGTCTGTGGATCCCTAAACCCTAACACAATGCCAGCAGATAGTAGGAGTTTAATAAATGCTTGTTGATTTATTGAACTAACCATTACTACTTAATGAAATGGGAAAACAGCAGAAGGAATCATTGGCCTTAAACCAGGAATCTTCCCAAAAGAGTGTTACTAGATCAAAGTGTATTTTCCCCTCAGGGCTTCCATGATCGTTACAGAAGTCATTTGTCTTCATTGCATATCGATCTTTCATTGGCAGACGGTATATAACATTCAAACTTCCAGTTTCTTTGCTTCTCACCCTCTCAGGGACTACAGAGATTATTTAGTCCAATTCCCTCATTTTACAGATAAGGAAACTGAGGCCCAGAAAGCTTGTTATTTGTCCATAGTCAGAGAAGGAGTAAATGGATGAATGAGGATTTGAACTCAAGTCTTTTGACTCCAACTGGTTGACAATATGAGACTGATTTCAAAATCAGATGTCTTTATTAAACCAAGGTTCATTTCTAATGATTGTGAGCAAACACTTATCTCCAGAGTAAAAGGACATGTAAAAAGCAACCCTTGTGAATTGGTTTTAAATTAAAAAGTTTCTCTCTTGATGCCCTTACATGAATTTTCTTAAGTGGGATACTTAGGAAGATTAAATTTCTGTTCTTGGGGAAGGATGAAAGTTCAGAGTGCAGGGACAGCTAAAGAGTTTAAGTTTCCATGCATCTGGTCTCCTCTATAGGAACCACACTTTCCACTAATTTGCCAGCACCCATGTGGCTCACTCACACAGACCCCAACTCCCTCATGGACTCCTGTAGGTCTCTATGGCCTTTTCCCTTTAGTTTCATATGTTCTTGCTAAGTACATGTAGTTCTCTCATAGTCTTTTCAATTGATTATTGTTCATTGATTCCACAGAAATGTCATATTACGTCAAACGCCTTTGCAAGGTTTGTTAGTTTTATAGAAATTAGGTTAAAATAGACAGATGAATTAATGGCATGAGACAGGAAGAAGTTGGCAACTTTACAGTGAGGGCTGGATATACTTACTAACTGTATTGACTAGACAAACTTTGGCAGTATGTGCCCATGTCCCTTAAATCCTTAATCCTCCTCTTCTACAATTAAATTTTTCTGCATCTTTTATTTTATATGATTAGATGGTAGGACACTTCTCCTTTCCTATACAATTCTTCCCTTATATCCTATTTGTCTATTCACAGAATTTTTTTTTTGTAATGCTTAACTCGGATGACTTCAGTGCAAGGGGAGACATAACAGAACAGAGTAAAATTTAAGTTGGAACTCTGGCTTTGTTTCAAGAAATAAAAGGGGTCCAAAGCCCATAGACCAAACAGAATCCTTATTCCTACATATCATAACTTTCTTTCAGAAGAGAATCAGGAGGCACTGGATGTGGTAGACACCAAATAACATCACAAAAAAAAAAAAAGAAATTGACTAAATCTTAAAAGTCAGCAAACAACTGGTTGATAATATGGGACTGACTTCCAAATCAGATGTCTTTATCAGTCACTCCCTTGACTTGTAATAACAGAGTCAACACCAAAATAGAAGCATGGATTTAAAACACCTCCAATCCCATCTAGTTTTTAAAAAACTATTGAACCTGAAATAAGGGAATTGGATAAGGCAATAAACATTTGTATAGCCTATCACCATTTACTAAGGAATTTTAACTGATAAATCCATCACCACAACAAGGAAGCCAAGAGTCCAGCTGAGTTTTAGCCAGCAAACACTTAATCTCCTTGCCAAGTGGAGAAACCAATGCCAATTCCAGTGGAAAATATAAACTCATTTGTAAAATCTTACAGAGAAAACACAATTAACCAGCATTTATTAAGTGCCTACTTATGCTAGGTACAATTTTTGTCATTGGGTATACAAAGAAAAAATGAAATAGGGCCTGCTCTCAAGGAACTTACATTTTATCAAATAAAACAACACGCACATATATAAGTATATGCAAAATACATACAAAGTAAATGCAAAGTAATTTTGGGGAAAAACCGATGATAGCTAGCATAGTTAGGGACATAATATGTAATAATTAATAAAAATTAAATAAATAAAAATGTAATTAATAATAATGTAATAAAATACATAATATAGGACACAATGCCTGAGTTGAACTTAAAAGGAAACGAGGGATTCTAAGACAAAAAGGCGAGGAGGAAGTAACTTCCAAGCATGGGGTACCACTTATGTAAAGGCATAGAAATGGGAAATGAATATTGCGTGTGAGGTGCATCACAAAGGCCAGTTCTGAGGCACCACGGAGTTTTTGAAGGGAAGTAATGGATTATAAGGCTGGGAACCTATATTGCATCTAGCTTGTAAGGACATATAAATGCTAAACAGAGGAGTTTGTACTTAATTTTAGAGGTAATAGGACCTGGTGTTTTTGTACATGGTCAGATTTATACCTTAGGAATGTCTCTGTGGCAGCTATGTAGAAAATAGATTGTAATAAAGAGTCTCTTGGGTCAAGAAAGCTAATTAATAGATCATTGTCTGGAGTGGCTAGGTGGCATAGTAAATAGAGCACCAGCCCTGGAGTCAAAAGGACCTGAGTTCAAAGCCAACCTCAGACACTTGACACACTTACTAGCCATGTGACTTTGGGCAAGTCACTTAACCCCAACTGCACTCCAAAAAGCAAAAAAAAAAAAAAAAAGAGAGAGATAGAAAGAGAAAGATCATTGTCCAAGTGACAAAAACTTGAACTAGGGTGGTGGTCATGAGAGCTGAAAGAAAAAAAACAAATGCAAGAGAGGTTGGGGAAATAGGATCAGCAACACGGCAATTGATTGGATATTTGGGATAGGGGAAGTTGAGGATGACTTGAAGGCTGGAACTTAGGTGACTAGAAAAGCAATAGCACCCTCAACAAAAATAAGGAAGTTTGGAAAAAGGTTGGGTTTGGAGGGAAAGATAATAGGAAAAAGTTCTGTTTTGGACATATTGAGCTTGAGATACCGATAGAATATCCAGTCTGGAAAATCCAATAGACAATTGATGATGCAAGATTAGAGCTCAGGAGAGAGTTCAGGGTAAAATATAGTCTTGGGAACCATCTGAATAGAGATGACAAAAACCCCTTGGAACTAATGAGGCTACTAAGGAGAGGGGGGGATAAGGGAGAGGGAGAGAAAGAGACAGAGACAGACAAAGAGAGATAGAGACAGAGAGAAGAGAGAATCCAGGACAGAGCTTTGGTGTACAGTCACGGTTAGAGGATTATTCAGACAGATAGGAGAACTCATAGAAAGCATTGCCATCTAAATCCAGAGAAGAAGACATCCAGGACAAGGGTATCTGGAAGGAGGATAATGTAAATTATGTATTTTATTACCTCACAAAAAATCAAAGAGAGGAGAGAAAATCAAGCTTGTATAAAGCTTGATGAGACCCAGTTAAGCCAAATCACTCCAAAAGCATTTAAGAATGAAATGGGAAGACAGGTAACCAACAGATAAAAATGGACAAGATATTTACACATTTTCAGTAATGATTCTTTGTTTTCATCAGTAGCTCTGTAGCTACTACAGCTGAATTTTAACATCACAGTCTCCATTGTGTTACATGAAAAAAATAGGAAAATACTAAAAAAAAAAAATTAAAAAAATTTTAAAACCTTCAACAGATGAAGCACATATATAGAGAAAAATTCTGTGCAGAGAGTGAAACAATGCTGAAGGCACTAGGGGATGGACTTTCAATACACCTCAAAGAGGAGAAAATTACTGAATAATTAGAAGGGAAATCACAGATATTACTACTGGAAAAAGGCAGCTGAGTTGGTATTTATAACTTCCAACACCTATGTCTGTTTGCTCATCCCTTATTACAATACTTTACACATATATCAATGGTACCTGTAAAGAAAATGTGAGAAGAGAACATTCTTTTTTTAAATTGTACATTTATTGAAATCTTTTGTTCGTGTATCACCATTTTTTAAAAGTATCCATCTTTACCTCTACTACCCAGTAGGGCATTCCTTGTAATAAAGTTTTTTTAAATGCATTTCAGCAAAACCAATCAACGTATCAACTACAGCTGACAGTATATGGAATATTTCACACCCATAATCACCTACTTTCTTCAAAGAAGGGGGTGGTGCATTTTCCCAGTTCTTCTCTACGGCTAAGTTTATTAATTATAATTATGCATCTATTTGTAATGTGAGGAGGAGTTATTCTACACCCCTATCTCAACTAATATAATGTGATCAGTGTTTAGGATTATTGTAATTTTAAATGTGTAAATAAAGTGGTTTATGCTCTATGATCTCTTTATGAGGTGTGAATTCCTTTGATTTGAATGAAGAAGAGAAGAGTTGACTATCTAATCCAACAAGTTAACCTCACTTCTGGAGGTTTTAAATTGTCAGAGGAAGTTCAGCAGACGACATTGGCACCATGGTCAAGTAGCCAAGGATTCTAGGTTCAAGAGCACCTCGAAGAGATAGATCCTTGTACCTGTATCAGTGAATCCAGAGAGAAACACACCAATGACAAACATGGACACCGATACAGAATAATAGAGCTTCAGAGAGTGTGGTTCCTCATGGCGAAGAGAATGATGGCTATGGATTCTAGAAAGGTACGTGCCCACCTCTGTACCCTCTGTCTCTATCTGTGTGCCTCTGTCCATGGGTGTCTTTGGTATATTTATCTTTAGTTGCACTATCTGCTACTAGTCTAGTCTCTCCAATAACTGGTAGGAGGGAGAGGTAGGTTGTTGGGGTTTTGCTTTATTTTGTTTCTTGGCAAGCCTACTGATGTAATATTATCATTTTTATTTTGTTTTCTATTATGAATTTTTTGTTATATGGATACTCATATACTGTTAAAATTCATTCCTGTGACATATCCCACATGTAATTTAGACCTGTGGGGACCAAGGCCACTTGTCAAATTATACCCTGTAGTGTATTGTGTCTCTTGCATGTATTATTGAAGTATATTTGCTACGAATGGCACTCTAAAGTGATTTCAGGGGATACTGGGTTAATCATCCCTGTCCTAAGTACCAATATTTTTTTATGCTGTCAGGTATAATTTCAGGTGTCAAGGATAATCCAGCTGATTTTGCAAGGGAATGCAAAAAATAACAACAGCAACAACAGGATTTGTAAGTTCAGAGGGACAAACATTTCCTTACAATCCTGAGTGTGATTTGAACTACTATGATTATTGAGCTGGAAAAGGGGCATGCGGTATATCCAGGCGCTTCAAAAGGTCAGACATAGCCAATGAGAAAACAAATTGAGAGGAAGAAATAGGGGTAGCTCCATCCCCAGACCAACCTTGCACTTCATAAGGTCAACCATAACACATTGGAGGAACAGGGGCAAAAAGTAACAGAAGAAACTTAAGAAACTAAAGGAAAAGCTGAAAAAAAAAGTTAGAACTTAAGTAGAAAAGATCAAGTGTGTCAAGAGGCTTCTACAGGCATCCTAGAACAGAGGATGCAAGCTGAGACTAACAATTATATTTACCTATCCAAGGCCTGAGAGAATTAAAAAGAAAAAAGCTCTGCTCTTTCTCCAGCTTGCCCACCACCCACCTATTCAGTAACAGACATTGTTCCACTTGACTTTTATAACCTAAATATTTTCTGTATTCTGATTTTACATCAAATATAGAGAAGCTATGGATTAGCTGGAGATGCAAAAAAAATTTAAGTTAGGGTGAAGAGTTAAACCTGCACCTTAATGTTGAAAGTTTTCCTAACTGCAGGCTCTGAGCTACTGTAATTGCAGTACTAACTTTTCATTTATGTAACCTCCATAAAACAATAGAGGAGGGGAACACATGGACCTAAGGGCCATTATATTGACCCTAGGATAAAAACTGAGCTAATTGTTATAACAGGGTATGGCTGATAAAATTTTCAGAGCAAAGAGGAGTAGGGAGGAAAGGGTAGTGCTCAATAAAATGCTACATCCTAAACCATCCCACAGGTTGGAAATAGGGAAGATCTGAAAAGGATTCAATTTTACCTCTATTCAGAAGGAGATGGGAAAGGAAAGGATCTGGCACCAACCAGCCAACTATTCATCGTACAGCAATAGCCACCATAATTCCAGTTCATTTCCCTTTTTTGTTCTTTCTATGCACAACAACAGATAAAGTTTTATTCATGATATTCTACTGCATCCTAGCCTTTACAATTCTACGATTGACTGAAAGGTGAAGTACAAGATCCTGCTGGACTTTTGTTTATTTACAATTTTTAAAAAGCATTGATTTGGTAGAGCATAATGCAGTCTTAAAGACTCTATTTAGATAAGGTGTCTCTCATAAATATCTAAAAATCCTAAAAAATTCTTTGATAGGTACAACCAACATAACTTTGTTCATCAATTTAATGATTATCAATAGTAAATTGAGCATAAAATGGGAAGACGTATACTTGATGAAGGTGTTTGCTACTGTCTTGCATATCTAGAAAAGAGTCCATATGGAAGACAGATTCCCTATAGATAGTGAGGTCCTTTTTATGTCCTTGTTTTCAAGTTATAGTACGATTATTGCATTAAAGCCCAGAATACTGCAGTTTCTTGAATGAGATCTATAATTACTTAAAGAAGTTCAGTGTTACTATCCATAGTGGTAGAGATATGTGGACAGCATTAGAGACTGGTCCACCAGTATATGTATCTTGGACAAATACTGAAGAAGGACTATGAGCCCAGAATTAAATAAGAGAAAGAGAATAAACAAGATGACATTTAGGAAATTGTGCAGTATTTTTAGGAAGAAGCTAGGAGTTATTGAAACAAAATCCCATCTTTTAAATATTAATAATCATCCAAATCAAAGAAAACTGAAATCATCAAGGAATCAAAATAGCAGGTCATCGAAATAGCACAATGGCAATAGAGATGTAGATAGTGTATATATGTATATATAATGGATAGATTCAGCATATTACTTCCTCTTGACATACAAAAGCAACATCAAAGATAGTAAAAAAGGTGTCTAACTGGAAATGGAGGTGGCTGACCATATAGTAAGAGGAGGAAGAGTAAATAGAAAACCCTTTTGTTGCCAGTACCCATGTAATATCAAGAGACCTAGCGAAGAGATGTCAAACAGGTGTCTAGTAGAACTCACTGCAGCCCACAACACTCCCAGGGCAGCCTGAACCAATTTAAATTTAATTGGGTAAATCGATCTAGCTATTCTGGAGAGCAGTTTGGAACTATGCCCAAAGGGCAACCAAACTATGCACACTCCTTGATCCAGTAATACCACTACTAGGTCTATATCCCAAAGAGATCATAAAAAAAGGGGAAAGGACCCACACATGTAAAAATATTAATATGAGCTCTTTTCATGGTGCAAAATATTGGAAATTGAGGGGATGCCCATCAATTGGGGAATGCCTGAACAAGCTGTGGTATATGAACGTAGTGGAATACTATTGCGCAATAAGAAATGATGAACAGGCAGATTTCAGAAAAAGAAATGGAAAGACTTGTACAAACTGATGCAAAGTGAAATGAACAGAACCAGGAAAATGTGTACACAGTATCAGCAACATTGTGTGATGATCAACTATGAATGACTCACCTCTTTTCAATAACACAGTGATCCAAGACAAGTACAAAGGACTCAGGAAGAAAAATACTATCCACATCCAAATAAAGACCTGATGGACTCCGAATGGAGATCGCAGCATACTTTTTCACTTACTTTTACTCTTTTTCACTTTTCTTCCTGTTGGTCTGTTTCTTCTTTCATAACTGTGACTAATATGAAAATATATTTTACATGATGGCACATGCATATTCTATATCAAATTGCCAACCATTTTAGGAAGAGAGGAGGGAAGGAAGGGAGAAAATTTTGGAACTAGAAACCTTGTTAAGATAAATGCTAAAAATTGTCTTGACATATAATTAGGAAAAAAATAAAATACTATTAAAGTTTCTTGAAAAAAATAAAATGTAATTGGTAAATATTTAGCAAAATAAATTTAAAAATACAATAGAACATATATAATGTTAATATGTGGTTTTCTAAGTCAATGTAAAGTCAAAAAAATTACATTGGTTTACATAAAGCCCACAGGGATCCTTATGTATAGCTTAGTGGCCCATTTCTATTTGAGTTTTAGGACATTGACCTAGGGCTTTGAAGGGAACCCCTTTGGAGGATTTTTAAGCAGACATAGCAAAAAGTTTAACGAGAAAAGACATAATTAGGTGAAATGGGCACTTTTGGAAGGAGTACCCTCGTCAATGAAATTAGAGATCCAATGAAGTATGCTATTTGTCATTTGCTTTTATACCTGGTCTAAGCTTCCATGGAGTATTTAGTGATATAGTCTATGGAAGATATCAATGTGAGGAAAGTGGCTTGAATTTAATTCAATTGAATTGAATATTCAGGAGAAAAAGGATAAGTTAACCAATTGGGCAATGTGACATTTAGTCTTACATCTTCTTTGCATTTAATTTGCCCTGAAAAACTCAATTAGATAGTTTAACTGAAGCTGCATGTTTGATCCCTATAATGTACCTATCATGTGCCTGGCAGAACAGAAAAAAAAAGTCTCTGATATTTGGAAACCAACATTCTAGCAAAACCAGATGAACAACTATGAAGCGATCTCACTTATGTTTTGTGAGCTTAGGGTGGGTATTTGCTGGTGTTTCATGTTTTAGTTTTATTGGGAATTATAGAAAGGGTGGAGAAAAGTAGAATCATCAGTCATGCTTTTTGGAACAGGAATTAAATCGTCATAGTACTTTCTCAGGTGAGCAATATGACTCTCACATCAGATATGAGCCCTTCTTTCACTCTCCAGGCCCTGTCCCAAACCACGAGTAATAAAATTAGATGCATAGAGGTTTTGGTTCATATACAGCTGAAAGGAATCCTAGAATTTCATCTTATGTTTTAAGGATGAGGAAACAGAAACTCAGAAGTGAAAGGACTTGGTCATCGTCAGAAAGCAAGCAGGCAGCACGGTTAAAAAGAAGATCTGGAGGCCCTGATTCTCGGATCCTTTCACCACTCTGTGCTGCCTTTCCTTGTTCAGTCCTTAGTCGTCCTGTACACTCCTTCTCCTAATCCTCCTCTTCTCCCATGTTGGTCTTGCACCTTCTTGGAGCTGTGGCTCCCCTATTGATCCCTCACCAGCTCTGGTCCCTGCACATGCAGCCATTTTGCTCTACACACCCAAAACTCTAGAATAATGCAAGAATGCCATTAGACCAAGCTCTTTCCCTGGAAACCTTTAAGGACAAGGGGAAAGGGAAAAGGGAACAAATATTAAACACCTGCTATGCACCAGACACTGGGCAAAGTGCTTTGCATTATTTCATTTAATCCTCACAACCCTAGGAGATAATTGCTATTATTATCCCCATTTTATAGTTGAAGAAACTGAGGCAGACAGAAGTAAGTGACTTGCCTGGGGGAGGGGGACATCACCAATCATCTTGACCTAAACCTCACCACTGGACTCTGATGACAGCTCTGCCTCATTTAAATCCAATTCACTTGCAGGTCAAGACATCACCCTCCTGATCTAATTGGTCTTCTTCAAATTCAAAGGAAAAACAACAATGACTTACCCAGGATCGCACAGCTAGTAAGTATCTGAGGCAAGATTTGAACCCAGGTCTTCCTGACCCTAGACTCCATGTTCTATCCCCTGTGCCACCTCTCTAGTTAGAAATATCTATTGGTCGGAATTGCTTTAAAGTCTAGTCCTGCTTGGGGGCAGGCAAAAGGAATAACTCAGTAACTAAATCCTTGTTTATAATTCTTCTAAATCACACAGTAGTGAACTTCCAAGAGAGCTCATTAGTGGCATTCTTTGTGAAATATAAAGCCAGAACATAACTCTGTGGTCAGTAACCAAAGACTAAAGACCCACCCAAAGAATGTGATGGCTTTCTAACTTATAACAATTCTAATATTATCTTGATCTTAATTAGTTATGGTATAATCTGTCCGTTCCAAAAATGCGGGACTTTTTGAGGTAAAGCAGGATGATTGGTACATCCATTACTATCTCTCCAGCAAATCTGGTGCCATTCGAACTCCTAAAGTGGTTGCCTCCAAGCCCTCCAATTCCTGTGTTGGTCACTGTCAGGTGGGGATGTCTGATGTCTGATCTCCAGGCAATACACATGAATACAACCATCCTTCACAGGAATCTGAGCATCTGGCCAAACCCTCTCATCAGGGGCTTCTGAGTGCTTTAAGTACCATCCTATTGCTAGCTAGGTCTTCATAAGAGGTTTTATACAAGCTTTCTTTGTGCTGCTTTTAAATGATGCTTCGGTACGACAACTGATTGATGAGTTCATCGATGTGGGTAAACTTGACACCAACACCTATTAGCATCCATTCATACTTTCTCATCCTGTACAATTCTTATTCATGGCCTTCTATGGAGAATCCATGGAGGAACTATCCCACGCGCTGGAGGTCTTCCTCTAAGTCTTTTCCTATTTTGTGGGTAATCATGCACTATTCTAAAAGCCCATCTGTTAAAATCTTGCTCTCACCACATGAATCACCACCATGTTTTCCAACTATTTAGTTCCTTAAAGAGAACTTGGTGTAGTGATAATGCGAAGTCAAACCTAGCTTTGAATCAGCAAGTCACGAACTGCTCAGTCTAGATTTCTTCACCTAATAATAGGTAATAGCTAGCATTTATATAGTACTTTAAGGTTAACAAAACACTTTACAAACATTTCACTTGATCCTCACAACACGCCTGTGGGATAGGAGCTATCATCTCCATTTTACACTTTGGAAATATGAGGCAAATATAGGTTAAGTGATTTCCCCAGGGTCCCATAGCTAGTAAGTACCTGATGCCAGATTAGAACTCGGATCTTCCCGGTAACCTATCATTGTGCCACCTAGCTGCCAATAATCTCTATGCTACCTCTCTCGGAAGGTTGAGGATCAAAGAGGGATGAGGATCAAATGAGACAATATATGTGACATGCTTTGTAAACTTTAAAGAGCTATATAAATGTCAGCTATAATTAATCTCTCAAAACCTCAGTTTTCTCGCCTATTAAATAGTGATAATACTTGCACTCCCTACCTTAAATGGCCGACATGAGGAAAACCTTGTATAAACTTTTAAGGACTGTATAAATGAGTCAGTCAGTCAACAAACATTTATTAAGCATTTATTATGTGCCATTCACTGTGCTAAGTGCTGAGGATACAAAAACACACACACACACACTGTTATTTAGGAGCTCAAATTCTAATATGGGGGAAACAATATGCAAACAACCATCCACATGAAAGATACATAATGTCAATGGGAAATAATCTCTGAGGGTAAGTACTAACTGAATGGGGAAGTTCTCTTACAGAAGTAACCTAGGGAAATCAGGAGGCACAGGTGAGGAGGGCACAGGCCCTCCCAAAAAAATGATACAGAGTCAAGATAGAATGCCATCTCCCCATTTAAAAAGGAAATTAAGTATTTGCTAGCTGATGGAGTTTCTGGGTTCTTTTGGCCTCATCACTGTAGCAATTGTTTTTATATTGGTTAAACTTTTGTTAAAAAAATTGTCATAAGGGGCTGCTAGATGGTGCAGTGAACAGAGCACCAGCCCTGGAGTCAGGAGGACCTCAGTTTAAATCTGGCCTCAGACACTTAACACTTACTAGCCATGTGACCTTGGGCAAGTCACTTAACCCCAACTGCCCTGCCCTCTGCCACCCTCCAAAAAGCAAAAAAAAAAAATTTTTTGGCATAATCAAAACCAATTGTTTTAATTTAATCAATTTATTATTTTTCAAAGACAGCAACTTTTAAAAAATATGTTATAGTTGTGGTTATTGTAAATGCACAGTGAAGGCTAACCTCCTAATATGGCAACTCTGACTAGTTGGTGATTTGACTACACGTAGTAGGGTAGTCATTTTGGATATCTGCTGCATGAATAACTGGTCATTTCTTGTCTGTTGAGATATAGTCAATTTCAGGGGCAGCTAGGTGGTGCAGTGAATAGAATACTGGCCGTGGAATCAGGAGGACCTGAGTTCAAATCCATTCTCAAACACTTGACACACTTACTAGACCTTGGGCAAGTCACTTAACCCCAACTGCCTTGCTCTCCCCCCTCAAAAGAAGACAAAAAAAAAAACAAAAAAAGATATAGTCAATTTCATTTTCTTAGAATGGTAAAAACTATCTTTACATGTAAATCAATTTCATTTTTTTTAAATGGTGGTGTAAATATGACAGTGCCATAATCACACAAGACCTAGCAGCGTTGACACCAAAAGATCACAGGCCTTGGAACACTATATATCAGAGAGCAAATGAACTGGGTTTCTGGCCAAAAAATTTCATACCCAGCAAAGCTAAGCATAATCCTGAATGAAAAAAAATGGACATTCAATGAATTGTCAGACTTTCACAATTTTGTTAAAAGGAAAAAACCTGAACTTAATAGAAGATTTGACATACAAGAACAAAAAGAAATACAATGTACATACCAAAGACTAATTACAAGGGACTCAATAATGGAAAAACTATTTACCTTTTATGTATGTAAAATGTAAAACATAAGTCTCAGACTGTTATTAGTAATTAAGTAGCTCATAAGAAAGATCAGGGTACGCTTGAGTCTGATTTTATTTTGAAAAGTAAAACCATTTAGGAACAGAGAAAAAGAGTAATTATCTTATATAAATGAGGTGTGAGAGGAAGAACTGATACAGAGGAATTAGATGGGGGAGGAGGGCTGGTAGTTCTGGAAACCTACTTTCATTGGGAATGGGTTTAAGAGGGAATAATACATATATTTCTAGAAGCTCCTTTATAAAAGTCTTCTAAATTCAGAAAGAAATAAAACACTAAGGGGATAAGGAGGGGGAGAGGATAAGGGAGGAATCTTTAGAGGTGAGGGTGAGGGCATAGGTCAACAGGAGGTGTAGAAGGGTGTTTAGATTTATGGGAATGGGAGGATAAGAGAGGGATCCTTGGAAGGGGAGTAGGTTAAGTAATAGGAGGGCAAGATGGGGGTAGAAGTAAAGTAGAGGAGTCAGGAGGGATAGGAAGTAAGAGATATACACAAACATAAAATAAAGATCAGGAGTAGAATTTGTTAGGGAAAAAATGAGCAGGAGTGGTAATCATGATCTTGGACAAAGTTAAGGCTACAATGGATTTAGTAAAAAGAGAAAAACAGAGAAACTATACTATGTGTCAGCCATATTTACCAACATTGTCTTGGACTATTTAAAACAACTAGACAGTATAAGGTGGGAATACTACTGTGGTATAAGAAATGACTAGTTGGGGGTAGCTAGGTGGCATAGTGAATAGAGCACAGTCAGGAGGATCTGAATTCAAATCCAGTTTCAGATACTTCACACTTACTAGCCATGTGACCTTGGGCAAGTCACTTAACCCCAATTGCCCTGCCTTCCCTGCTCCAAAAAGCAAAAATAAAAAAGAAATGACTAGTTGGTAGACTTGGAAAAATATGGAAAGATTTGAATTTATGAAGGAAGAAGTTATCTACCCTCAGAAAAGCAAAGGATAAATAAGTATAGTATGGTCTTATATAGATACATATGAATGTATGTATCTATATATGACTATGATTATTGCTATCCAATTATATGCATGTGTAAGTGTATGTATGTACAAGTATATGTGTGTATGTATATGTATATATATATATTTGTGTATATATGTCTATATATATATGTATATGCATATTATATATACACACATCCGACTTAATTGTAGCCTGGGGAGGGAAGGGGAAAAAAGAACAAAGTAGAAAGTGCACAGTAGAGAACAAAAGAAAGCTCACAAGGAGGCAAAGAAAAAATGAACAGCTCCCAACACAATGCATAGTATTTATTATATAGGCTTTCTTGGAATGGAAATTTATTGCTATAAATTTTGAAACCTCTCTCACATTCTTCTGTGCACATGGCAATGCTTTTTTCTTATTTTTCTTATTTTAGTTTTAGTTTAATATTTGTCTCTTTTTTCTTTCCTTATTTTGTATTTAAGTTTTAAAAAAGAATCTAAAAAAATAAAAAATAATAGTGATCAGTGCTTGCCATGGACAGTGACTTCTGTCTTTCTTTTTGAAGATAGTATTCATGAAAGACGGGTTTGAGACTTCTAATATTCTGTGAGATGTTGGCCTCTTCCATTTCCTAATATTCAATCATATTTTCCAATATATTTTTGATGTCCTTTCTTTGTGCCCATCTTTGCCTCAGTAGTCACTGAGTATAACGGTTCTAGTCAACTTGGTTTGAAGAATCTTGCCAATTTCTCATAGAGGTTTTCCACTTCACTCTCTTCAAGAGATATTGATCCATTAAGTGAAACTGTCTTCCTTATAGTGTTTTTCTTATGCTCATCATGAATGCTGTAAGATTTGATGTTCAAGTGTTCCATCAGACGATTTCTCTTATTGCTTTTGGGCATACAACAAAATCAGCTCCTTTATTACATTCTCTGAAAAGAATCTGTGAGTTGTCCTTCCATTCCACAGTTGTTTAGATCTTCTGACTTCCTTTATAACAAGAATGTCAACACTGATGTGCTCCATTTCTTCTAGAAGCATTAACATTGGACAAAGAGCTCTCATTTACAGAACCAACAAATTAAGGTTTAGAGAGTATCTAAAAACCTGCGTGATTCTTGCTATCCCCTTTTCTGCTCTGTTACCACCATCACTGCAAAAGCAGAAAACAGGACTGAGAGTTCTTTTGCATTTTTCTCAATTTCAAAAGTCATGGCCAATGGCTTTATCACCTAAGTCCCTCTGGACTTAGCTAGGCTGCCCCTCAAAATGCAGGTAGAATTTGACATCAAGACCATTATAGAAACCTCCCCAGTTTGGGAAAACCTGCTAGATAGGGTCTAGGTTCCATTGGCAAAGCCTTCCAGGACCCAGGGTCTCCTCCATAACACAGCAAAGCATCAGAGGGAGATTTTTATGCAGGTCTTTTTAATAGTAACATTTCTGCAAATAATAAACATGTTTGCAACTAAAGTCTCTTGTTAACTGCACGTTCCCAGAGGTGTACTCTCAGTGTGATGTTCCCTGATTTAATCCTGTCTGATCCTCACAATAACCCTGTGAAGTATTTGCTATTGCTGTTCATTCATTTAGTCAAGTCCAACCCTTCATGACTCCACAAGGAGTTTTCAAGGCAAAGATACTGCAGTGATTTGCCATTTCCTTTTCTAATGTATTAATGCAAACAGAGCTTAAGTGACTTGCCCAAGGTCACACAAGTAAGTGCCTGAGGCTGGATTTGGACTCAGACCTTCCTGACTCCAAGTCCATTGTCATAACCACTGCGCTTTCCCAGCTGTCTAAAAATGAGAATCTTAACACCTATACCACCTCCCTAATCAGGCTGAGGATCAAATAAGAATAAGAATCAAATGAGACAATGTATTTAGCGTGTAAATGTTAAAGGACTAAACTTTAAAGGGAGAGATTTATAAGATCACCAAAAATGTTCTGAGTGGCCTCTACCTCCTGAAGCATTTACCTGAGAGCCTTTTTGTTTTAAGCCAAATGGTTCTTACCATTTAAAATAGAAAAGCAGAGGAGAAACGAGGAAAGAAGAGGAGAGGTGAATAGAGGAAAGGATGAGAGGAAAGGAGAGAAAAGAAAACAAGACAAGAGAAGACAAGAGGAAAGGGGCAAAGAAAAAGAAAAGATGGTCTTCGTTCTGTGACCTTTCTTCTTCCTTTATGTTCTATACTCCAAATCTAAAATCTTTAGATCAGGGTCTGGGGGCAGCTTGTTTCTTTAAATGGCTGTGGAATAACTTTTACATTAAGGGCACCCAGAATAAATTCAGTCCCTAACTAATAAAAACACTAGGTTATGACTAATCCATAAGAGCTATGTACTTAGTTTACACCATTGTTTTAATGAATTCATCTTTCCATTTCCAAAGTAAAAATAGAGATGCTCCAAATGGAACAACTCATATGCTCCTAACTCCTCAGATGATTATTTCAGAGCTCAAGGAGCCAGAGCTGCCTGACTAAACATTCACAAGGTTTCCCCCCTGCCAGGAGCCTCAGACCCATCCTTACATGATTGTACTTGAAGATAAAAGATTATGCACACTTTCAGACTTTCTAACTGGGGAGCACTGGCAACAACTGCAAAGGTCTAGCCTCTTTCTCCCTGTGTGATGATGAATCATCAAACTACATATGCCAAGTAGATGCTGAGGTTCTGTCACTGAGACAACTTTTTAATTAATCAGATACTAATTCAGCCAACACTTATTGATCCCCTATTATGCCAAGGCACTGTGAGAAATGCAGAGATAGTGAAGACAAGTTTGCTGCCTTCAAGGATCTCACAGCATAGAAATAAAAAGAACCCTGATTGAGGGAGGCTAGGTGGTGCAGTGAATAGAGCACCTGCCCTGGAGTCAGAAGGATCTGAGTTCAAATTCAGCCTCAGACACTTAACACAAATACTAGCCAAATGACCTTGGGCAAGTCACTTAACCCCAATTGCCCTCCAAAAAGGAAAAAAAAAGAACCCTGATCAATACAAGGATCAACCATGATTCCGGAGGTCTGATGATGAAGAAAGCTGCCCACCTCTTAACAGAGAGGCGATGGGCTCAATATGTAAAGTGAGATGCACGGTTTTAGATACTGCCAATATGGAAACTTGTTTTGCTTGACTTTACATATTTTTATGAGCATTTAGTTTTTCATTCCTACCCCCACCCCACCCTGGAAGAAGGCAGGAGAGAAAGAAAATAAATGAAATATGTGTCTATTATTTTTTTAAAAATTAAGAAAAATAAAAGATGGTGGAGTAGAAGCAGGACCTCTGCGCAGCTCCGGCTTCCACCTTCCCCAATTCATGTAAAAAGGGGACTCTAAACAAACTTTGGAGCTGCAGAACCCACAAAATGACACAGAGAAGCTAACCTCCCGCTGAGGACAGCATGGCAGGCCGGCAGGAACTGGTCAGCTCAGTGCTCTGGGAGCTGAGCCCAGGCCCGGGTGAGCCGGAGGTTTTAGTCCCACAGTGGGCCTGACTAGCCACCTGCTGGAGGGACTCCAGATCACCAGCAGCTGTGGCTGTCTCCATAATTATCAATACATAGATGCAAAGAACAAAGTGAGAGAACAGTGCAGTGTGGACTTTGGGACCCAATATTTAGGAATGCGTTGGCTTTTGCCCCCAGGATGAGAAGCTGCTGAGGAGCTGCAGCCATGCAGCCACAGCCACGAGGCAGTTTCAGCTCCTTGCCTGCAGAGTGTAGGGGGACCAAGCACCAGTGTGAGAGGTAATTGCTCTTGCTTGGATCTGGATTGCAATCTAGGGTGAAGGTCCTAGGGTGTGTGACCAGGTTGCCAGAGCATGTGGGGGCTTCAGCAAGGGCACCCAACTAATACTTCCGGCAGCTGAGAAAACCCCAGCATTTGGTATGAAGTTCCCCTGTCTGGTAGCAGAGTCCTACTGTGGCAAAAAGCCCAAAAGTAAAGTAATTGAGTGGCAACATGACCAGGCAAAGGAAACAAAGCAAACAGAAGATTCCAACATTAGACTCCTATTTGGGGGACAAAAAGGATCAAAGCATGGAAAAGGAGAAAGACAGTGAAATCAGAACTCCTGCACCAAAAGCTTCAAAGGAAAATACGAGCTGGTTACAGGCCATAGAGAACCTTAAGAAGCAGATAAGAGAAGTGGAGGAAAAATTGGGAAGAGAAATGAGAATGATGCAAGAAGATTATGAAATGAAAGTCAACAGCCTGACTGAGGAAAATCACACCTTAAAAAATAAACTAACTCAAATGGCAAAAGAGGCTCAAAAAGACAATGAGGAGAAGAACGACTTAAAAAGTCAAATTTGCCAGATGGAAAAAGAATCTCAAAAGCTCATTGAGGAGAATCATTGCTTCAGAATTAGATTGGAGCAAATGGAAGTTAATGACTTTATGAGAAATGAAGATGCTGTTAAACAGAGCCAAACAAATGAAAGAATAGAAGGCAATGTGAAATATCTCACTAGAAAAACCACTGACCTGGAAAATAGATCCAGGAGAGATAACTTAAAAATTATTAGACTACCTGAAAGCCACGATCAAAGAAAGAACCTAGAAATCATTCTCCAAGAAATTCTCAAGGAAAACTGCCCTGATGTTTTAGAACCAGAGGGCAAAATAGAGGTTGAAAGAATCCACCGATCACCTCCTGAAAAAGATCCCAAAAAGAAAACTCCTAGGAATAGTATAGCCAGGTTCAGAAATTCCCAGATTAAGGAGAGAATATTACAAGCAGCCAAGAAGAAACAATTTGAATATTGTAGAAACACAATTAGGATAACCCAGGATCTGGCAGCTTCTACACTGAGGGATCGAAGGGCTTGGAATGTAATATTCCAGAGGTCAAAGGAGCTGGGATTAAAACCAAGAATCATCTACCCAGCAAAACTGAGTATCATGTTTCAGGGGAAAATATCGTTATTCAGTAGAATAGAGGACTTTCAAGCATTCCTGATGAAAAAACCAGAGTTGAATAGAAAATTTGACATTCAGATACAAGAAGCAAGGGAAGCATGAGAAGGTAAACGGAAAAGAAATCATAAGGAACTTATCAAAGTTGAACTATTTACATTCCTACATGGAAAAACAACAATTGTAATTGATCAAACTTTTCTCAGTATGAAAATAGTTGAAGGAAATAGAAATGTGTGTGTGTGTATAATGTCTATATATGGGCATATGAATACATATGTGAATGTGTGTATATATGTTTACAGGTATACATAGATAGAGGGCACAGTACCAAATTAAAAGGAAGGGATGATACTTAAAAGGTGAAATTAAGAGGTGAGAGAGGATGAGAGGAGATGGAGAGAGACAGAATGAGGCAAACTATCTCATATAGAAGAGGCGAGGGAAAATGGTTACAATGGAGGCGAAGAATAGGATGGCAAAAGGGAATGGGTCGACTTTATTCTCATTGAATTTGGCTTGGTGAGGGAATAAAATACACACTAACTAAGGTATCTCACACTACAGGAGAATAGGGGTAAAGGGGATGAGAGGGGGGATGATGGAAGGAAGTCTTGGGGGGAGGGAAGTTGGAAGCACCCACTTTTGAAAAGGGATGGGATCAAAGTAGAGAACAGAACAAGTGGGAGATGGGATAGGAGGAAGGGAAATATAGTCAGTCTTTTACAATATATCTACTATGTCAATGTTTTGCATTAGCTACACATGTACAACCTATACTGAACTGCTTATCTTCCCAGTAAGGGTGGGTGACAAGGGAGGAAGGGAATGAACCTTTAATTCAAGGTTTTAAAATCAAATGTTTAAATATATATGTATATACATATATATATATACTATTATTAATACTATTTTACATGTAATTGGGAAATATGCTATACAGGCACTGGGGCATAGAGATCCACCATGCCCTACTGGAAAAGTCGAAAGGGGTATGGGACAAAATATGGGAGAGAGAAGATTGGAGGAGGGGATATCCTGTGGGACTGCTATTTTGGGGCAGTGGGTAGGAGAAAAACGGGGAGAAAATTTGTTACTCAAAATCTGCCGGAAATGAATGATGTAAATCAGAAGTTAATAAAGCATTTGAAAAATGAAAAAAAAAATAAGAAAAATAGCCAACGCAGTTTGATGCAGTGAAAGGGGCACTGCAATTGGAATTAAGGCAGCTAGTTGGTGCCAGGTCTAGAGTCAGGAAGATTTATCTTCCTATGTTCAAATCCAGCTTCAGACACTTACTAACTGTGTGACTCTAGGCAAGTCACTTAAACCCATTTGCCTTAGTTTCCTTATCTGTAAAATGAGGTGGAAAAGGAAATTACAAACCACTACATGATATTTTCCATTTCCTTTTCCAGTGGATTAAGGCAAATAAAGCTTAAGTGACTTGCCCAAGGTCACATTGCTAGTAGGTGCTTGAGGCTGGCTTTGGACTCAGATCTTCCTGACTCTAAATTCATTGTCCTAACCACTGTGCCTTCCTAGCTGCCTAAAAATGAGTACCTGTGCCACCTCCCTAATCAGGCTGAGGCCATTAAAAAACCCTGCATAAAGAGAACCCCAAATGGGGTCATGAAGAGTGGATGTAACTGAAAAACAACTAGGCAACAAAACTTGTGTGACTTTGGGAAAGGCAGCCATTTAACTTCTCTGGGCCTCCATTTTCTCATCTGTATGATGAAGGGGTTGAACCAGATACTTTGTGCTGCTTTTCAGCTCTAAACTTATGATCGGATCTGCTGACTGAGAGCCGCCTGGAGAGCATGGTTGAGGAAGTGCCTGAAGTGGCCCAACAGGTCCCATTCCAGTCTCCCCAACTGACCCCATTACACTAAAGCCCTCGTGGCCTTGCTTCTGACCTTCAGGATGTTGCCACTGCCTCAGCTGCTTTAGCTTCTGGGGTCTCCTCACCTTGGAACATCCATCAGCCTCTTACCCTTTTCACCTTGGAACCTCCCTCCACCATGTTGGCCCTCTTCTCCAACTGGTGAGTTCCCAGCTCAGCAGTCCTTCATTGCAGGCTTTGCTTCTGATTTTCCTAACTTCAATCCTGTGTCCTCTTTTTCAGGGGAAAGGGTACCTTCCCCTCCCCCTTTTTCAGCTCCTTTTTGTGTGTTGTCTTCCTCCTATTAACATGTAAACTTCTTGAAGGAAAGGACCATCTTCCTTTTTTCTTATATTTGTATTCCCAGCCCTTAGCATAATGTCTAATACAACATAAGTCCCTACTAAATCAGTCTTGCCTATGAATAACGATAACTGGCATTTGCATAGCGCTCTAAAGTTTGCAAAGTTTTTTATCTGTATTATTTTTTAGAGACCCATGGGGGAAATAAGGCATCTACACTAATACCTATATTTGGCCCCAAAAGGCCATAAAAATAAGATCTGCTGTGTAATAGGAGTTCAGAAAAATAAGAGGTGACTTCTAGCCCTGGGAGGAAGGGGCATTTACACAGGACCTATTCTCAAATTATAGGTCCAATAGAGCTACCTTGTAAATATTTAGGTCTGACTTACACCTTCTGGCTGGCACCAGAATGTGTGGGTGGGGGGGGTGTGCCCTCATGCATGCATACACGTGGGTGCATGCATGTTTCTGTATGTGAATGTCCCAGCTTCATCACAAATGTGACATCTGAACCCTAGCCACCAATAGAATCCCTTCATGTCTAACCCAAACCAACAGGACTGCTCCTGTGGCAAAGAAAGCTCTCAGGCCTGGGGAACCAGTCTCTTGACCAGTTGGTACTTGTCCCAAGGAAAAAATAAATAAAAATCAAGTTAGTGATAAGAATTAGCATCATTCCTAGAGCCAGCCCAGAATGTTGAGGACTCTATATACTAATCTTCTAACAACAGTTTAACATGTTAATCTTCCACCAGGTTAATCATGGGAAGAAAGAGACTTCAGTGGTACAGATTAAGATCCTTTGGCTGCTGCCCAGAAAGAGATTTGACTTAATGTTCTGAACAAGAGAGAATATCCAAGAATGAAGTGGACAAAGGAAAATAAATTAAAGGAGTAGGAGGCAAAAGGAAGACACTAGATTTTTTTTAATACTTTGGAAGCAAGTCCCCAACCTGACTTAAATTGAGAGGTTGAGATTTATGTGCTAACTTGAGAATATAGGGGAACTTTGAATGCATCAAAGGAGACAGAGCTTTAAATAAGATTTTTTCCTGAGTAATCAGTTGCAATTGAGAGTTAAGCAAGTGCCTACCGTATAAGTGCTAGGCAGCGAGATGAAAACAAACAAAAAACACCAAAAATGAAACAATCCCTATTCTTAAGTAGAGATTAATTAATTTTTAAAAATTATTTTAAAATACTTACTATGTGCCAAGCCCTGTGCTAAACAATGTGACTCGAATGCCAGAGAATTTTCTATTAGGAAAAATTGGCCTTCAACACTCTTAAGCAGAGTGTTTGTATCCTAATTAAAAAAAAAATGTGTCTCTGACATATTTGGCTAAAATCCAGGCTGTATAGTTACTGAATAGTGGGGATTGTTTGGTTTTGTTTTTTCATATTGTCCACTGCCCTAATTAAAGGCTCAGAATCAACTCTTGCCTGTATTGTTATAATGGTTTCCTACTCTGATAACATTCTGCCTGTGTGACTCTTTGCCTCCAGGCAAGCCTAATTTTTTTTATTATTATGAACCAGAGAAACATCAACATTGATCATTTCACAACACAAAGATGAACAGAAAAAAATCAGAATGGCATGTGAAACTAAAGCACTACATACAATTTGGTTTGGGGTTTTTTTTTTTGTTTTTTCATATTTCAAAATTACTATTTCTATCATTGCCTTGTTTATGTGCCTTTCTAAATTTCTACTCTCTTCTGCACTTTTTAAATGATTAACACTTTGTTTAGTATGGATATCACTACCCCACTTTCCCACTTATATCTCCCACCACCACCAAAAAACTGAAAGTCCACTTGTTACAGATGTTGCTCAGTCATTTTTTTTATTCCTATCTGAATCTTTATGATCTCATTTGGGGTTTTCTTGGCAGAGATACTGGAATGGTTTGCCATTTCCTTCTCCAGTTAATTGACAGATGAGGAAACCAAGGCAAACAAGGTCAAGTGACTTGCTGAGGGTCATACAGCTAATAAGTGTATGAGGCCAGATTTGAACTCAGTCAGGCTGTGAGATTCTATCCACCCCCTAGCTGCCCTGTAACAAAACAAAAACAAATCCACACATTCTCTTTGAAAATGTCTCATTCTGCACCCCTAATTTGTCACCTCTCTGCCAAGAGAATGGGAAATATGATTCATAATTAGTCTTCTGCTGTCCTATGTGATCACAGTTCTTAAATCTTTAACTATTTCCTAAAATGCCTCTGTCAGGAGATACATAGTGGGCTTCATCATCTAGCCTCTGGAATCATAGTTCTTTTCCTTCACAAGATTGTTGTTATTATATAATTTTTTTCTCTAGGTTCTGAAAACTTGATTTTGCATTAGTTCATGCAAGTTCTCTCAAGTTTCTCTGAAGCTGTCTCTTTTATAGTTTCTTATAGCACATTAATATTCTATTATATCAATATATCATAATTTGTCAAGGTGATGGTGAGTCCATTAGCAGAAAGATTTGCTAAATATTTTTGTACATATGGTTTCTTTTCATTTCTTTGTTCCTAACAATTAGAGTTATATCAAAATGCAATGGGTTGGCTCAGGAGATAGTGGGTTCCCCTTAATGGAGGTATAAGCCTAGCTGTGGTATCTCTGGTTTGAAGTTGTATGCCCATTTAAATGACTTTGGGGCTACAGTTCCAAATTGTGTTCCAGAATGGTCAGACCACTTTACATTACTCTAACTCTACATTAAACGAACCAGTCCTCCCACAGTCTCTCCAATAACTTTGCTATCATTTCCTGTTTTTACCACCTTTGCCAATTTCATGGGTATAAAATAGAACCTTAAAGTTGTTTTCATTTGCATCTCAGTCAGTAAACATGCGTTTATTAAATGAATTACTTTGTGCCAGGCACCACTAAATGCTAAGAATACAAAGAAAGTCAAAAACAATATCCCTTTCTTCCAGGAGTTCCCATTTTAATGGAGGAGACTAAACATGCAAATAACTTTGTACATGCAAGATAGATACTGTGAAAATGGGAAGTACTCTCAGAGAGAAGGCACCAGGTTGTGGAATGGACAAGGAAAAGCATACAGAAGGCAGAATTTGAGGTAAGTCTAGAAGTCAGCAGGTGGAGACCGGGTAAGACTGGTAAGACACAGGCCAGTGAAGAACCATGGAATAGGGGGATGAGGTATCATGTTCAAAAATCAAAGTTAGCCAGTATAACTTGACTTCAGAGCATGTGGAGGGGAGTGGGTTGTAAGAAGACTGGAAAGGTAACAAGTTGGCAAAGGGCTTTAAGTGACAAGCAGAGCATTTTTATGTTTGATCTTGGCAGCAATAGAGTCGCTGGAGTTTATTGAGCAGAGAGATGACGTGGTCAGTCCTGTGCCTTAGCCACTGAAATGAATTAAGCAGAGAGGAGATGGTTAGACTTGAACCTTATGAAAATCACTTTGGCAGCTGAATGGAAGCTACATTGGAGTGGGAAGCCTGAGAGGGGAGACCAACCAGCAGGTTACTGTAATAGTCCAGGTGTGAGGTGATAAGGGCCCACACCAAGTCAACAGCAAGAACAGGGAGGAGATCATCAGTAAGAATATGGGAGCACCTGAGTATAAAGGCTGGTGGTGGGGAAGACAGTGAGCCAGGGGTGCTGGATAGGACGGCTTCACCATTTTCCCTGCCCCTGTCCCAGACAGTTGAGCAGGCAAGCAAGGCCCATTCCCTGCCCTTCTGGCCTTCTTCATACACCACTGTCCCTTTGGGAAGAATCATCAAAGCTTCTTTTAAATTCATCTGCCATTCTCCACTATCCCTATGGCTGGCTAACTCTCACCACCTGTTACTTTCCTTTTCCTTGCATTGCTTAATTCCTGACTGCCTAGAGTAAATGACCCCAAAACACCACCTTTCATTCTCTCATTCTCTTCTTCTCCAACTCTTTCCCTCCCTTGTCCTACTCCAATTCTGCCCATCCCTTCCACCACTCCCTTTGGAATTCCCATTACATAATAAATAAATATCCTTTCATTCTGGTCTCTTCCTCTCATACTCCTTCCTACTTACACAGGGACCTGGCTTTACCCAGATGTTTCTGCATTCCTGACCATCCCTGCCACCTTGGTGTTGCCCAGACCCATAACCCTCCCACTGAGAAGAGCCATTAAGACTCCATAGTGGAAGCCCTGAGACTGAGTATTCTGGTCCAGTGTCCTAGGAAGAGTGTTGGACAGAACATTGTGAGACCTGGCCTCCAGTCTGCACTAGCTGTGGGGCCTTGAGTGACTCACTTCATCCTACAGGCAGCCTTTGTATCCCCTATAAAGTGAAGACACTGGATTTGGTGGTTTCTCAGGCCTGCTCAACGTCTCTCTAGCCTCTGCCAGTATAGTATTCCATTGCATTGATCCGTGGAATGAATGACTGGCTGGCTGTGTGTGGATATTCTGAGCCGCTGGCTTCTGTGACCCTGTGTAGGCCCTCACATTGACCTCTTCTGTGTTGGATATCAGGATGCTTTGGAGACCATCGCTTATTGGTCAGATCCAGAACCGTTCTTCTACTGACAGCCAATGAAAGAGAATGTGTACAAACCACTGCTTGCTCCTCTGTCTTTTGGGAGGCAGCTCAGGAACTTGAATTGATGTTCAGCTGTTTCAGTTGCGTCTGACTTTTTGTGACCCCATTTGGGGTCTTCTTGGCAGAGACGCTGGAGCATTTTGTCATTTCCTTCTCCAGCTCACTTTACAGATGAGTAAATTGAGGCAAACAGGGTGAAGTGACTTACCCAGGGTCACACAGCTAGTAAGTGAGTAAGGAAAGATTTGACAGCAGGAAGGTGAATCAAACACCCTCCAGTCCCAGTTCTTTGGTATCTTCAAATCCCATGAACTCCTCCTCCAACTCACCTCAGTCATGCACTGGGGTTGTCACACACCAGATCTCCCCATTACCCACAAGCATTTTAATTCCATAGTAAAAACAATAACAACAACAGTGACACCATTCTGTCTGACTGTAACCTCTTATTATTCCATGGGTTTATTTTTTACCTTACTCCTCTGAAACCTATTCTTCACCATCAACATGACCTCTCATCCCTCCAACTCCCAGTACTTTCTCAGTTCATTACTCTTGTTCTGACTTTACTTTCCTCCCTTCCCAATCTTGACCCTCTAGTTAACCATTTCAACTCCACACTATCAACTCAACTCACACCCTTGCACCCCTGCCAGTCATTCTTTGCTAAATCTTAACACTAGATCACTCCCACCAGGGGCTTTCTCCTCACCTCCTTCAGATTAGAAATGGAAGAAGTCATAAAACCAAGCCTACTGAGCACAGTAAAAAAGAATTGTTATCTAACCTCAATAGGGCCCTTATCACAGCAAAGCAATCCATTGATCCTTTCCTGGCTGACTTCCAAGTCCACTCTCTACAAAACTATTCCAAACTTTCTCTGTTTTTCACCTAGCTTCCTACAATACCCATTTCTCCTACCCTCTAAGCCAAGAGTCTTGACATCCTCCTCAAACTTACCCTTCCCATATCCTACTTAATTTTACTAAGAGAACTGAGAAATTTACCATGTTCCTTCCTCTCCTTATCCTCATATCAAAATTCCTTGACATCATCCTTCATTCTCTCTTCCTTTTCTCCAATCTTTAATAATGGAGTATCCCTTCTCTTTGCCAAAGTCAAACCCTCTACATGCACCTTTGATCTCATCACCTTCCATCTCCTCCATCATATTGTCCCCTCGATTGCCCCCCCCCCAATCTTCTAGGTCTCTGTATCTATAAATACTGACTTCAAACATACCCAAGTCTTCATATCCTTCACCATGACCTACCTTCCCCTCAAACTATCATCCTAATCTCTCCTCACTTTTCTCAGAAAAATTCCTGGAAAATGCTATCTATATTTGCTTCCTCTCTTTTCACTAGTTCCTCAACCCTTTATAATCTACCTTTTTAACTCCTTGCTCAAATGAAATTGCTCTCCCTAAAGTTACCAGACATCTATTGATTACCAAAACTATCAGTCTTTTCTTGGGCCATATCCTTCTTGGTCTCTCTGCTGCATTTTACACTGTTACCCATCTTCTTCTCCATAGTATCATCTCCTCTATGGGTTTTTATAAAACTACACTTTCTTAATTCCTCTACTTGCCTAATTATGCCTTCTTGGTCTCTTAAACTGGTTTCTTATCTATATTATGCCCCCAAACAGTGGGTCTACTCCAAAGCTTTATCCTAGACTCTCTTCCATTTTCTCACTACACTCTTTCTCTTGACAATATCATTGGTTCCCATAGGTTTAATTTTCTTCTCTATGAATACAACTCACAGATCTATAGACTCAGCCTTGGTTTCTTTCCTAACCACTGGTTCCATATCACCAACTGCCTATTGGACATTTCAGACTGGGTAGCATGGAGACATCTTGAACTCAACATATCCAAAACAGAACTAATTATCTTCACACCTATCCCCTACCCAAATCCAACCTCTACCATGCTTCCCTATTTCTAACAAGGGTGCCATCATTCTTCTAGTCTCTTATAGTCATAGCTTTCATGATTTTCTTAATTTCTCACTTTTCCTTCCTTAGATATCCAATATGTTGAGAAATCTTGCTATTTCTACATCCACATTATCTCTCATACCCATCCTTGTCTTACAATTCACACATTGTTGTTCAGTCATTTTCAGTCATGTCTGACTCTTTGTGACTCCATCTGGATATTTCTTAGCAAAGATACTGGAATGGATTGTCATTTCCTCCTCCAGCTTATTTTACAGATGAGAAGACTGAGGCAAACAGGGTTAAGTGACCTGCCCAGGGTAACACAGCTAGTACGTGTCTGAGGTCAGAATCGAATTCAGGTCCTCCTGACTCCAGGGCTGGTATTCCATCCACTGAATTCAAATCCTGCCTCAAATACTTACTAGGTATGCATGATGCTGGGCAAGTCACCTCTCTCAACCTCAGTCCTTTATGATGCACTGGGTGTCTTCCTGTGTTCTGGCTAAGCCCTCCGGGTACTAAGTTCATCCTGATGGAAAACCTAGGGCCAGGCAACTTCTTTACTTAATGATGAACACAGATTTCCCTTCCAAAATAGCTTTAATGCTTTGTTGATCTCCAGAAATTCAACCCAGCACTAGTCATGTTTTAGGTTAATGACTGATGGTGATAGCATTTGCTTTGGGGGTTAAAAATTTTTGTTTTTAAAAATAAGTGCCTTTTGGTTTGGCATCACATTTATTTCCAAATATTTCCCTCTCCCTCTCCCCTACCCAATGAGACATCCCTTATAACAAAGATTTTAAAAGAAAGAGGAAAAAAACAAATAGTTCGGCAACATCAACAAATCAACCATGTCTGATAACATGTGTGATATTCCACAACACAGGTAGGTGCATTTTCTCAACTCGTCTCCGAGGTTAGTTTCATTATTGTTCTTATTTTAGTCACTGTGTGTATCATTTCCCTGTTCCCATTGCTTCACTCTACATCAGTTCCCAGAAGTCTTCCCAACCTTCCCAGGATGGTTCCAGGGGCAAAGTTCAAGGTTTAGGTGCATTGGGGTAAGGATGATGAGAATGAGGGGAGGAGGACATGATTTTCTCTTTCTCAAGGAAGATCTTGCTGCAGAATCATTACTTAGTAAGTACTCCCATGCTTACTGCCTGTGTGTTCTTAGGCAAATCATTTAGCTTTCCTTGGCCTCAACTTCCTCATCTGTAAAACCAAGGGGTCAGACTTAATGGCCTCTAAAGTCCCTTCCAACTCTAAAGCCATGAGCCTATGAATCTTTGAAAAAAAAATTCTCCTTGTTTTGCCCTCAATATATTATCTTGATTTTTTGGGGTTTTTTTAATATAACATTTTATTTTTCCCCAAATTACATGGATATGTATTATCTTGAAAAAAATACAAATCTAAAGAAGGAAGAGTTCTGCTAGGTGGCACAATGGATAGAGTGGCAGGTCTGGAATCAGGAAGACCTGAGTTCAAATCAGATGTCAGACACTAGCTGTGTGACCCTGAGCAAGTCACTTAACCCTGTTTGCCTCAGTTTCTTCATCTGTAAAATGAGCTGAAGAAGGAAATGGCAAATCACTCCAGTGTCTTTGCCAAGAAAACCCCAAATGGGGTCACAGAGAGTCAAAAACAACTGAAAATAACTGAACTAACAATAAAGGACGAATGGAAACTGCTCAAAAGGTTGTTCCCATTCCTATGATATGAAATGTTTATGTAAATCTGTTTGCATGCATAGACAGAGCATCTCGTTTTGGTTCTTTTTTTGTGCTCTGTGTTGGATTTTGGCACAAGCATTCGCAGAGTATTATCACATACAGTAGGGCTCTGTTTATCCCTTCTGTACTTAAGCCTATCTCCAATTGCCTTGTGCTTTTCCAGTTTATGCAAAGTTGCAGGATATTCATCGAGGTTAAAAAAAATATTGGATCCCCAAAGAGCCTGCCCTTACTAATAGCAGCAGTTTGGCTCAATTTTATTTCTGATTGCCTCTGGAACATGGCTTTAACAATTTGGCTTTCTTTTTTTTGGCATAGTTACTGTCCTTTCCTAGCATAGTTATGGAAATACAATGATTGCAATTCTCCCCAACTTGCCCAGGGGGTGTGGATTGTAACGAATGCTTAAAAGATATCCTTACATACCCTCCAAAAGGAGGGGAGTATCATTGCTTTGTACCCAGTATAGAGCAACAATACAATTGCCTGGCACCCTCTACATTGCTAAGTAAGTAGTCTATGAAGGAAGAAAGGGAAGGCAGAAAGCTGCTGCTCTTGCAATCAAGTCATAGATGTCTCTGCACAAAGAAGCAAACCTAAATTTATTTGAACTAAACACGGGCTTTTCTCTGTTACAGAAATTTGGCTGGTAAAAGATGAAGGTACTGCTGCCACCCTGGCATCATCCTCTCTGGCCAGTGATTTCTTTCTCCTGGGCACTGAAGAGGATGCAGAACCAATACCTTCCTAAATGCCAAGGAAAGGACTGATGACAGCATGCATGGTACTGTTACTTATCAGCCCTCATGAGTTTCTCCTTTGTAAAATGAGAAATGACAAAGATGTTGCTACCTTACTTTTCAGAGCTACTGAGGAATACTAGAGACAGAGAAAGGAGAGAAAAACAGAGAGGAAAAGGAGATACACAGAAAGAAAGAGAGAGACAGACAGAGAGAGACATAGAGAGACAGAGACAAAGAGACAGAGAGAAATGGAGAGATTAAGACAGAGAGAGACAGACAGAGGGATGGAGACACAAAGAAGAGAGAGACACAGAAAAAAGAAAGGTGAAGAAAGAAAGAGAAAAGGGGGCAAAAGAGACAGAAACACACACAACTTTAAAAACTGACAAAAACAGACTATGGCCAAGAGAGAACAATTTATGGAATAAGCTATACAATCCAAAAACTCCATTTTAAGTCAAAATTCAAGTAGATGGCCTATCTCTTGACAAGTTCAGGGTTACTATTTGTTGAATATCCTGGATCAGGGGAAGTTTATGTATTCTGGGGGTCCTGGCCAAGACAGTCAGTTACTGAACAATTTCATTTTGTTTATTCTTTGTTTTCTTTCTCACTCCAACCCCTTTTTTGAGATTTAGAATGAGTTTATTAGCTTTTACTGACAAATTCCTTGAAGTAAGGAATGCGTTCTGCTTCCCAGGTCCCTACACCAGGGCCAAGTAGGGGCATTTAATTTCATTTTAGTCTCCTTATAAAATAAAGTTCCCATGAATTCCAAAGCAATTCAAAAGTTGAACTTGCCCACAAGACCTCAGATACCCAACTTCCTACTATCTTTGACATTTCATATCATTTATTCCAATAATCCTATGGATATGAGGTGGTAGAATGGATAAATGTTGGATCTGCAATCAGAAAGACCTGTATTTGATTCCTGCTTCAGACACTGATTGATGTTGTGATCTTGGGCAAGTCATTGAACTTCTATCAGCCTCAGTTTCCTTAACTGTAAAATGAGGATTATGACAACACCTACCTCACAGGGCTGTTTTGTGAATCAAATCAGATAACCTGTAAAGTGCTTTGCAAATCTTAAAGTATAATGTGGGTATTCTCTTCAACAGAACAAATCACAATCCATCCATACTTGCCCATCCTTAGAAAATCTTGTCCATGAACACCAGGGGCCCACCCAGAATGCTGGAGGCTGCCTTCCCCTAATTTTCTAGCCATTGAATAGACACCAGTGGAGTACACTGGTTTTTCATTGCTTATACTGTGGTCTTGCTATACATAGTTTCTCAGAAATTATCATTAAAGCTTATTAAAGCTTTAAAGTACACTGAGACTTTGGGGATGTCCTATATAACCCAGCCATCTTTTGTTCTGGTCATCCATTTCATTTGTAGCAAAAATGTTAAGATAGACACCATTCGGTTCCTTCCAGTTGTCTCTCCTCTTCTTGGTTACTGCATTAAGATTACACATTGATAGTACCAACAGCTAAGAATGTTTATAGATAGTATTAAAAAAAAAACCATGTGGTTCTTAGCACTCTTCATCTTATTTTTCTGCAACTCTGCCACCATCATTACAGAAGGGAACCATGCAGGACTGAGGGCCATTAGATATTTTTCTCTCTTTCCTAGGTTTACACTATCCAACTATTTATTAGCTACTAATCAACCTAATGATGATAAACATCTTTACACTTCCTTTTTCTGGTTCTCAGAAAACGTGCATTGTTTGTTGCTAGGACTATACTTGAAGTCTTTTCAATATGGTAGACCCTGTCATGGCTAGTGCTCCATTGGCATAGCTTTTGAGAACATAAGGTTAGAGGAGTCATGTAGGAGTTTTGGGAAATTTGTTTCATGAACCATCCTAAAATATAACAATGCCAGATTATTCTACCCTAGTCACTGGCCATCTATGCATCAATAAAGAACTAAAGAGAATTCCCTTTAAGTCACTGGTTAAAAAAAACCTAGCAAATAAAACCTGATGAACACAATGGTTCCAGCATAGTTCCGGAGGACTCATGAAATATGATCTCCACCTCCAGACAAAAAAAGGATGGATTCAGCATGAAGATCAGAACATATTTTTTTTACATGGCTAATGCCAGAATTTGTTTTGCTTGACTGTACACATTTGTAACAGGTTTTGTTTTTCTTGCTTTCTCAATGGGTGAGGAAGAGGGAGGTGGGAAGGAGAGAAATCAGAACTGAAAATTAAATTAAATTTAAAAAAAGAAAAATCTAACAAATACATTGCCACCAAGTCCATCTGTATCCTAAAAAAACAACTAAATTGGCTCACTACAGAACTTTGTGCTCCACAAAACATACTTTTAACTGAATATGTCTGTTCCAGAATTCAGTATATTCCCAGTTCATGGGCACTCACCCAACTACTTCCTGGAATTGCTCTCTTCTTGTATTTTGCACCACACATCTGTTCCAGATAAGACCCTCCCACTCTAAAGCAGATGCCACTTGATGTAATACCCTACTCTTATGTGTTTTAATTCCTTGATTGGTTTATTTGTAACATAATTATAAGAGCGAATTCTACAATGTTTGCTTATGATTAAAACATTCTGTAATGCTTTGCCTAAGTTGGATTCCTTTGTGATACTAAAGGCTGATTGTCTCAGGATTGTGATGTTTACTGATTCATGACGCTAGAAACTGTATAGAGATTTATCAGATCACCCTTTGCATCACCGCACCTTGGAGAACAGCTTCTGGAGCCGGCTATCAAGATGGAAGGAGAAATTCCAGTGGTGGCAGAATCTAGACCAAGCTATAATACCACCCTAAAGGTGTAACACCCAAATGAACATTCCACCAGGACACTGGTAGCCCCCATCAAAAATAGACACCATGTTGCAATATATACCAATTTGTTAGGGAATCTAAGGGGCCAGAAGTGACTTCAGGAGAAAATGAAGTGGTCCCATTGGGCATCCTTGCCCAAACAGCTTTGATCAACTGAGTGGCAAGCCCAGATTCCTTACCTGGTGAGTAAAAGTCCTATTGGATTGGCCCACCTGCTTAATAGTGGCTAATACTTTGCTAGTTTGGTCAGACTAGAACGGGGACTGATCTAAAGTGATGATAATATGAATAGAAAGGAAAAGATGAAAAAGAGAAAGGTTTCAGAGGTAGGAGAAACAAGATTTGGTAAATGATGAAGAGTAGGGTCAAAGAGGGAGGAGAAATGAAAGACTTCCAGATCTTAAGGAAAGATAGGAATGTCACTATAGAAATAATGATGGCAGGGGGAGAAGCTGGTTTTGGAAGACAGCTAATGACTTCAGTTTAAGACATGTTGAGTTCCAGATACTAGCAGAATATCCAGACTAAGATTTCCAAAGGGTAGCATTAAATATGAGTGTTGAGCTCAGGGGCTGGAGATTTGGGTCTCCTTCATATATAGGTGAGACTTGAAACCATGGTATTAGACTAAATCAACAGAGAAAAAGTATATAGAGAGAAGAAAAGCCCTGAATTTTAATTGCCTGCTAGACATTTCCACTTAGATGTCCCATCTGCATCTCAAACCCAAGATGTCTAAAATTGAATTCATCATTTTCCCACCCCCATTTAATAACTTTCCCAAATTCATTATTCTGTCTCTTGGCTTTAACATAAACTGTTTCCCAAGCCTCCCATCCTCATCTCTGCCTCTCAGAATCCTTATCTCTCTCCAAGGCTTATATCAGGTACCACATCCTCCCCAAAGTCTTCTTCAATTCTGCCTCCCCTCTTCCCTTGATAGCAGTCTGCTTCCTCCTCAAATTACCTTGTATTTATTTAATCTGTGTACATGTTACATTCTTCCCCAGAAACAATATCAGAGCCTTAACAGAAAGAATTGATTCATTATTTTTGTAACCCAGGTCTAGCACTGCCTTGAAGATGGTAGGCATTTAAATGCTTTTCATACCTGTTGACTAGAATTGGATTGCTTGGGCAAGTTCAGACAGATGAACCGAACAAGAGAACACCGTTAGACTATGTCCAAATATTCCCTTGTCGCCCTATCCCCTTGACAAGTGTGTTTATCTCTTCGCCCTTTGGGGCTGTGCTTATCATTGAATCACCACTGAGGTTTAGGTGGGACTTCTTTTCAATAGTCCACTAGATGCTTAGGAACATCAATCTTCACAACACACTAGATCCATTTAGACACTCTACCAAGGGAGTTGTTCCTTCTGCAAGGAAGGCTCCTATGCCAGAGATGACGGCAAATCAGAAAGTCAGAACCATGTGAGAAAGAACAAAACTGCTTGGGTGGATATAGCCTAAAAAATAAGGTGTGTAAATATGGCAGCACTATATTTCGCTGGGTTCTCAGCCCATCCTATATTCCTACAAAGCCTCTAGAAAGGCTTTATAAAGCATTGTGCTTTGCAAAGTCTTTCTATGGAGGCAGCATGGTGTATGGCAGAGGTGTCAAACTCTGAAACAGGGGCCACTAAGCCATACATAAGGATCTTTGCTAGTCACATAGTGACTTAGAAGATAATGTATTTATTGATTTTGCTAAATATCTTCCAATTACATTTTAATCTGGGTCAGTCACAGTTCTAGAGTGTGGTCCACATGCTGTCCATCTGAGGACCCTGTGCTTAATACCTCTGGTGCAGTGGGTAGAGGGCCTTCCCTAGCGTCAAGAAGACGGAAGTTCAATATCCATCTCTGCCACATACTGACTGTTTGACTCTGGGCAAGTCACCTAACCCTTCAGTGCCCCAGGCAACTTGATTAGGTAATAGATATCAGAGCAAGTGCTGATATACATTTCTTTATTGGGAATTCCCTGCCTGAAGAAACCACATGTTCAACAAAACAAACTTCTGTAAAGATTCTCTAGGGTTCAACAAAATTTCAATCTATCCATCACTCACCACTGAAAGGAAACTTAAGAGATTTTAAATAAAAGGACAAGTATACCAGAAAACTGGAGGTATTACTAGAACCAAAAGCATTAGTGTAAAATTGCTTTAAAATTAGGGATATGAAATATGTATGTATGTGTACTTGTATATGTGCACATGTATGTTATGTATGAACATTAGATCTGATTATCAATGAATAGTCCATTCATTAGGCCATCTCCAGTCATCCTGATTCATATCTGGCCACTGGACCCAGATGGCTCTGGAGGAGAGAGTGAGGCTGGTGACTTTGCCCAAACCTCCCTCACTTAAACCCAATTCATTTGCATGTCAAGGCATCACCTCTCTGATGTCATGGTCCTCTTCAAGAACGAAGGACAAAAACAACAGGCGGCCTAGAAAATGGGATGATTTTCTTTCCCTTTTTCACCTAGACTACCAACAGCTGAACACATGCTGATACTCTAAAGGGAAGCTGTGACAAAGGAGCCCAAACTAGGAACAGTAAGGAAACCTAACTGCCTTTATTGCGGACTATAAGCTATGGTTTTGATTTAGAAGCTTGAGTAAGTTTGTGCTACAACCTTCATGATAATTCATCCTGACATAGTGTTCTAAGGTTTGTAAAACATTTTCTTCACCACCCTGTGAGGTAGGTAATACATTATTAACCCCATTTTACAGATTAGGAAACCAAGGCTCTGAGAAATAAATGTTTTGTTCATACTATCACAATTTCTTAGTATATGAGGCTTAAGTTAAACCCAGGTCTTATGGTTTTCCAAACCCATCATCCTACCCATTCAATCTTACCAATAAGACCAGCAAAAAAGAGCTTCAGTGGCTACAACTAACTGGACCAGCTAAATCATGAACTTTATTCATTTTGTAATATTCCTAAAGTAGGGGTTATTAACCTAGTTTGTATCATGGACTGTTTTGTTTTTAAACAAATAAGTAAAATATATAGGAGTACAAAGGAAACCAATTATACCAAAATATAATTATCAATTTTTTTAATTTCACAAACTCTACATTAAGAACCCTACCCCAGAGAAATGTTCATTTAATATGTTACTTTCTTTTTAAAATTTTTATTCTTATTGTGAAGTTAACAAACATCATCAAATACAAAATATACAAAGAACAAGAGGATTATATAAGAAATTGTAAATCTACTACTAAAAGTTTGGGTTTTTTAAAGAATATATTAAATTTAACAAGGTAGTAACAAAATTACTCATCTGTTCCCTTCAGTGATTATTTTTATATTATTCCATGTATGGTTAAATGTTTATTGATGCTTTCTTTTTCCCCATTTCTATCACTATCTACAAATTCTCGGTCTCCCCTTCCCTATCACATCCAACTCCAAAAGGAGTCTTGCCTTGCAACAAATAGCTATAGTCAAGCAAGACAAATGAACATACTGGTCATGTCTAAAATTGTGCATCTCATTCGGCACCTGCATTCCATCACCTGTCGCCCAAGAGGTGGCTGGCACACTTCACTAACATTCCTCTGTTGTCCTGACTGCTCACTGCTTTGATCAGAGTCCTGAAGTCTTTCAAAGCTGTTTTCATTTACATTATCACGGTCGATCTGATGAATATCTCCCGGTTCTGCTCATTTTGCTCTGCATCAATTCTTACAAGTCTTCCCACATTTCTCTGAATTCATCGTCTTTACCATGCCCCACTGCAGGCCTATTTTCCAAAGCGTTTTATTTCCATTTCCTTTGTGGCTTTCCACCCTCCTGCTGTGACTGTGAGCCAAGAGAAGTGAGCTGGCATCTTTTCTCCTTTTGTGATTCAGGACCAGTAGATCTTTTCAGCAGCACTTGTTAATCTTGTTAAATCTTAAGTGCCTCTTGGTTTTATGATCCACACTCACTTTCATCCCCAGCTGTCATTGACCTCTTACTATTGTGTAGCTAAGGACATTACCTAATGAAAGAGGTGTACAGTTAATTCTAGAACAAGGGGAGGGTGTCTCACAATCCCCAGGTGGGATACGATAATGCAATGCATTAAATGCCCATTGAACCAGTATTTAAATCTATTTACAACCATTTTTTTTCTTTAGTTATAACTGTTGGCCAGGGAATTGGGTAAAAACACAGAAAATGAATCTGCCCAAATTCCCAAAGTTGGGTCAATGCAGCAAAGTTGAATTAAACATAAAATCACTGAATTTCGAGAGCTGGAAGGGACCTTAGCAACCACAGAGTCTAAGAAAAGAATCCCTACAATAAGAGTTGGAACACATAGCTAGCTATCCAGCCTCAACTGGAAGTCCTCCAATGACAGGGAGCTTGCTGTCTCGCAAAGCAGATCATTATGTTTTTGGACAACTCTAATTGTAAGGAAGTTTTTCCTGACCTCAAGTCTAAATTGGCCTCTTTGTAACTTTTGCCCATTTCTCCTGGTTCCCCTCTTCCCCCACCCCACCCCACTCTGTACCTCCCCACCCCATTCAAAAAAGAACAAATTTAATTTCTCTTTCACAGGTCAGCCCTTCAAATCACAGCTATCATATCTGAAGCAAGAATAAAGCAAGAAAATTATACTTCAATTAGCACTCAGTTTATCATTTTCTCTCACAATTAAGAGCAAGAAACAAAGTGGGGAAAGAAAAGTATTCTTTCATCTGCTCTCAGAGTTTATCAGTCCTCTCTCTGGAAGTGGATAGCATTTTTGATCATGAGTCTTTGGGAGCTGGTTTGGATTACTGTATTGATCAGAGTACCTAGTCTTTAACAGTTAAAACATTGCTCTTACTGTGCACAATGATCTCTTGGTTCTGTTCACTTCACTTTGCATCAGTTCATGTAGGTCTTGCCATGTTTTTGGTTTTGGTTTTCTTGTAACCTGCCTGTTCATATCCTTTAACCACTTATCAATTGGGGAAAGGCTCTTTTTTTTAAAATAAATTTGGCTTGGTTCTCCATATAGTTAAAAAAAATTAGGCCTTTAGAAGAGAAACTTGCCCTTAATTTTTTTTAATACTATTTCATTGTTTATGATACCTTTGTGGTTTAGGTTCATTCTTGCCTGTTGTCTTGAAATAGCTAGATAATATAGAGGATGGAGTGGTAGACCAGGAGACCTAAAGACTTAGGTCCAAGATACTTGCTAGCTATGTGATCCTGAACAAGTCACTTAATTTCACTCAGCCTCAGTTTCCTCATCTGCAAAATGAGGTAATAATAGTATCTACCTGCCTCACAGGGTTGTTGTGAGTTCAAATGAGATAACATATGTAAAATGCTAAAATTTAAAGCAGTATAGATAGATACTATTATTATTACACACCATACCCAACTTCACAGACTATATAGAAACAGGGCAGAGTATTGCCTTGCTCACAGCAAGTACTTAACAAATGTTTATGGAGCTCAATTCAGAGCCATCAGAAGCCTCTGCCAGTGTATCTATGTGCTTATATTGTCTGTCTTACAACCAGTATGCTATAATGGGAATGGGAATTTGAAGATCTTCCCTGCCCCTTAATAGACCTAGGGGGGAGTTTGAAGACCTCCCCTACTTTGAAAGTAAACTCTGCCCCTAATAGGCTGAATGTAATCACATGGAGCCTGTGAGGGAGGAGTTTGCTGAAGGGAAGCAGAGCCTACAGGAAGCTCGTCAGAGCTAGTGAGACAGTGGGGGAGAGAGGATGTTCATTAAGGAGACAGAGAGGTTTGTGAGTAAATATTGATCTTGTATTGGTTTGTGGGAAGGCTGAGGGATGCTGTGGCTCTCAGGGTTATTATGGCTTCTGAATATCTTTGGTACTATGATGGAATCAGCTTACTAGTTTTGGGATTCTGTTTTCTGGTATCTAAATAAAAGCTTTACTTCTGTCCTCTACCTAGAGAATTTGGTATATTTTGCGATTGAACATCATGCATATCGATACTTATAGTAATGGTCTCTATTATGATCTGGGCGCTGTAAATATTGCATTGGTGCTACATATGCCATGGAAAGAGCATGCATGGATGCCCTTAATATTCTGTCTATGAGCTGTACTTGTAGTTAATGGAATGCTTCCATACACCTTAATGCTGCCATGGCTACTGTGTATTTCTCTATTTGGTTCTCATCTGGCCTGTCTTGAAACTTTCTAACTGTAGGGGTCTCTCGTTAGTTTCTTTAGGTCCAGTGACCCTCTTTATGCGAATGTCTCCCAGGTCTATAATATAAAGCAAGAATCTCTCCTGACATCCCAATCCCCCAGCGCCAACTTCTTGCTGGATATTTCCAACTAGATGTCTCATAGGCATCTCCAACTCAATGTGTATCAAATAAAACCTCATTTTCTTCTTTTTCCCCCTACCTCTAATTCCTCCCCTCTGCTTAACTTTCCTATTTCTATTTAGGGTCACCCCCACCTTATCCTTCCAGTAGCCCTAATTAACAGGCTGTCATCCTGAACACTTCACTCTCCCTCATCCCCATATCCAACCAGTTATCAAGTCTGATGGATTCCACCTTCACGACTTCTCCTGAATCTGTCCCTTCTCTCTACTCATATGGCTCTTGCACTAATTCTGGCCTCTCTCACTTCTGGCATGGACTATTACAATAACTTTCTAACTGATCTCTCGGCCCCTAGTTCCCACTCCATGCTTTACACTGATGCCAAATTGATACAGGAGTGGCTAGGTGGCACAGTGGATAGAGCAACAAGCCTAAAGTCAGAAAGACTGAGTTCAAATCTGGTCTCAGACATTTACTAGCTGTGTGACCCTGAGCAAGTCACTTACCCTGTTTGCCTCAGTTTCTTCATCTATAAAATGAGTTTGAGAAAACCACTCCAGTATCTTTGCCAAGAAAACCCTAAATGGGGTCATGAAGAATTAGACATGGCTGAACAACAATAAAAATGTACAGGTGAACAAAGATCAGGAGTAGAATAAGTTTGGGAAAGTATAAGTCTAAATATGTATGTATATATCTATAGCTATGGAGAAACATTTAAACTTTATTGTGCCCTTCTGGAAGGATGGGGGAGGGTAGGTATGTATCTATAGCTATAGAGAAAGATATCTAAACTTTATTGTGCCCTTCTGGGGGTTTGGGGGGAGGGGAAAAAACAAAATTAAAAAGTGCACAGCGGAGAACAAAAGAAAATTCATAGTGAAGCAAAGAAAAAATGAACAATTCTCAACACAATGAGTATTATTTATCATATAGGCTTTTTTGAGTGAAAATTTATTGTTACATATTTTGAATCCTCTCTTATGTTCTGCTATGCACACGACATGCTTTTTTTTTGTTTCTAACTTTGTATTTAAGTTCCAATATTTAAGTTTATGATGTTTTTGTTTCTTTTCTCTATTTTGTATTTGTGTTCCGGCGTTTGAGTCTAAAATAAAATTTGGGAAAAAAATGTACAGGTGTTACTCCTCTGCTCATGCAGCTTCAGTAGCCCCCTCTGGCCTCTAGGATAAAATCCTAACTCCTCCACTGGGCATTTTAAAACCTTTCACAATCTGGATGCACTCTACCTTTCCAGGCCTACCGGATAATATGAACATTGTCTTTATTGTGGCCATGCTGTCCTGCTTGCTGTTGCCTATATAGAACCTGCCATGTTCTGTCTCCATCCCTTTGCTTGGAATGAATCACTCTGCCTCTTAGAATCCCTAGCTTCCTTCCATGGTTCTCAGGAGTAGGAATTGTTTCATTCATTGTAATCGTATCCCCAGGGCCTACCACAGTGCCTGATTTTTGATTGGTTGGTCATACCAGGATCCATCATGTCCTTATCCACAGCTTGCAACAGTAGAGACTGGGCAGGAGAGAGCAGAATCACAAAAACCCAGAGTGAATAAATATCCAGGGGAAGATGATCCAACAGTGCCAAAAGCCACAGAGGTCAAGACATAGGAAGACTTAGAAAAAGCCATTAGATTTGGCAATCTAAGAAAGAGCTCATTGGAAACTATGGACAAGGCAGTTTCAGTTGAATGATAAGGCTAGTAGGTAGATTGCTAAGGCTTTAGAAAGGAGTTATAGGAGAGAGGAAGAAGAGACACTGGATATAGACAGCCTTTTCAGGAAGTTTATGTGAGAAGGGAAAGAGAAATAAAACACACAAAAAAACAAAAACCAGTAGAGACTGGAGGATTTCCTTGGGGGTATCCCTCTTGGTTGAGTTCCCTCTCTCCCAATGGGAAAGCTCCTTCAGTCTCTATTGTTTGGTATGTATACTCCTATGTGTACTTTCTCCAATGTCTGTTTTGCTATTGACTTGCCTGAATGGGTTGCTTTACTATTTGCTCTCTATGTGTTCATTGTGGAACTGGTATTTGGTGAAAAGGGAAGGGTCAGACCTTGGTTATAAAGCTTGTGGCCCCACCTCTCCCCACTAGGAAATAATTTTCAGGAGTTTAGCTTGAACCTTAAAGTAAGGTCCACTAGACTACAATATTTAAGTGGGAAGTAGATACAATTCTAGCCTGGTTTTCCCTCTCTGAGAGCAAAGTGACCAGCCTCAACCTCCTACTTCCCCTCCTGGCAGGAAATCAGGTCTCCCTTGGAGAAGGCAGAGAGGAGGCTCTGGAGATGTCTATTCTTGCCACTCTTCAAACCATACAAGAGAAAACTTCAGGTAGAGTGGTCTGATTTCAACCGCAAGAGCTGTTTCCCTTCTTAACTGGAATATTTCACAGGCAGCCAGGTGCTCCAATAGATAGACTCTTGGATTTGTAGTAAGGAGGATCTGAGCTTGAATCCTGCCTAATGTACTAACTGGCTGTGTGACCGTGGTCAAGTCACTTAACTGCTGCCTGCCTCAGTTTCCTTATTTATAAAATGGTAATATTAATAGCACCCACTTCACAAGGTTATTATGAAGATCAAACACATGTAAAGTGCTTTGCAAGCCATAAAACAATATAGAAATGCTGGCTACTATTATTATCATTGATATTATTCTTTCCAGGCAATTATTTCTGATCCCTGTCGCCAAAGGGACAGACTGGCTGGTAAAAGAACATTTCCTGAATGGAATCCTGAAATCCTGAAAGAATTCATTCGCCTCCAAAGAGATGCACAGCACGAGAGCGTCACAGAACTGTACCGGATGCTATGTTTGGCTGCAATTCCCTTAACTTGTTAAGCAACCATTTTAAACACCCATCTACCAGCTTCGCTTTGTGAATTATTTAGCTTTTTTATTGTGCTATGGAAAACAGGACATTTCTTAAAAGGACTCTTCACATTATGAAAATGAACAGATACATAAATCATGATAATACATAACAGTCTATTTGATAAAAAAATATCACAAAGGAAAGAACCTGTCAACATCGCGTCAACAAGGTCGACGATGATGGCATAATCTTCTCAGCTTTGGGAGTGACCTGGATTCTGCTTTCACTCAGCCTGAGTCTTTCAATCCCCTGGCTCAGAAAGAGTGAAAACACTTCACGAAGGATGTGCTGTCTCCAGGAAAGTTTATGTATCATCTTGCTGAACTGTGCTCCTGTTTCCTACTCTCAGGAGGAATATCATACACTTACAGTCACGCCTTCTCCAAACCAGGAGTTGTATAAACATCAGGCACATGGGCACATCAGCTCCCTGTTGATGGAGCTGTGATGGGGTCCAGTCATTCTGGAAAACAATTTGGAATTATGCTAAGAAAAGTGACTGACATTCCCCAATTGATAAATGGTCAAAGGATATGAACAGGTAGTTTTCAGAGGAAGAAATTAAAGCTATCTATAGTCATATGAAAAAATGCTCTAAATCACTATTGATTAGAGAAATGCGAATCAAAACAATTCTGAGGCACCACATCACACCTGTCAGATTGGCTAATGTAACAAAACAGGAAAATGATAAATGTTGAAGAAGTGGGACAGTTGGAACACTAATTCAGTGTTGGTGGAGCTGTGAGCTGATGCAATCATTCTGGAGAGCAATTTGGAACTATGCCCAAAAGGCTATAAAAATGTGCATATCCTTTGACCCAGCAATACCACTTCTAGGGCCGTATCCCAAAGAGATCATAAAAACAGAGAAAGGACCCACATGTACAAAAATATTTATAGCAACTCTTTTTGTGATGGCCAAGAACTGGAAATTGAGGGGATGATCCATCAATCGTGGAATGGCTGAACCAGTTGTGGTATATGAATGTAATGGAATATTATTATGCTATAAGAAATGATGAACAGGCAGACCTCAGAAAAACTTGGAAAGACTTATGTGAACTGATGCTGAAGGAAGTGAGTAGAACCAGGAGAACATTATACACAGTAACAGCCAGAGTGTGCAATGACTGATTTTGATAGACTTAGCTCTTCTCAGAAATGCAAGGACCTAAAACAATTCCAAAGGACTCATGATGAAAAATTTCAGCCACATCCAGAGAAGGAAATATGGAGTCTGAATACAGAGCAAAACAGACTATTTTCTTTCTTTTTTTTTTGTTTTTTTGTTTTTTTTCTTTCTCATGGTTTCTCCCATTCATTATAATTCTTCTATAGTGAAAATAGCAATGTTTAAAAGGAATGTATATATAGAGTCTATATCAGATTGCATGCCATCTTGGGGAGGGAGGAAGGAAGGGAAGAAAATTTAAAATTTATCGAAGGGAATGTTGAAAACTAAAAATAGATAAATTAACTTAAAAGAAAAGTGATTCTGTAATCAGAAGAAAAAAGTTGCATACTTGCATACATAAAAAGAAAAGTTGCATACTCTTTGATCTAGGAATTCCCCGGCTAGGTATATACCTCAGGGAAGTCAATGATAAAAAGAAAGGCCCCACAATCATCAAAATGTTTATAGTAGCACTTTTTGCTCTAGCAAAAAATTGGAAACAAAGTAGATAACCATTAATTGGCAAACAGCTATACAGTATGTGGTACATGAATGTAATGGAATATTATTGAGCTATAAGAAATAATATATTGAATACAGAAAAGCATGGAAAGACTTTAAGTAACTGATGCAAAGTGAAGTAAGTAGAATCAGTAAAACAGTACTCACAATGTCTACAATAATGTATATTAAAAGACCAACCAAAAAATTGAGACTGGATATTATAAAATTATAATGAGAAAATTTGGCACAGAAGAAGAGATATAAGAATGAACTTCTCTCCCTTAGCTATAGAGGTGAGGGGACTATGGGTTTAGAACACTGTATATAATGTTGGACTTGGTTGATGTGCTGATTAGTTTTGCTAAACTGGTTTTTCCTCCTCTTTCATTCTTTATAAGGGATAGTTCTCTGGGGTTCTGGGGGATATATGTGGGGAAAGTTGGTGGTGTAAAAAAGCAGCAAAATTCTTAAATTAAAAAAGGATTTAAAAATTCTAAAAACCATTTGGACTAAGATGACATCAAAACTAGAGGGAGATTACAATAGAGGGACCTAGATAAGAGGCAGAACCAAACTATGGAAAATGAAAACAAATGAGAAAATCTGGTTTGTGCTAAATATCTCAAAGATGCTATCCTCTGACATTACATAAATTCTCTTATTACAAGACCATCACAGTATACCAGAAAAAAATGTCACATGTATATCATTTATAACATATTGGTCGGAGCAACACCCCACTCCATTAATTAATATATACCAAAAGAAAAAGCCATGGGTTTTTGTAATCATTTCCTGGTGGAGGAAGGAAGGAAGGAAGGAAGGAGAGATGAAGGAAAGGAGGGAGGGAGGAAGGAAGAAGGGATAGAGGGAGAAAAAAGGAAAGAAGGAAGGGATGGAGGGAGGAAAGAAGTTATTAAGCACTTACTTGTATCAGGCACTATGCTAAGTATTTTGAAAATATTATTTCATTTGATCCACAGAACAACCAAGGGAAATAGATGCTATTATTATACCCACATTACAGATGAGGAAACTAAGTGATGTGCCCAGAGTCACACAGTAAATATCTGAGGTCAATCCTGAGCATACAACCAGGACTTTAGTACCATAATTTTAATTTTTTCCACCCTTGCTTTTCCTTAAATTCTTTTAAAAATATATTTATTTTTAAATTCTATTTTATTTTATTTTCAAATCCAAATTTTCTCCATTCTCTCTCACCACTGAGAAGGCCAAAAAATAAAATGAAAACTATTTACAAATATAATACCATAATTTTAGGGGAATTTTGAAACACCTAAAATAGATAGTTTGTTTCTATAAATTCAGAACACAGAGAAGCAGAAATATGAGGTTGTTTACTTCACTCCTAAGAATAGATTCACCTACATAAAACTAAAGTGGAAACTTAGCACCATCATGGGCTTTGATCAGTTGGATGCTGCACATGTAATAATAAAAATGCCTTGCATTTTTGCTGTTTTCCTCATCAAGAGATTGCAAGCACTTTGCTGATGTTAGCTGGGGATACATTTCAGTATCTTTGTTTTACAGGGAGAGAACCGGATGCCCAGAACGACTAAGTGATTTACACAGTCATTGACCAAGTAATCAGCTGCCTGGGGAAGAGGTTTTAAGAGTCCCAGCTGGCGTCCACCTAGCCACTCTCCTATCTGCCTCATGCATATTGCAAATCACTTTTGTCATCAATTCACAAACAACTACAGGGTACTTCTATATGGCCTAAAAAATAATAATAAAGTCAGAAGAGATCCCTAGAAGTTACTATAATTCTCCCTTGTCTTTAGTTCTTGTATTCATAATTCTTGATTTCACAATATTATTCCATTACACTCACATACCAGTTTTTCAGTTATTCCTCAATTGCTGGGCACCCACTTTGCTTCCATTTCTTTGCTACCACGAAAACGTTCATATGTGTTTATCATAGTGCCTGGCATATAGTAGGTGCTTAATAAATGTTTTTTTGATGAATACTATACTTTTGTTTCTATCTTTGACTACCTTGAGTCATAGGAAGAAGGAAGGAAGGAAGGGAGGAAGGGAGGGAGGATTTACTAAGAATCTACTATGTGCTAGGCAGAGTGCTAAGTACTTTACACGTATTATCTCATTTAGTTCTCACAACAACCCTGCAAGGTAGATACTATTATGATCCCTATTTTACAGTTGCAGAAGCAGACAGAGGTAAAGTGATCTGACCAGGGTCACAGAGCTAGGAAGAATCTGAGGTCAAATTCAAATGCAAATCTTCCTGACTGCATGTCCAGCGCTCTAGCCACTATACCAACTACCTGCCTCTAAGTGCCCAGTCAAAGTATATGGGGTATATGGCTGTTCAAGGACAACTAGCACCTCTGGTGTAAGGGCTTACCCAGCCTTTTTCAGGGCTGCTTATCCACCTCTGGTGTCCACTTTTCACCCAACTCTCAGCTGTTGCTCCAAGAAGCTGTGGCATGTGCGGTAGCCACACCCTGGTAAACTGTCTCAGGATAGGCTAAACCAGGTTGGGGGTAACCAATGGGACTAAAATGAGTCACTGAGAGGTGGCTAGGTGGTGCAGTGAATAGAGCAACGGCCCTGGAGTCAGGAGGACCTGAGTTCAAATCCGGCCTCAGACACTTAACACTTACTAGCAGTGTGACCTTGGGCAAGTCATTTAACCCCAATTGCCCTGCCCTCCCCCTCCAAAAAAAAGCAAAAAAAAAAAAAAAAGCCAGCAGTAACCAAAAAAATCATTTTTAAAAAATGACTCACTGAGTGAGGGGGATATCTACTCCAAGCATGCAAAGACTTGCAAAAATTCTCTTGGTGGAATGGGAGGATGAGAACAATTTTTTCCAACAGCCATGATGGCGGGCAAAGCAGGTGCTGTGGAGTGCTTAGATCTTGATCAGACATTGAAGACCCCAAGGTCACTCACTGCATCCTGGGCCACTGCCAGTCACACTGACTTTTGTTCTGCCACTAGACTTCAATGACTCTGGAATAGAAAGTAAGGCTGATGACTTCATGCAACTCTGCCTCACTTTAATCCAATCCATGCTCAAGTCAAGACATCACCCTGCAGTACCCCTGGCTCTCTTTGAAAACGAAAGACAAACAACAAAGTTTATAAACATTTTCATCACTTTTCTTGAGTTATTACAGACTGATAAACAAAATACTTGGATTAATCCAAACTCCACCAATTACAGTGGACTCTCTTCCTACAGCCCCTCCAACAAAGACTATTCCTGTTGTTGTCATCTCTACCCATTTTCAGATCATGAATTAAAACCCCCAAGTTGTTTTAATTTGCATTTCTCTATTAAAGATTTGTTGCTGTTGTTGTTCAGTCATGTCTGACTCTTCCTGATGGCATCTGGGGTTTTCTTGGCAAAGATACTGGAGTAGTTTTCTATTTCCTTCTCCAGCTCATTTTACAAATGAGGAAACTAAGGCAAACAAGGTTAAATGACTTGTCTAGGTCCACACAGATAGTGTCTGAGGCCACATTTGAACTCAGGTCTTTCTGATTCTGAGCCCAGCGCCACCTAGCTGCCCTATTAAAGACTTGGAGCATATTTTTATTCGGTCATACACAATTTGAAATTCTTCTTTTGAAACGTGTGTCCTCCTTTTTTGCCCCTTATCTATTTATTATTTCCCTCAGCTTTGGACAGAACTATTCGTCCAAATAAAGCAGGCAGGTAGGAATTGTGTGCCATTATGTCACATCACTTGCAATAAACTATTTTTAACAACTTGGATGGCTTTAAGAAATTCTTCCTTATTTAATTGGACTTAATTTCCACAACCAACAAAATTTAAACCCATTCCTTTTTTCCTGGAGATAGAAAAGTTCTGATCACTTTCTATGATAATAGCACTTCATTTACTTGGAGTCTGCTGATAAAATGCCCCTCAGCTCTCACTGTTAGGTAATCTCACCTGTATGTGTCAAGGTTAATGTTTAATTCTGAGCTTAAATCAGATATCCTGCACAGTGGTTTCATGTTTAATATAAACAGAGAGCAAATATACTATTATATTTTTATGTTTCTAATTTAATGATTATTTTAAAAAAAATTCTTCCTGATGACTAACCTTGCAAATGATATTGTTCATACTTCATGTGTGGTTTTTCTTTAGTTTACACTAAATCTTACAGAGACCCTGTAGCTAATATTCAGTGTTAATCACCCAATGGTCAAAATTTTCTTGAATTCAAAGCATGTCAATGAAGTATTTGACCTTTTAATGGAGGAACCTAATGAGTACAATTTTTAAAAGACCATATTCTTGCTGCTTAAAAAGAAGTAAATAAGAAAATATTTCTACAGTGTAGCCTCACTGGAGTATAAGATTTAGAGCCAGAATGGATCTTGGAGGTTAGATAGTGCAATTTCTTAATCTCACAAAAAAGAAAACTAAAGAACAGAGTTAACAACAATCATTTATTAAGCACTTATACAGTCTTAAGTGCTGGAAATAAAATAAAAATTAAAGCAGAAAGACAGTCCCTACCTTCAAGAAACAGAGGAAGGGCTTGTGCTGAGTTTTGAAAGAAACAACGAATTCAAAGAAGAGGAGGTAGAGGGATGAATTCTAGGCATGGGAGAGAGCCAATGCCACATTGAAGAAATGAGTGTCATGCGTGAGGGAGAAAAAGGTCATTCTGGCCAGTGCATAGAGTACCTGGGGGAGAGTAACATGGAAGAGTGCTGGAAAGGGATGATCGGGCCAGGTAATAAAAAGCTTTAAATGTAATAGGAAGCCACTGGAGTTTATTTGGGAGTGGAGCATAGTTATACCTATATTTTAGTAAATTCATTTTGATGACAGTGAATAGAGTAGAGAGAAACTTGAGGAAAGGAGATCAATTAGAAGTTTATTGAAATAATTCAATAATTTGAGGAGTCATGAAGACTTGAATTGGAATGTAGCTATGTGAGTAGAGTAAATGGGTCATATTCAATAGATGTTGTGGAGGTAGAAGTGATAATGTTTAGGAATTAATTGCATATGTAAGGTGAATGAGAAGTCAAAGGTGACATGGAATTTTTGAACCTGGGTGACTAGAAGGATGGTGGATGGAAGGATCCCTCAACAGAAACAGGAAAATTCACAAGTGGGGAGGTTTGAGAGGTGGGAGGGGGAAGTTAATAATTTCTGTTATGGTGAATTTGAGATGTCTTCAGAATGCCTAGTGTAAACTATCTAGTAGGCAGTGGATGTCAGAAGATCACAGTGGCGATCAGAATTGTGTGTGTGTGTGTGAGAGAGAGACAGAGAGAGAGAGAGAGAGAGAGAGAGAGAGAGAGAGAGAGAGAGAGATCTAGAAGTAATTTTCATAAAGATGAGAATTCAATCCAAGGGAATGGATGAGGTAATCAAATGAGAAGGTAAAGAAAGAAAAGAGAATGGGGCCCAGGACAGAACCTTGGAGAACACCCAGAACTAGTGAAAGTCATGAATGAAAATAGGACAAAAGGGAGCTAAAATAGTCAGACAGGTAGGAAGAGAACCAATGGGTGATCCAGCATCTAGGTGATTATCTGAGTGACCATTTGCTTACCAGGCTTGGGTAACTATATATAATATTGTATTTAGAACTTATCCAGATTACTAAATGCTTATCATGCACTTCTGTGTGAGCTGTTATAAAGACCATAGTTATTAGCCTCTAGATATCTATCTATATCTAGATGCACATATTCACACACAGATACATAATGTATATATAGGCATATGTGAATATATACATATATGTGGACATATAGAAATATATAAAGGTATGTATATATACATATATAATATGTATATTAATAGGTTTTTAGGATTCATAGTCCTACAAATATATTTGGTGCAAAAGATAGAACACCATCCTGGAATTGAGAAAACTTGGGTTCAAATCCGGCCTTAGACCTTTACTAGCTGGGCGACTCTAAGCAAGTCATTTACTTTGTTTGCTTCAGTCTCCTCATCTGTAAAATGGGGATAATAATAGCATCTACTTCCCCAGATTGTTATAAGGACAAAATGAGATGATAATGATCAAGTGTTTAGCACAGTTCCTGGAATGTAATAAGTATGATATCAATGTTAACTGTCATTATTTTTATTGTTGTGGCTATTTACTAATCCTACCCACAATAACTAGCTATGATTTTCACTTCTGTTTGGGCCTCGGTTTCTTCATCAGTTAAATGAGGCTAATTTGTTATTTCAAAACCTTATTCTTTCTCCTGGACTCCTATACCTTCTCTCCAAAACCATCCTTTTCTATCATTACTCATCTCAGTAGGCCAAGTTCATTTGTGAGGACCTAAGCATTGGGTAATCTGTTACATTCAATCGCAAGTAGAGTGAACAAAATGATGGATTTAGAGTCAGAAGAACTCGTTTCCAATCTGGTCACTTATTACTTTGCAGCCTTGAACAAGTCCAAGACTCTCTGGGCCTCAGTTCCTTCATGTTGGATAGCATAGCCTCTCAGATTCCTTCTAGCTCTAAAGCTATGACTGTGTCTTCTTTTCAGTTGCACTGTATCTGTGATGGTTCTCAGATACTGCTCATTTAGTCTCGTAACACAGTGAAATAACATTTGTAACCACCATTGGTTCCCTTAAAGTAACAGGAAAAGGTAGACAGCTAATTGCCGGCCTTGAAAAGGAAAGGGAAACCCTTGCGTATTCCTACAAGACCTCCTCCCTAAAGAAGAAATAGGTGACTAGGGTTTTTAAAAAGATTTTTTATTTTTGTTTTTGTTCAGATTGAGTGGAAAATGTCTGAAGAAAGATAGTGGAAGAAGTTTATCTGGGAGGCTAGAAGAAAAGGCTATTGAGTGGGTAGAGGAGTCATCTGAAGGAACTGGGATAAAGTTAGGAAACCCCTGGGCTGGGGAAATTGGGATTACAACAAACCACTTGTATTTATTTGTAGGCCAGAGTTTTTTTGTGCTTGGTGCTAAGGCAGAGAGACCTGGGTATAAACTGATGAAGCTTCACTGACCTCCTTGTTAGTCATCCCACATGCAGACAAGATTCTCCATCTCCTTTTCTCTTATTATTCAGTCATGTCTGACTCTGCCTGAGCCCATTTGGGGTTTTCTTGGCAAAGGTACTGGAGTGGTTTGCCATTTCCTTCTCCAGCTCATTTTACAGATGAAGAAATTAAAGCAGACAGGGTTAAGCGACTTGCCCAAGATCATACAGCTATTATCTAAGCCCAGATTCGAACTCAGAAAGATGAGTCTTCTTGACTCCAGGCCTGGCACTGTATCCACTGTGCCACCTAGCTGCCCCCACTGGTGAGGCTTTATTTAAAGAATACTTCCCCTCCTCACCTCTACCTCCTGGCGTCCTTCTAGACTTGGCCCAAATTCCCACCCCAGTGGGAAACCCTCAGAGTTAACTTTCATTTGCATTGTATCTATCTTGTATATACATAGTTGTTTATATGTTGACTCCTCTATTAGAAAGTGGGCTCTGGGAGGGCTGGGAGTTTTTACTTTTCCTTTTAAACTACACACTTAACATAGTGTCTGGCACATAATAAGCATTTCATGAATGTTTATTGACTGACTACATAAAGTTTCAAATTGTATCAAGGGAAATGCCTGTAAGGTGAAAAAAGGTTTAATTGGTGTAAATTTAATTCTTTGCTCCCCCTCCCCAACTCTTCATTCCCTTTCCTCTGCTAAAAGGCAGGTACATTAATTTCTTCCCTTCCATTTATATAATTTTATAAATTTAATAAATGAGTGATTTCACCCTATCAATAAGGGGACAGAAGTTAGATAGGTTCAGAAGCAATCACAGATTGCCTAGAACTCAGGTTCCTCTGCCCTGGCTACTCTCTTGAATGCATCTGAAGATCTGTGGCCTCCCTGGAGTGGGTAGAAATAGATTATGAGACCTCTAACATTTATATCGTTTTTGAGAATTGATGTACTCATGTAAGTGATAAGTGCAGAGAGGTGGTCCTCAGGCAGTAGACCCTTTTCCTAACGGGAGGACTTGACAAACCTTGTGTTCCAATAAACAGCATCCATAGCCTTCAAGACCCCAGAATCACATCTATGCCATGATGAGACAGCAGAGTAGGTATTTATTTCATAAAAATGGGGACTAGATCATAAGCAAAACATAACCCCAAAAACCTATATCCAAATGACAATCATAAAAAGCTTGCCCAATTAAAATATTGCAGATGGAGTTTCTGCATCTTTGCAATGGAGAGCTGAGTGGACAGATTCTGGTGAATTCCAACCTTCATTACCCTCAATCAATCCTTAGGTTTTGGTGCACACCCAAGTACGGTCTCCAAAGCCAAATGAAGTTATATAGACAGACATGAAAGAAACTGGATTTTGAACAGGGCAGATGGCTATTTGGAGTTTTCCATTTCAATTCTGTATGAGCTGGAAGGAACCTTAGAGGTCAATATCTTCATTTTACAGATAGGGAAACAGAGACTCACAAAAGTTAATTGACTTGCCCAGGACTGATGCAAGGTGAACAAAACCAGAACGTTGTACACAGTAATGGTAATATTGTAACAATAATCAACTGTGGAAGACAACTCCTATAATTAATACAATGACCCAAGACAATTCCAGATGAAAAATACTATCCACTTCTGGGAGGACTAACAGAGTGCAAATTAAAACATACTTTTTTTTTCACTTTGTTTCTTGCCTTTTATTTTATCTTTCTGCAACATGGCTAATATGGAAATGTTTTGCATAATTTCATATGTATAATTGATTTCATATTGCTTGCCTTCTCAGTGGGTGGGAGGGAGGAAGGAAGAGGATTTTGAACTTAACATTTTTTAAATGAATGTTAAAAATAAGTAAATTACAAATAAAAAAGAAAGATGGGGCTCAAAAAAACCCCACAGGTCTTTTCTTATATGTACAAAATAAATGTTTGTTGACTGAAAAAAAATTGACTTGCCTAGGGTCATACAGTCTTTCACTGTATAAATAGAGCCAGAGGGGTGAGCAAATCATAAATAATCCAAGTCAACATGTACTTCAGCCAGATAAAGCAAACTTTTATTTGAACTATTTGGACAAGGGCCTCAGACATTCGTGTCATGGACTAGGAGGACATGACCAAAGTGGTGCCATTTCTACAGATAACCTCAGATCCATTTTGCATCTTGCCAGCTAGTTAACAAAATTTATGAACTAAAATGGAAGTTGATCCAAAACTTGGAAGAATATCAGAGATGATATCCTGCATAATATAAATTCAAGGAGAGGGTGTGTGTGTGTGTGTGTGTATGTGTGTGTGTGCGTGTGGTTAAATAAGAAACTACCTAACCAATTGTGACATTTTTGACAGACATCACATTTTGTCTGTCAAACCTGGGTGCCAAATTCAAATCCTTTGTGGTTTATCTTAGCTGTTACAGGCCCCTAGAAATCAAAAGTAGTTTGTTCTAGGGTAATTCTTGTTCTTTGCTATTTCCCATCTAAAGCACTTTAATAATCTGTGTCACTCAAGTCTGTTTTTTCTAGCAATTAAAACATGGCAATCTTTTTCCTGTGTTTTTTGCTCATTAGTCAGGATTCCCAGATGATTGCTAAATCAAAATCTTAGTCTGTTTCCACCCATAGAAAAGAGTTTCCATGAAACTAACACTACTAAGAAACACTTCATACTACTTGACAGCAATAAAATAAAAAGACAATAAAAGGACCATAAACCAGAAAATGAAAATAGAAATGTCAAACATAATGAGCTAAGAAATTTAAGTGTAATTAGGCCTCCCAAGCACTATGCTGTCCTGTTCACATTCCTTTTTAGTAAGAGAAAGCCAACAGATATACCTCCTGGAATTACCAAGAAGTATGTACAAGAGGATGAAAGCACATCAGATTTTATCCCTCCCTCCCCACTCCCCATCCCCTTGCCTTTCTGAGCCTGTTCCATTGGCCTGTTGAGAATAATTCCCAAATGCCTTCCTTTCATGCTACAAAAAATTGGAAGAATTCTCTTCCCATTAGTATCTGATTAAGAGTTTCCTTCTTAAAATAACAACCCACTGCTTCTCACTCAGTGTGGACTTCTATTCATTTACAGGTCAGTGTGATCAAGGAGAAGGGAAGGAATATGAATAAAAGGTAATTGAATGAGAGGTACTTACTGAAATGTTAAAAGATAATGCTACCAAGTCCTCAAGGTCACAGGCATAGCATATCTTTTTAAACTGTGAATTCTCCCTAGGAATGTGCTTGGTAATATTTTCTCATAGTGGGGGAGACTAGGTGGAGCAGTGAATAGAGCACCGGCCCTGGAGTCAGGAGGGCCTAAGTTCAAACCCAGCCTCAGACACTTGACATACTTACTAGCTGTGTGACTTTGGGCAAGTCACTTAATCCCAATTGCCCTCCCAAAAGCAAAAAAACAAAAAATAAAAAACATTTTCTTATAGTGGAGATTGTTTGAAATCACACTTCCTGGGCTGAATAATTTAGTTCTAGAACTGCATATAACAAAAAAGAATGAAATGTTCAAAACTGAAGTAAAGTTGTGTCAAGTTTTGTTGTTCACAATCACTTTTGTATTATAAATAATTTGTCTAACAATTGATGATGATGACCAGTGCTTTTTAAATAATTAAGCTGTATCTAAAAGAACTTCAATTAATTAAGTAGTATCTAAAAGATCCTGAAAAACTGCCACTCTCCTACTTAACTGAATAAACACTGATTCCATGCATTTTATTATCTGTGGAAGTATACCTCCTGAGTTAGAAAGCAAGCTAAGAAAAAAAAAAACCTGTATTAGAGTCCTTTGAAAATTGAGGGGCAGCCAGGTAGCACAGTGAGTAAGAGCACTGGCCCCAGAGTCAGGATAACCTGGGATCGAATCCGGGCTCAAACACTTAGCACCCACCCAGAAACACCTGGCCATGTAACCTTGAGCAAGTTACTTAACCCCAATTGCTTAGGGGTGGCCAAGTGGTGCAGTGAGTAAGTGCACCGGCCCCCAGAGTCAGGATGACCTGGGATCAAATCTGGGCTCTGATACTTAGCACCACACCCAGAAATAACTGGCCGTGTAACCTTGAGCAATTAAGCAACTTAACCCCAAGTGCTCTAAAAAAAATAGAATTATTATATATCATATTGGATGCATAACTATAACTAGCTATGATTATACCTCCAGCAATTCAGTGAAAGGTGAGCATGGCAGGTATAGGAAATGGGTATGGCTGGACCAGTTGGTAATGAACATCGGGGTGCCTTCTAGCTCTATATGTATGAACCAATTATCCCGTCCCCCACAGCCAGAGAGTATGGACCTTAACCCCACAGGATTGGCAGAGGGGTAGGAGACATCAGTAAAACCCTGGGGGGGAACCCTGGGGGGGTACCATTCAACTGGAAAGAGGGATACCCACCCCAATGACAGTGAAATAAAGTCCTTTGGCTCCTTACATGGAGAAAGGGGTAGGGGAGAGTGGCTCTAATTATATACATATATGCCACAATTTTCCAAATGAAAAGAATTATACCTCTGACATCTAAGTTTAGATTTCAGATATAAACAGTATATATGTAACATAATATTGATATAGAATAAACCTGAAAAAGATTAACTGACACTGTAGATAAATGTATATTGTATTTTATATTAAGCATATTATTAATTTTTTAATATTAAGCAGGGAAGACAAGTTAATACATTCATTAGTTATAAGGTTTTTGTGTACGCTTTTTGGTAAATTCTAAAAATGCACTTGTTTAGAACTGGAGACGTCTCCATTGCTCTCATTCATTTATGTTAATGAATAGATTTTATGTCAAAAGATCATATGCTTACATCTTAAAGGGCAGAACGTTAAAGTTTAAATATGCTGATACTAATAATCCAAACATGAGTAACCTATTTTTTCACTACAGAATTTAAGACATAAATTGGCCAAATTAGGAAAATGGTTTTCCCTACTAGGGGCCTATTCTGGTTCAGCTGTTTCTCAGGAGCTATTAGAAATGCATTTTATGAAGGTCCTCTTTTCCTATGACCCATATTCAAAAATGACTCTGCTGTTGACTGAATATTCAAATACTGACATATACTGTCATACTAACATATTGTAATTATATACAATATTATATAATTGAGTCAAATATTGACATAGTATGTTAATATATTTTAAGCATACTTAATATATTACCTTACCATGTATCTTACTTTAAGCAAACCTGATATTTGAACATCCAAACTTGAATGAGAGGATTATTCTTCACTTTGAAAACAATTATTTGCTTTATAAAAAGAACTACCAAAAATTCTTTAAAATAATAAACTACTTAAGATCATAGAATTTAGAGCTCAAAGTGACTCTAGTGACCATCTAACACAACCCCCTCATTTTACAGAGGAGGAAACTGAGTCCTATACTAGTGACCAGTGACTTGTCCAAAGCTACACAGGTAATTAGCATGGTTAGGATTTGAATCCAGATCTTCTAACTACAAATCCAGTGCTTTCTCAGTCTGCCAAGTTGATACTAACAAAATACAAGTCTCTGTCATATGATGACCAGCCCAGCTGAGTTCAGAAAAGCTTGTCACCAAATTGGCTGCTGGGTGATTTCCAGCCATGGTAACTCTTGAGGAACACCTATTTAAGTTGCAGAAAGGGTGTGATTTACATTGGTAGAGGAAATTCTCACACTAACAAAGTAACAGATCCTTGAATTATTGACACAAGAGTCACTGAACTGGGATTGGTAAACCAGAAGTAAGCAACTGGGGTAACAATTGTGCAGGAACCATAATATATACCTTGCCTAAACTTCTAATACAGTCTAGGTCACACAGCTGAGAATATGAATGTCAATTTATAAACATTATCGTTGTTGTTCAGCTGCATCTGAAGTGTCAGACTCTGTGACCCCATTTGAGGCTTTCTTGGCAAAAATACCAGTGGTTTGCCATTTCCTTCTTCAGCTCATTTTTACAGATGAGGAAACTAAGGCAAACAAGGTTAAAGTAACTTTATGTACAAGGAATTCTCCCACACCACTTGGTTATTCTATAAGGAGAAACTAAAGTGGAAATGCTGCCATGAAAATACTATCTATCCAGGGTTACTCAGGCAGTGGGCAGAGGCAAGCTGGAAACCTCTTAAGGCTGCCTTCAGTTTATATTAGGTCACACATGTTCCCTTGGTTATTAGTGTAAAACACCCTGGTGATTCACACAGTGGAATGTTTGAGCCAAGGATGTCACCTAAAATATAGCATAGAGATATGGCTCTATCAGGGAATTACATAATCTTCCTAATGTATCAAAGTGGTAAAGGAATTTGGTGCTTTAAAAAAAAAAACACCACCACCACCTTCTGGGTGGTTCCCTGTGTTGCCAAAGAGGGCTCCATGCTGCTTCCTTAGCTCCGCAGGTGACAAATTAAACTAGCATTAGTGAAGTTCTCAAATAGGTCATACTATGTCTGGTTCAGTTTTGCAGAAGAATCCAGCTGAGGACTCTAAACGTTAACCCTTACAATGCTTTTCCTGTGATTTATATCACATGCCTAGCTCCATAAAATCCCTGGGAAAAGGTCCGATTTGGTGTGAGAGCTGTTTCTGAAAACCTCCGGCTAAATTTGCCGAGTTCTGGATTGGGCACTCCTCCCAGAGTGGAGCGGGTGGGTTGCAAAGACCCCCTTTTCCCGACCTTTTTGACATCTTCCTTCGAAAATATGATTGCTCCGTCCTTCACCCAACTTCGAAGTGTGAGTCCTTTATTAGGGAAATCTAAATGTGGATGGAGACCAAAATTCGGGGGAGGTTTGAATGCTACTTTTGCCATTCACTTATGTGACCTGGGGCAAGGTACCTTTCTGGGTGTTTCCTCTTAAATAAGGCAGTTGAATTAAAAGACCTCTGAATTTCTTTCCACTCTTCAACACCATGTGGGGTTTACTCCTAGGACCATCGGTCCACAAGCATTTATTAAGGGGTTACTGAGTGCCAGTCAGTGCCAAGCAAATGGAATACTAAGGCAAAAAAAAAAAAAAAAGACAAAAAACAAACCATCCAACCACTAAGCCCCTGCCCTCGGGGAGCTCACCTTCTAATGGGGGAGCGATCACAGGCGCTAGTGTGAACAGAAAGCTACAGATTCCTTTGGTTTTATGTACACAGTGGGTATAAGCTCTTTATAGGTGCTAAAGCAAAGTGGGGATCAGGAGGTACCCATTCTCTGGCAAATCCCCTTCCACTCCTCCACCTCGGCGTCCCACCCTCCACCCCACACACATACACGTATGCCCCCTTCTCGTGGGTGGGGGTCCCCAATGTACATGCCCCTTGCAAAGAGGGTATGGGGTTTTCTATGGGCCACGGGAGGTCTCCACCTCGGGCGGCTAGACTGACAGCATTCAGATCTTACAGCTCTTTCATTCTTTCTTTCTTTATCTCCTCCCCCACTCAGTCTTCCCAATACACACCTACTCGAACACATACAAGCGTTAGTGAGCAGGAAAGGAGACCCACTCCCCCGCCATCCACACACGAACTCGCACACCCTCGAGGCCATCCCAGCTTCCTGCCTGCCCTCCACCGTCCAATAGCCTCGGGGCAGGGCAAGCAGAACAAGCCGGGACAGCCCTAGCCAGGGTCCCCGCCCTGTTCCCGGTTCCTTCGCCTGGGTAATCCATTAGGCCCGGGGCTGGGCCTTTATATGCCTCCAGAAGCCCGCCTGGCGCGGCTGCTTTCTTTTCCACCTTCCTTCCTCCTGCAATAGCACCATCAGCTGCAACAGCAGCAAAAGCAGCAGCAGCAGCAGCAGCAAAAGCAGCAGGAGCTGCTCCCTGGCACTGCAAAAAAAAAAAAAGGGGGGGGGGGAGCCGCAGCCTCCCAGCACCGCTCCCCATCCTAGCTCCCCTCTTCTTTCCCCCTCCCTTCCATCCCTTCCCCCTGGTCCTGTCTTGCCAGGTCAGCGCTAAGTGTGTGAGTGTGTGCCTGTGTTTGTGAGTTGCGCGTGTCTGGGTGTGTGTGCGCGCGCGCGCGCCCGCCCGCCAGCGCTGCGCCCTCAGGAGCCCCAGCTGTGCGCGCCGGAGCCCGGCTCCGAACCTGGGTCTCCCCCTCCCCCAGGCAGCGGAACCCGGGTATCCCCCCCTGCCCCCACCTCTTCCCTCCCCTCCCCCGGGCCCCCCGGCTCCCGCAGCTGTGCAACAAGATGGCGGGATCGGTGGCCGAGAGAGACTCGATGGTGGTGAGTGTGGCAGGGCGCACGGGAGGGAGGGAAGGAGACGTGGCCCCCTGCCCAGCCCCGGGCGCCCAGCTGCTGGGGCCGGAGCTGCGGGGACGGCCCCCGCCGCCGCGATTTGCTGGAGGTGGAAGTGGGGGGGGGTTAATTTGCAACTCCCCCTGTCTCTTTTTGGGAGAAGTCCCTGGATCCCGAATACCTGTTAGCTGGAGCCGGAGCTGCATGCAGACTGCCCGCAGTAGCGCGGCCGGGATCGAGGGAGGGCGGGGAAGGAGCGGGTAGCCCGGGCTGGACCTGGCCTGGAAATGATTAGGCGGAGACTAGAGGTGGGGGAGACCGATGCCTGCTCCCCGCCGCCGCCGCCGCCACCCCTGCCCCATTGCTTCCCCTCCCACTGGCCAGGTGCTAGGTGGGAGCCGACGGGCGTTAGGGAGAGTGAGCGCGCACGTGCACGGTGGGCTTCCCCCACACGTCCGACGAGTCCCCCTTTTCCTATGGGTCGGGCGACCGGGGCCTGCCCGCGGGAAGTTGAGAGTTTGTGCTCTAGGTAGAGGAGAGCCACGTCCCCTGTCTGGGCAAGGTTTGCGGTTAGACCAGGGCCTCTCCGGCTCCTCTGCAGGTGAAGGTTTCGCCCGGTCAAGTCCGAGAGAATTTGAGTCGGATCTTAAAATTGAGTTGGTTCCGTGGGACTTTGCATTTGAGTTGGATCCTACTGGAAACATTCAGAGCCTGCATCAAGGACATCCTCCCCCCACCTTTTTATAAGTATATAAGGGGTGGAAGAAGAGATAGAATCCCAAAGTCTAGCTTCAGAGGGTTGGTCCAGCCCCGAATTGTAGTTCCTTGGCCTGTCCTCCCCAGATTCTCCCTTCACCTCCCACCAAAGGCTTCTGAAAGTGAATCTCTTGTGTTTCTATTTTTAGAAACTAGAAGATGGGCATTTAAACAACTCCTTGGGATCCCCGGTCCAAACAGATGTGTACTTTCCAAGACTGGTAAATAATTTCGGTTTTTGTTTTTTTGTTTGTTTGGTTAGTTTTTTTGGCCTGCTTCCTTCTTTCCATAGTTCTGTATGGACCAGGTCCTCCAGTTTTGAGGAATTAATAGGCTCTTCCTCAGATAGGCCACCAACCTACTGTTATCTTTTTGCTGTTTACAGATAGTACCGTTTTGTGGGCATATTAAAGGTGGGATGAGGCCAGGAAAGAAGATTTTAGTCATGGGGATTGTAGATCTCAACCCTGAGAGGTAAGGCTTAATCTCTATCGTGCATAATTAGATGTGTTTAGTTTGGCTGAACTGTGTTTATCAATTTTATTATGAAGATGGGGGAGGGACACAGTTTATGTTCAGAAATAAAGGTGATGGTTTAAAAAAAGATCAATAAAAATAAGATTTTAAAAATCATCAGAATCCCAGTCCTTATCAGGGTATGTTGATGGGAGTGCCAGCAGAGAAATAAAACTCTTCTCTCTCCCTTCCAACTTTTTGGTTTGGTGCTCCTCTTGCTTCTGGATACATTTCCTGGCCAAGGAAATGCCAAGAAAGTACCATGTTCCCATGAAAAGAATTTGTGTGAATCCCATCCATCATTTCTGCAGACAGCTATTTTTATCAGGAATTATAAATATAGACACACATTTTCCCTTTGACCCATAGAGGGGGTTAGGATCCTTCCATCATTCTTTAATGCTGCTTGAAGCCAGGACAGGACTTAAAGAACCCACTACCACTAAAATTCAATGAAAGGCAAATACTAGGAGTTAGATTCCCTTGATCAAAACCTCTGGGGATGTTTCTGGTTACTGAGAGTTTGAGCTGTGTTGGCTTAGGGTATAGGAAGGAGTTCCTTTGGAGGGTTGGGTTATTCCAGTAGTATAGATAATTGAAAATCTATCCATCATCTAAAATCCAAATTTTAATCCCTTTTCCCTTCAGTAAATTTTTCTTTCCCTAGTTCTACTAGTCAGTTCACAACTGACTTAGAAAAGTTAAGAACCTGGAATAATCTAGAAAGGATGTCGAGTTATCTCATTCTGTATTAGATAAGGTTGGTTGTGTTGTTTTTTTCAGTTTCGAGATCAGCTTGACATGTGGGGACTCCAAAGATCCCCCTGCAGATGTGGCCATTGAACTGAAAGCAGTATTTACAGATAAGCAGCTGCTCAGAAATTCCTGTATATCGGGAGAAAGAGGTGAAGAACAATCAGCAATCCCTTATTTTCCTTTCATCCCAGACCAGCCGTTTAGGGTGAGTCCAGAGACAAGTGTACCACCAATTGCATGGGGGTTTGGTGGGTGGAGAAATATCTGAGCTGCGGAAATTTTCTGCACATTCAGGAAATAGACTAAGTTGTATTTGAATTTTTAAATAATTACATTTTAAATATTTATAGGGTTACGTGTTGTACATTAATGCTTGCAATAGTAGTTTGTGGAATAAGTTGTATGGGCCCTAAGAACAAAGAAATAAATGAAGAGTACTAAGTATAGACACTTTTTTGCACACACCCATCCTCACTGCCCCCCGTCAGACCTAGCACTGTGTGACCTAACACAGTGACTCTTTGAATTACTCCTCAAGGATTGAATATTTCATTCATCAAATAACAATTCACTTTCTCGTGTATTTCCACTTTTCCTTAGGAATTATGATTATCATTTCACCACCCTATTCTTTGATGTTTCTCCCCCACAGTTTATGCCCCTGGGACTGGACAAGAGAGTGACTGGGTAATACAGCCCTTCCTCCACCCACTGTTGTGGTTTAAAATGTGGGAAGCGAGTAATAAAAAGTTTTGTGATGCCTCTTGTTAGCATATGTCTCACAATTGGCAGCTATGGTTTAAAGGCTCCATGTCACATGTACATTAATTATATAAAACTCTCATTGACCTCATAGGGACTGTCCCCTTGTAAGGGCAGTGAGCTAGTTCAGTGGTTATCCCCTGAACCTAGAGTCAGGAAGTCTTGATTTCAAATCCAGCCTCAGACACTTATTGTGTGACCCTAGATAAATCTCTTACCTGCCCCCTGCCTCAGTTTCCTCGTCCTTAAAATGGGAATAACAACACCTACTTCGAAGGATTGTTGTGAGGCTTAAGTGAAATCATCTTAGCAATGTGTTTTGTAAGCTTTAAAATGCTACATATAAATGCTAGTTATTATCATTATTATAATCTCATTCTGAATAAAATTTTGCCATTAATCTACTACTTCTTATTGCTTATCTAGAAAATGCCGTGCATGAGATTTATGAGGAAATACAATCTTAAAAATAGAGACAGAACAGAATAGTGGACAGTGTTGTTCTTGAAATTAAGAAGGCCTGGGCTCAAATCCCACTTTTAATATTTGGCAGTGTGACCAGGTACAAGTCATTTAACCTCTCTTGGCTTCAGTTTCCTCATCTATAAAATGGAGATAATAGATACCCATAGTACCCACTTCCCAAGACTGTGTTGTGAGCCTCTAAGTGAGATGATGTGAGATAAGATTTTTGCAAACTTGAAACTGTAGAAATGACAGTAGTTACTATTACAAATAGAGAAAGTGAGAAACAGACTTGCCCAGGATTGTACCCATTCACCTGCCATATGTTGGGATTGTGGCCAGCATGTGGGATCCCAGAATGTGGCCTCTGGATGGGAGTAACTAAAGCTTCTTGACCAACATTTTGAAAAAACAATAAAATGAACTAGAATTAGGGCCTTCTATGTTAATATCACCTCGATAATCATCTTAATTAAATGTGACTAATGTCATGTGTGGAGTCTTTCCTTACATGGTGAACACCTATCTCTTAATAAACGCATACCAAGAGACCATTAATTACACCCTGTGGTAAATTACTTGAGGTGTAGTTAAGAAAAAGAGAATGAAAGATTATCATTTTCAGTATGGAAGCAGGATGTTTGTTTCACAAAGGCCCTGATGGTAATGTATGTAAGGTGCTTTGCAAACCTTAAAAGTGTTATATAAATGTCAACTATTCTTATTATACTATTATAAGTTGGCCCAGTAGGAATTGACATGTCAATTTCTGGCAGAGTAATAGAATGATTTTACTTCAGGAAGAAGCTCCTAACGAAATTAGTGGTAGAAGTTTGGTAGGTAATCAGGGGTGGCACTAAATACCATATCACACTCCTGCCAGGGGCATCATTATTTCCTGAATATCAGGTATTTGAAGGCAGAAGTAATTGTAAGTCTGTAAAATGTGCCTACTGCCTTCCTAGAAATTACAAAATCATGTATTAGGCCCAAAACATTGAGATCATATATTTAATTAACCATTTTATTTTTCACCCAGGTGGAAATTCTTTGTGAACACCCTCGATTTAGAGTATTTGTGGATGGACACCAGCTTTTTGATTTTTACCATCGAATTGAAACACTGTCCTCAATTGACACAATAAAGATCAATGGAGACCTCCAGATCACTAAACTTGGTTGACCTTGGTGCCCAGATCATCCTCCCTATTCCAAATAGGAGCAGATGCCACCCTCAATTGTCTGGAAGAGCATTCCTACCAGGATATGGAGACTTAACAAAACAAACATAAACAAACAAAAAGACAAGCTTCCCAGTCTCTTCTGTGTGTGCAGTTTAAACCCAAAATGAGGACTTGAACCGGGGTTTACCCTCATGAAGAAAGCTTCTGGGTAACAGACACTGAGCCGTTGTCACGGAGCAAAGTAATACATTTATGCTGGATTTTGTTCCTATCAAACTAGAATGGGTGTGGGGTTGTTTGGGGTTTGGGGCTTAATTGGCAGCAGTATGTTCATCTTTCCTTTGCAGAAGGAGGTCTACAAACAAAAGTGCTAAAATAATAATAATTTTAAACACGGTACACAGAAAAGTTTTCTTTTGTGCAACCAGTTTCTGCACTGAAGTAGATTCATGTAGCACAACCAATAACATTTTAGTCAGGGTATTTACATAGAATGTAGGTTGTTCAAGTTTTTTGCACAGCATAATATTAATACAGTTTTTAAAGCTTTCTTGGTAGTTTATTTATTTATACTCAGTGTATGTATTAGAAAAATTAGCAATGTTATTGAGTACATACAGAGAACAGCGAGTCATGAAGTTTTGAATGTACAAATGACTTAGGTCCGTAGGATAAAGTAAACTTTTATCATTTTTGAAACACATATACAATTGTTTGAATAATTGAGTTCTGGTGGTGTCCTTTACACCCCTAAAATTAAGATCCTTTGGATTAGTTGCTACAAATGCTTTTAGGGGGAATTGGGGGAGAGCTTTGCAGTAATTAAAGTAAAAATGTTTTCCCATGCTATTTGGTCATTACATGTAACATTTACACTGATTTTGCACCCTTCTTTGAATTGATATGATACATAGTATGGCTTCCCTAAGGGTAAATTCCCACATTTTCTTGATTTTATACCATGGCTCATTATATAATTGTTCAATTAATTGAAAATACTTATAAAGTGATTGCTAAGACAATATTTTTAAAAATGTACTTTACAGGGACTTTCAACTTATTATTAAGAGAGTGTTTGTGATATGATAGATAGCAAACTAAGAATACCAAGAGAACTTTCTGGATTTTGAAATAAGGAGAATAATGTTTATGCCGTACCAATAGCAGCTGCCGAATTTCAGAGTTCAGAACCTAGGTCTCCTTTCATATGTCACTCTTAACAATTTCCCTAACCAGTGCCTCCTCTGCCTTGGCTTACTGTTACAGACTGAGAAAATCGATTATCTTCTGTCTCTGTTGATCCGAGCGGAGGTGGGAAAGACTAGAATTGAGACTAAGTAATGTAATTTCAAAGGGTTAACTCTCATATTGTCAAGCTTTTGAGTGTGGACAGTTTTAGGCTCAGCAGAATTTTGATACTAAATGCTGACTGAGCTGATAAATGGGTGAGGTTTGTCTAGGGAGATGTAGAAGGTTCTGTAACTATCCATGGAGGGAAGGATTGGAATTGGACTCTGAGCTCCACCCTCCGAGGCTGTGCTGGTGGCATTGGTTAGAATGTCAGCATTACTAAGGGTCTCACAGAGAGTGGAGTGTGTTGAGGGAAGAGAGACTGAGGACTTCACTTTGACTCCCAGCTCTGTTCTCTGTGTGACCTTGGATATTTCTCTGACCATAATGAGAGGGTGTTGGACCATATAGACGCTGGTCTCTATGGTCCCTTCCAGTTCCAAAACTTAATGATCCTAAGAGTGGCTGTGGGGGTGGGAGTAGGGGTGGGGGAGGTATATTTATATATAGTTCAGATTTTGTTGATAGAATACTGAGTCTTGTTACAGTCATGTTTGCTTTTTAGTTATTTTACACAACATGCAGACAAATGGAAATGACCAGGTCATTCCCACGTGTCGAAAGAAGGTAGACAGTGTTTCAGTACCAAAGTTTAATCTTTTTTTTAAAAAAAGGAAAGAAAACCAAAATCATGAGGTTTGAGGATTCTTCCCTATCTCAGAAAGTGTTTAACACAGTCTCATTGTGTTATATAAGATTCTTTATCCCCTTGGATTCACTTTGCTCCGAAGAGTTTGGCTGTACTGCCTTTGATCAACTTTTCTCACCTTAGAGAATTGTAAACCTCCCTTATTCTGAATAGAGTTTGTAGCTATTCATAGCATAACTGGGCTCTGCTCATCATTAAATGATAACCTTTAGAAGGTAGCCCACCAGCTACATAATTCAGCAGAAAATAGAGGGCACTTGAGTGTAACCGGCTGGAAACAACTCAATTCTGCCTACTTATCCCTGAACCAATTAACAGGTCTTTAGAAGGCTTAACAGCAAAGGTACAGTGTTAACCCTTTCATCTCAATTCAGAGAGGCCCTTGAGAGCCCATAATAAGCCTTTTCAGGAATGCATTTTCACTGAGAGAGCTTGATTCAAGTGCTGCTAAATTGTAAGATGAATAATCCTGTGGTTTTAATCATTTTTTTAGTTGCAACTTGAAAATAATTTTCACCTCTCATCCTTCTGTGAGGTCAAAAGTGGGAAATGAAGATGAGAAGGTAACAATTTAAAATTTCACAGGAAAATGTTTTGTTATATAGGCAGTTACTGAATACCAGAGCCCTCATTTCCTGACATGATTTAAATCATCCCAAATATCAAAAATAGTCTATTGAAATATAAAGTAAGCTTTACTAGGGGTCCTTAGCCTTCTTTGCGTCATAGATTTGGCAGTTTAGTGAAGCCTAGGGATGCCTTCTCAATAATTTTTTAGTGGCATAAAATAAAGTAAAAAGTATTACAAAAGAGATGAGTTATATTGAAATACAGTTATCAAAGTATTTTTAAAAACAAGTTTACAAGTCACTAAGTTAAAAACCCTTGCTTTAGACAATCTGTTGTTTCCTCCTTACAACATTGTGTCAGTAAAACGGAATTGAATTGGGTGTCCACTCATTGAGGTTTCTAAGGAACTTATCTTTTAAGATTTTGTTTTGGACATGTTTCCAATGAAGCTGACCTTCATATAGAACTCATCAAATTGATATAATTTCATTTTATTCAACTCCCCCAAAAAAGAGGGAAAGAGAAATGTTGCCTTGACAGAAACAGCCTTGACATTCTTAAACATTCATGTAGAGATAGTATTCCTATAAGAAATTTTCAAAGAAACACTTTCTTATTTTCTGCGTGGTGTAAAATGTTGCTAAATGTGTTATCTTATGTCACTGCTGAAAATTATTTGCACTAAAATAAAAGAGCATTTTGTACAAAGTATTTTTCACATCTTCTAATTTACCTAAAGTACCAAACATAGCAAACAGTATTCCATACTCCTCTTTCTGAAACCCCAACCTGTACCAATTGATAGTGATTTAGCTATGTCAGCAAACCAGTCAAAGGCTAGTGGGGTTTTGTTTGTTTGTTTTGTTTTGTTTTGTTTGCTTTTTGGAAGGGTAGTTGGGATTAAGTGACTTGCCCAAGGTCACATGACTAGTAAGTGTTAAGTGTCTGAGGCCAGATTTGAACTCAGGTCCTCCTGACTCCAGGGCTAGTGCTCTTTTAACTGTGCCACCTAGCCACCCCAAAGGCTAGTGTTTTAAGGGGAGGAAAATATATTAGAGGGAGTTGGGTTTTGTTTTTGATTTAAATAAGGATCTCCATTACTCATATGCATGGCGAACACTAACTAGGCACATTGGGGTGAAGAATGAGAAAGGGAATATAGGAAAAGAGATAGAGGAAATAATTGCATGCACACTCTGGGTATTTGAGAAATATTTGAGTGAATTAATGTGATCCTAGCTGTGTCTATACTGTTTTGAGATTGTATTTCTTTTTTTTTTAATTGCTTTTTGGAGGGGGGAAGGTAGGGCTATTGGGGTTAAGTGACTTGCCCAAGGTCACACCGATAGTTTTATGTTAAGTGTCTGAGGTAGGATTTGAACTCAGGACCTCCTGATTCCAAAGCCGGTGCTCTATTCACTGAGCCACCTAGCCGCCCTGAGATTGTATTTCTTAAGTTTCTTTTCATTCTTTATAAAGCATGCATCTAGAAATCAGGAAAGGGGCAAAAAGAAAAAAAAAAATCCCTGGAGGGTCACATATAAATAATAAGCTTTGGCTTTTCTTTGCACAGTATCTGGTAAAGCAACATTTGGTACTTAGGACCTTGAAAAGCTTCAATCAACTCAACAGTGATTAAGCACCAACTGTATGTGTTGCACATAATAGGCACTTAAAATTATTACCATGCATATAGTGAATATATAAGTGGTATGAAATTAATTAAGCCACACGAAGCATCCTGGGCCAGGCTTATCACTCAAGTGGTCAGATATCTCAAAGAGGTTCAAAGCCAAAGGCTTCACTAATCCTGCTTGGTAACTTTCTGTATGAGTCAGTGCCCGTTGTAAATGCAACTCCGGACTCAATCTGGGAGAGAGTCCCAAGGGAAAAGATGTTGGGTGCCAAACAGAAATGTGCTCTCCAATTAGGAAAGTTCCTTCAGACAATATACCACTAAGATGTGACCATATTAACTTCACTTCTCCTCCTCCAGAGGCTAGAATAGTAGAGGGTCACTTACCTTCAGATCACTCTAAATACAGTAAGAGAATTGAGTTGTAAAGTAACAGGGGGGCTGTGACACCACTAAGACTGATTTTTGTGTCTACCTATAAACATGATGTTTCAGTGTCCATCAAGGCAAGCCAAGGCCATTGTCACAGTGGCTACCATCTTCTCCTTTGCCCCTCTAAAATATAGAACAGAAGAGAAAGTTGTTGCTTTACAAATAAGAGTTTTATAAAGCCCCCAAGGCTCAGGGAGATTTTTGGAAGGTAATTTTGTTTTATGCCAAAAGATGAGGGCAGTGAACCACACTATAATAAAGAAGAAATAGGTGGGGGTAAGGGTGGGTGAGTAGAGGAGTGTCCTTTATGGGATTGTCAATTATTATAATTACTCTTTTGAAAAAATAGGACTAGGTTATGTTTCTAGCTACTTGGTGTATTTTCAGAGGGACATGCATATGTGTTGAGGTTTGTGAAACATGTGGAAAAACATTTAAAAAGCAAAGGAAAGCTGCATAAATTAATACATAGCATGTTAGTCCTAAATTTAAAATACTTTCCATAAGAAAAATGTAACTGAGTTAAAATGTGCTCTGTTGCATCCTTTATGTCAAGCTACAGTTGCCTCAAGTGAGATTAATTCTTAATTATTTTAATTTCTTAATGTTTTACCCCCCCCAAAAAATTTTTTTTTTAAAAGTTAGAGAACTCCCATAAGAAACAATTAGTTAAAATGGGTGTATCCAAGATGCCCAACAATGCCCAACCCAGATGGAAGGGGGGGAAATCCACAGACGCTTTCCCTTGCTTTGATACACCCTACTGTCTCTTAGAAAAAATATGGGATTATGTGAACAAACAGCCAGGGTAAGAAGGAATCATTGTTTATTTGATATAGTAACATAAGCTGTACCCAAATAATAGACTTTTATGTAGCTAATAGCCTTTTCCTTTTTGGATGTTGTAGGATATTTTGACCTGCAAGTCTTCCATGAATAACAATGAAATATTCTACTCATAACCCCCACACCTCCCTTTTTGTGATGGCGTTCACTGAACAATATATATGTCTTATGCCATAACTAATTCTATGATGTTAAACTACAACAGAGCTGACTCATTCTGATTGGATAGGAAACAATAGGAAATACAGTTGGCTAAGGAGGACAAGGAGTGGGAGTCAGGAATGGGAAGCCCTGTCCTACCAATCCTATGCCAGCCATAGTTTGCTGTACCTATTTGGGCAGGTAATCCAGTCTCTGCTTTAGTCTGCCTTCCTGCTTAGAAAATGAAAGTCATAGGATCCCATAATACTTGTTAATGACATGAGATGACAAGGTGATACATAAATGCAAGATAATGTATATTAAAGGTGATAATCCAGGGTCAATATAAATGTGAAACAAATTTTTATACTACTCTGATTTTTATAATGAAAACTATTAAAAGTGTGCTTCCTTGAGTCTGAATATTTTAAATTATTATAGTCTACTTATAAGTATGCAACCCAGAATATTGAAGCATAAATAGCATTAGAAGTATATTACATGTCTTTCAGAAATTTTTAAAGATTTTTTTTTAGCATTTTTTAGTCCTTTCATGAGAAACTATAGCTTTCTCCTAATGCAATAATAATGATTTTCAGATTCAGCACAAGGGATTATTTTTATTATTATTTTAAAAATCAACCAAGGGTATGCATTAGAGGACTTGAAAATTTGGGAATCCTAAACCCTAAGTCTATTTTTCTGTGTTGTACCACTTTGGGAAAGACCTTTCAATAAAAGAAAACTAATGTGAAATATGTATATATTTGAAGTGGTGTAATTTGTTGCATTTTGTTTCTAAATGTTCCTTACCCAAATTTCTTTCATGCTTCAATCGATAGGAACGAACCCCAGGATCCAGATGCTTCAAGTGAGCTTAGAACTGGTTACTCAAGTAGGTGATTCTTCCAGCCAATGACAAGCCTAATCGTGGAGTCATGTACTGTGGTTATTACTTTCGTGCTTTTATTTGTACAGTCTCACATCCTTTGCACTAGGTCCTGAGGAGCATAGAGGCCTAGTGGATGAAGAAGCTCTGGTCTCAGACCTGAGTTTGTGTCCCACCCTCAGTCATTTGCTCCCACCCACCACCTTCCCCAAGGCAAAAAACCCTGTGGTTAACTAGAGTGACTTGGCATCACCTTATAATTGACATCCTCTGTCTTAGGGAGATAATTGACTCACTAGAAGCTTGGAAGCAAAAACCTCATATAAAGACTAGAGGACCACTTGTTGGGGACATTATAGATGGGAATTTTATTCAGAGATTGCTTGGACCAGGTAGTACTTGAGGTCCTCTCCAACACAGAGAGTCCATGATGCTATATGTTATTCTGTGATAAAATCAGCCTGTCTGATTGGTTATTGATTACTGCAGTAATCGGCCTGTTAAATTGAAAGGTAAAACTGTCATTGTTTACATACTTAAGAATCATTAATTTCAGGTCAGTGTCAAGATGGTTTTTATCTAGTCAACTATTAAAAAACCCCTTTACCTCTCAATCCTTCTATATGTACCAGTTTGAGGCCTCCAGCCTCCATGCCTTTGCTAGCACAGTTACCCATTATTGGATTGTCTTCCCCTATTTGTTGAATTCCTACCCAAACATTTCTTTGTTTGCTTATTTGTTTTGAGACTGGGTCTTCCTACCTCCCCCAGGCTGGAAATACAAGTGCTCCATCACAGGCCCAATCCCACTACTGATCAGCATGAGGTCTTTGATCTGCTTTGTTTCTAACCTGGGCCTATCACCCCTGTTTGGGCAGCTTAACCCTGGCCTCATGGGATTAGTGCAGGATTTAGTTTCTGACACTTGATTGACTTACTGATGAGCTCAATGGATCCATGGGCCTCAGCCTCCCCAGCATCAGCATCAGGATTACTGGTCTGAGCCACCACCCCTGGCTATACCCATACTTTAAAGCCAAATTCACAGGTCACCTCCTCTTTTGAGCCAGCCTTACTCATCCTACCTTCTATTGGCAATAAACTTCCCCATAAGACCTCGCATTACACTTATTGCAACTCTCACTGTCATATTGCATACTACATGTATTTGCATTTGTGTCAGATATCTCTACGAGATTATAAATCTAATAACTAAGGGTAAGGGACTATGGCTTATTTCCATTTCTATATCCCAAACAGTCCCTCTCACATATTTGTAGAATGAATTCATAGAGTCATTCTGGACTGGTAATATTAATGGGTTTCTCAGCCTCAAACAAAAAGAGAGAGAGAACCTACTATGTGCAAGACTGTGTGCTAAATCCTGGTGGGATACAAAAACCTAAAAAAAAAAAGTCACCTGTGCTGAAGGAGTTTACAATATAATTGGAAAGATAAGGCATACACAATTTTTAAAAATTGTAATACAAGTCTTCCTACAATGTACCTTATACGTGATATAATTCAACTTAATTGAATTATATATATATATATATATATATTTTTTTTTTTTTTAAGCAATTGGGGTTAAGTAACTTGCTCAAGGTTACATGGCCAGGTGTTTCTGGGTGGGTGCTGAGTGTCTGAGCCCGGGATTTGATCTCCAGGTCTTCTCAACACTGGAGCCGGTGCTCTTACTCGCTGTGCTACTTGGTGGCCCCTTAATTGGATTATATTAATAAATTTGTTTCTACCACATGCAAAACACTATTAGATGCTGGGAAATCAAAAATGAAAAAATAACACAGTCCATGTCCTCAAAGTTTTATAATCCACTAGGGGCTGTACTACCCTCTTTTTTATTAAATTAATTTAATTCAGACACTTTAACTTCAGACACTTAGTAGCTGTTGAGTGATTTTAAGTCATGTAACTTTTATCTACCTTAGTTTCCTCATATGTAAAATGAGGATAATAATAGTACCTACTTCACAGGGTTGTTTGTTAGGATCAAATGAGATAATATTTGTAAAGCAATTTGCAAGCAATGTATAAATACTAGCTGCTACTACTACTACTTCTGCTGCTGCTACTGCTATTTAATACTACTCCTTACTGTTATTACTACTACTACTACACAGGTCTGAGGTATACTACTACTGGGGAGTATGGGGTATTCAGGGAGGATTGGTTCCTCTGGTATTAGGGCTGTTCTTCTATCTGCTTTTGGTGTCTACCTGCCACCTAATTCTCCAAGAAGCTATAGTATGAGGAGCAGCCACAAACTCGTAAATCATCTCAGCAGATGGACTGAACCAGGGTGAGGGTAGCCAAGAGGCCTCAAACCCATCGGTGACTTAGGAGGATGTCTACCCCAAGAATATAAAGACTTCCCCTGGCAGACAGAACAGACGAGAACAATTGTTCCAATGGCCATGAAGGCGGCTGAAGCAGGTGAAGAGGCCAAGGCCATCCACTGCATCCCAAGCCATTGCCAGTCATCCTGACTTTTTGTCCTCCCGCTGGAATTTGGTGACTCAGGAAGAGAGAGTGAGGCTGATGACTCTGGGCAACTTCTGCCTCACTTATATCCAATTCACACTCAAGTCAAGACATCACCCCATGACATTGATGGTCGCCTTAAAAAATGATAGACCACCACCAAGAACTACTCCCACTCCTACTAAAATAACACAAGATAGAGTAACATAGGGCAAAGTGGGGGAATCTAAAAGATTCTCTCAGAAGATTTAATGAGGGGGAGAACACTTTCAGCTAGGGGATGGGGACAAAAGAGGATCAAGAAAGGCTTGATGGAGGGTGTTGTTGTTAAGTCATTTCAGTTGTGTCTGAATCTTCGTGACCCCAAATGGGATTTTCTTGGCAAATATATTAGAGTGGTTTGCCATTTCTGTCTCCATCTCATTTAATAAATGAGTAAACTGAAACAAACAAGGTTAAGTGTCTTGTCCAGGGTTACACAGCTAGTAAGTGTTTGAGGCTGGATTCGAACTTAGAAAAATGAGCCCTCCTGACTCCAGGCCCAGCACTCGATCTAATTTAAGAAAAATTACTGAATAATTCATGCTATCCTGAAAGGGCTGTCGTTAAAGAGGGTAGAGCAATCTCTAGTCACTGGGGTTGTCAAGCAAAGGGTAGATGACCAACCCCTCGTCAGGTACAGTTTCAGACTGGTTGACCTGTGCATTGTGTTCCAACAAATGCATTATATGGTTCTGGGAGTCATCCAAGGCTGGAAAGGCGGGTTATAGCTAGACTATGTGGGGCCTTAAATGTCAGATGAAAGAATTCATATTGTATCCTTGAAAGATTTTTGAGCAAGGAAGTGTTGAAGTTAGACCTATTTATTAGAAAGATAATTTTGGTGACTATATAAACAGATATACTGGAAAGGGAAGGAAGAAAATAGGAGCAGGGGGACCAGTTGAAAGATGATAATTCAGACAAGAGGTAATAAGGACTAGACCTAGGGTGGTGGCTGTGAGTCAAGAAGAGGGAACAGATATAACAATAGTTAACATTTACATAGCACTTTAAGGTTTGCAAAGCACTTTCCATATAGTATCTCAATTAGTCTTTACAACAACCTTGGGAGGTAGGTGCTATTATTATCCCTAATTTACAGATGAGAAAACTGAGGCATACAGAGGCTAAATGACTTGTCCAAGGTCACACAGCTAAGAAGTGTCTGAAGGGAGCACTTGCCCAAGTCCAGCCTAATTTTAAGACCAGTGCTTTATCTACCTCACTAACCTAGCAGTTAGAGAGTACATAGAGGTAGAATTAACAAGACTTTGTAACTGATTTGGATATGGGGAATGAGGAAGAGGAAAGCATCAAAAACAATCCTGAGGTCTTTAAACCTGGATGACTGAGAAGACGACAATGCCATGAACAGAAAGGTCAGGTTTAAGAAGGGAGGGGATAAATTTGGTTTTGAACATTACTAAGTTCTGGGTAAGCCCCTACTACATGCCAGCCACTGTGATACAGAAATAAGAAATGAGACAGTTCATTCCCAGAGACCCAACATTTTATCAAGGGAAAGAACAAGGACATATATACAGAATATTTACAGAATTTTTTACAGAGAATTTTACAGAATTTTTACAAAGCATTTACAGAATAATACAAGGGAGTTAAAATACAAAAATGTTAGGAAGGGAAGACACTAGCAGCTGGGGAGGGAAAGTAAGGAAAAGGTTCATGTAGGTGGTTCTTAGGTTTGCTAATGTTTGTCCTTAGTTCTCAAAGAGGACCATGACATCAGGGAGGTGACAACATGACGTGCAAATGCATTGGATATAAGTGAGGGAGGCTGTGCAAAGTCACCAGCCTCACTTTCTCCTCTAGCACCATCTGGGTCCAGTGATATGGATCAGGACAACTGGAGATGGTACAGGATGCTGTGGAGAACGTTGGCATTTTCAAGCTAAGACCTTAACAGGTCTCAGTTTGACTGAGGCAACACCCTTCAGTGATTTAGGCATAATAAAATGAGGTAAAGATTGACCTCTTTAAAAAAATAGATCTGGGTTTCTGGTCAAAATAGAAACAATTGCTATATGCATTCATTCTGAGCCAAGCAAGGCCCAAACAGTGACCAAGTAGAGCTTGGTCCCAGGCCAGAGTAATTTGGGGTTAAGGTTGATCTTTAAGAGAAAAAAGGAAAGAAGGAATTCTATGGAACAGTGGTAAGAAGGGGGTACCATATAGGAATGGAGGGAAGGTTGATGCAAAGGCACAGAAAAAAGAGTGCTATGCATGATGAGTCAGGGACTGACTTGGACTAGAGAGTCTAGAACAGGGATGTGAGAGAAAAATTCAGTATTCTGCTCCTTTGGCACAAATCTGTCAGCCACAAATTTATTAGTTATCTGTCTGAGTATGGTTGTTTAGAGAGAAGATGAGATCAAAAGGGATAGAATTTCTGCTACTAACTGAAAATCTTTCTGACCAAGCTATTCATCCTTATAAATAAGAGTGTTCAGAAACAAGACAAAATTCTAAGAGTACAGAATTTAATTTTAGAGACTGATTCACCAAGTAGAACTAAATTCTAGTAGAACTAAAAAATTCTTAGAGATAATCTATCTCCCTGAAAAACAGAAAACTCGGGTTTAATTCCTGGCTTTACAAACTGTGTGACCTTCGGGTAAGTCATTTCAGTTCTCATATTGTCAGACTTGGAAGGAAATTAGAAATCACCTTGCCTTAATTCTGCATATGTCTATGTTTCTTCATCAGTAAAATGAGGGTAATATCCAAATTACCTACCTCTTAGGGTTGTTGTATGGATTAAATGAGACAATTTAAAGCACTATATAAAGGTCAACTATTGTTCACTGATTGCTTTAGATTTCCCTTTAACTTAAAAACATTACTTCAGAGAAAAGCCATAAGGGAAATTTTCCTTATTTGTTGTCATTGTTCAGTAAAGCATTTTTTTAGAAAGATTGGAATGGTAGACTTCACTAAGGATGTATATTAAGGATTAAGGATGAGATTAAGTAGCAATATCAGGTCAAATTGGATCTGGGCTACTGTTTATGGTGTTTTTTTTTTTTAAGTCTTAACTGGCAGTTTGGATTATAGTCTCAAATTTAATGAAGCCTTTTCAATACATCTATGAGATTTGTGGCTGAGTATGTTGTAGCTTGACAATTGTCACTCAGAAAGTATGTGAAATAGAAGAAAAGAAAAGAAACCAAAAATTTAAAAACAAAGAAATGGAAGGAAAGGAAGTATATCCTACTACCACATAACTACATTATAAATGAAATAACCTTATCATCAAGTTCTGCAAATAATCAATCCCATTCCTACTATGCACAAAAGGATCACAGAAAGAAAAAAAGGACCCATGTGTACAAAAATATTTGTAACAGCTCTTTTGTGTTGTGGCAAAGAATTGGAAACTGAGGGAATGCCTGTCCTTGGGGAATGACTGAACAAGTTATGGTGTTGTAATGGGAATGTAAATTTTGAAGATCTTCCCTGCCCCTAGGCTAAAGTGCACCTGGAACCCAGGGTGGGAGGCTTGTTTTTCAGTAGATACTTCTTGATTGGCCAGTGAGTCAATAAGGTTGTTACATTCTCTGAGCCAGGAGAAGGCTATATAAGCCCTGATGTGTAGCTTTGTTTTGGGGCTCACTTTGAGAAGTGTTCTGTGATTTGATCTGGATTATGGGAAGCCGTTGTCCAGAGCCCCCCAGGCTTTGAAAAACCCTGATGTTGAAACCCAGATGTTGATTTGGTATGGATGTAATGGCTGGACCGTTTGGAAAGCTGTCTACTTGATCTGTTTTTGTCTTGATAATTCTGTCTGTATATTCTGAAGTTCGGGGTGCTGACCTTTTTCCCCTGAACTAGGTAAATGATACACATCTGACTGATTAAAGTAAGCTTGTTGACCCATTTTGAGTTGCTTTCCTTTATCAAAGCAGATCCAAGAACCTGTGTTGGCAGCCACCCTGGGATCGCTGGGGTGCTTGCTGCTACAGGTGTACGAATTGATAAAATACTGTTGTTCTTGTCCAGTTGTTTCAGTCACGTCTGACATTAATATCTGAGGTTGGGTCTGATCTCGGGAAGATGAGTCTTCCTAATTCTAAGCCCAGGGCTCTTTCCACCGCACCTCCTATTATGCTGTAAGAAATGATGAACGGGATAGTTTCAGAAAAGTCTTGGAAGTCTTGTGTGAACTGAGACAAAGTGAAATTAACAGAACCGGGAAAACAAATTATAAACCAGCAGCAACATTATAAAAATAATCAACTTTGAAAGATATGGTAAATCCAAACAACACAATGACTAATCACAATTCCAAAGGATTCATGATAAAACATGCTATCCACCTCCAAATTTGGAGATGATGGATTCAGAATGCAAACTGAAGCATATTTTCTTCTCTTTCTTCTTTTTTTAATTTTGAGTACAGTTAATGTTTTGCATAGCTATATGTATTTGTAATGGGTTGTGTTTTTCTTGCATTTTCAATGGATGAGAATGGCAAGGCCCCCAGTAGATATAACACCAGTCCTGAAGTCATGAAAATTCATCGTCCTGAATTCAGACACTTACCAGTT
>NW_027187342.1:9538252-9547432 GCF_028583685.1 Petaurus breviceps papuanus | reverse complement strand
AGAGAGGGGCAGAGAAGTGCTCGCCACACAGAAGAAAACAAACGCATGTGTTTGAGAGTAAAGAAACCACCGAGATCTAGAGTATGTAGTAGCTCAGGGGGGGAGGGGTAGGTGGAGGGAAGGGAGAAGTCACTTATCCCGCATTGCTTCATTTTCCTCATCTATAAAATGAACCGGAGAAGGAAATGGCGAGCCATTACAGCAAATTTGTCAAGAAGTGCCCAAATGGAATCAGGAAGAGTCAGACGGTACTGAAACGACAGAACAAAAACAACAATGGGTGGGAGCAGGAGAGAGAAGTTAGAAATGAAAATAAAATAAAACTGAGCAAAAAAAATTAGTCTCCTATAGATGGGGTTCAAGAAAGTTTCACTTGAATAATGAGGTCAGAAACCAGACTGCAGAGGATTTAGTTGAGAATGACATAGTAGGATCAAGTGAGGGTCTTTTATAAAAGATGGGGAAGGCATGTGATATTTGTAGGCAGCAGGGAGGGAGTCAGCAGACAGTAAGAGTGTAAAGATTAAAAACAGTGAAGAAAATTGAAGGGGAAATCTGCTGGAGAGACAAAATGGAATCAAGAATACATGTAGAGGGCTCTGCTCTCACAAGGAGATGGGTATGTGTGTGGCGAAGTAGAGAGAGCATCTGACCTGAAGTCAAAAAAACCTGAGTTTAAATCCAGCTTTAGACATTTACTGTCTGTATGACCATGGGCAAGTCACTTTGCCTGTATGCCTCAGTTTTCTCATCTCTAAAATGGGGCTAATAAAAGCACCTACCTCTCAGAGTTGCTGCCAGGATCACATTGGACAATAATTGTGAAGTGTTTAGCACAGGACATGGCACTATGTTAATATTAGCTGCTATTATTATTATTACCTCCTTATGAAAGACAGAAGTAAAGAAGAAAATAGTATGGAGAAGCCTCTGAGTGATGGAAGAGGAAAAAAAGGGAGCTCTCCATGAATGGTCTCCATTTTTCCAATAAAATATGCATCAAAATCCTCACTTGAGAGAGTGGGGAAGGGTATGGCATGGGAAACTTGAGAAAAGATAAAAAAGCTTAGAATGGATGCTGTGGTGAGTGGGAGAGGGAATATTTAGGTAGATGACAAAGGATTGCCTTGCTGCAGCGAGGGCCCAATTGAGATTATGCAACATAAGTTTGTGGTGGTCCCAGGCAGCAGTTTTATGACTTCCACTAGCTCCATTTAGTAGCCCCGGAATAGAATCAAAGACAGTGTATGGTAGGAGTAATCCAAGGCTGGGGTTTGGAAAAGTATGAGCAGGAATAGGGCAAGGTTACAAGGGGTCTTGGGTGGAAAGAACAGCATGGAGCTGAACTGATTCATCAAGGGAACAGAGAAGGGGAAGAGTGCAGCCTGTGCAGGCCTAGGAAAGAATTGAGTTGTAGAGAGATTAGGGGTCCTGGTGAAGAGGAAGAACAGGGTTGAGCTCATAGGCAGTGGGCAAGATGGAATATTTAAGGATATGATCAGATAAAGGCATTTTATAAACATGGAAATAAAATATTTGTGGGTAACGAAAAGATCAAGGGGGAAAATCCTAATTTTTGCTTTCCTTTAATTTTGTTCCTTTAAAAAAAATTCATGACCAGTGATTTCATTAGCATATGAAATTCCCAGTGTGGAAACCCCCCTTTACCAATGTAGATCCCACCTACTCAGCTATTTACAACCTTAGACAGGTGCCTAAGGCACTGATAGTGAGTGACCTGCCCAGAGTCACACAGCCAGCTGGGTTTTGTCAGAAAGAGAACTTGTACTCAGCTCTTCCTTACTTTGAAGCCAGCATTCTCATCTACTACCTTACATTATTTCTGTCTCTAAAGAATAAAAAATAGAATGAAGGACAGTCATTATTTCTAAACCAGACTGTTCTCTCTGGAGGGAGCACAGGGATGGAATTGTTGGCAGTAATACAGAAGGAATGAATTCTATAAAAAGCATTTATTATGTGCTTAATATGTGCTAAGCCAGGGCTGAGGAACCTGTGGTCTCAAGGCCACATGTGGCCCTCTAGGGGCCAAGTTTGGATTCAATCAAAGGGTTGCACTTGAGGATCTAGATGGCCACAAGTGGCCTCAAGACCACATATTCCCTACCCTCTGTTTAAGCACTGAGCATGAGAAAACAAGGAAGCCAGTCCCTACCTTCAAAGAACCTACATTCTAATGGAGGAAACAGCATAAATTGGGACATGGTAGCCCCAACAGAGTATTGTTGGGGCTGACTAAAGACACTGGAGAGTTGAATGGAATGTTCTTGTAATAATAGCAGTAATTATTTGATTATGGGCGCTTCGGTGAAATAGTAATTAGAGCACCAGGCCTGGAGTCAGGAAGACCTGAGTTCAAGACCAGTTTCAGACACTAGCTCTGTGACCCTGGGCAAGTCACTTAAACTTATTTGCCTCAGTTTCCCCCTCTGTAAAATGAGCCAGAGAAGGAAATGACAAACCACTCCAGTACCTTTGCCAAGTAAACTCCAAATGGGGTCATGAAGAGTAGGACACGACTGAAATGACTGAAAACAACATTTTATTATAATTCCAGAACTGAAAAGCAGGGGATGGAGAGTGGGGAGTAGATAGGAGTCAGAGGGTACCCACCCATGAGGGGGCTGATGAACAAAGCAAAATATAGCTAGAGCCTTGTGAGGCATTCCTTAATCAGGATCATGAGGCTCCAGGGTTGAAGACTTGAAAGAATCAAGTCTCCTAGCTGAGAACAATGATTAGCATTTTTTTTTCTTTTTCTTTCTTTGCTGACAGGTTATATAACAAAGGTAGGAATGTTGAACAAAATTTAAAAGAATTTTTCTAACTCTAAGTCTGGTAGCAGATAGAGGAAGAAAGTTCAATCTCAGCAAGAGAGAAAAAATTCAAAGAGCATCCAGCAGAGATTTTAGCACAGTAGAAGGCAGAAGACCTGAATTCAAATCCCGGGCCTTCTATTTACTGAAGATATACCCCTGGGGAAGTCACAATCTCTCTGAACTTTGGTTTTTATCTTCTATAAAATAAGGAGTTTCGACTTTATTGTTGGTGTTCAATCATTCAGTCATGTGCAAATTATTGTGACTCCATTTGGGGTTTTCTTGGCAGAGATTCTGGAATGGTTTGCCATTTCCTTCTCCAGCTCATTTTACAGATGAAGAAACTGAGGGAAACAGGGTTAAGTGATTTGCCCAGGGTCACAGAGCTAGTGTCTGAAATAAGATTTGAACTCAAGTCTTCCTGACTCCAGGCCTAGTTCTCTATCTACTTTGCCACCAAAGTTAGGTGATTTCCCCAGGGTCACACAAATAGAAAGTGTCTAAAGCCAGATTTGAACTCAGGAAGATGAGTCTTCCTGACTCGAGGTCTGGCTCTCTATCCACTGTGCCCCCTAGCTGTACCTAGGTAGGTAGCTCACTGGATAGAGCCCTGGTCCTGAAGTCAGGAAGACCTGAGCCCAAATTCAACTTCCAATTTTAGCTGTGTAACCCTGGAAAAGTCACTTAACTTCTGCCTGCCTCAGTTTACTCTGCTGTAGAATGGGAATCATAACAACACCTACCTCTCAGGATTGTGAGAGTCAAATAACATAATTTTTGTAAAGTGCTTAGCCCTGTGGCTGGCTTGTGGTAGGTGCTCTGAAAGTAGTTGTACTCTTCCTTCCTACAAGGCATCCTCTTGCAATTCTATGACAAGCCCATTTTAACACTTCATAGGAAACTGAATTTTAAAGATATTAGGACCTTCAGAGCTCATGTAGTTTAGCACAACCCCAACTCTATTATAGATATTCCAGATATAGATATTATAGATGTAAATATGATTATAGATAAGAAAATGAAGGTCTAGAGAGATGAACCTGGGCATATTTTAGAGAACATCCAATAAGTTACTTTATATTCCTCTGGCCCAGTTGACACTTGTGTAGTGTCTCCCCAGAGTTTTCCCAAATGCTTTTCTACGTCTGCTTTGTGACATCTGGCAAGGTCACCTCAAAGGAGTGCAGACAGTGCTGAAGAAACTGTGGCCTGCAAAGAGGGTGATAGATGGGGCAATAATGCAGTCATGGGATCCTGTATTCTGGCCATGCTTAAGTCATTGCCAAGGTGAACTGAGTAGCTGGGAGCTGTCTCAGCTGTTTCTGCAGAAAAAGATGGGAGAACCAGACCTACCTACCACGGCTTATAGAGATTAATGAGTGGTGAACAAGTTGTCTCTGACAGAGCATCATTTTCCCCAATAAGACACCCTGGTGCACCTAACAACTACAGCCAGATGTGAAAATAACCATTTAGGTCTTAACAAGCTGGATCGTCTGTAATTTTTGAGAGTTCTGAAAGTCACTAATTATTTCCTTTCTTTTTTGTTAGAAGCTTTTCCTCACTAGACAGGAAAACTTTAGGACTCGATTTGGATTAACTTTGTCTGTTGTTTGTCCTTTGCTATTTTTACTTTGTTTAGGTGTACATTTTAAGTAATTTATGAACCACACAACTAACGAGATTGTCTCTTTATTCCACCTGGGTTTGTGGCTCCCCTCAATTCACCTCACTCAGCTCTATATTTGTCCCAAAGGTTCTTCTTTTTCCATTGTTCAGGGTCTTAGCTCTAGGGTGAGACCAGCAATATAGGAAATATAAATTCGCCTTCTTTCCAAACCTCCACTAACATCCTACTCTGATGCCTCATTATGTTGTAGAGGCCACCTTGGGTTCTCAAATGCCAATGGAACACAAGTTCTGGAATGTCCTACCAAGTTAGAAAGTCTTTGAGCAAGGACCCAAGAGGGAGGGCACTTGAGAGGCTCATCACCATGTTGACTACAAAGTGATTGAGTTTTTTCACTATAGAAATTCTCAAACGCCTTGTACTAAGTCACAGAAGACTTGTAAATAAAAGGACTATACCTGCATAGGAAATGATGAATCCTTGAAGTAATGAGGTATTCTTTTCAGAACCTATCTCCCTGTGCTGGGGCAAGGAGTCTTTGCTCTTTTCCAGGTCCCAAGGTGATTATGTAGTGCTCTATGTCAGTAATTACAAGACCCCAAATTAAAGTGAAATCTGATAAACGTTTTATCACATTAGTGATAATAGAGCAGCCTTCTGGGGACCCAAGACAAGGAGCATGCCTTCACAAGTACTGCATTCCCTAGCAGTGTGAGGTTAGATTTGGGAGCAAAAAATTGCATCATCCCTGGTATCTAGCACAATGTCCTGTACTGAATAGGGTCTTTAAAAAAAGAGGTTGGTCGAATTGAACTAAATTGAGTAGGCAGGGATAAGCCTACATAAAAGAGAGTGGGAACTCCATTATATGTGGGCAATCTGAAGACACTATAGAATCCCAGTCCCCATGCATCCCCTTCAGCAGCCTGCCAGGGGCCTAGAACTCTCCCCTCACATCATCCAGTAGAGTGATCCTGATCCTTTGTATTAAACATCATATCTAGAAAGTCCCTGTTAAAATATAGATGTCCTGTTTGGAAAGCTGCAGTGTTGGCAGAAAAATAGGGCACTACAGGAATGAGGAACAGAGTAGGAAGGCTTTGTAATATAGCACACCCCAACTCTGCTCCTGAGTCTCTTGACTTCCTTCTCTACCATACCCCAGCTACATTCTCACCTTGGAAGATGTCCCCTCCTATAACCTTCTCCTGAAAAATTCCTCTTCCCTGAGGCCCTTTCCCCCAATTGATCAGAACCTCTCAGACTGTATATTTTATGAAACTACCTAGGTAAGCCATGTTTGATCCTTCACTTCTCTCCCAGCTCCACTCTTGATTCTCTAGCTTTCTTTCTCCATCTATACCTCAACACAGGTATCTTCTCCCCTTCACCCCTGTCAACTTCTTTTTATATATTCTTATATATTCTTTTTATATATTATCTTTCCCCATCAGAATGTAAGCTGCTTGAGAGCAGAGACTGCTTTATTTTCATATTCCCAGAGCTCAGCACAGTACCTAGCTAGCACATAGGCCAGTGTAGCAGCCTGAAAAATCAGTAAGCATGAGATGGCTAGGTAATAAGGGATGAGGAGAGGGGCATCAAAATAGGATACAAGAACACTGAGTAAGAACAACAGGATCAATTTAGGGGAAAAACTTTAAATGTGGGTCAAAGGGAGGAAGAACTAGAGATGTGGGTTGATATTGATTTAGAACTTGGAAACCTGTCCTTGACCCTAAGATGTTCAACATCATTGTCAATGATTTGGATAAAGATTCAAAAGGCATGCTTGTAAATTTGTCAATGACATGAAGCTAGGAGGGATGGTTAAGATATCAGATGACAGAGTCAAGATTAAAAAAGATCTTGACAGACCAGAATTATAAGATGAATCCAATTAGATGAAAATCAATACAGATGAATGTCTAATTCTACAACTAGATTAAAAATTGATTTAATAAATCTAAGATGGTAAAGACATTGCTAGACAACCATAGTGTGAAAAAGATAGCAGTTTTACTGGGCTACAAGTTCAACATCAGTCAACAATGTGACATCATGGTAGCAATAAAGGCTGCATTAAGACTATCATAACACAAAGAACTGAAGAAATGATGTGGCCCCACTTTATTTTGCTCTGATCAGAATGCATCTAGGATACTGGGTTCACTTTTGAACATTCCATCTTAGGAAGAGTATTGACAAACAGGAGAGCATCCACAGGAGGGCAACCTCTATAGTAAGGAGTCTAAGGACCATATTATACAAAGATGAACTTAAATAAAGGGAGGAGAGAAGATGTTGGGAGAGGAGGGGAGGGGAGGGGAGAGGAGAGAAGAAGAAAGGAGAGGAGAGGAAGGGAGAAAGAAAAAGAGAGGGAGGGAGGAGGAGGAAGAGAGTAGGGTGGAGAGAATTTTGACTTGATAAAACAATATGACTTATCCAGAATAAGAATGGGGGTACCTCAAGAGGTAATGAGTTCCCTGAAATACAATCAAGAAATCAACAAACATTAATTAAGCACTTACTATAGGCCAGGAGCTAAGTACTGGGAATATAGGAATACAAAGAAAATAAAAAAGAGCCCACCCTCAGAAACTACATTTGAATGGAGGAGACAACTCATAAAATCAGAACATACAAGACAAATACAGAGTAGATGGAATCCAACCTTGGAGGGGACAAAACCAGTAGCTGGGGGGGGGGGGGGACCAAGAAAGGCCTCCTCAAGAAGGTGGTGGTTGAGCTGAGTCTTAAAGGAATCCAGGAACATTAAGAGTTGGAAGCTGTCCATCCAAGGGAAAAAGTTAATAAAAAGGCAAGGAGATGAGAGATGGTATCATGTAGCAGAAACAGTCGGTATGTTTAGCTTGTAGAGTGTACAGAGGGGAAAATTCAAGCAAATTGTAAAGATAAGAAGGTATCAAGTTGTGAAGAACATTTAATTCCCAAAAGAGGAATTTATATTTGATCTTAAAGGCAATAGATAGCCACGGGAATTTAATGAGCCAGGGATGACAGCAGGGGAGCTTGACTTAGTCAAACCTACACTTGAGGAAAATTGCTTTGACAGCTAAGGATGGCTTGTGTGAAGGAAGAAGAGGCAGGGAGGGAGACCAATGAGAAGATTATTACAACTAGTCTATGTAAGACATGATAAGCATCCAACCTACAATCATGTCCATGTAAGTGGAAAGAAAGAGATGTATATGAGAGGTATTGCAGAAAAAGAAATTAGAAAGTTTGTTAAGTATTTGGATATGTTGGGTTATTGAAAGATCCTCATCAAAAGTGACGCAGGTTTCAAACCAGGGTGAATGGAAGGATGGTGCCCCTGAGAGTAACGAGAAAGTTCAGGAGAGGAAGGTATTGGGGAGGGAGGGAATGAGGTGGGAGTAAAGACAATTATTTCTCTTTTGAATGTGTTGAGTTTAAAATGTCTATAGGATACCCAGTTCTTAATGTCCAAGAGGAAATTCAAGATGTGGGAGTGAAGCTCGGCAGAGAGGCCAGGGCTGAACAAATAGATCTGGTAATTGTCTGCATAGAGATGAAAACTAAATTCATGGGAGCTGATGAGATCACCAAGTGAGACAGTGTAGAGAGAAAAGAGGGCCCTAAATATATCCTTCAGAGGATACCCACAATTAGTGTGTACAACATAAATAAAGATGTAACTAAAGAGATTGAGAAGGAGAGGCCAGAGAGGTAGGAGAAGAATCAAGAGATAACATGAAAACCTGAAAAAGAGAGTATACAGGAGAAGAGGGTGATTAACGGAGTCAAAGGATGAGGGCTAAGAAAAAACCAATAAGTATTCCAATCAAGAGATCATTAGCACTTGGGAGAGATCAGTTCCAGTTGAATAAATTAGATCAGAAACCATATTGCATAAGAATGAGAGGAAAGGAAGTGGAGGCATTGGGTATAGGTGAATTTCTTAAGAAGTTTAGCCTTGGGGTGGCCAGGTAGCACAGTAAGAGCACCAGCCCCAGTGTCAGGATAGCCTGGGGATCAAACCTGGGCTCAGACACTTAGCACCCACCCAGAAACACCTGGCCGTGTAACCTTGAGCAAGTTACTTAACCCCAATTGCTTTATAAAAAAAAAAAAGAAGTTTAGCCTTGAAGGGAAGGAGAAATAGAGGACAATAACTAGTGGGAATGGTAGGACACAGTGATGACATTTGCATGTTGGTATGCATCAGGGAAGTATCCAGTAGATAGGAAGAGATTACAAATTAGAAAGTGGGGGTGATGGAGGGGGCAATCTTTTGGAGAAGACAAGAGGGGATGGAATCCACAGTACATGTACAGGGATTGACCTTGGCAATCAGAAGACTCACTTCATCACCAGAAACTAGGATGGATGGAGATAGTATGGGACAATGTCGGAGGGAGATGACATGAGGATGGGATAAAAAGTAGTTCTCATTGCTGAATGTCCTCAACTATTTCAGAGAAGTATGAGGTGAAGTCCTCAGTAGAGAGGAATGGTGGGAAGAAATGGTATGGGATGCTTGAGGAAAGAAGAAAAACTTTGGAATAGTTGCTATGGTTAGTGTGATAGGAAATCAATTGGAGAGAAATATCCTTGCTGTAGTGAAGGCACAGTAAAGATTAGCCAGCATAAATTTATTATAGATCCAGTCAGCAAGTGAAAAGGAAGGAAGGAAGGAAGGAAGGAAGGAAGGAAGGAAGGAAGGAA
>NW_027187342.1:9459620-9538152 GCF_028583685.1 Petaurus breviceps papuanus | reverse complement strand
GGAGGGAGGGAGGGAGGGAGGGAGGGAGGGAGGAAGGAAGGAAGGAAGGAAGGAAGGAAGGAAGGAAGGAAGGAAGGAAGGGAAGGAAGGGAAGAATGGAGGAAGGATAGAAAGGCAGAAAAAGAGAGAAAGAGAGAGAAGGAAAAAGAAAGAGAAAAAAAGAGAAGGAAAGAAAGGGAAGGGAAGGAGGGAGAGAAAAAGATAAGTATGTATAAATAAGTATTATATCAACCAGAGTGATTTCACGGGGCCCTGGATACCTGGAAAGACAACACTAAAGTGGGAGGTCAGCAGTCAGAACAGAGAGCATTCCAGGCATGGGGGACGGCCAGTTAAAATGCCTGGAGCCAAGAAATAGCGTGTCTTGTTATGGGAACAGCAAGAAGGACGCTGTCTCTGGATCAGAGTTCTGTTTAGAAATGTAAAGGTGAAGAAATAGGGATCTTGACACAAAAGAAGAGGGATCTGGGATATGAAAAGAGAGATGGAATCATTTCAGTTTAGTCAGATACCCTCCCAAAGATAATAAGCACTTCCAAGCTGGGAAAAAGGAAGATTCAGATGAGACAGGCTGCTGTTTATCTCCAAATAATCTGCTTTAATTATTGCAGGGGCTTTTTTTTTTTTAGGCAAACAATGATACTTCCAGCAGAGACTATGTTGAAAGTGACTGTACAGATTTATCATTCAAAGTACCCAAGAGTGAAAAGAGTTAGAAGTAGATAATCAATAAAACCTATCTTGGTATAGTGGTATACAGCATACACACTTGGTATAGTGCTAATACAGCAAATATATCAAACAGGAAGTTACCCAAATGGATGGTTCACTATGTGGGTCGTGATTATTCTCTTCCTGGAAGACAGCAGTTTTCATACATCTAGAACTACAAGGAGAGGACATATACATATATACACACATGCATATGCACATATATATGTTCATACATGCATGTATGTGTACGTGTATGCGTGTGCATGTGTCTGCATCCACATACGTGTGTGTGCACATATATACACGCACGTGTGTGTGTACACATATATACATGCACGCACGTGTGTGTGTGTACTCAAGATGACATAGTGGACACTGGACCTGGTATCAGAAAACTTGAGTTCAAATGTGACCTCAGACATTTACTAGCTATGTGACTCCAAGCAAGTCACTAAACTGCCTTAGTTTGCCCAACTATTAAATGGAGATAATAATAGTACTGACCTCGCAGGATTGTTGTGAGGATATATTGAGAGATGATGTCTGTAAAGCATCTGGCATATAGTGAGAACTTAACAAATGCTTCTTCCCTTCCCCCTAAAGATGGTTTAAAAAGCTACAACAGAAAGTTGTGAACTGATCTAATCATTCTGGAGAGAAATTTGAACTTTGCCCAAAGGATTATAAAAATATGCATACCCTTTGATCCAGCAATACCACCTCTAGGGCTGTATCCCAAAGAGACCAGAAAAAGGGGGGAAAAACTCACATGTACAAAAATATTTATAGCAGCTCTTTTTGTGGTGTCCAAGAACTGGAAAGTGAGGAGATGCCCATCAGCTGGGGAAAGACTGAACAAGTTGCGGTATATGAATATAATGGAGTACTATTGTGCTATAAGAAATGATAAGCAGGCAGACTTCAGAAAAACCTGAAAAGATTTATATGAACTGATGCTGAGTGAAGGGAGCAGAAGCAGGAGCACATTGTACATAGTTACAACCACATTGTGCAATGACTAGCTCTTCTCAGCAATGCAAGGATCTAAGACAATTCCAAAAGGCTCATGATAGAACATGCTATCCATATCCAGAGAAAGAATTACAGATTCCGAATACAAATAAAAGCATACTATTTGCTCTCTCTTGCGTTTTTGTTTTGTTTTGCTTCCCTCTTTCTCATAGTTCATTCCATTGGTTATAATTCTTCTTTACAACATGACTAATGTGAAAATATGTTTAATGGGAATACATATGTAGAGCCTATATCAGATTGCATGCCATCTTGGGGATAGGGAATGGGAGCGAGGAGGAGAAAATTTGGAACTCAAAAGATTGTAGAACTGAATGTTGAAAACTAAAAATAAATTAAACACCTGGGAAAAAAAACCCCACCAGTTATCTCATTTTAAAGGGATTTCCAAAAGATATTAGTAAGACATATAAAAAACTGAAATGAAGGAAAGTTAGGAAAGGTACCTTGGGTAATGAAGGAGATATAGTTAGTACAGCATGACCTATCCTTGATGAAGCTGTTCTGGTGCTGTGTTATGACCACTTCCTTTCCAAGGTGTTTACTAATCAACAAACTCAGACCCAGAGAGATTGAATGACTGTGTAAGCAACAAATTTTTTTCAAAAAATTAACTTGTCCCTTCTCACTATCTCCACTTACCATCCTCCCCTCCCACATTGAGTAAACAAACAAATAAATAAGTAAATGAATTGGTTAAAATAAATAACAAAAGAACAAATCCAAATCTCTCAATAGATATTGATATCTACATACTCTGACAAAATAAATCCTGACATTAGCCTATTGGAAGTTAAGTGTCTTCCTGAATTTTAAATTCATGACCTCTCTGTCAAGAGGTAAATAGTATGTTCCATCTTTATTCTTTTAGACAAATTGATTATTATGGTATTGATCAGATTTCTAAAGTCTCTCAAAGTTGTTTTCCTCTATGTTCTTATCATTACATGAATTATTCCCCTATTTCTTCTCACTTTACTCTATATCGATTCTTAAAGATCTCCCCAGATTCCTTTGAAATTGTTCATTTCACCATTTTTTTGTTGTAGTTGTTTTTTGAGACTAGGTGATGGTGTGCTGCTAGAAATAGGGGTAGGTAGTTGGTAGAAGTAGGTAGTAGTAGCAGCTAGGTAGGGTAGTGGATAGTGTTGGACCTGGAGTAAAGAAGACCCGAGTCCAAATGCAGCCTCAGTTGTGTGGCTCTGGGCAAGTCATTTAAGCCTATTTGCCCCAGGTTCCTCATCTGTAAAATGAAATGGAGAAGAAAATGGCAAACCACTCCAGTATCTTTGCCAAGAAAACCCCAAATGGGGTCACAAAGAGTTGGACGTGACTGAAAAACAACTAAAAAACAGCAAAAGTAGAATGCTAATAAATATTTAACAACCAGCTCTCCTGGGGGAAAAAAAAGTGTGCAGAACACACTTTTGAGTTTCATTTCCATTTTTAGCATTTTCTCCATTACTTTTTAAAGTAAAGACAATCAACAAAACAATAAATCAATCTCTTTAATGAGCGGGTACAAGCTGACTCCAACACACTCCTGGGACTTTATTGTTGTTCCATCATTTCATCCATGTTGACTCTTCATGACCCAATTTGGGGTCTTCTTGGCAAAAATACTGGAGTGATTTGCTGTTTCCTTTTCCAGCTCATTTTCTAGATGAGGAAACTGAGGCATACAGGGATAGGTGACTTATCCAGGGTCACACAACTCTAAAGTATCTGAGGCTAGATTTGAACTCCCAAAGATGAGTCTTCCTGACTTCAGGCCCAGCACTCTATCCTCTGTGCCACCTAGCTACCTATAATAATAGCTAACACTTATATATTACTTATTTTGTGCCAGGCATTGTGCTAATCACTTTACTAATAACTCATTTAATCTTCACAATAACTCTGAGAGGTAGGGGCTACTATGATCCTCATTTACAGATGAAGAAACTGAGGCAAACTTTATTTGCCTGATAGTCTCATTCTACATCCCAAATAGTACATCTCCATAAAGCTACTTGCCTGGAAAAACATGCAGCCCCACTTAAAACTGTTTCTCATTATCTGGAGGCTGAGAATCCCATAATAAGGAAAACTGTTCAATTAAGGTGGTGTTCAGACTAACCCCTTGGTTTGGTCCAGACTTGTGGAATTAGATTATGTTCCTTCAGGTATAACATCATCTGAACTCCAGCCTCCAAAGCTGCTGGTTCCTGAGAAGAACATTCTGAAAACATTTTTCTCCTTTTGAAATAGTGCTTTGATGGTTCCAGACTGTGAGTGCTGGGAACATAAGCGTTCCCTTTCCTCCCTTTCTTGAGACACAATTCATCAGCAGCAATTGGCAGGCTGTTAGTAGAGTTACTTAGAAGACTCAGAAATGTCTCCCAACAGGCTTAAGATACACCTGCTAGAGGTTTCTTTCTAGAAGCAATAAAATGCTCATTCCAATTATTCATGGAGGCTCATGTGGTCCTTTTCACTCAGGCATTCACTCACCCTGTGGTCTTTTTAAAAGTATCTGACAGGGTAATATAATATACTTTTTTTTTTAAATCATGCATTTGAGATTACTTAAGTATTTCACTGTCTGAAGGGAAAGGAAATGGACAAGATCAGCAGTTCTCAAATTTGTCGGGTACAGGAAAAACCTGGCAAAGGTAAAACCCTCTCAGATCACCTGTGTTTCCATGACTTGCCATTACAAATAAAAACTTTGAGAGAACAGGTGGAAACATTGGACCTGCTGTTGCTACAACCCCTGTGAGGAATGCCTGGTTTTCCTTAAATATCAAATGTTAATCATTAATTCATGCTGGAAACAAAAGTATAAAGTGGAAGTGTGGTGGAAAGATCCCTAGGGCATCAGGTAAAGTGATCTGGGTCTGCCACTAACTTTCCTACATGTGACTTTAAATAAGTCTTTTAATTTCTTTGTGCCTGTAAAATATCTTGCTGACCTATGTCACTAGATTGTTATTAAGATCAAATGAGAGCATGTACACAAAAGCATTGTGAAAAATAAAAAGGGCTAAATAAATAGTAGGCAAAACTCATTCATATCTTTATGAAGAAAAGAGAGACATTTAACTGACCAACAGAACTATGACAGGCCAGCAGATAACCCCAGACCAGATTTTGAAACCCTTTGTTCTAGAAAATTTCTAGAGCATAATTTTAATAACTGCATTCCAGGACATAAACAAGCTGCAAAATGTTATAGAGGAGAAGTTACCCAGGAGACATGGGCTAAAGGTAATTATCAGATATCTGGTCATATATGCATACTACTAAAAAACATGATGGACCAGTCATGTAACAAGAGTGAGAGATAAAAATTGGATAGTACATGTACTCTGTTGATATTCACATAAAGTCATGTGAAAGCAAAGGTCTCCCAGCACAAGGAATGTGGCAGGACATGAATGAGGATCACACAGGATGGGCAACCATGGGTAGATTACAATCTGCGTCTTTGCATTGTGCCGTGGAGGAAGGAGCGCCCATACAGATGATTCCTATTCATGTGAGGAAGAGAGCATTAGAGATCCAGGGCCCAGAAGGCTGCTGGGATTCTGGTAGCAGATGGGGGGAGAGAGGAAGAGAAAGAGGAGGGCATTTAAGGGTTTTGGTTTGTTTTTTGAGGGGAGTTAAGAATATTGGAGCTAAAAGAGACCTTGGTGGTCTTATATAATTCAATCTCTTCATTTTTCAGAGGCAGAAACTGACACTTAGACAGATGAGGCAGCTTGGCCTGAGTCACATACCTGAGAAAGTGAAGAACCAAGACAACTTCCTGACTCCTATTCTAACACCCTTTGAATTTGTATGAAGGTTCAACACATACTGGCTGTGACACTGGAAAAAAATGTGAACTTCTCAGTACCCCAGACAATTCTCTAAGACTGTAAATTGCATAACACTTGCTGATCAACACTGATGAAGGGAGTTTTCTCACCAAAAGTTCCCTGTCCCAAAGAAATCAAAGACCAGACCAGAAAAGGGAAGCTGTTTTTTCACAGTATAATTTCTTTCTTTCAACTCTCTACAAATCATATGATTGTTGGGTTCCCAAGTGAACCAGAGGCACCTTCAGAAACCAAACTGCATCAATGTTATGTCAGGCAAAGAGATGGGGAAAAGTTTTAGTAAACAATAATCTTTCTCAATTGTTAGTCGCATAAGCTTCATTCTCAACTGTTGTGCTAATTTCAGCCCTACTCAATTTACTAAAATAGTTGACTTCCCTACCTTGACAGCCGAGAGTTCAAATCTGACCTGAACTTTCTAGTTGTGTGACTTAAATGGGCAAGTCACTTAACCTCCTTTTCCTCAACTGTAAAATAGGGGAAATAATAGTACTTGTCCCAAAGGGTCATTGTGAGGATCAAATGAGATAGTATGTATGAAGCATATAGTACAGTGCCTGGTATACAGTAGGTATTTAATACATTATTTCCTTTCTTCCTTCCTTCCTTTTTCTTCCTTCCTTTTCTTTCCTTTCTCCCTCCCTTCCTTCTTTCCCACTTCCTTCTCTCTTTCTCTCCTTTCTCCCTCCCTCTCTCCCTTCCTTCCTTCCTTCCAAGAACAAACTGTAGGCTCTCTATGGAATCCTATGTTCCTATGGGGCACAGAAAGAAAACAGACCCCCAAGCAGGACACAGACAACATAGCCTTGTCCAACAGAGCCAGTGCAACAGGCTAGTAAACAGCTGTTTAGAGTGAACGTGCTGAGGGAACTATGGGGTGGGGCAAAGATGAGATATATTTTTTAATATATTTTATAAACACATCTTAATTCTAGATAATTCTATTCTTCATAGAATATGGGTCTTTATTTTGTGGTTTCCAATCGCACGTGTTACACAGAAAAGGCTCAAAGCCTCTAATGTATATAGTAACACTAGAGCTCACAAGTATCTTATGTAGGCTCTTAAGCCCAGAACCCGGGGTTGAACCCTAAGCCACAGGCAGAACATATGAACTCACACATTAGGAAGATGAAGAGTAGGCCCCTGGGCCACTGCAGGGGAGGTGACTGGACACAGGAATTCCATGAGGGATCACTATCAAAGGCAGTCCAACACCTGATATAAAGATACTGAGAGAACCTAACAATGTGGGGGTGAGGGGAGGCTACATAACAAAGAGACAATAAGCAATTTTCTAGAACCTTCCCACTGGTTACTTCTCATAGGAGCACAGCAGCTGTCTTTGAGCAGCCTGGCTGGTTCTCAAGGTTCTCAAGTCCAGGTTCTGGTGGCAAAGAATATAAGCTACTTGAGACAGAGGGATGGTTTGTTCTTTGGGCAATTCTTATATTTTGGTTTGGAGATGAATGTGTCTGAAGGTTAAAAACCCAAGGGAGTTTCACTCCTTTCTCTGGTCCCCACCCTTGAAATTCAGGTGTTATTGGCACGGTCTGAACACTCCCTTTTCCCTACCATCAGGCTTGATCTACTCTTTAGTCACTGTTCTCAACTCCACCCCTGAAGAGAAATTTCTCACTGTATAGTGGGGGAAGGGAGAAAGAAAAGGAGAAGACAGTGTTGACCTGACTACCCCACTTTTTGCCAGATAGCAAAAACCCCAACCCAACTTTATTACCCACTTTGGAACATTCATTAAAAATTTTGTTGTTGTTATATGTTTGTTTCAATAATGTCTGACTTTTAATGACCTTTTTGGGGATTTTCTTGGCAAAGGTACTAGAGTGATTTGACATTTCCTTCTCTAGCTCATTTTATAGATGAGGAAACTGAAGCTATCACCATTAAGTGACTTGCCCAGGGTCATACAGCTAGTAAGTATCTCAAGCCAGATTTAAACTAAAGAAGATGTCTTCCTGACTGCAGGCCCAGCACTCTAATCCACTGTGCCACTTAGCTGCCCTTACAAAAATTAATAAATCTGTATTTTTCTTTCTTTCTTATTCCTTCTGAGTCCCTCCAGTCCTTATCCAGATTTGTCAATGATTCACTTCTGCCTGTTTATTGATTACTCACTATTTCTTCTTTTTTGCAATTTCCTATTCACAAATAATGAAAAGCACAAATTAAAAGAAGTCATGATCAATCCTATATCATCTGGAGTGAGCCAGCATTGAAGTGGTAATTAAATTAAGAACTTAACAGAAAACTTTTGGATTAGACATTGCCTTCTCAAACAAAAAGGAAGGGGAAATAGTAGAGGGAGGGGAAGGGAATGAGCATTTATTAAGTACCTACTATTTGTCAGAAAGTGTGTTGAACACTTTATAAATATATGCAGGAACCATCATTGTGCTACATGAATTCTCAGTGTGGAAAGTTCACCACCAACCAGACATACCTTCCTCTGGTTTCAACTGTGCCATCTGGCCTCAGTGAATAAAGGTGACAAGCAGCCCCAGTGGAGCCTGGTCTCATTTAACAGGAGCCATGACTGGTAGCCCCTCTTGTTTCTCTATATTTCCATTGGTCCATTTCCTTACTCCTTGCTCTTGCTAGAACCCCTCACAGCCAATATCCTGACTGGCCTACTTCCTCCCAAGTCTGTGAGTCTAAGCCATGGAGCAACCTTGGCATTGGCAGCACCTGTGGCCAGGACAGCCTGACCCCATCCAACTCCAATCTAGAATCATTCTCATGCAGTGGAGAAATCTTGTCCAAAACTAGATGTTTATTTACTTCTTGTGAGCACTTTATAAATATATGGAGAAAACATCGCTGTATTGCATGAATTCTCAGTGTGGGAATGTGATGGAAAGCAAAATAGGATTTTTTTGCTGTTTTTCTGCATTGAGTTTTAGCTAATCAAGTGCCTTTGGGCCTCACTTTTGATTGTATCAAGTCTTTGATTGGAAACAGTATACATTGTATTACCCTTGATAGGCCTAAGGGAGTTTGAAGATCTCCCCTGCCCTTAATAGGCCAAATTTAATCACATGAGAGCCCACAATGGGAGGAACTTGCAAAAAGGGTGAAACAGGAAGGAGAAGATGAGAGCATGAGCAGAACTGGGAGCAGGCAGAACTGAGAGAATGTTTGTGATGTTAGCGCATTATCTGTTATTCTGTATTGATTTCTCAGACAGAAGCCCTGTCTGTTGTTGTGTATTGGTTTCTCAGACAGAAAGTGAATTGAGATGATAGTGCTGGTTATGTATGTAAATGTTGTTGTAGTCCTGTTACATGTTGTTTTCCTAGAAACAGAAACTGTGAAGAACTTGGAGTGGAGCAGTCCCTGTGAGCTGAGATATGAAACAGGAGCAGAGAGCTGACTACTGCAAATCCAGGCAAGAGCTGGGAGCAGTCAGCCAACATAGGAGGAGCCATGGGGTTTGGAAACCAAAGTCGAGTCAAGATGAAAGAGGACTTTACTCTGGATACTCTGTATTGACTGATAAGATTTGTAACTTACTATGACCTAGGGGTGGATGGTGCTTGTACTTTCTGCTACCCCTTAAAGATGACTGTAAAATATACTGAATGATATGTTTTGTTTAAGACTATGTGGCCACCTTAGTAATAAGTTATGTTATGTTGTGAATATTATGCTTTAGTTTATTGCTGAATAAATAGAGAGTTCATTATACTATCCAATTAGACTCTTAAAAGTTATTTACAGCAGCAGTCCTCAGGAAAGCTGCTAGTGATTGACTTTACAGGGAAATTCACCACCAACCAGACAACTTCAAATGTCCTATCTGGCCTCAGTGTATAAAAGTGACAAGCAACCCCAGTGGAGTCTGGTCTCATTTAACTTGCCCAAGGTCATATAGCTAGTAAGTGAGCCTCAAGTAAATGCTTATTTACTTCTCATTGGAGTTCCTCACCCTTGTTCAATAGATCTCCAGGAAAGGATAAGAAAAAGTCAAATATTGTTTCTTTGAAACTCACACCCCCTCTTCCACCCATCTATCATGCTAAATCAAAGGGTTTTGTTCCTTCTATCAAGATGTAAGCCTTTAATATACAATTCTCCATGCCCTAAAGGACCCCTAAGGCTACCTTTATATTTCTATCTCCAGTGCCTAGCAGATAGTAGGCTCGAAAAAATGTTTGTGGATTGATTGTCACTGTCATTATCATACCAGTGTCTTGAACAATTACATGCCATTAATAGGTAGAAAGTGTTTTGCTTTAAAAAAATAAAAACCACTGTGGCTAAGATTTAAAAAAGCAACATAAAAAGGAATGAGAGATGCTATTAAAATCCCTATTATTTCTATCTCCAAACTTATTATACTAATATTTGCTTTTAAGGCAACTAGGTGGTTCAAGGGATAAAGTGCCAGACTTGGAGTCAGGAAGACCTGAGTTAGATACTAGCTGTGTGACCCTGGGCAAGTCACTTAGTCCCAATTGCCTTAAAAAACAATATTTGCTTTCTACGATTTTTAAAAAGAAATCAAACTGTTTTCTTATCCATAAAATGAGGAGTCTGGACAAAATAATCTCCAGTGCTTAGCACATAATAAATAATAAATGTTTGTTAACTTGCTTGCTGTTGAATCCATAGCCTTGTATGACTTCTCATTCTGCCTTACCCCACATATATAATATTTCTCAAGTCCAAACTCTTCTTGTATAGCTAGCACCTTAATTCAAGTCCTCATCATCTCTCACCTAGATTATTGAAACAGCTTCCTAATTGGCCTCTGTCCCAAGTCTCTCATCACTCCAGTTTAGTTTACGAGTAGCTGCCAAAGTAAGTTTCCTTAAGTGTAGATCTGACTATGTTACTGCCCTACTCAATCGATTCCACTATTTTCCTGTTGCCTCAAGGATAAAATATGAATTGTTTAGCTTTTAAGGTCCTTTTCAACCCTCCAAACCAACTTTTCAGTCTCATTATATATTATTCCTTCTCCCACATCCTGTGATCCAAAATGTCTTCCTCTTTCTTCTTCACCTTCAATTTCCTATCTCCAAGCCTTTGCTCTGGCCATTCCACATTCCTTGAATGTACTTCTGCTTTACCTCTGCCTCATAGAATCCCTCTCTTCCTTTAATAAAGATGAAGCACCGTTTTCTGAATAAAGCCTTTCCTGATCTCTCCAACTGCTAATGTACCCAAATTATTTTGTATTTAACTACTGTAATGAGAAGTTTGTTTTGAATTTTAATTTATTCTCTTTTTATTTATGTAGTACATATTATTAGGCAGCTACATGGTATAGTGGATAGAGTACTGGCCTTGGAGACAGGAAGACCTGAGTTCAAATCTAGTCTCAGATACTTCCTAGCTTTGAGACCCAGAGCAAGTTACTTAACCTCTATTTGTCTCAATTCTCTCAAATGTAAAATGGGGATAATGACTTGAAAAGTGCTTAACATAGTACCTGGCACATAGTGGGCACCACATATGCATAAATGCATATTTCTTCCCCCTATGTATGTACATGCTGTCTATCCCATTAGAATGTAAACTTCTTGGGAGCAGAGATTGATTCATTCTCTGTACTTATATCCCTAGGGCCTAGCATAGTGTGTGCACATAGGAGATGATTAATAAACACTTGTGATTGATTCTCAAAGACTAAGCCAGCAGAACATAAGCTCTAATAGACTCTTTCAAGCTGAAAAGACTTTTGGCTGTTAATGGATGGTACATTTCAGCCCAGCTAAGTCCATAGAGATTCATCACCAGGGGAGTCCCAGAAAGATGAATTTTTAAACCATCTTGTGATGAGCTGCCAATTAAGGCACAGAGAAGATGCAATCTGCCTTGTTACCCAAATTAACCTCAAAGATCCTATGAAAGAAGATGCTGTTTGAATCCAGAAAGGAATATGGCTGTGGTGTGGGAAATGATGAGCTGGTTGATTTAGAAAAATGTGGAAAAGGGGCAGCTAGGTGGTGCAGTGAATAGAGCACCAACCCTGGAGTCAGAAACACCTGAGTTCCAATCCGACCTCAGACACTTCACACACACACACACACACACACACACACACACACACACACTAGCCGTGTGATCTTGGGCAAGTCACTTAACCCCAATTGCCCTACCTTCCCCCCTCCAAAAAGCCAAAAGAAAAAGAAAAACGTGGAAAAGACTTGGACTTACAAAGGAAGATATTATCCACCTTCAGAGAAACAGATGATAAAAGGAAATAATGAGAGTATGGTCTTACATATATGTGTATGAGTATATATATATGTGTGTGTGTGTGTGTGTGTGTGTGTGTGTTTATAGCTATCTATGTAGATATATCCATGCTTAATTGTATCCTTCTTTGGCGGGGAGGGGAAAAAATAAAGTCAAAAGTACACAGCAGAGGATGAAAGAAAACCAACCAAGAAGGAAAGAAAAGCTGGGCAGCTTTGAAAACAATGTGTTGTATTTATTATATAGGTTTTCTTGAAATGGTAATTTATTGTTTTAGAATGAATCCTCTCTTGTGGTCTGCTGTGTACATGGCATTTTATTTTTCTTTTCTCATTTTGTATTTGTGTAAATTTTTTTTAATTACCAAAAAAACCCTAGAGAAAAATATGCACTTGTGAAGGAATGACCCAGACCAATAAAGTCATAGATCTTGAAATTCTGATTATAAAGATGAATATTAAACACCTTAAGGATGAAATTCTTCTCATTTAATTTTTTAATATTAACATTTTACATTTTGTAATAAAATTTTCTCTTTTGAATGTTTACTTTGTAATTTTAGTGAAATTCCTTGAATTTTATACATTTATAAATATATATTATTAATATATAAATTTTACAAATAACAAATTTTATAATTAAAATTATAATATATATGAATTTGCTTTATTACCACTCACCTTGGACATGTCATTTAAATATATCACTTGATTAGGTTTTTCATGGCTTCTTCCTTCCTAAGTTTCTACTTTCTCCTCTTCTTTTCATTTGCTTTATTTTCCCTTCTATATAGCTTACAAGAGTCCAAAAGTCTGTTGAATGTAGGATCATAGGATTATACATTTAGAGCTAGAAGACATCTTGTCCAACACCCTCATTTTATCTACTTATTTATCTATTTACTCATTTCTTTCAGATGGATTTTGCTGCAAGTTTTATGTAGTTACATGAAATTCCAAGGCTGTCTCCTCAGTCATGCTATAAGGTGTATGGCAGCTAGGTAGCATAGTAGTATACTTGAACTCCAGAGACCTGAGTTCAAATTCCAACTCTGATACTTATTAGTGAATGACTCTGGGCAAATCTACTTAAGCTCTTTTTGTCTCATTTTTTTTTTCAGCTGTAAAATGGGTGCAATAATAGTACCTACCTCCCAAGGTTGTTGTGAGGATTATATGAGATAATATGTGTAAAGCAAATGATTAATAAGGGATTATGTACATATATACATTCATGTACACATGTATATATATGCATATAACATGAGTGTATACATACATGTTGGTAGGAAGGAAATTATTATCTATGTATTACATATAATATATACAGACACAAACATGTAGTAGGTAGGTATACATATATACATATGTGTGTATATTACATATACTCTATGTTATATGTATATATAAGTGTATGTGTCTATACATACATATATACATATCTATACTTACACATTACATATATTTTTTAATCCTGAAAGTCTTTTTATCTATCATGAATTTAACAAACACAAGCAATTTCAACCCAACATGAGAATCAAAGTTTAAAAATCAACTCAAGTGAATAAATCACAAAAATGTTTCATTCATTCGTTCAACAAACATTTATTATATGCTTGCTGTGTGTAGAGTTGGGGTGTCTGGGGTGTTCAGGAAGGACTATAACCTTTGGTGTGAGGGCTTGCTAAGTCCTTCTCAGGGATGCACATATACCTTTGGTGTCCCTAACTCTCACCTGTGGCTCCAAGAAGCTGTAGCATGCGCTGGGGCACACCATCTCGGCAGATGGGCAAAACCAGTTGGAAGGTAAACAATGAGCCTCAAACTTGTTGGTGTTAGGAGAGGTCTACCCCAAGCACATGAAAGACTTCCCAATAGAACAGGCAGATGTAAACAATTTGGTCAAACAGCCCATGAAGCCTGCCAAAGCAGGAGCTATGGGATCCTTAAAGGCTGGTCAGACATAGAAGATGCCAAGGTCATCCACTGCATCTGAAGCCATTGCTAGTCATCTTGACTTTTGTCTTACCACTGGACTTCAATGACTCTGGAAGAGAAAGAGAGAGAGAGAGAAAGAGAGAGAGAGAGAGAGAAAGAGAGAGAGAGAGAGAGAGAGAGAGAGAGAGAGAGAGAGAGAGAGAGAGAGAGAGAGAGAGAGAGAAAGAGAGAGAGAGAAAGAGGCTGACAACTTTGCACAATTCTGTCTCACTTAAATCCAATTTACATGCAAGTTCAAAGGTATCACTCATACCATTTTCATTTTATACAGATTATTTGTGCCCAGCTTGTGGTAGAACATTCAGAGCTTGTAGTGGTCTGATGAGCCACAATTGGACAACTGCATGTTGACCGCAACACTGTGATGTCATTTTGATCCTCTTCAAGTATGAAGGATAACAACACCTACTGTGTGCAGAGTACTGTGGACCTTAGCTTCCTCCTCTTCTAAGACTTGTCTGTCCGAATTTGAGCTAAAGGGAAAGGGTTTTTATTATGGTCTACTTCCAGATAGATAAGCAAGGTGTCAATCATTATAATATTAGGAATTTCTTTACAGGTGGTTAAATGATCTTGAAAGGTCCCTTCTAACTCTAAAATTCTACAGTTCTGTATTACCCCCATACCTTTTTTGGCAACCCCCTCATTTTATGGACAAAAGGCCAAAGAGTCTGCTGTGTTTCCAAGACCACAAGTCAGATTTCAAAGAAAGCTGACACCCCCCATTCCCATATCCACTCCTACAAATACTAGCACACCTAGGCACCCAAATTGGGAAAACACGCTCTCGTACAACCCCAGTTTGTTGGTTTTTACTTAAGCTCTTGCCCCATTCTCATACATGCCTGAAGGGACCTTGTGGGATTTTCAGACAGGAGAGTTTCTCCAGTCTCAGGTCTCACGGCTTCTGTGGTGAGATTCAGTATATAAATCCAAATCAGCTTGTCAACACTTCTCTCCCCACGCTGCAATTATTTAAACAGATCCATTAAAGAGGAGGGTGTTCACTCCCAGATGAAAAGAGTTGGGCCTGGAAGGTTTGTGAGCAGATCCCTGGGGCCAGACCTGAAAGGGCACTTCTGGAATCTGAAACTTGTAAAGGCTTAGCTTTTAGTACCTGGTCTTTTTCTCAAATATTCTTCTTTCTTAAGCAGCTAATATTACCACCAAAAGGACTCAGTACAACTATCTTTGACATCAGATGGGGAGAAGAACAATCACTGGGCCAATATCCAGAAGAGAGGAAAAAAGTAGTTGCTAAGTGAAATGGTTCAGGAATAAAGAGAAGATCCTCCTGTGGCCACCCATTAATTCACAAAGCTTAACCCTTAACATGGGACAAAATCTTTCATTCCACAATTAGAAATAAGGCCCCTGAGAAAGATATGGAAGTGATTTAGATTTACATTACTGTTTAGATTAGATTACTGATAACAGATCTTTTCCTGAGAGTAGTAGGGATGCTGTTATTATTATTGTTTAGTTGTTTTCAGTAATATCCCACTTTTGGTGACCCTCTTTGGGGTTTTCTTTGCAGATACTGGAGTGGTTTGCATTTCCTTCTCCAACTCATTTGACAGATGAGGAAACTGAGGTAACCAGGGCTAAGTGACTTGCCCAGGGTCACACAGTTAGTGTCTGAGGCTGCATTTGAACCCAGCTCTTCCTGATTCCATGTCTGGCACTCTATCCACCGTGCCACCTAGCTGCCAGTAGGGATGATAGATGAGGGACTAAGACGATTCTATCCACTTGAAAATGACACATGGGGAGCTAGGGTAAGAAAGAGACGTATTTGAAAAGGAAAACAGCAAGAAAGGGGGCTTCAAAACGTGAGGTAGACAGAATAAGAAACTGATTCCCAGGAATGTACCTGCTCTTCCCAAGATGTGCCAGTTAAATGACTATGCTACCATTTCAAATATTTTACTGATAAAATGGATGCAAGGGAGAGTAGAAACACACAATTATTTCCCATGGGCTCATTGACTAAAGTTGCAGAATTCTTGACACAGGTTACTAAAACAAAGGCATCTAACAGGATGCTTATAAGAATTGCTTCTATACTTTGAAGAGAAAGACCCATCATCAAGTAGCAATTTATATAAACAAAAATTTCCCTGGAATATATTTTTCAAGCCAATTTAAATCTTTCCTGTTTGCTATAGAAATCAATTTCTTATTCTGGAAAAATAAAAACCTTGAATTAATAAAGGAAATAAAAAAGAATGGAATACCCAGGTAGTAATTTCTGCTATGGAGGAAGAAAACTCAAGAAAACGCACAGAATTCACCAGGTTGGTGACATCTTTAAACTTGGTCTTTGGGAATTTGGGGAAAGAAGAAGTTGAAAGAGATAGGTGTTTCCTCCATATTGAGAAACAAAGAAAGCATGGGCGCCTTCTGGGGTATTACAGGGGCACACCTTAGCAGGGGGCAACTTTCCCCCTATTTGTGATAGGGGGCAGTCAGGACAGTGGGGGAATGATCAGATTTGTGAGGTACCAGAGGGAATGTGGAGCCCTTTCCCATCTCTATTCCAGTTGAAAGAGGTCTAATTCATCTGATTTTTCTTCTGTATCTCACCAGGGCTGTATGCTACTGCCTTTTTCCTATCCAAATAAACTGTTCCCCCTACACTGCTCCTTGCACTTTGACTGCTATCACTTTTCTCCCCTGGATAAAGTGAAAATATGCTGGTCACTAATCCTTGTCTGGTGTGACTAATGCCTGGCTCAAGCAGAATTCAGCAAAAGTTGTTGATCCTTTTAGAAAGACAAGAGACACATCCCAGTTTGAGAGTGGACTGGGGAAGGGGAGTGTGGAGGGAGGGGAAAGAGCTGATATTGATTCCATCTGAATTTTCTATATTGCTAGAGAGATGTACTATGGTCATACCCTTGGGCAAGCCCAGATTCTCCATAGACCAGAGAACCTATAAACTGGGGTATGTTATAATAGCTAGCATTTGTATAGTACTTTAAGGTTTGCAAAACAACTTACAAAGGTTATATTCTTGAAACAACCCTGGAAGGTAGATGTTATTATTATCCCCATTTACAGAGGAGAAAACTGAGGCAAAAAGAGGCTAAGTGACTTGCCCAGGATCACAAAGCGATGTTTCTGAAGCAGGATTTGAACTCAGGTGTTTCTTTCTGATTTCATACCTAGCATTCTATGTACTATGCCACCTACCCGCCTCTATAATTTTATACATATACTCCTAGATCTACTGATATAATTATATATATAATGTGTTTTATATATAATATATAGTTATTATTATATTATGCTGTTATATATAAATTATATAAAATTACGTTAGTAGATGACATAATAATTATATTATAAAATAATATGGGCAGCTAGGTGGCACAATGGATAGAGTGCCAACTTGAAGTCAGGGAGATGAGTCTTCCTGAGTTCAAATTTGACCTCAGACATCTATTAGCTGTGACCCCGGGCAAGTTATTTAACCCCTATTTACCTCAGGTTCCCCATCTATAAAATGAGCTGGAGAAGGAAATGGCAAACCACTCCAGTATCCTTGCCAAGAAAACCCCAAATGGGTCACAAAAAGTCAGACGTGACTGAAACAATTGAACAAGTACAGATCCCTGGAGCACTCCACTAGAGACCTCCTGCTCAGTGACATTGAGTCATCAATGATTACTCTGAATACAGCCATGGGACCAATTTAGAATACATCTAATTACATTAATGTCTAGTCCACCTTGCTTCTCGGAGAGAAAATAGAGATATTTTATCAAATGTAATTTTAATTGGTATGGAAAATTCTAGGCGAGGAAATTCCCTCTAATAATGCAGGTTGGACACTTTTTTAACTTAAAATTTTAAGAGAGTTGCCTACGGTACTGAGATGTTAAGTGATTTCTACCAAGGTTAAGTGATTTCTGCCAGGGTCACACAACCAATACATGTCTGATGTGGGACTTGAACCGAGATGTTACTGGTTTCAGAGCTATATCTCTAGTTTCATGGTTTCATGTAACCCTATCCCCCCAAAAAGGAAATAAATGTGAGAAGGGTATCCTGGTAAGATTTTAGCAAAAGCTGAAGGTCTGTAAAGGCCAAAAGTAAGAGACATTTAAATATAAAGGGGGAAGAAGTCCTCAGATGCAAAATAGACAGTGCCCATGACAGAAATGGGCTGAGGCTTGAACAGCTCGATCAATCACCCTAACCCTAACCCTACCCTCAGTGACAGACTGCATCCTCAGAGAGGTGGCTGCTACAACTATCATGGTCCCAGAGGTAACACTGTGGGTGCCTATCCTCCTAAAACTAACTCGAAGGCCCCCTGATCTGGGAGGCAGGAGCTTGGTGAGATATAGTCGCTCCTGAGTCACAACCCTTCCAGGCTGGAAAGCTCTTTTGTTCAGTAAGATACTCAGTCTTCCTTACAGTGGGTGATCAATTCCAATTCAGTCAGTTCTGCCTCCCATAATCTTTGGGGATTTTAGGTGCATAAATAGCCAGGGACCAAGGTTTGAAAGGAGGGAGAGTCATTGTTCCATTGATCTTTTCAAATGCCATTGAGCTATTTGAACCAGTCCTTATTCCTATTTGATAAACTAGGGAAAAAGAGAGACAGACTAGAAAATGTATAATTAAGTGTATTCTAAATTGGTTCCGTGGCTAGACTCAAAGAATAATCATCAATGACACATTGTCACTGTGGAGTACTCCAGGGTTCTGTACTTGTTATTGTTCAGTCATGTCTGACTCCCCATGACCCCATTTAAGGTTTTCTTGGAAAAGATGATGGAGTGGTTTGCCATTTCCTTCTCCAGATCGTTTTACAGATAAGGAAACTGAGGCAAACAGGGTTAAGTGACTTGCCCAGGGTCACATAGCTAGTAAGTATTTGAGGCCAGATTTGAACTCAAGTCCTCCTTCCTCCAGGCTCTAGGATCTATCCACCCAACCACCTATATGCCCCATTCAAGCCTTACACCTCTCCTTCCATGGGTGGGTAGATGGAGTCTCTAGTTTTCATCTGAAGGCCTTCTATTCTGCATTTCAGTGACCCTGTCCTTTAGTCCCTCCAAACCTTCTGTTTCTGCTGGTCTCACTAAAGCCCCCTCCCCTCCCCTCTACCCCCCACGTCAGGATAGTCTGATACAGCCTGTTCTTGCTCCAGGCAGCTTGGCTCTCTGTAACCACCACTTCCTTTCCTAGATATTCATTAACCATCTTTTTAATTATCTGTTCTAAAATTTTCCCCAGGAATCAAAGCCAAGCTCTATGATTTGTAGTTTGAGGGCTCTGTTCGCTTTTCCTTTTTGAAAATTGGACCAACATTTACCTTCTTCAGTCCTTCAATATTTCTCCCATCTTCCTGGCCTTCCCTTTGTGCCCAGGCTATTGTGCAGGTCAGAGGGTTTGAAGGAGATGGAAGTGGACAGCTCCATTCCTTTGCCTAGGATGAGAATCACAGGACTTTCCTTAGCATCTACTCTGCCATCCATTCCTAAAATCCTTCAGGCCATACTGTCTGTCCTGCCTTTCCATTCTGCAGTTCTCAGCACTATCATCTTAAATTCTTAAGTAACATAAGGACCTTTCCATCTACCACATCCCTGCTCCTATAGTACTTGCAAGTCTTTGTATGTGGTTATGTCCTCCACTTGGATTGTGAGCTCCCAGAGAGCAGTCTTAATTAGCATAGTGCTTAGTTTGATTAAGCACTGTCTTAATTAGCAAAGGCACTAAGAGCATATGGAAGATTATGTGTGTGCTGTTTTGCCTATGTAAATTATGTTGGTCCACATGGGTCTCATTAGATGTGGCCTACAGGAAGATGTGAATATATATTTCTAAAGTGTCCTCCTTCCACCCTTCTCCGAGGGAGAATTTGATTCCTTCCAGTAAAAGAGCAAGAGATTGGGGCCAGAGACTGACCACTCTGCTCTTCTTAAAGAGAGGGACCAGAGACTGACCACTTTGCTCTCTTTAAAGAAAGGGAGTATTGGACTAAAATTATATCTATCTATCCCCTTAATTATGGTTAGTTTTGGGTGAAATCATTTTTAGCTTCAAGGCGAGCTACTGATCACTATTCCTTAATGGGGAAACTGCCCTGCTCTGTATACAAGGCTTTCATCAAATGCCAGTTCCACAATGAAGACATAGAGCAAATAGTAAATAGGCCCATTTATACAAGTTGATAGCAAACAGAAATGAGGGAAAAAAATATATGCAGATGAGAACATATATATTAGAAAATACACAGAGCAAATGAACTCTCCCATTTGGGGCGAGAACTCTCAGCTCCACCAAGAAAGAGGGTCTCAGATCTCACTCAAAGTGAAATAACCCAAAATCTCTGGTGGAACAAGTTGGGGACAGGGACATGATCAAGGTGCCAGCTTTTCTATATGTGACTGCTGCCCAGTCTTTCTCTTCCTTCAGGGACCTGAAGAAAGTCTGGAATTAAATGTCTTTTCTCTTGAAGGTGGAAGCCAGAACAACAGGATTTCCATTTTCTCAGCCAGGAAGTTCAGCTGGGCCAGGTGATTTGAATTAATTAATAAAACAGATTGAACTTTTAAAAGTATGTACTTTTTTTTGGAGAGCCAGTTGCCAAACATATACCAGTGTGCCTCTGGATAGTAGAATTAAAGACCATGATAATAATGAAGACTAGGTTTAAGAACAGACAGAAAGATAACCAAAAGGATAGATATGATCATGAAGGAATGTCAGTGTTCAGGATCACGGAAGTGGCAGAGCTTTAGATAATGGTGAGAGCTAAGATATGGCAACCCAGGGAATTGGTGGAGGTGGAGTAAGGACACATAGGTCATGGGAGTCAGAAAGGTTGATGAACTTGGAAGCCAGAGTATTCAAAGGAACATCCACGTGAAGTCTTCAAGAATGAACATGGGGTAAAGATAGAGAAAAGCCAAACACAGAAAAAGGAATAGTAGATAATGTAATCATTAACCAGATTCTAGGTATAGAGAAAGTAGAGATGGGGACTAGAGAGATTTGGTGGTTTGCCTGGACATGGAAAAGAAAGAAGAAAGGAAGTTTTCAATTCAGGAGATAGTGACTCAATCACAGGAATTAGGGAAGCAGGGGGTAGCAAAAAACCCGGGGAAGTGTCAGTACTTTAGAATACTTAATTGTTGGGGGGAGGCAGGAGAAAGAGTCAATGGAAATGCTTTGAAGGAGGCCAATGGCAATGACATCTGGGTGTGGCCTATGTCATTGAAGAAGATCCCTAATCCCAAGCATCCTGCAACAGGAACAATGAGACTTTAAAATTTCTTCCTCAGGAATGACCATTACCTTCTGCAAGTATGGTGAAGGACAGTGGTATAGGATTCAAATTTCTTCAGATGTTAATAGTAGCCAGGAGAACTTTTCAGAAAAGGAAAGCTCTAATCACAGGATTACTCTTTTCAGGCAGATCCTTCCCTTGTCCTGAAGGTAAATTCAATCAGGGTCACATTGATAAGATTGCAGAGGTATTTAATAATTTTAATTGAATACTTTTTAATCCATCTTCAAAGAGCCAGAAGTTTTTTCCTTCATCAATTAATCAACATTTATTGATTTATTTAATTAAATTTATTAAACACCTACTTTGTGTCTGGTGGGGCCAACAAGGTGGCACAGCAAATAGAACACCAGTCTTGGAATAGGGAAGTTATTGTTCAGCTGTTTTTCAGTCTCACCCAACTCCTTGTTGACCCCATTTAGGGTTACTAAGTAAGGCAATGAAGTGAATAGAGCACGGGAATTCAATTTAGGAAGACCCAAGTTCAAATACAGCCTCCAACATTATGAGCTGTATGACTCTGGGTAAATATCTTATTACTCTCTCTTCCTCAGTTTCCTCATCGGTAAAATGAGACTAATAATAGCACCTACCTCCCAGGGCTGTTGTGAGAATAAAAGGAGATAATTATTTGTGAAACACTTTGCAGACCTTAAAGTTCCATATAAATGTTAAATAGTATTACTAGATCCTTTTCAGATAAGGACGAAGGTACTGATAATCTCATGCTCACCCTAATGGTTGGGTGTTCCTCCAAACACTATAAAGTACTCAAAGAGAAAAGCATCTTTTTTTTCTATGACTCTCCGAAAGCAGTTCCACCCTTTCCCAGATGGTAGCTACTCTGTTCATTAGTCTAGAAAGTTGTGATCACTGTAGATTGATCCTATTAGAATCTTGGATCTAGCCCCAATCCACTAGGAAAACTTCACCCTCTTCATTGTTTTGCTATATTTCCATGAACCTTAGCATGACACAATGAAGTTGACCACTAGCATGGCTTAACTAAATATAGTCTTACTCATGACCAAAGAGGTCCAAGTATTCTCTCTATGTATATGTGTGTGTATATATGTGCATATATGTGTGTATATGTATATGTGTGTATAAATATGTTATATATACACACACACGCACAATGTAGAAAGCTAGTTATAAACAATTACCATGAGGACTAAACATGTGCCTCAGGCCAACTTCAGTCAATCAAGAGGCGTGCACCAACCTAGGAAACTCCAGGCACAATCCACCTGTCTAGACCTAATTCTTCCCAACAGGTTCTATACATGTGCCAAATGTGGTATTTAGCAAATGTCTCTGAAACTTTCCTTTTCACAGCCTCCAAGAGGGTCACAGTGATGGCAGTTGGGGAATTGAAGCAGATACAGAACATCTGGCACCTGGGAGATCCCACACTGTCATCACCGCAATACCTTCCATTCTTTTTCTGGCAAGTCTTTAGCCTCACAGCTGCAGAATAATGAGACTAGTCCTAGAAACGCCAGTGTTTTCTCACAGCTAGATCTTTCCTTAAATAAGTTAACTAATTCATCTTTAGCAATCTCACCCCCAGGTATGGGAGCATAGATGAGATTACAAAACAGCAACTTAGATACATACTTCTTTACCACACAACCTGGACATATACATCCATCTAATCTTTCACTCAAAATGTTTTTATTGAACGTCTTCTATGGAAAAGATATGGGACTAGATACTAGAAGAGACACAAACACAAATAAGATGTCTCCCTTAATTTAAGGGCGCTTGTGCTTAAGGGAGGACATCTAGTAGGGATGATAAATCATGCACACATATGAACATAATACAAATCAGAATATGATGAGTGAATGTAAATACAAAGTGCTATGAGAGCCAATAAAGAAGAGATCACGTCAAGCTTTCAGGAGCCAGAGAAAGAGAAGGAGAAGGCCTCCTAGAAAGGATGTAGTATTTAAGCTAGACCTAGAAGAATGGGTAGAATGCCAACTAGTACAGATATAGAAGTGGGCATTTCCTCTTAGGAACAAGTGGGTTAACTTAAATTGATTGCTGACTCTTGTTTGTGGAAGGAATGGGGAGAGCAGCTGCTAGGCTCTGTGGGCATGGACGCTAGCAACCAAGCTAAGGACTTTTTTTGGTACCTAGGTGATAGGTTGCCAATATCTGTTTTATGAGCTGCAAGTCAGTGATTTACTCTGGAGGTTGTCTATCATAAGAATTCAGTTGTTTTTCAGTATTGTCCGTCCGACTCTTCATGACCCCATCTGGGGTTTTCTTGGCAAAGATACTGGCAGTGTTTTGTTATTTCCTTCTCCAGTTCATTTTACAGATGAGGAAACTGAGGCAAACAGGGTTAAGTGACTTGTCCAAAGTCACACAACTAGTAAGTGGTCTCAGGTCAGAAGTGAACTCAGGGAGATGAGTGTTCCTGACTCCAAACCCAGTGCTGTATGCACTATGCTACCTAGCTGCCCCATATTCATAAGAATGTGATTTTCTATTTGGGACCTGTCAAATATTTGAGAGGTATGATTGACAAATTGCTAATGATTAAGCCTGGTTAAATTACTTGCCCAAGGTAACAGTAAATGGTAGACCTGGTACTCACACGATTTTTCTGTCTCCAAGCCCAGTGACAAGTGGCAAGTCTATTGTCCCTATGCCACATTACTATGAAAGGAAGGAAAGGAGGGAAGGAGAGAGGAAGAAAGGAAAGAAGGAAGAAAAAGCATTATCCAACTCTTACTTTGTGCAAAGTACTGTGTGAAATTCTGTGGATACTAACAGAAATGCAAGATTGTCCTTTCTCTCAAGGAGCTCACATTCTAATAGGCAGAAACACACATATTAGGAGATTTCAACTGCAAGTCAGATGGTCTTTAGAATATAGGGTCAGAGCAGATGAAAATGCATCTTATTTAACGTCTCTTCTGTTGATAACACCATATCCATTTCTGACATTGAACCATTTGATAGTGCCAAAGACTGTGATGATCAGAGCCTTCTTTCCTGGGTCTTCAGAACCTGTGGATGCTGAGGAGGCAGGGGAGGAAGCACCTGCGGAGGTAGCTGGCCCATCTCATCTTCCCAAGTATTGCTCCCCTGGACAATGGCTTCAAGGTCACAGCTAGTAGCAGGACTGGAAGTTGGAGGGGAGGGGCCCCGCTGTTTCTGGTGCTCTTGGGTTTACTTTCCTATCAGTAGCAGTTGGTGGTGAAGGAGGAGATGGCAGGTCCCTTCACAATAATAGTTGCTTCCCTCAATTATGGCTGTGGTGGCTGGACTGTAAGCAAGAGTATTGGGTCAGAGAGTGTGAAACATTTCCTGGTTCCCCCAGCTGACTATCATAACTACCTGGTAGTCATCTTATGTAGATTATGTATGTATTTATCAAATAGAGGCTAGAGGAAACCTCTGCTGAGACTCACAGGCACTGAGGGTATTGACCCTTCTCAACCCTATACCCAACCATACAGTAATGTACTGGGTTCATTGCTAGGGAAGCTTGATCTCTACTGAGAGAACTGGGCTACTTTCTTTTTTACTCATTAACATCACCCCCACCCCAGGTACTTTGAAAACAATTCTATTTTTAGCCCTAATCTAAGCTATCTCCAAATGGGGAATCCATTAGAAAAAAAAAGGTACCCCATGTTCAGAAAGGAATCAATGATGAGACATTCCTACAAAGAAAGAGGAATGCTAAATATACAAGAATCATTATACAAATCGACAGAGTAATTTAAACAGAATTCAGAAACTCAACTTATTGAGGTTACAATCTGCTGGAAGACTAGTAGTAAGCCTTATCAAGACGTTGTTGTTATTGTTGTTTAATCATTTCAGTCATATTCAACTCTTTGTGATTCCATTTGGGGTCCTCTTGGCAAAGATACTGGAGTGGTTTGCCATTTCCTTCTCGAGTTCATTTTATAATTGAGGAAATGGAGGTAAACAGGGTTAAGTGACTTGCCTAGGGTCACACAGCTTGTAAGTGTCCAGGGCCAAATTTGAACTCAGATCTTCCTCACTCCAGGCCCAGCACTCTATCCACTGTGCCACAAGACATAATGTAGTTTAGCAATTCTGCTAATTATTCATTTCACCTTTGTCCAATCAAATAGCCAACCTTGGTCTTCTTTATGATGGCTCCTTTCTGAGGCTGATTTATACCTTGGTGCCAGCCCATTCCTGCTACCATTTGGGTACTCCCTCCCTGCACAGTAATTGCACTTCCTAATCCAGGTAGTTCACCTTGTGCGCAACCTCCACTCTCCAAGGGATGTTAATTGCTACAACTGCAGCCTCAGGTCCTTGGCGTTGTCACAAGACCCCGTGTCATAGGAAAGAAGAAACAAAAAGGAATTGTCCTTGTAGCCAGATAGCAGCAGTATTGCAACAAACCCCAGACTCTGAATCAGAGAGATGGTTTTGAATTTTGATTCTGACATTCACTAGATATATGACATAGGCAAATCATTTTACTTTGTGGATTCTCAGTTTCCTCAGCTGTAAAAGAGGGAGAGTAATACTTCCACTGGCTCCCTCAGAAGATTATTTTTAAAAGTGCTTTGTAAGCCTTAAAGTGCTACAAAATACAAATTGTTAATATTCTGTAAGAGATCCCTAACAAAATTATTTGTTGTTATCATAATTTAAATTTATATTTAAAGACAACAGAAAGAAGACAAATATTATGAAGTCTAAGGCCTTTGAATCAAAGCTATACATCATCTCCACCCTCACATCAAGCCATTATTGAGAACAAGAAGGATTTTATACATTAGAAATGAATTCCAAGTGGATTTTCTTGAAGTCATGTTGCTCTAAACCAGAGCTATTCATTAATAACTCTTCTATTCCCTCTTAGAAGGACCTCCTATAGGGAAGGAACTGTTTGTCTTTAAAGGATTCTTTGAAGATTAAGAAATATGGATCCCTTGACCCTTTATGGAGCAGAAACTAATTATGAAGGAATACCCTATAAATTCAACCTGCTAAATTTCAGTCATGACTCACACGGCCTAGAACAGTATCCCTAAGACATCACTTTCCTAGGAAACACAGTTCTTCAGTTTCCCAGGTTTATAACCTCTGAGTCTCCTCTCAATCTGGTCGTGTCTTTATGGAGATTTAACAAAGGAATAAAATAGGCTGGCAATTAGAAGTGGTCATTTCTCCCCAATTGGTATGGCTTGGCATCTTGTCATGAAGATCCCTGGCTATGGTTTTCTAAATTTGGAGGAAAAGATCCAGTGATTCTTTCTTTGGTCTTGCTACCTCCAAATGGCATTGTTTGTCACATAAATCTTCTTTCTTGTAAGAGGGCAAATAGTCCATTGTAAATAGGTGGAGCTCTGCCCTTATTTACATAAATAACTTTTGGTTTAGTATGGCAATAATGTGACTGACTGGTAGCAGAAAGAAGGAATTCCTTTCCAGATTTTATTCAGCCTACACCTGTTGGTAGAGTAATCAAAATAATGAAAGAACGACAGAATAAATCAACAAAATCTTTAAAATTAAATTGGTCATTTCTCTCACAGGAGGCAGTTATATGTAGATTATGACTGACTATGCCACATCAATGTACTCACTTATAGAAGCTAATATTTTCATCTCTGCCTTGGTCTGAAGGAGATTAATCATATGTATTGTGCCCTAACCCCACAATAAACTTTTCAGGGACATTGAATTGGATCTGACTCTGAAGGGGCCTAACTTTGGAGTCAGGCCCCCTGAAACTGGTAGACACCTATATTGTTGAATAAAAAGGACTATCCCTCTACCTGAGTCTTTGAAAAACAAAAGTTGGGAGGAGAGGGAGGAAGGCAGGTCGGAAGACAGGAGATAGGGGAAAGAGAAGTATGATAGAAAAGAGAGAGTTTGAATTTTGATCCCTTTAGGAGCTCTTTCATAAACTAAAAACTATGACTACGTTATCTGTCAGACTGCCTATTTTTTTTACTGATTTGTAAACTATAATAACTAGTAGATAATGTCACATGAAGGAAACACAGTTCTTCCAGTTTCCCAGGTTTATAGCTTCTGAGTTGCCACTCACTCTCCTTCACCCTATTTATCAAATCAGATGCCAAATCTTGCCATTTTTTTTTCCTGTGACATCTCTAGAATCCAACCTTTTTTCTTTACTCACACAGCCACCACTTCAGTTCAGGTCTTCATCCCTCTTGCTTTGATTATTCAGCCTCCCTGCCTTGAGCCTCTCATCATTCTGGTCCATCTTACACAATGCTGCTTAAGTAACTTTCTAGAAGCACAGATGTGACCACGTCACTCCCGAATTTAATCAACTCCAGTGGTTTTGTATTGATACTGGGACAAAATAGAAACCTCTCATTAGTTTTTAAAGTCTTTCATAATCCTGACCCAACCAATCTTTCCAGCCTCTCTGCTTACACATCACTGCCCACCTCCCACACTCTTGAGGCTGAGCCAAGTTGGACTTTTCTCTGCTCCTCACACTTGCCATTCCACTTCTCATCTTCCTGTCTTTGCACTATCTATCCCCCATGCCTAGAATGCTCTCCTCCCTTACCTCATGCCCCCCCCCAAATCAAAAATGTTCATTACAGATCTTTTCATTGTAACAAATAACTAGGAATAAAGAGGGTGCCAATCGTTTAGGGAATAACTGATGAGTTATGATATATTAATGTAATGAATTATTCTAAGAGTAAACATAATTATTGTACTGTTGGTAATGATGAAAGGGACAGAGTTTCAAAGAAACCAGGGAAAACTTCAAAATGAAGTGAGCAGAACTCAAAGAACAATTTATACAGTAACAACAGCGTAAAGAAAAACAACTCTCAAAGACTTAAGAACTCTGATTAATGCAATGACCAACCACTACTTCAGAGGACCAATGGCAAAACATTCTACCAGTGGAGGGGAGATAGACCTAAGGTATAGAACGAGACATACATTTTTTTTTGTTTTACTTTATCTTCTTTAAAAATTGATATGTTTGGTTCTTACATCCTCCAAGTTTCCCCCTGTATGCCTCCCTCTTCTCTTCCCAGAAAGGCATCCTTTTTTAATTTTTCAACTATTAATCTGTATTCCACCTTCATTGAAATTTTTTAAAATGAAAAATAAAGTCCTTAATGCATAGATGCATAATCCAGCAGAACAAATTTATATGCATTGGCCAGAGACACACCTTTTTAGACAAGTGGTTTGTTTTAGTGGGCTATACTTATTTGTTAAAAGGATTGTATTTTTTCTTTTTTTCACTTTTAGGGGAGCTTTGGCAGGTAGAGGGGAGAACTAGTGATAGTACCACCAAAAAATAGGAAAAGGAAAAAAAAGAGTCATTGGAGCATTTTTTTTTAATGCAAAGGAGAGGACAGAAGAAAGTTCAGAAGGAAATGGACAAACAGGATAACTTTTAAAATAATATGCTGAATTTATCATATTTTATTTTTAAAAGCAAGCTATATATGATAAAGATTCAATATTTCATATATGATACTTTTTCTTTCTTACTTTGTGCACAGAAATATTCTTTTTTTGTATGTTAAAGCCTAAATTTTTAAAAAACTAAATTGTATGAATTCTTGTTAGGAAATTTCCAAATCTGTTATGGATTATTTTATAGTTCTGAAAGTATACATTAAAGCTATCATTGTATATGTATTAATTATTGTAAATATGTTCTTTGTACTAAATTTTGACTTTAAGATTCCAGTAAAACTCAACATACACAGAGACATAGCTTTCTCATTGATAAATTTACATTCAATGTATCTTGGCTGGAGGAGACCAAGGTTTCCATAAGATGACCTTTGTCCATTGGTTCAATTTAATCTGAAGATTCAAGATCAAAGCATTCAATCGTCATCTTTCTCTGGTGTACATTAAGAATTATGAGGCAGCTCATTAGAGGGCAGCAAGGTGGCTCAGTGAATAGAGCACTGGGTTGGAGTCAGGAAGACTTCAAATCTGGCTTCAGATACTTTCTAGTTGTTTGACCCTTGGCAAGTCACTTAACTTCTGTTTGCCTTAATCCACTGGAGAAGAAAATGGCAAACCATTCCAGTATCTTTGCCAAGAAAACCCCATGGTGTGTGATCCATGGGGCCAGGAAGAGCTGGATCCAACTGAACAGCAAGCATTACAAATTAATTGACTTCAAGTGATATTTGGATATCCTTGGGAGAAGATTCTATGAGACGGAGAAGCTGTTTAATGTGTTTCTCAGTGGAGCCCTCAAACATAATGTCAGCCATCTACATCAAATTATTAATAGCATTTTAGAGAATGACTCCTTCTTTGGCTCAGGAAGCCACAGTCAATCTTATTTAGGAGCAGCAATAATGGGTTTAAAGTAGCACAGAAACATAAGGGGCTTAAACTATCTCTCCCCTAAAAAATGCCACACTTGCAGTTGTTCTTCATATTATGGCATTGGCAGAGTGTTTACATAGGAACAATTCTCTACATGGGCATCAAATGCCCTAGCGTTATCATTCAAGTTGGGTGTGTTTTATTTATCTGTAGCTGACAAACCACAAATGTCGGACAGGGTCAAGGGCTGTGATAATCAACAAGAGCCGTAAAAATGATCCATTGTTTCCCATGTAGCTTGTTCACTAATGACAGACCTGATAACAAGTTACTCCTTATGCTCCTAGAACTTCTAGGCAACTTTTTTTATTCTTAGTCAATATGTTTTCTTATAAATGTTTATGGATGTTTTATCCTCATATAAGTTGTAAATGCTCTGTGTAAAGTACATAAATGCATTTTTTAAAAGTATCTGGCATACAGTAAGTGCTTAATAAATACTTGTTCACTGATAAACATGTAATTGGCCTGTTTTGGGTGGATTCACTAATGTTCTTATCTCTCAGTAGTAGATAGGTAAAAGCCTTTTGTTAAGAAAGACAAGGTCACCTTTGCATCTGAGAGAAAAATGGTGAAGTGCTTTCTGAGTAAATCATGCATTGGGACCAGTAATTGTGGCTCTCATTTAACCCCAATGCTTTCCAGTTTTATAAAGAAGCTAGTTTCAGTCCTCTACCTTGATGTATCTGTTCTGTTCTTCATTATGTTAATGGTGCCCACTCTTTCTCTTTGTCATTTCATCTCCAACTTGAGTATTTGTTTTGTTGCATTTGGTGCAACCATATAGATAACAAGCAGTTTTCTAATTCCTCCATCTCCAAGGATTTCCTCTATCTTTCCTCTGATACCTTTGTTTCACAGATCTCTCTGGTAAAGTTTTTAATTGACTTCAATTGATTGGGGGGGGGGTTGCACTAATTTGACTCCTTGTGTTGTCTTAAAGTTTTTGATTTTTGCTTCTAATTGTTGATTAAGGGAATCTAGAATTTCTTATATACCTTTGTCTTCTAGATTCTGTGTCCACATTTGGTGGGGGGAGGTAGTTTATTTTACACATACCTCACACTTTTGCTCTAGAGATCAAGAAAAAAAAATTCTTTTTTAATTTGTTAGCTATTAAGCTTTTGTGATCTAGTGATTATGGGATAAAGTTTTCTACTAGACATACCTGCTAGATATTAACATCATCTTCCAATGCCTTTCTGAAGATTTCCATTAGCTCTCTCCAACTGTTTTTGCTATGGTGGTCTTATTTCTGCATGGCTTCATCTTCCCTCCTACAGTTTGACTATGGCAGTGGCTACCACATATACTGATGTATGCAGGCTCTGAAATGTTTTTTATACTTTTTTTCCAAACATCATGGGGAAATATGTTTGTTCATGATGCTGATAACAAATATCAACTTTTAAAAATTGATATAGTTGGTCTCATAAGTTAGATTGTCAAACTCAAAAGGGTCTTTCAAAATTCCCATCTAAAGTAGGCCCACCTCCTCCTCAAAATCATTTGAAATATTTCGGGGTTGTCTATATACTTGTTTCAGTATTTTGCAACATTTATGAAGTTTGCATTAAGTGAAGATTTCAACAACCTCAGGCTTTCCAACCTTTCCCTTTTCATATTTTCATAGCTCCTAAATTTCAGCTTTTATTTCCTCTAATCAGGGATTATGGATCATTGCCTCGAATTTGTTTGTAATGCAATGTTGTATGAATTGGAGCTAAGGGTGCTATCATGTTAACAAAAAAACAGTACAAAGCTTTTACTTAAAACTGTATAAGTTATATATATACATATATACGTATATATATACATATATACGTATATATATAAGATCTATTTCTTATTTAATAAAAACAATCATATCTTTAGATAATCACATGCGCTCGTGGTTTTCCTACTTTAATGACATCTATACCAAAACATTTCTAGCAGGTAGGGTCATTGGTATTTCTCATTTGTTCCCATGTATATTGACTTCATGTAGCACAAGAAACATGGACCACCATTTGCATTGGTGTCTTCCATGTCAAGACAATCATCATAATGGCTTCTAGCATAACTGGCTTGAAACCCTATGCTGCCTGATCTATTTCTTTGACTTTTAGAAGTCATACCACATTTACGTGGATGCTATTCTAATCAATGATGTTGCCAGACCCTAACCAGCCAGTATTTCAAGGATCCTACCAGGCCTGCTGCAATATCAGACTCAGAGCACACAACGTCTCTGCTGTCCATCACCCAGGCTGCCACCCTACTCATTTGCCATTCCCCCATAGCTTTGCACAGATTATTGATGATTATTTCTATCTTATTATCTTTTTGTTGGATCATAGAATCACAGATTTAAAGAAGAAAGAGATGTCTGAGGCCATCTAGCCCTACTTCTTTATTTTATAGATGAATAAAATGAAGATCAGAAAAGAAATGTGGAAAGGTCACACAAATAGGAAGTGATGGAGCTGGGATTTGAACTTAGCTCTTTGACTCCAAAGCCAACAAGCACTCTTCCTCCTCTTTCCAAAATAGTCAAAGGATGCCATTTATGATGTTTATGATAATGATCTTGTTCATATCATCTTTTTTAATGAGGTTCAGATAGAAAGTTTCTGAGAAAAGTTTGTGCTTAGTAATTCTTTTATATTTACTCTTCTGTGGACAAGTGGATTAAATGGCTGCTTCATTGGAACATACGGTCGTCATCTGTACACATCCTTGGGACATATTAGACAATTCCAGTAGGAGAAAGTAGAGGTGGCATGTACCTTGTCTTGTTCCCAGATGGTTTTATTGTCTTCTTTTAGGTTTATATGTTTTGAAAGCTTTTCATTCTACGAAGTCAGAATACTATGAAAATGCTGTGTAGTGACATCTATTTGAAATATTGTTCTTAAATTTTTGGGGTCTATATTATGATTGAGTAATTATGGGCAACAGTTCTATTTGTAATACTGCTTGGTTCCAGCATAGTTTGTTGGTTGAATGCTTATGGCTATTTGGGGGTTTATATTTGTAATATGTTGTTGGCTTATTATTGTAGTTGTTCAGTTGTTTCTGACTCTTCATGACCACATTTTGGGTTGTTATTGGCAGAGATGCTGGAGCAGTTTGCCATTTCCTTCTCCAGTTCATTTTATAGTTGAGGAAATGGAGGCAAACAGGGTTAAGTGACTTGCCTAGGGTCACTTTGCTACTAAGTCTCTGAGGCCGGATTTGTCATTTATTAGTTTATAAAGGGTAGTGAGCTTCGGGTATATGATTTTAGCCACATGATTACTATTATTACCATGACAAAGACAATGAGACAAAAGAAGCTGATCCTTGTCTTTGGAGGTCACTTTCCCTCAAGTTTGAACCTGGTCCACACGTGAGAGTCCTTTGCTGAGAAAGGGCCCTTAGTGGAGAGGGAGAGGATTCAGTGGCCTCAGTAGAAGCTGTTAATGTTGCAAATGCAAAATAGGACCTGTGAGGAAATGCTCAAGACTCAGGAATATTTAGGCTGAGAAAAGATATCTGCGGAGAAAAAGCCATTTAAAGGCCCATGAACATTTATGAGGATGGTGACTAGGTATCAGCATCATTCCTTTAAAAGAACAGAATAAGCCATCTCTCTGCCATGTTGCCTACATTCTGGCCATCTTCCTTGTCAGACTCTCCCTGGAACCCTAGGCTCTGCCTCTGGAGGCCAGGCTCTGATAGGGGAGCTTTCACTTCTTCTCCAGAACCAGGCCTCTACACAACTTCCCAGCCATCTCTGCAGCTTCCTGACAAGCTTATCAATCCCCATGCCAGCTTTCTAGCTCCCTTTTATGTTTTGGCTTCCCATTAGGACATGAGCTCCCTGAGAGCTAAGACTATCTTGCTTGCTATTTGTATTACCAGAACATAATGTATAGCATATAATAAATACTTTACCTATCTATTGATAAAATGAAATAGGTTTAAATTACAGTCTGACGGACTTAGGTTATCTGGGAGGAAGGGTTTTCTGACTAAAGGAGCTAAGCATTAGAGTGGTAAGCTTCTGGAAACTGTCAAACAGAGCAGATTTTCATTAGTCTGGGAGTAATATAGGTGTGGCCAAAAGTTCCTCGTTTCCATAGTTTAATGATTCTATCATATAGTGATCCATGCTCCCTCTGCTGGTTCATCCAGGCTCTATCCCTGTCCTTTTTCTCTAATTTTCCTCATGCCTTTATTTTCATCCTTGAGTGCTTCAAGGATCCTTGATTTCATCTGTATGGGTATTGCCTCCGCCAATTCAAATCAAAACCCTTCCATGCTTCCACAGACAATTCGGTGAATTGCTGTGGCCCAAAATGTGTATTGCCTGGTATCTTCTGACATAACTAGAGAATCTCTAGGTTGGAAGGGACTTCAGCAGCCAGTACAACCCCTACCACAACAAGAGTCTCCACCCACATATTCAGCTACTGTATGAAGACCTTTGGATGGGGAAGCTGGGGGAAGAAGAAAGAAGGAATACCTCTTGAATAAGCACATTTCATTTTGGGCGAGAGCTCTAAGAGGCTGTGTTCTCCTCAAAACTAAACTTTGCTTCTTTACAACTTCTGACCATGTTCCCAAACCCCTTATTGAGCACCCATGATGTGAAAGGCTCTGGTTTATAGTTGGGGCCTGATTGGAACATTACCACTGACTCTTCCATAGGGGACACTGCAGCACACCTGGTCCATGTGCTAGTGTAGACACACCTGTAGAAATAGATATGTATACATGACAATTTAACAAGGTTTGAGCAAGCACTAACAGCTAAGGAGATCAGAAAAGTCTGATCCTGTAAGAGATGAACACATGTGCTGAGCTCCAAGGGAAGCTTGGGCTTCTAAGACACCGAGGTGATGGGGAACATTCTAGGTAGAAAGATACCCCATGCAAAGGGGCACAGGCAGGAGGTGGAGGGCTAAGTCTGTGCAACAGCAGGCAGGTCAGGTCAGTCTTGCTGGAGCACAAATCTTGTGAAGGGGAGTAATGTGCAGTAAGCCTGGGAAGCAGCCTGGAGTTTAATTGTTGTTGAGTCTTTTCAGCCATGCCTGGACTCTTTGTGACCCTATTGGGGATTTTCCTGGCAAACATACTGAAGTGGTTTGCCATTTTCTTTTCCAGCTCATTATATATACATGAGGAAACTGGGTTAAGTGACTTGTCCAGGGACACACAGTGAGTGTCTGAAGCTAGATTTGAACTCAGGTCTTCCTGACTCCAGGACCAGCACTCTATTGCACCATCTAGCTGCCCTGCAGTCTGATGATAAAAAGTTTCAAATGCACTGCTCTTAGCTCTGCTATCAGAAGCCAAAGTAAAATCATTCTTCCACATGACAGCCCTTCAAATATTTGAAGACCATGTTCCTTAAGTCTCTTCTCTCTAGGTGTGATAGTAAACATCTTTAGTGCCTGCAGTTGATCCATAAAGCAGGAATTCAAGGCCTTTCACCACACTGGTTGCCCTCATATGGTTGTTCTTCAGTTTATCTGTGTCCTTCCCAAAGATGGCCAAAAGTCGCCTTTTTTCCTTTGGGTTTACTGGCTAGATTTCTTTCTCAAAGGCCAAGCCTTAAAGCCAATTCACTGTGGAGCTCATAAACTGGACAATATGTTCCTGCCCTTCTAGCACAGAGTGAATGTAAATACTAAATAGTAGCTGTTTCTCTTTTGGCCAGGAACACTGAGGGTCTTCCCCTCCCAGTTTGATTTTTTTATTATTATTATTAAAAGGGCCATCCCTTGAGTAACTACTTAAAGAGGCCTATTCACTGAATGGACATTATCTCACTCAAAGTAAGAACCTGAAAAGACCTTAACCTAAAAGGGCCAGGGTCTCCCATTGCATCCTGGGCCATCTCCAGTCCTTCTGATGAATATGTGGCCACTGGATCCAGATGGCTCTGGAAGAGAAAGTGAGGTTGGTGACCTTGCACAGCCCTCCCTCACTCAAATCAAAGTCAACTGCAAGTCATGTCATCGTCTCCCTGATCGGTCATGAGAAGGAAGGACAAACAGGACAACACAACAATACTCCAGATGATGTCTGATCCAGGCAGAATGCATCAAAATCATAACCTTCCTAGTCCTCGACACTGTGGCTCCCGAATACAGCCTAAGACAGAACTCATCAAGTGTTTTCATAGTAATGCTTTCATTTGAGTCTGACAACAACCCTGTAAGCTAGACAGAACAGGTAATATTATCCTCACTAAAATGAGGAAACTGAGTCTGAGAGGTTAAGTGACTTGTCTAAGATCACAGAACCAGTAATCAGGACTCAAATCCAGGACTCCGAGCCCAGATCACTTTCAAGTCAGGACCCTCACTATATTGCCTGCCTCTGTAAAAGGGCTTTACTTCATTCATAGCCATACACCTAACATGTAGGAACCGATGTAGGAGAAGCTATGGACTGACTTCAGGGAAAAGACATCCTGCGTTCCCCTACCAAGTGAGTGGGAACAGCTCTTTCTATTGCCTGGGTAGCAGGAACAGGCTTCATCTTTATAACCACCACCCTGGAGCAGTTTCTCTCTTTCCTTCAGTGCCCAAGGGGATCATGGTTCCTGTCTACCTATAGCATGGGTGCCATGAACTGAGCCTAGACCCCTTCTCTGGTCTTGTGACCCTGAGAAACAGCCTTGGGGTTTTATTCTGGTCTGGCTGGTTTGCTCTTTTTGACTCTGGGTACATGAAAGTCTCTGCCAGATTCAGATAAGCCATGGCAACTTTGGAATCGGGATTCCAGCTTGGATGTTGTTTCCAGGCCAGCAAGGAAGCCCTGAGGAGCCTGGGAATTGAGCCCAAGAGCAGTCTGGACTTGGAACTTGGTGAGATTGTGTTACATAGGAACTGAGCTAAGGTGTGAACCTGATCCTGATCAAGGGCAGGTAGGTGGTACAGTGGACAGAGCTCTGGGCCTGGAGTCAGGAAGACTTGAGTTCAAATCAGACTTTAGACACATTCTAGCTAGGAAAGTCACTTAACCTCTACCTCTTTCCTCAACTCTAAAATGGGGATAATAGCACCTAGAGGATTCCTGTAAGGATCACATGAGATAGATAATACTTGTAAAGCACTTAACAAAATGCCTGGCACATAGCAGAAACTTTATGAATGTTAATTTTCCCTTCCCTGATTCCCTCTCCCTTTTCTAAAGACTGAGATGGTATAGGAGGGACTGTGCTTCAATGTGTTGGAGGAAGGTGAGCTGTATATTTGTTCTTATTATACTTTTGAATTAAATATTTCTTTGTAAAAGTTAATCTAGTTAAATGTAACTGAGGTGCAGGGGACCCCTTAAAATAAAGGTAACACTATTAAACAGTCTGATACCCATGGCAAAGAGACTAGATGCCCCCAGACTCCGTTAAAGTACCTGGAAACCTTGAGGGAGGGGTAAAATGTAACCAGAGTGATCACTGTAACATATAGAGTGAAAGGGCTGGAGGGATCCTTAAAGAGTGTAAGTTAAAGGGGCTGACAATGAGAAGCAAGTACCAGCTACACTCCTCTCACTTCCAAAAACAGTCATCAGAGTTCTCACTTGCCCAAAACTCATTTATTTCATCATCTTCTCCATCTTTTTCTTATTGCTGTTGTTCTTCCTTCATTCTTCAGTAAGACCAACGACATCATGAGGGTGATACCTTGACTTGTGCCAGGATTGGATAGAAGTGGGGCAGAGCTGCTCAAGGGCATCAGCCTCACTTTCTGCTCTAGTCATAGAAGTCCGGCAGTAAGACAAAGGTCAAGACGACTGGTGAGGCCCAGGATGCAGTGGGTCCCCTTTTTCTTAGATCACATCCCATAGTAGAAGGTTGGTCTTGTTCCTATTAAACCCTGCAGGGGATATGGACCAATGGTCCAATAATTTTTCGAAAAATCCAGGGAAGAGCTGAACTCCAGAGGTTGTCCTCAAATCAATCTGATTCTTTTGAAATATTGATGACATCTGGACTTCTGTCTGCCTGATTAGGACCCCAACTTCTGCGGCTGAACTGGCCTCTGGGGATAATAATGAAAATACTATTCTTGGGGACATTCCTATTTGGTTGGCTTTGTTGGACTCATTTAGAGGAGGGTGCTCAACTAAATAGGTTGTGCTCATCCCAGAGGATGACCAGTCATTTGCCTAAGAACCTACGGGATAATCACTACATTTTGTTCTTTTTCAGAGGTACCTGGGTGGCTCAGTGGATGGAGTGCTGGGCCTGGAATCAGGAAGACCTGAGTTCAAATTTGACCTCAGATGCACTAATCAGATGGGTGACCCTGGGCAAGTCACTTAAATTGTTGGTTTCAGTTTCTTCAAGTATAAACTGGAGATAATAATAGTATCTACTTCCCAAAGTTATTGTGAGGATTACATAAGATAATATTGGTAAAGTACTTTACATGTAGCCATTATATAAATACTTATTCACTTCCCTTGCTTCCCCTTTGTTGAGGCAGGGTTGCAGGTAGGGAAGCAGAAGGAAACAGCAGTGGTCAGCTTGGTATACTGCCTCAGTATCATGAGAATTATCATGGTCACTTTTGGATCAGTCATCTAATCCTGTTAATGAGGTCATCTAAGACTGTCCCTGCTCACTTCTCCTAATCAGGTCTCCCAAATATTCAGAGGCCAGAAAAATTTATCATTTTTAGGCTCTACAGAGCATGAACTCCTATTTTTCCCATCATCCCTTATCTTCTTCTATTACCATGTACCTTCCAGGCCTAGAGAACCTTCTAACATATTTGTGGATGTGGTGCTCAAGTTGCCTCTACAACCAAAGCTTTTCCCTCCTCTTCTAATTGGGATAATTGTTGTGCTCTATACTGACTTAATCTTAATTTTTTCTGCTTCCTGCTCAGAACCCAAAGAAATACAATAGCTAGAAAGAATGACCCAGGAATGAAAGGATAAAGGCAAATCTGGAGTAACCAGTTTCAATGATGTTTATCTCCCCCTGATATTTACAAGTAGAACTATATGACATCAAATTTATAAAAAGAAAAAGAGAAGAAAAGCATCCTTATTAATATTAAACTCCTTATGAATCAACATCAAAGGAAAGTGTTTGGGTCTCAATGGGCAGATTAGGCTTTGAAGACAGCTTTCCCTCTCAAAGTATAGAAAATGATTGGCTGGGAGGAGAGCATTGCTAGCATTCTTTGCAGAGGAAATGCTAATAAGCCACTAAATCTATGGCCCTTCTGTCAGTATTTCTTGGCTTACTGTAGCCACTGTCATGAAACCAGCAGTACTTTTATCTCTAACCTTCAGAACATGTATATAATATTCCATAGGCCCTCTCCTAGGTCAGTAGAATGCAGGCAAGAGTTTGCACTGGTGTTAATGTTAGGTGAGTCTAGGAAATATGAAATGCTATCATACCTCCTTTATAAAACTGGTAATAGTCATTACACTGAGAGGTATTCATCAAATGCTGTAAATTTTATAAAAAGAGCCCAAAAGGGGGGAAAACCAAGACTGGTAAAGGATGGCCCTCATCTTTATACCTTCAAATGGAAGATAAAGTTCTCCCAGCTTCCTACAATGGGGAATGAATACAGGACTGCTTCAAAGCACATGATTCATTGCATTGTTTAATGGCTGAGTTTTTAGGGTGGGGGAAGGGGATTGCTTTATCCTGAAGTAAAAATCTCCTAAAATAGCCAGATTTCATACATGTAAATGAAGGACACAGATGGAAGCTAATGAATCTCATATTGGGGGTGTGGATGTGAATGTCTCCTGATTGTTAATCAGAGGGATTCAGAGACCCGGGGTCAGGGATGAGGGAACAGAAGAGAGTACCACAGTTAGGAAGGTTCTATAGTATTTTGGGGCTTGTTACAACAGAGGCATTTATCATTTTCAAGTATGAGCAGCAGGAGGATCTTATCTTCTATCCAAATTGTGGGTTACCCAGCCAGGTGGCCCAGTGGGTATAGTGGTGGACCTAGAATCAGGAAGATCTGCAATTACATCTTTCCTCAGACACCTACTAGCTGTGGTGACCCTGGGCAAGTCACTTAATCTCTGATTCCTTAACTGTAAAATGGATATAATAATATCCTAAATCTTACAGGGTTGTTGTGAGGATCAAATGAGATAATATTTGTAAATGTGTTTACCACATCCTGGCACAAGGTAAGTGCTTATTCCTTCTTGTGCCCCTTATCCAAAGTACAATGGAGGGAAATATGGTGGAATATCTAGGCTGCGACATATTACTAATGACTTATGTGCAAGAAGTGGCATAAAAGGATAGTATCCAACAAACACCTCAGTAAACAAGGAGATTGGCTGGTCATGTAGTAAGAATGAAGGATGACAGATGTGCAACTCAAGTAATACACTGGTATCCCTATAATATTAGAAAACCAAAAGACTGGGTCTACTCAGCGCAGCAACAGCCCTTCTCTCTCCACAGTGGTCAGCTATGACCTCCCCCGACTCCCCAGCAACCATGTCGAAGGGACCCGCAGTTGGCATTAATATTGGCACCACTTACTCCTGTGTGGGAGTCTTCCAACATGGGAAAGTGGAGATCATTGCTAATGACCAAGGAAACAGGACCACCCCAAGCTACGTGGCCTTCACTGACACAGAACATTTAATCGGTGATGCTGCAAAGAATCAAGTTGCAATGAACCCCACCAACACAGTTTTTGATGCCAAACGTCTGATTGGTAGCAGATTTGATGATGCAGTTGTACAATCAGACATGAAGCATTGGCCTTTTACGGTGGTGAATGATGCAGGCAGGCCTAAGGTCCAAGTGGAGTACAAAGGGGAGACCAAAAGTTTCTATCCAGAGGAAGTATCTTCTATGGTCTTGACCAAGATGAAAGAAATTGCTGAAGCTTACCTTGGGAAGACCGTCACAAATGCTGTGGTCACAGTACCAGCCTATTTCAACAATTCCCAACGTCAGGCCACCAAAGATGCTGGAACCATAGCTGGTCTCAATGTGCTTCGAATCATCAATGAGCCAACTGCTGCTGCTATTGCTTATGGCTTGGACAAAAAGGTTGGTGCCGAGAGAAATGTGTTGATCTTTGACCTTGGAGGTGGTACCTTTGATGTCTCCATTCTTACCATTGAAGATGGCATCTTTGAGGTCAAGTCCACAGCTGGGGACACCCACCTGGGTGGAGAGGACTTTGACAACCGAATGGTCAACCATTTCATTGCCTAGTTCAAGCAAAAGCAAAAGAAGGACATCAGTGAGAACAAGAGGGCTGTTTGCCGTCTGCGCACTGCTTGTGAACGTGCAAAGCGTACCTTCTCTTCCAGTACCCAGGCCAGTATTGAGATTGATTCCCTCTATGAAGGTATTGACTTCTATACATCAATCACCCAAGCCCGTTTCGAAGAGCTGAATGCTGATCTCTTCTGTGGCACCCTGGACCCTGTGGAGAAGGCTTTAAGAGATGCCAAGCTAGATAAGTCTCAGATTCATGACATCGTCCTGGTGGGTGGTTCCACTAGAATCCCCCAAATCCAGAAGCTTCTGCAAGACTTCTTCAATGGCAAGGAGCTCAATAAGAGTATCAATCCTGATGAGACTGTTGCTTATGGTGCAGCTGTCCCGGCTGCCATTTTGTCTGGACATAAATCTGAGAATGTGCAGGACTTGCTTTTGTTGGATGTCACTCCTCTTGCCCTTGGAATTGAAACTGCTGGTGGAGTTATGACCGTTCTGATCAAACGCAATACCACCATCCCCACCAAGCAGACACAGACCTTTACCACCTATTCAGACAACCAGCCTGGTGTGCTTATTCAGGTTTATGAAGGTGAGAGAGCAATGACAAAGGATAACAATCTGCTTGGCAAAATTGAGCTCACAGGAATTCCTCCAGCACCCAGGGGTGTTCCTCCCATTGAAGTAACATTTGACATTGATGCAAATGGCATCCTCAGTGTTTCTGCTGTGGGTAAGAGCACAGGCAAGGAGAACAAGATCACTATCACCAATGATAAAGGACGTCCGAGCAAAGAAGACATTGAGCGTATGGTCCAGGAGGCTGAGAAATACAAGGCTGAGGATGAAAAGCAGAGAGACAAGGTGTCTTCCAAGAATTCTCTTGAATCTTACGCTTTCAACATGAAAGCAACTGTAGAGGATGAAAAACTGCAAGGCAAAATTGGTGATGAAGACAAACAGAAGATCCTTGACAAATGTAATGAAATAATCAACTGGCTGGATAAGAACCAGACTGCTGAGAAGGAAGAATATGAGCATCAGCAGAAAGAATTGGAGAAGGTCTGCAACGCCATTATTACTAAGCTGTACCAGAGTGCAGGAGGCATGCCTGGTGGGTTCCCAGGGGGTGGAGCAGCCCCATCTGGAGGTGCTTCTTCTGGACCCACCATTGAAGAGGTCGACTAAACACATCAGAGCATTCCACACAGCTTTTCAAAAATTGAAGGACTCAAATTTGTAGCTAAGGCAGTAGTAGTTTAAAAGTAACAATTTAAGCTACTGTGTAAATCTGGGCATTTTGAATACTTGAATGTGTGCAGAGGGAGAGAAGTAAACAACATTGCACTTTATCAGTACTGTAAACAAATGGAAATGCAATTGTCTTGGAGAATAAAATCTATTTAAAATTGGCACCAAAAAAAAAAAAAAGAAAACCAAAAGACTGACCTCTAGCACAGTGAGTGTACCCTTATGAAGGATCTCTGGCAGAATATGAACACGGAAAAAAGGCATGGATGGGTTGCCATCTGCACCACTGAAGGTAATATCCATATCAATAAAATCATGGACCTCATTAAGAGGGTAATGACATAGGGTAGGAAGGATTGTTATAAACCTGAGGTGGTTAACAGTAATACAAGACATGGAGATCGCATCTGTCAATCAGCCAATTAATCTATAAGCATTATTAAGTGCCTGCTATATTTCAGGCAGTAGGGTAGTACTAGACATACTAGAGAGATTTTCAGTAGGAAATGAGCTTATGTTGTGCTAGGAAGACAACATGTTGGCAGAGAATTAATTACAGAATAAGTTTCCAAAATGTGGATTGAGGGGTACTAAAAACTTGGGGAATCGAGAAAGGTCTATTGAAGTAAGCAGTACTTTATTTGAGCCTTAAAGGAAACTAGCTGTTCCAGAGGGGAGAAGGAAAAGGATAGGAGTTGGAGATGGAGTGTCACGTAAGGGAAAGAGTAAGTAGGGTAATTTGACTCAAGTATGAGTAAGGTATAGAATGTACAATTTATGCCACACAGTGAAGGACTTTTAATGCCAAACAGAAGACTGCAATTTATCTTCAAGGCAATGGAAAGTCACTAAAACTTCTTAAACTGGGATGTGGACAGGCCTTTCAAATATCAGTTTTGTAGCCATGTAGGCATGCAAGGAGACTGCTGTTAGAATAGTCCAGGTGAGAAGTGATGGAGGCCTGCATTAGAGTGGTTTTGGTATGGGTAGAAAGACACAAGAAATGTTAAGAAGTAGAATCTGCAAGACTTGGTAACTGATTGGACTTGAAGAGTTAAATGAGTGAAGAGTTGGGGATGAGTTTGGATTGTAAATCTGGGTGCCTGAAATAATGGCAGTGGTCTTAAGGAAAACAAGGAAGTTAAGAGAAAGGGTGTGTTTAGGGAAAAAGATAATGAGTTCTCTGTTGAACATGCTGAGTTCACTGGATAACAGGGAGTTGTTATTCTCAATAAGGAAGGAAATAATAGGAGAGCAAGAGCTGCTTTTTTTGGGAGGGGGAAGGTAGAGCAATTGGGGTTAAGTGACTTGCCCAAGGTCACACAGCTAGTTTTGTATTAAGTGTCTGAGGCCAGATTTGAACTCAGGTCCTTCTGACTCTAGGGCCCACGCTCTATTCACTGTACCACCTAGCCACCCTGCAATATCTGCTCTTGATGAATTCACCTGACCCAGATTATTTTACATCCTTACCTAATGAAAAAAAATGTCAGGTGGCATTAGGAAGTAATGATATTTGAAAGAGTGTGGAGAATGGGATATACCAAAAAAAAAAGCAGAGAAGGAAAAAGATACCAAAGAAGAAGAAAATGATAAATGTTTTCAAAAGAAGGAGAGAGAAAAGTTTGCAAGCTATAAACCAGTCAGTTCAAATGACTTCAGTTCCTGTGAAGTTTTTTTTTAAGATCATTAAAGAGGTGCTGCATATGATAGCGTGTTTAGACGGATAGCTAGCACACTGAATGACAAAGGCAGGATCCAAAAATATCTCGACAGGATAGACTGCATTGAGTGGAATCTAGTAAGATAAAATTCAGGAAGGACAGATGTGGAGTTTTGCACTAGAATAAAAAAAATCAAAGGGAGATAACAGTTTGGCTGAGAAAGATCTGGGGGTTTTAGTGGACTATGTAGTCAGTATGAGTCCATACTCTGAAATGGCAGCCCAAAAAGCTGAGCTGCATTACAAGAGGCATAGATCCCTGGAATAAGTAGAAGATACTCCCTCTGTATTCTACCGTAATCATCAAACCTCTAGAACACCAGGATCAGTTTTGGGTACCATAGTTTAAGAAGTCCTTGATAAACTAGAAAACTTCCTGAAGAGGACAACCAAGATGATACAGGTCCTTGAATCCACGCCATGTAAGTATCTATTGAAAGAACGGGAAAAGGGGACTGCTAGGTGGTGCTCCAGTCCTGGAGTGAAGAGGACCTCAGTTCAAATCCAGCCTCAGACACTTACTAGCTGTGTGACCCTAGGCAAATCACTTAGCCCCAACTGCCTCTGAAAAAGAAAAGAAAAGAAAAAGAACTGGGAATGTTCAGCTTGGAGAACAGAAGATTCACTAGAAACGTGATAGTTGTCTCTAAGTATCTGAAGTGTTGTCATGTGGAAGAGGGAATAGATTTGTTCTGTTTGGCCCAAAAGACAGAGCCAGAAAAATGAGCAGAAATTATAAAGAAGCAAATTTAAATTTGAGGTCAGGAAGCACTTCCTAGCCATGAGAATTGTCCAAATAGAAATGGATTGTATTAGGGGGGAGGAGTTTCCCCCAAATGCAGGCCTTCAGGGAGAGGCTGGATGGTCACTTATTGGATAAGTTATGGCAGGAATTCCTTTTGAGGTATGGGTTGGTTTAGATGGTAACTTACATTCCTATCAACTCTAAAATTCTGTGATTCTGAGGAGCCTCTAGGATATCCAGATGAAGATGTCTAGAAGGTAATTGGAGATTTGGAACTGGAACTCTGAAGAGTGATTAGGATTTCACAGAGATGATCATTGAATCCATGGAAACTAATGAAATCATCAAGCAAAAGAGTAAAGAGAAGAAAGCCTAGGGCAGAGCCCTGGGGTGCTGCATAACAACTGGGGCATGGATAATGAACCTGCAAAGAAGACCAAGAAAAACAAGTCCTACAGATAGAAATATAATTTTAAAGAGCAATGTCATGAAAAGCCAAGGAAGAGAGAATGTTCAGAAGGAGGAAGTGGTCCACAGTATGAAACACTCAAGAGAGGTCAAGAAGGATAAAGGCCAAGACAAAGCTCAGTGGATTTAGCAATAAAGAAATCAGTGATCTGGGAGAGAGCAATTACTGTCATGTGCTGTGGACAGAACTCTGATTACAAGGGCTGAGAAGACGTGGGTGGTATGAAAGTACACTAACTAATCCACTATTAATAAAGCTGTGAACTGGTCTGGCCATTCTGGTTGCTGTTGATCAGTTTCAGTTGCGTTTGACTCTTTGCGTCCCTGTTTGGAGTTTTCTTGGCAAAGATGTTGGAGTGGTTTGCTATTGCCTTCTCCAGCTTATTTTACAGATGAGGAAACTGAGGCAAATAGGGTTAAATGACTTGCCTAGTGATACACAGCTAATAAGTGTCCGATTTGAATTCAGGAAGATGAATCTTCCTAATTCCAGGCCCTGAATTCTATCTACTGCACCACCTAGCTGCCCCAGCTATTCTGGAACAATACTCAAAAAATCACTTAATTGAATTTACCTTTTGACCCAATGATATGCCTTTACTAGGCATAGACCCCAAAGAAGTAAAAAACAGAGAGGAAAGGACCCCATATTTACAAAATTATTCGTAACAGGGTTTTTTTGGTACCAAAGTACTAGAAAGTTACCTGGAGAATGATCAAACAAATTTTGCCACATGAATATAAAGGAATATTATGGCACAAGAAATGGGAAATATGATGAATTCAGAGAAAACTGGAAACAGTATAAACTGTTGCAGAGTAAAGTGAGCAGAACCAGGAAAACAATTTATACAATGATCAAAATAAGGTAAAGGAAAACAAATTTTAAAGGCTTCAGAACTTTGATCAATGTAGCGACTAATTAAGACTTCAGAAGACAGATAATGAAGCACCTTCCTACCTCTTGGCAGAAAGAAATTACACTAAAAGGGTAGAATGAAATATATGGTTTCAAAGACAATGTGTTGATTTGTTTTTCTTGATTTATACTTATTTTGTTACAAGGAAGGATTTCTCTTTGGAGGTAGGATGAAGTTAGTGGGTAATGAAAATGTTGCAAAAAAGAAAAAGAAAAAATAACATTTAAAAATATACAGAACAGAGCAGAAGGAAGTTTAAAGGGAGACAAAGACAAGCAGGACGGTTTTATTACTACAGTGTTAAATTTATACAATTTAAAAATCTATATATAACAGAAGTTTCACATAGAATTTTCTTTTTTGTCCTTTGTATTTTGGAATCTCACTCATAGCATGGCTTCAATTATCATTTCTATGCAGTTAAATTCCAAGTCTATATCTCCACACCAATCTCTCCCATAATCTCCATTTCTGTGTGTTCTGATGATGCTTCAATGTTTATGAAACTGGACTCATTGTCTTCCCCTAAAACAGCCCTCCTCCTAACTTTCCATTTTTATGGATAAGAACACCATTCTTCCAGGTACATAGAATTGAAACATTAGTGTCATACCTTTTTTCTTACTTCCTGATCAATTCTCAAGTCCTTGGAAATATCTCCCACATAAATCTCCTTTCCACTGTCAGTGCCCTGGCCCTGGTCCAGACTCTCATCACCTATTAACTGTACTCTTATAACAGCTGAACAGTTCTAATTCCCCAGTCTTTTCCACCCTACAAAAAATGCCAAAGTGAACTCCTAATCACATCACATCACCATCCTGTTTAAAATAGTCAGTGATTCCCTACTGTCTATAGAATAAAACATAGACTCCTTGGCCTGGTATTCCAGATTCTGGCTCTAATCTGTGTTTCTACCTATAATTTATGGTACTTCCCTTTGCACTTTAATCTACAGTCAAAATAAATGACTAATTATGAACTATTGGACTTCTTTATGCCTTCTCATGCTTTTGAACAAGCAACCCACCCAAACCCCCACACATGGGGGAATGGACTCCTCATTATCTCTGCCTATGACAACTTCATTATTGTCAAAGCCTAGCTCAGGCTCCATCTTCTCTGTGTTGTCTTCACTAATCTTAGCCAGAATTGATCCCTCACTCTTAAAATTTCTCAGGCTTGGGCGGCCAGGTGGCTCAGCAAGTAAGAGCACCGGCTCCAGTGTCAGGATGACCTGGATCAAATCCGGGCTCTGACACTCAGCACCACAACCAGAAATAACTGGCCATGTAACCTTGAGCAAGTTACTTAACCCCAATTGCTTTAAAAAAAATTTCTCAGGCTAAAATGACTTCTCTTTTGCTCTTAATTTTCTAGACTGTATTATTATTTCTTACACTAAAATACTTCCCCAATGCCTCATTGTGGCATGGAAGTGACCTTGTATTATATAAAGGACAAGTTTTGGCAGTTCTTCCCAAGATGAAAAGCTTTGAGCACTTTTCCAATACAAAACAGACCCTATGTTTTCCAAGGATCAGCCTACCTAAGTTTTGGGAGGCTCATCACCAAAACATTGGCCATTAGGTAATGGTTTTTTCTGTCCACAGTGACTCACAAATCAGTCTACAAAGCACTGCATTGATAGTAGGGGCTCTAGGGCTATGAAATTATGGCTGTTTTAAATACTGAAGTATTATATTTATTTGTGCACATCTTCTTTCCTTTATATAACATCCTTGAGGACAAAGATTGCATCCTTAGCACCTAGCATAGTGTTGGTTTTTTAATTGAATTGCTTGACCAGCTGCTGTCTGGACACTTCCAACTCTATGGACTGCAGGTACAACCAAAGCTCATTCTCTTCTCCCCTAAATCCACTCCTCCTCCTCCATACTTCTATATATCCTTTACAGAAGGAAAACAGTTTGTAACCTCAGAGCCCTTCTTAACACTCTTTCATACCCCATTCGATCACTTTACCAGTTTCATCCATTTTAACTCTATATCTTTCCCATGTGTTTCCTCACCACAGGCACAGCAACCCCCCTCATTCAGACCCTCATCTCTTTTTCACCAGGACTATTGCAGTAGCTTCCTAACTGATTTCCCTGCTTCTAGTCTCTATCCCTCCCAATCTAACTTTTATAAGGGCCTAAATATGCATCCTAAGGCACAATCTAAGGGCTGGCATGAGAAAGTGGTATTTTACCTGTTCTGCTTGGTCTCAGAGGGCAGAAATAGGAAGGAGCAGTGAAAGCTACAGAGGCAGATTTCAACCTTGTATAAGGAAAAACTTCCTAACAATTAGATCTTTCTGAAGGCACCATGGACTGGTGCGTGAGATTGGATTCCCTGTCACTGGAGGTCTTCAGGCAGAAGCTAGATGTCTACCTGTCAGAGATATTATAAAGATTCCTGTTTGAGTAGTCAGACTAGATGGGTTCAACAACTGAACTCAACAAGTCTTTGTTAAGTACCTGTTCTATGCAAGATGATGTACAAGGTACCAGAGATAACCAAACCAAAAAAAAAAAAAAAACAAACAACCAGGCCTTTGGGATCTGTTTCCACTCTAAAACTCCATCATTTATCAAGTACCTATGTGCATTGCAGGACTGCGTTGAATGCTCAGGTGAGGCATGATCCCTGCCCTCCTGAAGCTTAGAGCTTTATAGGAGAATATGACATACACAAAGCACTATAATAGAAAGAGAAAGACCAAACAGGACAGACAGGTGGCACTAGGAACAAAATTTCCTTGGAAGAAGAAAGTAAAAATGTAGGATTTTAGTTTAGTTATGCATGATTTGCTAAGAAGAAAGAAAAGGAGGGGTGAGAAAAATGGAGGAAGGAAGGGGAATGGGCCTGTCAAGAGAAAGCATGCAACTGAGACGCTTTGGGGGAGCCTCTGGAATGACAAGAAGTCCAAAGCCAGGACTATTAGATCAGCTTAGTTATTGGTCTTGTCTAAGAATCACTGTAGCTGAAGAAGGAAATGGCAAACTCCTCCTGTATCTTTGGCAAGAAAATCCCAAAGATCACTGGAGTTATCACAGTCATAAGCCCTTTCCTCTCTAAGACTTGTTTCTTTGGGCTTTAAGGACAAACATAATGGAAAGAGCACTAGATTTGGCATCAAAGAATCTGGCTTCAAATTACAGTTCTGTTACTGACCACTTGAGTAATCTTGGGCCAGTCACTTCACCTTTTTGGGCCTCAGTTTCCTCATCTGTAAAATGAGTAGGTTGGACTAGATCTCTAGGATTCTTCCCAGCTCTAAATCTGCACGTTTTTGAATTGAAAATCATCCTCCAGTGCCATAGAAACAAGGAAAATACTGAGTAAAGCCACAGACACATTTCCTTGACAACAAAATGACTTATGATTCAGGAAAAATAAACATGCCTACATAATGCATTGGGGATGGATTGATTAATAATAGAAAAGTCTTTGCCGGTTTATGTAGATTGCGGTGCTTGTTGGAACATCTATCTGAATGTTCTCAGATGGATATCTTGGGGAGATTAATTCATGCCTGGGAATGACAATTAGCATGAACTCTTCAATACTTAAAGAAATGAAATTTCCCACTCACTGTAAGCTGTTAATATCATAATTATTTCCTTGGAGTCTTGCCCTCAGAAAACAGCTTTTTAAAGAGGTAAGTCACACATACACACACTATACTGATATATGCCCCAAACAAAATAAATAATTTCACCATCCAATGAGAAAGTCATTCTTTCATTTTTTACTTTTTGATAACCCTATCAATAATGATTCCAACTGAAGTAAGATTATACATGATTTCCAATGACATCAGGTACTAGTTTTTGTCAGAGGATGCCTTAACATTATTGGTGTGTATTCCCAAACACTATGCAGTATTGACCAGTTGTGAATTAGATGCCAGTTTCTTTCCTGCTTTCATCCTGTGAAGAGGCAGAGAAAATCATTTCCTGGGCAAAGGGGCCCTAGATTCTGGACAAGTTTTGAAGCTAAAAAGGGATAATTCTTGCAAGAGAGGGCAAGGAAAGGTATCTCGAGGACCAAAAGACAAAGATGAATATAGTAGGCACTTAAATGTTGGATGACTTGAATTTTTTATGAAAGGCTGTGTAAATTTGTCACCATTTACTTCTGGGACAGAAAGAGTTCTACCTCTTTCAGGTCAGTATTTAAGTACTATAGGGGCAAGAATCAGATAGAAACTTAGCTCAGCTATTCTGAACATATCATGGAGTTAAGTCAATCTGGCATCTTAAGCATCAGAAAATACAGACATCTGACAGTAGTTTGAACTAAGCCTGAGCTTAATTAACATTGAGTGGAAATACTAGAAAGAGATGGCACTTGAAACAGCTGGAGATTCAGTGGATAGAGTGCTGGGTCTGGAGTCAGGAAGACCTGAGTTCAAATTCAGCTTCAGACACACTAGCAGTATGACTGGACACTTAACCTCAGGCTCCTCAATTGTAAAATGGGTAGAGATGTTGTGAGAATCATATGAGATCCTATCTGTAAAAAACCCTTACCACAGTGCCTGGCAGACAGTAGGTGCTCTATAAACTCTTATTCCCTTGCCCTCCCCCACATGTCCAGCCCTCATTTGTTACTTTACAGAAATTGAGGGCATCTAATAAGCATTCCCCCAACTTCCCCCTTCTGCTCCTCAAATCCTATCTTCACCTATTCTCTCCTCCAGTTTCAGAGGATGAGATGTGCCAGTTCCCTCCTTGGTAAGACTGTGATCTGTGCCTTTAAACCTGTTCTTCTCATCCTCCCATTTCTTCCTGGATCTTGGCCCATCAATCATCCCCTTACTCACTTGTCTTTAATCTTTCCTCCACACCCCATATCCAAGGAGATACCCCTTCTCCATCTCTCCTCCTCCTCACTACTAACCTTCTAGAAGGAATAACATGTACTTATTGCTTCCCCATTCTCAACCCACTCACATTTCAGCCCTCTTGAAAGCTCTCTAAGATCATCAGGGACCTTGTAGTTCACAAAACCAGCTGCTTCTTCTCGATTCTCATCCTTCTTGACATTTTCAAAGCATTTGCTACAACTTATCACATCTTCTTCACTGATGCAAGGGGAAAAGTGTTAGATTTGAAGTTTGAGGCCCTAGATTCAAATCCCAGGTTTGTCCCTAACTACCTGTGGCATGTTGGTCAAGTCATTTAACTTTCCTGGCTCACAGTTTCCTCATCTGTAAATTAGGGGCTTGGATTAAATGACCTCTGAGGCCTCTTCCATCTTTAAATCTATGACATATGATCCCTTGACCTGCAATATCCTTCTCTCTTGATCCTTCTCATTTTCTGAACATTTCCTTCTCACTAGTTCCTGCTCCTCTTGCTCCCTAAGTTGGATAGCCCTTATGGTTTTGCCTTTGACCCTCATCTCCACTATTAACTCCTTTCCAATTTCACATACCCTCCCAGCTTCATTTTGGTTTTTTCTAGATTTGGGATTTCATAAGCATAGGGAACTCCTTGTGAGGGAGCCCCTCCTCCTACCCCATCCCCATGATATGATCAACAACTGTTCTGCAACTGAGAGTCTTAGAGAATTGCTTGGGGCACTACTAATTTGAGTAATTTGTCCTAAGTCATATGTTGTTCATCCTTCATTTTCAAAAAAGACTGATGATATGACAAGGTTGGGATCAGGGTACAGTGTATTCAGCTGTGGCTGATCAGTTCTATAAAAGTTGGGAAGGTACAGATTGGGTACAAGTAGTCCATTAGGACATTTAGAGTGGAAGTGGCTCTGGATTTTCACAGCTCATGTTTCCTTTGTACGTCTACAATTTTGCTTTGATCATGGAGTACAGCGCCTTCTTTGATGCCTGCATGCCATGTTGGATGGATGGTCCTGTGTCAGCAATACCATGTTTCACAGTCCATATTAAAGTTCTTTAGAGACACCTTGAGAGTGTCCTTATACCACTTCTGACTAACATGTGAGCACATACCTTGTGCAAGTTCTCCATAAAATGGTCTTTTGGGTAAGTGTGTGTTTGGCATTTGAACTACATAGTCAGACCACTGGCATTAGATGCAATGGAGTTAGAATGCTTGGCAGTTCAGATCTAGAGAGGACCTCTGTGTCTGGTGCTATATCTTGTCAGGTAATCTTCAGGATTTTCCTGAGATGATTCACGTGGACGGGGTTCAATTTTCTAGCATGGTGCTGATAGACTGACTGGGTTTCACAGACATATAGCAGTGTGGTCAGCACAAGGACTCTGGAGACCTTCAGCTTGGCACACAGCTTGATCCTTCTTTCCCACAGTTTCTTTCAGTCTCCCAAAACCTGAGCTAGTTCTGGCAAGGCATACATCAACATCATCATTTATGTAGACAGCCCTGGAGACTCTGCTGACAATGTAAATGAATGTATCCACAGCATTCAGAATTTCTCCATTTGCTGTGACCAACAGTCCCATGTGTGGATGGTGCCCTGCTGCCTGGTGAAGAACCTCTGAGTCACACAGCCAGTATTTATCAGTGGCATAATTTGAAAGTCTTGACTTTAAGAGCATTATCTCATTTCTAATATGCCATATTGCCTCACATAAAATGGATGTCCCAGGGACATCTTAAATTTGCCACACCTAAAATTCGACACATTATCTTTCCCCCTAAACCCTTCACTCTTCTAAACTTTTCTGTATCTGTTAAAGGCACCACCCATCCTGGTCTCCCAAGTTTACAACCTCAGCATTTTTTCTGTGTTCTTCACTCTCATATGCCAAGTATATAATCATTGCCTAAATCTTGCTCTCTCTACCTTTACAACATATCTTGAATCTGGTGAATCCTTTCCACTCACACAGCTACCACCTTAGTTCAGGCCCTTAACATCCCTCATTAGATGGTTACAGCAATCTGCTAATTGGTCTCTCTGCCTCAAATCTCTCACCATTTGAGTCCTGAAAACTGTATTAAAGTAATTTTCTTTAATCATGCCATTCACCTACTCAGTCAACTTCAGTGGCTTTACTTTACCTTTAGAATAAAATATAAACTCTTTTGTTTAGCTCTTAAAGCCCTTTAGAATTGCCCTAATTTATCTTTCTGGCCTCATTGTACATTTCTCCCCTTCCCTCACTGCTATCCTCTCTGTTCCTCACACACGATTCATTTCACACCCCCCTTCCATTACACTGTTCAACAGCTTAGCAAGTTGTCAATCTGGGCATGCGCTGGAACCCTACCACATATTTACATGGTATAAGTTTAAATATGGACTTGTCTCCTGAATTAAAAGGCATGCTTCTTGGGAGTCAAGATGGCGGAGTAGAAACAGGACCTCTGCATGGCTCTGGCTCCCACCACCTCCAATTCATGTAAAAGGGAACTCTGAACAAACTTTGGAGCTATAGAATCCACAAAATGACACAAAGAAGCTAACCTCCTGCTGAGGACAGCCGGGCAGGCCAGCAGGAATCGGCCAGCTCAGCACTCTGGGAGCCGAGCCCAGCCCTGCAGGAGCCAGAGGTTTTAGCCCCAGGGTGGACCAACCACCAGCTGGAGGGACTTCAGATCACCAGCAGCTCTGGCGGTTTCCAGAATTATGAACACATAGATACAAAGGACAAAGTGAGAGGTCAGTGCAGTGTGGACTTTGGGATCCAGTAGTTGGGAGTGCATTGGCCTTTTCCCCTGGGGCAAGAAGCCGCTGAGGAGCCAGGGCTCTGCAGCCGCCCCGACGTGGCAGCTTCAGCTCCTGGCCTGCAGAGTGTAGGGAGACCAAGCGACCAGTCTGAGGGGTAATCACTCTTGCTTTCACCCGCTTGGATCTGGATTGCCATCTAGGGTAGAGGTCCTGGGGTGTGTGTCCAGCTTGCCAGAGCATGTAGAGGCTTCAGAGAGGACACCCAACTAATACCTTTGGCAACTGAGAAAACCCCAGCATTTGGGATGAAGCTCCCCTGCTTGGTGGCAGAGTCTTACTGTGGCAAAAAGCCCAGGAGTCAAGTGACTGAGTGGTGACATGAGAAGGCAAAGGAAGCAAAATAAATAGAGTACCCCAACTTTACACTCCTATTTTAGCAACAAAAAGGATCAAAGCATGGAACAGGAGGAGGACAGTGAAGTCAGAACTCCTGTACCAAAAGCTTACAAGAAAAATACGAGCTGGTTATAGCCTATAGAGGACCTTAAGAAGGAAATAAGAGAAGTGGAGGGAACATTGGGAAGAGAAATAAGAACAATGCAAGAAAATTATGAAATGAGAGTCAACAGCCTGACTGAGGAAAATAATACCTTAAAAAATAGACTAACTCAAATGGCAAAAGAGGCTCAAAAAGGCAGTGAGGAGAAGAATGCCTTAAAAAGCCAAATTTGCCAGATGGAAAAAGAATCTCAAAAGCTCACTGAGGAGAATCATTCCTTCAGAATTAGATTGGAGCAAATAGAAGTTAGTGACTTTATGAGAAATCAAGATGCTGTTAAACACATCCAAACAAATGAAAGAATAGAAGGCAATGTGAAATATCTTATTGGAAAAAACCACTGACCTGGAAAATAGATCCAGGAGAGATAATTTTAAAATTATCAGACTACCTGAAAGCCATGATCAAAGAAAGAACCTAGAAATAATCCTTCAAGAAATTCTCAAGGAAAACTGCCCTGATGTTTTAGAACCAGAGGGCAAAGTAGAGGTTGAAAGAATCCACTGATCAACTCCTGAAAAAGATCCCAAAAAGAAAACTCCTAGGAATATTATAGCCAGGTTCTGGAATTCTCAGATCAAGGAGAAAATATTACAAGCAGCCAGGAAGAAACAATTTGAATATTGTGGAAGCACAACCAGGATAACTCAGGATCTGGCAGCTTCTACACTGAGGGATCAAAGGGCTTGGAATGTGATGTTCTGGAGGGCAAATGAGCTGGGATTAAAACCAAGAGTCACCTACCCAGCAAAACTGAGTATCATGTTTCAGGGGAAAATATGGTCATTCAGTGGAATACAGGACTTTCAAGTATTCTTGATGAAAAAATCAGAGTTGAATAGAAAGTTTGACATTCAGATACAAGAAGCAAGAGAAGCTTGAGAAAGTAAACAGAGAAATCATAAGGGACTTATCAAAGTTGAACTATTTACATTCCTACATGGAAAAACGATAATTGTAACTGATGAAACTTTTGTTAGTATGAAAATAGTTGAAGGAGGGTATATGAGCATATGAATATATATGTGAATGTGTATATATATATATATATGTGTGTGTGTGTGTGTGTGTGTGAGGGTATACATAGATAGAGGGCACAGGACCAATTTAATAGGAAGGGGTGATACATAAAAGGTGAAATTAAGAGGTGAGAGATAACGAGAGGAGATGGGGAGAGACAGAATGGGGTAAACTATCTCATATAGAAGAGGCAAGAGAAAATGGTCACAATGGAGGGAAAGAACAGAAAGGCTTATTGTCATTGAATTTGGCTCCGGGAGGGAATGACATACACACTAAATGGGTATCTCACCCTACAGGAGAATAGGGGGGAAGGGAATGAGAGGGGGGACGATGGAAGGGAGAGCAGGCTCGGGGGGGAGGTTGGAAGCACCCACTTTTGAAAAGGGATGGGATCAAAGTAGAGAATAGAACAAGTGGGAGGTGGGATAGGATGGAGGGAAATATAATCAGTCTTTTACAATATATCTACTATGGTAATGTTTTGCATAGCTACACATGTACAACCTATACTGAATTGCTTATCTTCCCAGTAAGGGTGGGTGACAAGGGAGGAAGGGAATGAATCTGGAATTAAAAGTTTTAAAATCAAATGTTTAAAAATATATAAATACTATTATTAATACTCTTTTACATGTAATTGGGAAATAAGATATACAGGCATTGGGGCATAGAGATCCACCATGCCCTACTGGAAAAGTCAAAGGGGGTATGGGAGAAGATATGGGAGAGAGCAGATTGGAGGAGGGGATATCCTGTGGGACCGCTATTTTGGGGTGGTAGGTAGGGGAAAAACGGGGGAAAAAATTGCAACTCAAAATCTGGCAGAAATGAATGATGTAAACCAGAAATTAATAAAGCATTTGAAAAAAATTTTTTAAAAAAGGCATGCTTCTTGTGAGTAGGGATTGTTTCATTCGTTGTATTTGTATCCATAGCATGGCATTTGTATCCAAGGCATATAAATACATGCATAATAATTACTTGTTGATTGACTAACTAATTAATGGCTTTAGTTATCACAAGAAATGAATCTCAAGTTTATATCTCTGCCCTTAACCTCTTTCCTGACCTCCAGTCCTACATTTCCAAACACTTGATTAACATTTCTGCCTTAATAATATTCTAACGTGTGTATATGGCCCCAGATATTTTTTCTGGCTGTCCTCCATGCCCGGAATGCTCTGTTTCCTCAGCTCTGCCTACTTACTTCTCTGACTTCCTCTAAGTTTCAATTAAAACCCCATCTTTTACAGGAAGTTTTTCCCAGCCCCTCTACTCTAGTGCCTTCCTTCTTGTTAATTATTTCACATTTATACTGTATATAGTTTTGGGGGGAGTTGTTGGGGAGAGTTGTTTTTTGCATGACTCACCTCTGTACTAGATTGTAAGTTTCTTGGGAACAAGAACTATGCCTCTTTTCCCCCCCCATATTTATATCCCCAGCATCTAGTATAGTGTCCTGATCATTTGGTGGGTGTAATGGGAATGTAAATTTGAAGATCTTTCCTGCCCCTAGGCTAAAGTGCACCTGGAGCCCAGGTTGGGAGGCTTGTTTTTCAGTAGATACTTCTTGATTGGCCAGTGGGTCCAGAAGGTTGTTACATTCTCTGAGCCAGGAGAAGGCTATATAAGCCCTGATGTGTAGCTTTGTTTTGGGGCTCACTTTGAGAAGTGTTCTGTGATTTGATATGGATTCTGGGAAGCCGTTGTCCAGAGCCCCCAGCTTTGAAAAACCCAGATGTTGAAACCCAGATGTTGATTGGGTATGGATGTAATGGTTGGACAGTTTGGAAATCTGTCTACTTGGTCTGTTTCTGTCTTGATAATTCTGTCTGTATATTCTGAAGTTCGGGGTGCTGACCTCTTTCCCCTGAACTAGGTAAACGATATATGTCTGACTGATTAAAGTAAGCTTGTTAACCCATTTTGAGTTGCTTTCCTTCATCAAAGCAGATCCAAGAACCTGTGTGAGCAGCCACCCTAGGGATGCCGGGGTGCTTGCTGCTACAGTGGGGTAGGGAAAGAGAGTTGGTTCTAGGCCTGTGATTCAATTGGATGGGGAGAGTTAAAAGTTAAACAATAGTAATAAATTTTAATTCTTTGTGAAAGCTAGAAGTAGACTTCAGTGGAACTGGGTTCCCTAATTCAATTTAGGAGACAATATCTTATCAGACAGAATTTAGAACTTGCAGGCACTTGCTATTCAGGTTAGTGTTATATCACACATATTCTATAAAATAAAATATAGCATTATTATTACTGCAGTTTACGACATCTTCAGAATGTTTCTTATGGGGAAAGGTCCCCTTTCCCCAAAATGATGCCTACAGAAATGTGTGTCAAAATGCAAACATGGGCCCTTGAATATTTTAAAGGTATAGTAGACATCAGTGGGATTTATATCTATGTTCTGTGATTCCCTGTAAGGTGACTGTTTCCTTAACCAAAACCTGGGACACCTGATTTAAAAAATGTTTGGGTTTTTTTTTCCTGATTGGTATATACTTGACAATTGCGTGCCTCTTCACTAAGCTAGGTCTTATAGATTAACCCCCACAGCATCATCTTCTTGGGCTTAATGGCTTGGATTTAATGACAGTGTGACCTGTTACTGTCACCAAGCTGATGCTATACCAGCACTGGCACACAGAGTGAACAATATTCCATCTCTCACCTCTCCCTTTGCATAGTCTGTCTGTCCATCATGCCTGGAATACGCTTGCTCGTCATTTTTATATCCTAGAAACCCTGGCCCTCTTCAAGTCTCAGCTCAAATGCCAATTCCCAATTATTAGGGCTCCCTTGCCAAATCACTGTCCCCCCTTTTTATCTTGAATTTACTTACCTAGGATTTATTTCTCTGCAAGATCTCTCATATATACCCTTTCTTCTCCTCTGACATTTAATGAAAGCCCTTATCACCTTACACCTGGACTATTCCAATAACCTGTTTGTGGGTCTGCCTACCTCAAGTCTCTCCCCACTCCAATCCATCTTCCATTCAGCCACCAGTGATTTTCCTAAAGCACAGATCTGACCATGTCCCTCTCCTACTCAATAACTCTAGTGGCTCCCTGTTGCCTCTGGGATCAAATACAAATGCTCTGTTTGGCGTTCAAAAGTCCTTCAACACATAGCCCCTGTTACTCTTCCAGTCTTCTTACACCTTACTCCTCAACATGTACTCATTCATCAAGGGACACTGACCTCCTGGCTTTTCCACCAACAAAATGCTCTATCTTTCAGCCCCAGATATTTTTTCTGGCTGTCCTCCATGCCTGGAATGCTTTCTCCCTCCACACCTCTGCCTGCTGACTTCTTCGACTTCTTTTTAAGTCCCAATTAAAACCCCATCTTTTACAGGAAGCTTTTCCCAACCTCCCCCCTTAACTCTAGTGCCTTTCCTCTGTTAATTATTTCCTATTTATCCCGTAGATAGCTTGCTTTGTACATATTCATTTGCATGATATATTCCCAATGCCCAGTGTAATGCCCAGCACATAGGAGGGACTTAAATGTTTGTTTATTGATTTATAGATATTCTCACTTCTCTCTTTCTATTAAGGACCCCACCATCCTTCTAGCAAGCCAGCTTTACAACTCAAAGTCATCCTAAAGCAAGGAACCTCTAACTGAAATTTAGCTTTTCCTCCCATTATGAATGTAGACAATAAAACATGATTCTGAAAAAAGGGGTTCACAGGTTTTCCTACACTGCCAAGCAAGTCCATGACACAAAAAGGGCTCTTCCCTCTCCCTTGCTCAATTAGGCAGTTGCCACACCTTGCTGATTCTAGCTCCACAATACAGGCTGTATATTCACCTTTTTTCTCTATCTCATGGCTACCACTTTCTTCTGGCCCTTATCATCTTTCACCAAGACTGTTATAATCACTTCCTAATTGGACTCTCAGCTTCAAGCATCTTCTTTCTCCAATTTATCCTCTGAAGAGCTGCCCAAATAATCTTCCCACAGCTCAAATCTGATCATGTCACTCCTTCCCTCAAGAAGGCTCTTCAGCAGCTCTCTAGAATAAAATACAAACTCTTTAGCTTGTCATTCAAAGCCTTTCATGATCTAGTTCTAGCCAATTTCCCACTTCAAACACATTGCATTCCAGCCAAACTTACCTACCTGCTGTTCCCTCAACCTGGCATTCCATTTCTCTCCTCTTCCCTTGTCTTTACATAAAGCATTGCCTGAATGTATGTTATATCTCAATATTAGACCCCTCTTCACATTTGCCTCTTGGCTTACTTTAAGAATCTGTGCCACCTCCTATGAGAAACCTTTCTAATTTTCCCAGTTATCAATACTTACATAGTTCAAACTGTCATGACTTCACTTATCTGTAGACAGTAGAATGTAAGTTCCTTGAGGGCTGAGAATTTTTCATTTTTCCTTTGTATCGTTAGCATCCCATACAGTGCTTTTACTAGGTGTAAATAGGGCCTTAAACAAGTAAGAAGGTATGAAGTATTTTGATCATTGGATGAAATCAGATCACACCATGCTGGAAATGTATTGAGACTGGTTGGAAGAATCAGACATGCCCCTCCCTTCCCCCATGTTTAGTAGAGCATTCCAACAGGTACATTCCAGCAGGAGATTTCAACAATAAGCCAATATAGTGGTGCTAGAAGGAATCATCCTTAGGTGGGGTGAAGGGGAGAAGAATGAAGTTCTCCTTTTTTCTTCCCAACTTCCCACATTGATGAGAGGATAACATTGTAAACTATGAAAGACTGGAAGATTTCAGTTTCTAAAAACCAGTTAACTTTGGCTGGCTAATTGATAATCAATGGAGAGAACTCCAGAGGGGGTCTCATGAGTGATAGTATTTTTTTTTACTGCAGGTAAAATATATTTAAAACACTTATTCTCTCCAAGGTTGCACAGGGAAATCTCATGAGTTTAAGTAATTGCAAATTGTAGAATAGCTGATTTGGAAATGACCTTAGAACATAGAATGTTAGCACCATAAAGGACCTTAGAGATTATCTAGTCCATTTCCCTCATTTGACAGATATGGAAACTAAGTTCCAAAGTACTTGGTGATAGTACTTAAAAAAAAAAATCTCCCTGCCCCTGGAACCCTGAAGGAAGATATAGTAATTGCCCTCTGCGGACATAACTCACCTGGGAGAATGGGAAGTGGGGGAATGTGGGAAGGAGGGAGAAGAGAAGTGTTTATTACATTACCTTCCTGAAGGAGTCTAAGCCTTGAGTCTTAAACGTATTATGTTGGACTCTGTAGAAAAGAGGGACTGGCTGGAATGTCAAAGGGTCTTTCTAATAGCTATCCTAAATCAGTTCACTTTTAAGGTGAGCTGATGGACTCTGAATTTTCTATTTCTTTCTGTGTCTGTCATGGGTTCCAGTGTGTCTTGCATTTTCTGTGGGATGAAATAAGGATTCTCATCCCCAATCTGCATGTGTTACCACTCATTCAGGGTCTGAAAACCCCTTTCACCCACTTTTGGGGAAACCTAGACACAGTCTATACCATGAATATATTAAGAGATTTTCCCTGGGAGTAACTCCAGGTGGGGCTAGTAAGCCAAAAAGATAAAATACCCTTCTCTGGTCAGCCTTCAGTATAAAATCCCATCTGTGTGAGCTAAGGGTCTTGGGAACCCTTGTATATGAGTTCCAAATGAAAGGAAAAACAACAAAGGCTTCAGAACTCTGTTCAAGGCAGTGATCAATTATTATTATAGAGGAATAATGATCAAGTATGTCTCTACCTCTCAACAAAAAAGTAGTATGGAACAATTTCATCAAGCCAACATGTTCATTTGTTTTCCTTAACTGTAGTTAGTTGTTTTTCAGGAGAGAGAATGGAAGGGACTTGGAAGAAACAGTGATGTAAAAAAAAAAGAAAACCATATCAGTTTTAAAAAGAAAGAAAACTAAGGATAGTAAAGATGGGGTGAAAAACACCATAGAAAAATGTAAGAATGTTACTTATACTATGTGGTAACTTTAAAAGTAGGAAGTTTTGTAGAAGTAGCATCACAAAGTTGATAAGACCCTTCTGAAGGAAACTGAACTTCCCCATATAACTTTGAAATGGGAAGTCATTCCCCTGCCCCTCCTGCACTCCAACCTTTCCTAGTTGACCACAGGCTTTCGTATTGTACCCCTTGGATAATATGAAACTATATTGTAAGGATTAGCAGTTCTGGACCAAAACTTTAGAACCTACACTCAGGATTAAAATAGTATTGAGAAAAAATAGGACTAATGTCCAACTGTTTGAGAAAACACAATAAATAGCCCCAAGACAAAGTAGTCAAAAGACCAAGTAGGAAAGGCCCCAATATTTTGTTGACTAAGAGTGGCATTATGGCAGAGTGGATGAAATTTTAGATTCTGAGTCTGGAAGATATGGGTTCAGATTCCATCTCTGACATTTCCTAGCTATATGACCACCAGATTAACTGACTTGCCTAGGGTCACACAGTAAGTGTCTGAGAACTGGATTTGAATTCAGGCCTTCTTAACTCCAGGCCCAGCATTCTATCTACTACACCACCTTGCAGCTTCCACACAGACTGTCTGCTGTTCCTATTTTACAAAGAACTCATATAAGGAAGATGATCACATGGTGGTCAGAAGAAAAGGGTCAAGGACATTCTCAAGGTCTCTCTGAAGAACTCTGGAATTGATGGTGTGACATGGGAGACACTGGCACAGGACCACCCAGCATGACATGCCCACATCAGAGAAGGTGCCATGTTCTATGAGCAATGCAGAATTTCAGCAGCCCAAAAGAAAAGTGAGATGCACAAATTTAGAGTCCACCCCAAATGTTCACATGGACTCTTTGTGCCTGACCTATGAGAACATTCTGAGCTTGTATTGGTTTAATCAGTCATAGTCTGGCACACTGTACATTGACTCCCAACATAGAGATGTTATTTTAGTCCTCTTCGAGAGTAATGAAGGACAACAACCAACATGACCATGAACTAGTCATTTGTTCTTTAAATCTGTTTTCTTCATCTGTAAAATGGGGTTAATATCTGTAGTATGTAACTCACTGGGTTATTATGAGGCTCAAATGAGATAATGTATGTAGAAATATTGCAAAAACTTTGAAATGCCATATACAGTTAGTAACAGGGATGAGAAGCCCTCCTCTGAAAAGGAGTTTATAGTTATCAGAGGTCCCTTCCTTGATATATATCTGATGGTATAGACAGAGCTGTGCTGGAGGGATGGAGAGGTAGAAGAGCTATTCACCCTAACATAGTCTCCAATTTTAAAATCCTATTCCCCTCCTCCCCTCTGCACCTGATTAGAGAAGGTAGGGCTCCTGACCTGAGGCAGGGGAAAAGTGATTACTGATAGATCTGGAAAGACACTGGATCTAATACTGCCTCTGGTGCTTTCTATATGTGCAACCGCAGGCAAGTCACTAAACCTCTCTGGGCCTCAGTTTCCTCAGCTACAAAACAAGAAAGATGCAATAGATGATCTATAAAGTTCCTTTCAGCTCTAGATACAATCTCGATACCATGAAGCAGACCATTCACAAAGAACTCTCCCTTCACCAACACCCCCTTTCACATCTTCACTATTTCTCCTTTATTCCAGTCTCAGATGCTATAACCCTTTTCCTTGCCAAGTTCAACCCCTTTATAATGTCCATCCTTACTTCTCCAGCAAATTACCTGAACTATCGTTTCTGCTCTCTCACCTTCAGTCTTTCCCTATCTACTGGCTTCTTCCCTGCTGCCTACAAATACACCCATATGTACCCCATCCTCAAAAAAACCAAAAAACACCTCACTTGATCCTGCTATCCTGACAGCTATCGTCTTCTATCTCTTCTCCCCTTCTTAGCTCACCTCTTCAAGAGGGCCATCTATACTTGGAGCTTACACTTTTCCTCTCTCACTTCTATACAGTCTGGCTTCCAACTTCATCATTCAATTAATGACAACTTTCTCCAAAGTTACCAGTGATCTCTTAACTGACAAATCTTTTTTTTTTTTTAAAGCAATCGGGGTTAAGTAACTTGCTCAAGGTTACACGGCCAGTTATTTCTGGGTGTGGTGCAGAGTATCTGAGCCCGGATTTGATCCCCGTCATCCCGACACTGGAGCCAGTGCTCTTACTCACTGAGCCACCTGGCTGCCCCTAAGCAATTGGGGTTAAGTAACTTGCTCAAGGTTACACGGCCAGGTGTTTCTGGGTGGGTGCTAAGTGTCTGAGCCCGCGATTCGATTTCCAGGTCTTCTCAACACTGGAGCCGGTGCTCTTACTCGCTGTGCTACCTGGCCGCCTTGCTAACTGACCAATCTAAAGGCTTTTTCCTCTATCCTGGTCTTCTCTGACCTCTCTGTAGCATCTGACACTTTAATCATTTTTTCCTCTTTGGAAATCTCTTCTTTGTAGACTTTTGTGACACTGCTCTCTCCTAGTTTTCTTACTTTTTAAAAAAATTGCTCACTCTCCTCTTCTGGTTCTTGGGCCATATCATGCCCACTATCCATGAATGACCTTCTCATCAAGTTCTGCCCTAAGAGGACCCCTTCTCTTTTCTCTCGTGGTGATCTTATCAATTACTACCTTTATGCAAATGATTCTCAGATGTATATATCTATCCTAGTGTCTCTGCTTGAGCTATAGTCACACAGTCTCCAACTGCCTTATTCACAAACTCAACATGTCTAAAACAGAATTCTTTTTCTTTCCTCTCCTACTCCCATCTCCCCAAACCTTCTTCTATTCTAAACATCCCTATTACTATCAAAGAGACCATCATGCTCCATGTCCCTCTTGCACAAAACCTTGGGGTAATACTCAACTCTTCACTCTCACTCCATCTATCATAGAGAATCTGTTACCAAATCTTGTCATTTCTACCTCCACATTTATCATTGACATCTCCTTCTCTCCACTCAGTCACAACTTTAGGTCAGGCCTTTTAAAAGCTCTCATCTGAGGGAATGTAACAGGATTCTAAGTGGTCTGCCTGCCACACTCCAATACATCCTCCGCTCAGTCGTCAAGGTAATTTTTCTGAAGTGAAAGTCTGACCATGTCATTTCCCTGCTCAATGAATGCCAAGGGCTCCCTATCACTTCCAAGATCAAATATATAATCCTCTATTTGAATTTTAAAGCTCATCATCTTACCCCTTCCTACCTTTCCAGTCTTTTTCAAAATTAGAATTTTATTTTTTTTAGTAATCAAAAATCTAGCCTCTCTCTCTCTTCCCCCACACTTCTACTTAAGAAAGAAAAAGAAAATCCTGTTACAAACATACATAGTCAAATTTTTAAAATCCCTACATTGGTCATGGCCTCAGAAATATGTCTCATTCTGCATTCTGAGTCCTTTACCTCTCCATCAGGAGGGGGGTAGGATGTTTCATCATGAGTACTCTGGTATTATGATTGGTTATTACACTGAGTTTCCGAGTCTTTCAAAGTTATTTGTCTTTACAATATTGTTTTCATTACATAAACTGTTTACTTTGATCTGTATCAGCTCATTTAAGACTTCCCAGGTTTCTCTGAAATTATCTCCTTTATAATTTCTTATAGCGCAATAATACTCCATCACATTCATATACCATACCTTGATCAGTCACTCCCAAATTGATGGGTACTGCCTCAGTTCCCAATTGTTTGCTATCACAAAAAAAGCTGCTATAAATATTTTTGTAGGTCTTTTGTTTTACTTCCAGGGGTGGGGAACCTGCTGCTCAAGGCCATATGTGGCCTTCTAGGTCCTTGGATGCAGCCTTTTAACTGAACAAATCCTCTTTGTTCTGTGAAGTTTGGATTCAGTTGAAGGACTGCACTTGAGGACCCAGAGGGCCACATGTGGCCTCAAAGCCACAGGTTCCCCATTCCAGTTAGACCTAATCCCTTTCCTGGGGCAGCCAGGGGGCATAGTGGATAGAGTACTGGGCCTGGAGTCAAGAAAGCCTGACTTTAACTCTGACCTCAGACACTTACTAGCTGTGTGACCCTGGGCAAGTCACTATAACCCTGTTTGCCCCAGTTTCTCATCTGTAATGAGCTGGAGAAGGAAATGGCAAATCACTCTAGTATCTTTGCCAAAGAAAACCTCAAATAGGGTCACAGAGAGTCAGACACAACTTAAAATGACTAAACAACAACAAATCCCTTCCTTAAAATACCAACCTTTTTTATTCCCTTCTCTTCCTTCTCTTTTCCTCATTTCTTCAATTGAATGTACCCAGATACGTATGTGTATTTTTCCTTTCTTTGATCAATTCAAATGGGAGGTCCAAGTGTCACATGCTCCCTCCACCCCTTCCTCCTTTTTTGCATAAATTTCTATTTGCACGCACTGAAGTGAGATTTAACCTTCCTTTCTCCCTCCCCCTCCTTGGTGTATTCCTCTTCTGCTTCCTTTCCATTCTTCTTTTAGCATCATCAAGACAAAAACTGAATCACTCTCAGGCCCACTGTCTGATTAGGTTCTTTCTATGACCCCTGACAATAGAGTTCAGAAGGGACATACATCATCTTCACATATTAGAATATAAACAGTTTATTCTTGTTTAGCTCCTTATAATTGTTCTTTCGTGTTTGTTGTTCTGTTGTTTCAGTCATTTCTAACTCTTTGTGATCCCTTTTTGAGATTTTCTTGGCAAAGATACTAGAGTGGTTTGCCATTTCCTTCTCCAGCTCATTTTACAGATGAGGAAACTGAGGCAAACAGGGTAAAGTTACCTTGCCTAGGGTCACACGGCTAGTAAGTGTCTGAGGCTGGATTTGAATTCAGGTCTCTCATGTGCTCCCATGTTCACCTTTTTATGTTTCTCATGACTCCTGTGCTTGCACTTCAAAGTTTCTATGCAACTCTTTTCTCTTCATCAGGAATGTGTAGAAGTCCTCTATTTCCTTAAAGATTCATTCTTTACCCTTTAAGAGTACACTCAGTTTTGCCAGGTAAGCTATTCTTAGTTGTAAGCCTATATTCCTTTTGTCTTCTGAAATATAATATTCTAAGTTTTCCACTCCTCGAGTTCCTCTATACTATTTTACTTGATGATCTCATCAACTCCCATGGTTTCAACTGTATCTATAAAGATGAGTGTCTGATCTACTTATCCAGCCCTAACTTCTCTTCCAAACTTCAGTCTTGCATCTCCAACAGCCTTTTTGACATCTTGAACTAGATGTCCCATAGACATCTTAAATTCAACATATGTAGGGGTGGCCAGGTAGCACAGCGAGTAAGAGCACCGGCTCCAGTGTCAGGATGACCTGGAGATCGAATCCCGGGCTCAGACACTTAGCACCCACCCAGAAACACCTGGCCGTGTAACCTTGAGCAAGTTACTTAACCCCAGTTGCTTAGGGGCAGCCAGGTGGCTCAGCGAGTAAGAGCAATGGCTCCAGTGTCGGGAGGACCTGGAGATCGAATCCTGGGCTCAGATACTCAGCACCACACCCAGAAATAACTGGCCGTGTAACCTTGAGCAAGTTACTTAACCCTGATTGCTTTGAAAAAAAAAATTCAACATATGCAAAACTGAATCCATTATCTTTTCCCCTATGCCTACTCCTTTTCCTAACTTCCCTGTTACCACCAAGTGTACCACCATCCTTTCAGTCATCCAGGCTTAAAACCTGGGCATCATCCTCAACTCCTCATTCTCACTCACCGTGTCCAATCAGTGGTCAAGTCCTGTTGTTCCTACCTTCCTAACATCTCTCATGTATGATCTCTTCTGTCTTCTGGCGCAGGCCCTTAGCACCTCACCCCTGAACTATTGCAGTAGCCTGCTGGCTGTCCCTGCCCCCAAGTCTTTCCCCACTCCAGTCCCTCCTCCACTCAGCTGTCAAAATGAGTTCCTAAAATGCAGGTCTAACCATATCACCCCCCTAATTCCACAAACTCCAGTAGGTCTCTATTAACTATAGGGGCAAATATAAAATCCTGTTTGGCATTTAAAGTTCTTTCATAACCTGGACCTCTCCTACCTCTCTAATCTTGACACATCTTATTGTTGTTGTTGTTGTTGTTCAGCAATTCAGTCATGTCTGATTCTTCATGACCCCATGGACCATACTGTCCAAGGGGTTTTCTTGGCAAAATTACTGGAGTGGTCTGCCATTTCTTTCTCCAGTAGGATAATGTAAAAAGAGATTAAGTGACTTGCCCAGGGTCACACAGTTAAGAAGCATCTGAGGTCAGATTTGAACTCATGTCTTCCTAACTCCAAGCCCAGCACTCTATCCACTGAGCCATCTAGCTGCCCCCAATATACCTTATTCCCCTCTATATACTCTATGATCCAGTGACACTTGCATGCTTGCTTTTCTTAGCACATGACACACTGTCTCCCAACTTTGAGCATTTTCACTGGCTGTCCCCAAAATCTAGAATGCTCTCCCTCCTCATATCTACTGCCTAGATTCTCCAGCTTCCTTCAAGTCTTGATTAAAATCTCACCTTCTACAATAAGTCTTCTCCAGGCCTCCTTTAACCTGGTACCTTTCCTGTGAGACTATTCACAATGAAATATGTACACACACACACACACACACACACACACACACACACATATTTCTCTGACTGGCTTTATAGTGATGGCTGTAAATTATGTGTAATCTTGACTGTAGTTCCTCAGTACTTGAATTTTTTTCTTTCTGGATGTTTGAAGTATGTTTTTTTTTTTACCTGAAAGCTCTGGATTTCGGCTATGATGTTCCTGGGAGTTTTCTTTTGGAGGTTCCTTTCAGGAGGTGACCAATGGATTTTTTCCATTTCTACTTTGTCCTCTGGTCTTAAGAGATAAGAGAAGTTTTCTTTTATGATTTTTTGAAATATGGTATGTAGGCTGTTCTTCTTTTGGTAATGACTTTTAGGTAGTTCAATGATTTTTAAATTATCTCCCCTTGATCTATTTTTCAGATCAGTTTTGCTTTTGCTATGAGATACTTTACATTTTCTTTGATTTTTTTTCAGTCTTATAACTTTAATATTTCTTATTGTCTCATGGAGTCATTGGCTTCTATTTGGTCCATGATAGTTTTTAGGAAGTTTGTTGCTTGGCTAGGTTTTGTATCTCTTGTACCATCTGTTCATTTCCTTTCCAATCTTTTCTGCTATAACTCTCATTTCTTTTTTTAAGTAGTATTTTTTCTGAATTACATGTCAAGACAATTTTTAGCATTCATTTTTATAAGATTTTTGAGTTCCAAATTTCTCTCCTTCCCTCCTTTTTCCCTCTTCTGAAAATGGTAGGCAATTATACATGTGCTATCATGTAAAATATATTTCCATATTAGTCACAGTTGTGAAAGAAGAAATAGATCAAAAGGGAAAAACTCATAAAAATAATAAAGTAAGTGAAAAAATATGCTTCAATTTGCATGCAGAGTCCATCAGGTCTATATCTGGATGTGGATAGCATTTTACCTCATGAGTCCTTTGTACTTGTCTTGTATCATTATGTTGCTAAGAAGAGCTGAGTCATTCATATCTAATCATCACAAATGTTGCTTATGCTGTGTATAATGTTTTCCTGGTTCTGCTCATTTCCCTTTGCATCAGTTCACATAAATCTGTCCAGGTTTTTCTGAAAGCTGAGTGTTCATCATTTCTTATAGCACAATAATATTGCATTATATCCATATACCACAGCTTGTTCAGTCATTCCTCAACCAATGGGCATTCCCTCAATTTCCAATATTTTACCACCACAAAAAGGGCTGCTATAACTATTTTTTGTACATGTAGGTCCTTTTTCCTTTTTTATGACTTCTTTGGGATATAAATCTAGTACTGGTATTGCTGGATCAAAGGGTATACACAATTTGGTTGTCCTTTGGGCATAGTTCCAAATTGCTTTCCAGAATGGTTAGATCAGTTCACAACTCCAGCAACAGTGATTAGTGTTCCAATTTTCCTACATTCTCTCCAACATTTATCATTTTCCTTTTTTGTCATATTAGTCAATCTGATAGGTATAAAGTGGTACCTCAGAGTTGTTTTAATTTGCATTTTTCTAATCAAAAGTGATTTAGAGCACTTCTTCATATGTCTATAGTTAACTTTGATTTCTTCATCTAAAAACTGCCTGTTCATATCCTTTGGATATTTATCAATTGGGGAATGGTTTGTATTCTTATAAATTTGATTCAGTTCTCTCTATATTTTAGAAATGTAGATTTTATCAGAGACACTTGCCATAAAGGTTGTTTCCTAGCTTTCTCCTTTCCTTCTGATCTGGGTTCTATTGGTTTTGTTTGTACAAAAGCTTTTTATTTTAATAGACTCAAAATTGCCTATTTCACATTTTGTAATTCTCTCTCTCTTATTTGGTCATGAATTTTTCCCTTCCCCATAGTACTGACAAGTAAACTATTATTTGCTCTTCTAATTTGCTTATAGTGTCACTTTTTATGTCTAAATCATGTGCCCCTTTTGACCTGTGGTCTATACCTAGTTTTTCTCCTATTGTTTTCCAGTTTTCCCAGAAATTTTTGTTAAATAGTTCTTATCCCAAATGCTGAGGTCTCGAGATTTATTAAACATTAAGTTACTATAGTCATTGACTATTAAGTCTTGCGTACCTAATCCACTGATCTACCACTCTATTTCTAATACTATTTCAGTCCTAGAGCTTTGATGATTACTTTGTTATAATATAGTTTGAGATCTGGTATTACTAGGTCACCTTCTTTTGTATTTTTTTCATTAATTTCCTTGATATTCTTTTTTTCCTCTTTTTTTTAGTTACATCATTCATTTCCACAAGATTTTGAGTTACAAATTTTCTCCCCATTTTTCCCCTACCCGCTACCCCAAAATAGTGATCCCACTGAATATCCCCTCCCCCAATCTCCTCTCTCCCATATCTTCCCCCATCCCCCCCTCCAACTTTCCAGTAGGGAACGGTGGATGTCTATGCCCCAGTGCCTGTATATCTTATTTCCCAGTTGCATGTAAAGTAATAATAATAATAGTGTGTGTGTATATATATATATACATATATATACATTTTAAAATTTTGATTTTAAAACTTTGCATTCTAGATTCTTTCCCTTTTTCTCCCTTGTCACCCACCTTACTGGGAAGATAAGCAACTCAATATAGGTTGTACATGTGTAGCTAAGCAAAACATTTCTATAGTGGATATATTGTGAAAGACTGACTATATTCCCCTCCATCCTATTCCCCCCCCCACTTGTTCTATTCTCTGCTTTGATCCTGTCCCTTTACAAAAGTGGATGCTTCCAACTTCCCTCCCCATGGCCTCCCCTCCCTTCCATCATCCCCTCTCTCATCCCCTTCCCCCCTACTCTCCTGTAGGGTGAGATATCCCATTTAGTGTGTATGTCATTCCCTCCCTAAGCCAAATTCAATGAGAATAAGGTTGACTCATTCCGTTTTGCCTTCCTGCTCTCCCCCTCCATTGTAACAGTTTTCCCTTGCCTCTTCTATATGAGATAATTTACCCCATTCTGTCTCTCCCCATCTCCTCTCATTATATTCCTCTCTCCCCTCTTGATTTCACCTTTTAAGTACATCCCTTCCTATTAAATTGGTTCTGTGCCCTGTCTATGTATACCTGTACACATTATATACACACACTTAGATATGTATTCATATGCCCATATACCCTCCTATATAGACAAATATATGTATGTATACATATATATGTTTGTGTGTGTGTGTGTATATATATATATATATATATATTCCCTTCAACTATTCTCATACTGAGAAAAGTATCATAAGTTACAATTATCGTTTTTCCATGTAAGAATATAAATAGTTCAACTTTGATAAGTTCCTTATGATTTCTTTTCCCTGTTTACCTTCTCAAGCTTCTCTTGCTTCTTGTATCTGAATGTCAAATTTTCTATTCAACTCTGGTTTTTTCATCAGGAATGCTTGAAAGCCCTCTATTCCACTGAACGACCATATTTCCCCCTGAAACATGATACTCAGTTTTTCTGGGTAGGTGATTCTTGGTTTTAATCTCAGCTCCTTTGACCTGTGGAATATCATATTCCAAGCCCTTCGATCCCTCAGTGTAGAAGCTGCCAGATCCTGTGTTATCCTGATTGTGTTACCACAATACTCAAATTGTTTCTTCCTGGCTGCTTGTAATATTTTCTCTTTGATCTGGGAATTCCAGTACCTGGCTATAATATTCCTAGGAGTTTTCTTTTTGGTATCTTTTTCAGGAGGTGATCGGTGGATTCTTTCAACCTCTATTTTGCCCTCTGGTTCTAAAACATCAGGGCAATTTTCCTTGAGAATTTCTTGAGGGATGATTTCTAGGTTCCTTTTTTGATCATGACTTTCAGGTAGTCCAATAATTTTTAAATTATCTCTCCTGGATCTATTTTCCAGGTCAGTGGTTTTTCCAATGAGATATTTCACATTGCCTTCCATTTTTTATATTTGTTTGGATCTGTTTGTTTAATAGTATCGGAGAATATAATATGAGAAATATTTATATTTCTCATAAAGTTACTAGCTTCCATTTGCTCCAATCTAATTCTGAAGGAATGATTCTCTTCAGTGAGCTTTTGAGATTCTTTTTCCATCTGGCAAATTTGGCTTTTTAAGGCATTCTTCTCCTCACTGCCTTTTTGAGCCTCTTTTGCCATCTGAGTTAATCTATTTTTAAGGTGTTATTTTCTTCAGTCAGATTGTTGACTCTCATTTCATAATTTTCTTGCATCATTCTTATTTCTCTTCCCAATTTTTCCCCCACTTCTCTTATTTGGTTTTCAAAATCCTTCTTAAGCTCCTCTATGGCCTATAACCAACTCATATTTTTCTTGGAAGCTTTTGGTACAGGAGTTCTTCCATGCTTTGATCCTTTTTGTCCCCAAAATAGAAGTCTAATGTTGGATAGCTCTGTTTGCTTTGCTTCCTTTGCTTGTTCATGTTGCCACTCAATTACTTGACTTTTGAGCCTTTTGCCACAGTAGAACTCTGCTACCAGAAAGGGGAGCTTTATCCCAATCACTAGGGTTTTCACAGCTGCTAAAGGTATTAGTTGGGTGCCCTCTCTGAAGCCTCAACATGCTCTGGCAAGCTGGTTGCACACCCCAGGACCTCTACCCTAGACAGTGATCCAGATCCAAGCAGGTTAGAGCAAGAGCGATTACCCCTCAGACTGGTTGCTTGATCCACCTACAATCTGCAGGCCAGGAGCTCTGAAGCAGCACAGCAGTGAAGTCTCAGCTGCTTCTCACCCCAGGGGCAAAGGTTGGATCGAATTCCCAAACTCCCTGTTCCCACAAAGACTACGATGACCTCTCACTTTGTCTTTGGCATCTATGGGTTGACAATTCTGGAAACTACCACAGCTGCTGGTGATCTGAAATCCCTCCAGCCAGCTGCTGGTTAGGCTGCCCTAAGGCTAAAACCTCCAGCCCGCTGGGGGCTGGGCTCAGCTCCCAGACTCCCAGAGTGCTGGCCCCTTCCTGCTGGGCTGTACTCAGGGGAGGGTTAGCTTCTCTATGTCATTTTGTGGGTTCTGTAGCTCCAAAGTTTGTCTAGAGTCATTTTTTACATGAATTGGAGGAGGTGGAAGCTGGAGCCATGTAGAAGTCCTGTTTCTACTCCACCATCTTGACTCTGCCCCCCCCCCCTTCTTGATATTCTTGACCTTTTGTTCTTCCAAATGAATTTTATTGCTATTTTCTCACTATTAAAAAAAGTTTCTAGTAGTTTGATTGGTAAGGCACTGAATAAGTAATTTAGTTTAGGCAGAATTGTCTTTTTTATTATATTGTTTTGTCCTACCCATGAACAATTGGTATTTTTTCAGTTGTCTAGATCTGACTTTATTTGTGTTAAAAGTGTTTTTTAATTGTGTTCATATGGTTTCTGGTTTGTCTTGGCAGGTAGACTCCCAAGGATTTTATACTATCTAGAGTTAAATGGAATTTCTCTTTCTCTCTTGCTGTTGGGCTTTGTTAGTAATATATAGAAATATTGATGATTTATGTGGGTTTATTTTATATCATGCAACTTTGCTAAATTATTTCAACTAGTTACTTAGTTGATTCTCTAGGATTCTCTTAAGTATACCATCAAATCATCTGCAAAAGTGGTAGTTTTGTTTCATCATTGCCTATTCTAATTCCTTCAATTTATTTTTCTTCTTATTGGCATAGCTAACATTTCTAATACAATATTGAATACTAGTGGTAATGGGCATCCTTCCTTCATACCTTATCCTATTGGAAAAATTTTTAGCTTATCCCCACTATAGATATTGCTTGCTGATGGATTTATATACTACTCATCATTTTAAGGAAAACTCCATTTATTCTTATGCTTTCTAGTGTTTTTAATAGAAATAGGTGCTGTATTTTGTCAAAAAGCTTTTTGTGCCTCTATTAGGATAATCATATGATTTCTGTTGGTTTTGTTATTAATATGGTCAATTATGTCAATAGTTTTCCTAATATTGAACCAACTCTGCATTGCTGGTATAAATCCCACCTGGTACTAGTGTAGAATTCTTGAGACATATGGCTGCAATTCACCTTGCTAGTATTTTGTTGAGTTTTTCCTTTGATATTCATTAGGGAAATTGGTCGATAATTTTCTTTCTCTGTTTTAGCTCCTCTTGGTTTAGGTATCACTATCACATTTGTATCATAAAATGAGTTTGGTAGGACACTTTCTTTGTCTATTTTTCCAAATAGTTTACATAGTATTGGAATTACTAGTTTTTTGAATGTTTGGTAGGTTTCATTTGTGAACCCTTGGGGATTTTTTCTTAGGGAGCTCAGTAATGGCATTTTCAATTTTATTTCTACAATGGGATTATTTAGGCATTCTATTTTCTGATCTGTCAATCTGGGTAATTTACATTTTTGTAAATATTCATCAATTTTGGTCAGATTGTTAGACTTATTGGCATATAATTGGACAAAATATTTCCTAGTGATTGTTTTAATTTCTTCTTAATTGGTGGTAATTTCACCCTTTTCATTTTTGATACTGGATATTTGGTTTGGTTTTTGTTGTTGTTTTTTTAATCAAATTAACCAATGGCTTATCTATCTTACTGGTTTTTGTTTTGTTTTGTTTTTTTCCATAGAACCAGCTCCTAGAGTTATTTATTGGATAATGGTTGGTTTGTTTTTTGTTTTGTTTTGTTTTTACTCTCAATCTCATTAATTTCACCTTTGATTTTCTAGATTTCCAAATTGGTGCTCAATTGGGGATTTTAAACTTGCTCTTTTTCTAGTTCTTTTAGTTGCAAGCCCAATTCATTGATCTGTTCTTTTTCCATTTTGTTGATGTAAAAATTTAGAGAAATAAATTTTCCCAGAATACTGCTTTGGCTGCATCCTATAAATTTTGGTATGTTGTTTCATTGTTCATTCTCTTTAATGAAATTATTGATTGTTTTTATGATTTGTCCATTGACCCACTTATTCTTTAGGATTAGATTTAGTTTCCAATTAATTTTTAATCTTTCTTTCAACTGCTCTTTGTTGAATGTAATTTTTATTGCATTATGATCCAAAAAGGATACATTTTATATTTCTGCCTTTCTACATTTGATTTTGAGGTTTTTATGCCTTACTACATAGTCAATTTTTGTGTAGGTGCCATGTGCTGCTGAAAAAAGGACATTCTTTTCTGTTCCCATTTGTTTCATATTTACTTTTCTAATATTCTGTTTACCTCTTTAGTTTCTTGTTTATTTTTTGGTTGGATTTATTGAGTTCTAAGAGGGAATAGTTGAGGTCCCCCACTAGTATAGTTTTGCTATTTTTTCCTATAACTCACTTAACTTCTCCTTTAAGAATATGAATGCTATACCATTTGGTGCATATTTGTTTAGTATTGATACTGCTTCACTGTCTATGGTACATTGCAACATGATATAGTTTCCTACTGTAACAGCAAGCAAAGAAGTAGTTAACACCTTGTTTCGGCTGTTGAATTAACAGTTTTTAGCCTTGTATAAAGTCTGTTAAGAAACAGAATGTGTGAACCACACAATTTATGAACTTCTAGGGAGAAGCTGTGCCCTATATAAGGAAGAGCACAAGCTGGACAGTCAGAACTTCTTGAGATAAGCATAGTGGAGACAGGGCAGCTGCTCTGGGCTGAAGACTGAACTGAGAATTGAGAAGAAGAATGAGAATTCAGAACTGAGACAGAATTTCTTGAAGCAAGCCTTGTGGAGGCTAGATAAACCTTGTCTTCCCAAGAACAGAGGCTGTGAAGGATTTGAGATGGACTGGACACTGTGAGCTTCAATATGGAATGGGAACTGGACAAGGAACTGGACGAAGAACTGGACACAGAGCTGGATAAGAAACTGGGAGCTGCCTGCCTTTGAACCCAGGTGAAAGTTGGATGGATTCAGATAGGAGCTGGGACCATGGAAGAGGAACCATGGAAGCTGAGAGCTAACCTCAAGTGGAGATGAAAGAAGACTTTACTTGGATACCATGTACTGACTGAGATTATGATTTACTGTGACCTAGGGGTGAAGGACTTTGACTTTTGTTTGTGATTGACTAAATGAATGTGTTTTGCTTAAAACTATGTGACCACTCCGGTGAAAACTACATGGCCATTTTAGTGTTAAGTTGTGAACATTTTGAATGAATGTACTTTGTTTTCTGTGAATATTTTGCTCTGATTTGTCATTGAATAGAGAGTTTACTATATGGTGTAATCAGAACCTCAAAGCTGTTCACTGCAGCAGTCCTCTGGAAAGCTGCTTATGTGTGGCTTTACACCTACTTCATCTCTTTTAATTAAGTCTGTTTGCTTTTACTTTGAAATCAGGATTGCTACCCTTGCTTTTCTTTTTTACTTCAGTTGAAGCAAAATAGATTCTACTCCAGCCCCTTACCTTTACTCTACATGTGTCTCTCTGCTTCAAGTGTGTTTCTTGTAAACAATATATATACTCTGCTCTCTGTTTTTGTTTTATGGGAGAGTTCATCCCATTCACATTCACAGTTATGATTACCACGTATTTCCTTCCCTCCTATTTTTCTCCTGTTTGTCCTTTCTCTCCTTTCATTTTTACCCACCTCATCAGTGTTTTGCTTTTGTCTACCACCTCCCCCAATCTGCCATCCCTTCTGTCAGTCCATTCCCCCTTTACTTAATCTCCTCCCCTCCTTCTTCCTTGTTAGATAAGATAGGGTTCTATAGTCAACTAATTGTGTATATTATTCCCTGTTTGAGCCAATACTGATGAGAGTAAGGTTCAAGCAATGCCCATCACCCACCTTCCCATTTTCCCCTCCACTGTAATAGGTTTTTCATACTTCTTCAAGTGAAATAAATTTACCCATCTACCTCTCCCTTCCTTCTGCATCCAGTGTACTACTCTTTCTCATCCCTTAATTATTTTTATGTCACTTCCTCAAATTCACTTTATACCCATCCCTTCTATGTATATTCTTTCTAACTATACTATAAGTGGTACAATTTTTAAGAATCATAAGTATCATCTTCCCATGTAGGAATGTAAATAGTTCAGCTCCATTGTGAATTCTTTATGTTTTCTTTCCCCTTTTTGCCCATTTATGCTTTTCTCTTGGATCTTGATATTGGAAATCAAATTTTTGGCTTAATTCTAGTTTTCCCCTTATGAATATTCAGAATCCTCCTATTTCACTGAATGACATTTTTTCCCCCTTGCTGTATTATGCTTAATTTTTCTAGGTAAGTAATTTTGGTTGTAGTCCTAGCTCCTTTATCTTCCAGAATATCATGTTCCATGATCTCCAATTTTTCTATGTTGCAGCTGCTAAATCTTGTGTAATCCTGACTGTGGCTCCCTGATATTTGAATGTTTTCTTTCTGGACGCTTGCAGTATATTTTCCCTTGACCTGATAGTTCTGAACTTTGGCTATAATGTCCCTTGGAATTTTTATTTTAGAAGCTCTTTCCTGAGATGACTGAGGATTCTTTCAATGCCTATTCTGCCCTCTGGTTCCAGGATATCAGGGTAGTTTTCCTTGATATTTTCTTGAAAGATGCTATCCAGGTCCTCCTTTTGAATATAACTTTCAGGTAGTCCAGTGATTCTGACATTGTCTCTCCTGGATCTATTTTCCCATGAGGTATTTTACATTTTCTTCTATTTTTTCATTCTTTTGAATTTGTTCAATTGATTCTTGATGTCTCATAAAGTTATTAGCTTCCACTTACCCAATTCCAACTTTTAAGAAGGTGTTTTCCTCAATTAGCTTTTATACTTTCTTTTCCACTCAGCCAATTATACTTTTTAAATTATGTTTTTCAGTGGATTTTTGTATCTCCTTTTCTATTTGATCAATTTCACTTTTTAAGCAGTTGTTTTCTTTTTCCAAGCTGTTGACTCTTTTTTCATAATTCTCTTGTATCACTCTTTTCCCAATTTTTCTTCTGCCTCTCTTATATGATTTTTAAGCTCCTTTATGAGCTCTTCTATAAATTCTTTCTGGGCTTGAGACCTCTTCCCATTTTACTTTGGGGTTTGGCCCATAGGTGTTTTGACATTGTTGTCCTCTTCTGAATTTGGGTCTTGATCTTCTCTGTTACCATAATAGCTTTCTATGGTCATATTCTTTTTTGTAGTTGTTGTTTATTTTTGCTCATCTTTTTTGGCCTTTTTCCTTTCTTTTAAATTTGAGCTCTGCTCCCAAGGTGGAAGGAGTACTGTCTCAGGCTTCTTGTGCTAGGGACGAAGGCCCTGGCTGTTTACCTGGTGCTGCACTTAGGCCCCCGGGGTACTCTCATGTTGGGTGCTGCACTATGGGGATGGGGTCAGGGTGACTGGTGCTGCTAGAGGCCTTAGAGGTCTGGCAGCTTATCTGGTGCTGAGCTGGGATCCAATGCTGGTTTCTGGTATGTGCTGAGGCTGGTGGGGTTGTTTCTGTTTCCCCAGGGATCTACTGAAGCATATGGTGGTCTGGCTGTTGACTGAAGCATGTGGGGGGGGTTCTGAGAACTGGGTCTGCCCAGTCTTTTGGCTAAACTGAGGCATGGGGGAGGTCTTGGTGTTGGAATTTGCCTGTTCCACTGCACTGGGACTGAGGATCTACCACTGGTTTGCTGTGGTGGGGGCTTGCTGCTGACTTGCTGGGACACTTCCTGTAAACTGAGTAAGACAGATCTTTCCTGTTGATCTTCCAAGTTTCTTGGGCTCAAAGATTATTTCACCCATCTTTTTGCTTGTTCTACTGCGCCAGGGTTTGTTTTTGTGCACTATTTTATGGTTGTGTGGAGGTGAATATGGGAGAGTTATGGGGATTTGCTGCTTACTCCACCATTTTGGCTCCCACTTCTCATTTCTTTTCTGGTTTTTTCCTCTAGCACTCTCATTTCACTAATTTTTTTTTTAATGCTTTATTAACTTCTAATTTACATCATTCGTTTCTGTAATAAGAATGTAAATTTTAAAGATCTTCCCTGCCCCTAGGCTAATGTGCACCTGAAGCCTGGGGTGGGGGAGGCTTGTTTTTCAGTAGA
>NW_027187342.1:9426919-9459610 GCF_028583685.1 Petaurus breviceps papuanus | reverse complement strand
TGTGGTAGCTGCAAACCCTGAGGACGCTTGGGGTGCTTGCTGCTACAGTTTCCGCCAGATTTTGAGTTACAAATTTTCTCCCCGTTTTTCCCCCACTCATCCCCCCAAAACAGCAGTCCCACAGGATATCCCCACCTCCAATCTGCTCTCTCCCATATTTTCTCCCATACCCGTTTCAACTTTTCCAGTGGATCTCTATGCCTCAGTGCCTGTATATCTTTTTTTTTCTTAATAACATGTAAGATGGTATTAATAATAGTATATATATATACATACACACACACATATATATATTTGAATATTTGATTTTAAAATTTTCAATTCCAGATTCATTCCCTTCCCCCCCCCTGCCACCCACCCCCACTGGGGAGACAAGCAGTTCAGCATAGGTTGTACATGTGCGGCTAATGCAAAACAATAACATAGTAGATGTATTGTAAAAGACTGACTATATTTCCCTCCCTCCTATCCCACCTCCTACTTGTTCTATTCTCTACTTTGATCCTGTCCCTTTTCAAAAGTGGGTGCTTCCAACTTCCCTCCCCCCCAGCCCACCCTCCCTTCCATCATCCCCCCTCACATCCCCTTCCCCCCCTATTCTCCTGGAGGGTGAGATCCCCTATTTAGTGTGCATTTCCCTCCCTCCTCAAGCCAGATTCAATAGGAATAAGGTTGACCCATTCCCTTTTGCCTTCCTATTCTTCCCCTCCATTGTAACCATTTTCTCTTGCCTCTTCTGTATGAGATAGTGTGCCCCACTCTGTCTCTCCCCATCTCCTCTCATTATATTCCTCTCACCTCTTAATTTCACCTTTTAAGTATCATCCCTTCCTGTTAAATTGGTCCCATGCCCTCTATCTATGTATACCTGTAAACGTATATACACACATTCACATATGTATTCATATGCCCGCATACCCTCATATAAAGACATACACACACACACACACACACATATATATATATATTTCTAATCCCTTCAACTACTGAGAAAAGTTTCATAAGTTACAATTATTGTTTTTCCATGTAGGAATGTTAATAGTTCAACTTTGGCCAGGTGGCTCAGCAAGCAAGAGCACCGGCCCCAGTGCTGGGACGACCCGGATCAAATCCGGGCCCAGACACCCAGCACCACACCCAGAAACAACAACTGGCCATGTAACCCCGAGCAAGCCACTCAACCCCGATTGCTTTAAACAAAAAAAATAGTTCAACTTTGATAAGTTCCTTATGATTTCTTTTCCCTGTTTACCTTCTCATGCTTCTCTTGCTTCTTGTATCTGAATGTCAAATTTTCTATTCAACTCTGGTTTTTTCAGCAAGAATGCTTGAAAGTCCTGTATTCCACTGAATGACCATATTTTCCCCTGAAACATGATACTCAGTTTTGCTGGGTAGGTGATTCTTGGTCTTAATCCCAGCTCCTTTGACCTCCAGAATATCATATTCCAAGCCCTTCAATCCCTGTAGAAGCTGCCAGCTCCTGGGTTATCCTGATTGTGTTTCCACAATATTCAAATTGTTTCTTCCTGGCTACTTGTAATATTCTCTCCTTAATCTGGGAATTCTGGAACCTGGCTATAATATTCCTAGGAGTTTTCTTTTTAGGATCTTTTTCAGGAGGTGATCGGTGGATTCTTTCAACCTCTTATTTTGCCCTCTCGTTCTAAAACATCAGGGCAGTTTTCTTTGAGAACTTCCTGGAGGATGCTTTCCAGGCTCTTAATTTGGTCATGGCTCTCAGGCAGTCCAATAATTTTTAAATTATCTCTCTTGGATCTATTTTCCAGGTCAGTGGTTTTTTCCCATGAGATATTTCACATTGCCTTCTATTCTTTCATTTGTTTGGATCTGTTTAACAGCATCTTGATTTCTCATAAAGTCATTAGCTTCCATTTGCTCCAATCTAATTCTGAAGCAATGATTCTTCTCAGTGAGCTTTTGAGATTCTTTTTCCATCTGGCAAATTCGACTTTTTAAGGCATTCTTCTCCTCATTGCCTTTTTGAGCCTCCTTTGCCATTTGAGTCAGTCTGTTTTTTAAGGTATTGTTTTCTTCAGTCAGGCTGTTGATTCTCATTTCATAATTTTCTTGCATTGTTCTCATTTCTCTTCCCAATTTTTCCTCCACTTCTCTTATCTGCTTCTTAAGGTCCTCTATGGCCTGTAACCAGCTTGTATTTTCCTTTGAAGCTTTTGGTGCAGGAGTTCTGACTTCACTGTTTTCCTCCTGTTCCATGCCTTGCTCCTTCTTATCCCCAAAATTGTAGTGTAATGTTAGAATCTTCTGTTTGCTTTGTTTCCTTTGCCTACTCATTTTGCCACTCAATGATTTGACTTTTGGGCTTTTTGCTACAGTAGGACTCTGCCACCAGACAGGGGAGTTTTCGTCCCAAACGCTGGGGTTTTCTCAGCTGCCGGAGGTATTAGATGGGTGCCCTCTCTGAGGTCTCCACACGCTCTGGCAAGCTGGACACACACCCCAGGACCTCCACCCTAGACTGCAATCCAGATCCAAGCAGGTTAAAGCAAGAGCGATTACCCCTCAGACTGGTGCTTTGGTCCCCCTACACTCTGCAGGCCAGGAGCTGAAGCCGCCACATGGCGCTGGCAAGCTGTGCTGGCGTCTCAGCAGTTTCTCGCTCCAGGGGGTAAAAGCCACGCACTCCCACTTCCTGGGTCCCAAAGTCCAGACTGCACTGGCCTCTCACCTTGTCCTTCGCATCTGTGTATTGATAAATCTGGAAACGGCCACAGCTGCTGCTGATCTGGAGTTCCTCTGGCTGGCGGCTGGCCAGGCCCGCCCTGGGGCTAAAGCGTCGGCGTGGTGCTGGGCTGGGCTCCCAGAGCGCTGAGCTGGCCGATTCCTGCCGGCCTGCCGGGCTGTCCTCAGTGGGAGGTTAGCTTCTCTGTGTCATTTTGTGGGTTCTGCCTCATTTCACTGATTTAAAAAAAAATAATAACTCTTGCTTTATCTCTTCTAGGAATTCTACCTGAACATGTGCCCAATGTGTGTTTGCCTTAAAACTTTGCTTATAGGTGTTTTGGAGTCATTCTTTTCTTTTAGTTTCATGTCTTGAGCTTCTCTGCCACCATAATAACTATTTATGGTGGGATTTTTTTTCTTTGCTTATTATTTCAGCTTACTAACTTCAGACTTTATGTTAGGGCTGGGCCCTATACACTTCTGAAAGGAATGTCTGGGTTGATCACATGGCTGCTTTCTTGGGGTTGATTGTTGTATTATTCTATGATGTCAGGGACAACTTGGGCTGGGGACCTGCAAGCTTTCAGTGCCCTTAAAGTGGTTTGATCTAGGGTAAAGTTTGCTTTTTGCCCTCCTGCTCAGAGCTCTGCAAGATCCTGACCTGGGTTTGGGGTTGAGTAACACATCTATGGGCTGTACCCATTTAGAGTTTCAGGTAGATTATTGATAGATTCAGTTACTATCAGGCAGCTGGAAATCTGCTGGCTTAGAGTAACAAAAATGGTCTGGTATTCTTGCCCTGGTAGGAAGGACTGAAGGACTCAGACTGTGTTGGAAGCTGGAACTTGAGAGCTTGCTTCACTCCTGGGGTCGAGCCATACAAATAGCTTACTTTTGAACTTGTTCTTTGCTCAGTATACATCCTGGGCCCCAAGGCCACTGCTCATCCTAGAATGCCACCCTTAAGTGCCAATCCCTGGATCTGTGATCCAGAACTGGGGAGTAAGAACTCTGAGTTTTCACCTATTCTTGAACTCTGGACAAATTTAGGCCCCCATAGGCTGGATTTGGGACTTCTTCCCAAGTATACAGCCTCTTCTTGCGCTTGTTCTCCATGGCCTTTCTGGCCAGACCCTGCCCCAGTTTCTGCAAATTTCTCTTCCTGTGCAGACTTTGACTAGAAAAAGGACTCACTGTGATTTCTCTTGAATTTTCTTATCAGGATTCAATCTAGTATGTTTCCTATATCTGTCTGGAGGAGTTGGGTGGGGGTAAAGAAGGCAGGCTGCCAGCATTTCTTCCTTCTGCTTCATTATCCTGGCTCCGTCTCATACTTTACTCCCCTCCATGCTCTTTACAATCTAGTGACACCACCCTACTTGCAGTCCTTCAATCATAACATTCTATCTCCCCTCTCTATTATTTGCCCTCACCTCTGCTTCTTAGTTCCTCTAGCTTCCTTCATGGCTGAATTCAAATCTTAGCTTTTGTGGGAGGCTTTCCCCAGCAGATAACATTTTCCCTTCCATTTTCAGACTGGGTTTAAAACTGCATTAAGAATTTTAGGACATAATACACACATACAAATTTATTGTGTATGTATAAACTTTAAAAGCTCTGCTGGATCCTCAGCCCCTCATACTCAAAACTGATGTGTGGTCCCCAAAGCAAGCCTGGCTATATTTATTCCCTTTAGGGTTCTAGGGGTACCAGTGGAGGGGTGTAAAATGCCCTCTCTTGCTATTGGCTCAAGCTCCTATTCTACTGTACTCTCAGTATCAGTTTCGTTTAACTAATAAGCATCAATTAGCTTTTACCAGAAGACATTTACTTAGATTTGGCAAGAACAAGATCAATGAACAAATATTTGTTAAGTGTGCAGGTGCTAGATACAGTTCGAGTATCTGAAGGTACTTATATAAAGAAACAATTTCTATTCAAAATGAGCTTTCAATCTGTTTGGACTCTGCTCACCATGCCAATTGTTTTTTGACAGTACTCTCTGGCCTAAAGGAGTCCCTCCTGGGAGGACACAGGGTTTCCCTATTGACCCTTGCTTTCTACAAAGCCCCCATCCTAGGTGCAGCTATCAATAGGCTAAGTTCTCGTCCGAGTACCCAGTTTATATCTAAGGAAAGGCCCACAGGCTACATAGAGACAGGGAAAATAACCCCTTAATAAATTCAGGTGCTGAGAACAACATGTGAAACAATGAGAATCAGTTCAATGAAAAGTTTTATTGAAAGCAATGGGAAGGAGGGGGAAGGGAAGGGGAAAAGAGGACCTGACATACAAACTAATACAGTATAACTTATGTAAGAGTAGTACACCACTGGGAAGCACAGTGACATGGGTCCATTCAGCAGGAAAGTATGCTCCTGCTGGAGGGGAGGGTATGTTCCAAAGTGCCCTTCTGAGAGTAGGGTTCTTATTGATTTTAAAAGGCCTCCCTGGAGCTGGCTGATTTGCATATCGGGGGTCCGGGCAAAATATTATTTGGGGGGTTTGTTATCAGGGAGAAAAAAAGCTGGTCATAGACAAAATATTATTTGGGGGGCATAGTTGCTCTAATCTTCAAAAAACGTTAACATTATTTTTCCATGAGTATATTCTATGAGCTTTTGGTTTCCCCTATGGGGAGACTGTCATGGAGGGCTCAAAACCACTAGGCTTATACAACACGGCAGAATATGGGAGACAAGTACATATAAAAATCCATACAACAAAAATACAAATATATACAAGATTTAAATAAAGGTAGTTTCAGCAGAAAGGGCATTAGCAGTTGCCAGCATTAGGAACTTCTTCATGCAGAAGATGGTACCTGAACTGTTTATTAAAAGAGTTCCTCCTGCCCCAACAACAATACCATCTTGGTCCCTGGGAGAGAGGGCTCAAACTTAAAGCAGTTTCTATAAGCATTTGTCCCAACTTCACTTCTGAATTTAGCATAACCACTGAATTGAGTCAGTGTCTCAGCTACTGCTGGGCTTGGCTCCTAATCTTCAAAGATTGTTGGATGCTGCACTGGGACCTTAGCTGGTAGCAAACTCTGGAGGGCCTCCTGTTTCTGAACTTGCCATGGCTCACACTTCCTACCTTTTGAACCTCACAAGATTATAGACATTTCCAATACTCTCTCACTAAAAAAGGAGAACAAACACAAAGAGGCAAACAAAAGAGCCCTATAGTCACACCCAGGTCTGGGCCCAGCTGGGGAAATTAAGATCTGAAGCCTCTCTGCATCCAGAGGCTTACAATATCTCTCACTCAAATGCCACCAGGAAGGAGAAAGAAAGCACCTTGGCTACTTATACCTCTTCTTCACATAAGAGGACCACAAATAGAATACTGGTAGGAAGCAGAGCCCTTCCATTACACATAATCATCTTTATAGAAGCAAGTTTCCTGGTTTTCTCTATGTGGGATGACAGCAGGCAGATCATGTTGCATGTACTATGAGGATGGGGCTCCCATTGGTCAAGCCCCACTGCATATGTACAGTTTACATGTTTTTCACCAAATAGAATGTCTATTCTGAGAGCAGAGACTACTTTTTGCCCTTCTTTGTACCCCCAGCACCTAGAACCATTCCTAGCACATAGTAAAACAATTAATGCCTTACTGACAGATTGAAGCACACTGCCTCAATCTTGAATGCTGGGAATTCATCCTGATTGTGGGATTTATATACAGACCTATGCTATTATTTTGTTTGGTTGAGTTTAATTTCACCCTATTGATAATGAGGGCTTAAATATTCAACCATGTTTGGTTGCCTCTTCACAGTGTTGAGAGGTAGAATATGAGAATATAAAAAATCCTCTGGTTTGGAAGGTCCTCTTGTGATCATGTCTAGTAGGCTGGGGCTATTCTAAGTACATCTTCTCCTTTTCCTATAACCCTCTACTCAGTACTAAATTTCAGTAAATTTACTGAAAAAGTAAAGCCCTAGGATCTCCAGGCCTCTGACATTAGCAATGGGTTACTAATCAGATGTGCCCAAGTGTGATTTAGTGACCAAAGCCTTCCTACAAAGCCCATGTTTCTTTCCTGTTTTATTAGTGACACAATGGTTAAGCTGTGTCATAATCTGAAAGCTCTCCTAGAATATCAGATTATGCCACTGCTCTAGTTTTGGAAGTTAGCTCTTGGCCCCACTTTGGAGAGTGACCATGCTGCCTTGGTAGGGGAAATAAAGAAAAAGTTCTCTCCCAGTGCTCCCAATCCCTGGGTGTTTTCTCCCTTAAAAATTAAAACATTCCAAATAAAATCCAGTTTGCTTTTACAAAGACCTGATAAATCTGCAAAACCACAACAACAATCTGGGAAACATTTTAAAGGATAACTCATCTGCTGAAGACAAAACCCCTCCATGCTTTAGTAGGTGATCTTCATGAGTTGCTGTGGAAGAAAAATACCAATACCTGGTAGCCAACTTTTTGGTCAAAGTCTTCTTCAAACTTAGCTAGGAGTGTAATCAAAGCTTTTCAAGTTTAGGCAGGGTCAAGCTAACACTTGGTTCTGACAGCATAGCCTTTGATAATCCAGTCTCACCTCCATGCCATCCTTTAGCATAAGAATAGGACATAAATGGACATAAAATGGGAAGTTAGGCACACTGCTAGAATTTTATCAGGTTCATTGACGAATAGTTTGTAGTATTCATTCTCCCCCTTTTTTATTAAAAAAAATTTTTTTGGAGGGCAATTGGGGTTAAGTGACTTGCCCAAGGTCACATGGCTAGTTTTTGTGTTAAATGTCTGAGGCCCAATCCGAACTCAGATCCTCCTGACTCCAGGGCCGGTGCTCTACTCACTGTGCCACCTAGCCGCCCCTCCCCCCTTTTTAAATTGAGACCTTTTTGATATTTCAAGATCACTGGCAATAACTTGGTCATCATATCTTCTTTCCAGTTGCTAGACAGTTTGTCTTATACCTCTTTATAGCCATAAAGCCTGCCCCTGCCCTTGACATTGTGATGAATAAATTTGGTGAAAGGGTATCATATGTTTTATAGTGACAAAATACCCAATTCACAAGAGAAAAAAAATAACAAGATCTTGTACACAAGAATGAATGGATCTGATTTTCTCAAATGAAACCACGGAAAAATTTTCCAAATTATCTTTAAAAAGTTGATAAAGTTGTAACACAAGAAATGTGACTACTGCTGCTACTTATCAAATGTGACCACCAGCATCCTGAAAGCTGACTAGCAGATCAATGAGTTGGCAGATCTTTGAGAAGATCCCCAAGCAATGAATCTCACTGTCAGAAAACATCCTAGAGAGAAGTAGACCAAATCTTAATATCCAAGTGACTTTAGAGAGTTCAACTGTCAGATTTTGTGTCTGGAGAGGGACATACTTCAGTAGTTTACTGTATTTAGGTGATGAAGAAAGATTTTCCTTCTAGGTTACCTGATAGGATTAACTTCCCAAGTATTATGGATTAATCAAGAGTTCTACTATTAACCTTCTGGATTTTGCCACAATGCCTCAGTTGCTTTCTTATCTTGGAAGTTCCTGTGGCCTCCTCACCCTGGGACATCCCTTCACCCTCCCTTCTCCCATTAGTGAACTCTTCCCAGAATCTTCATTTTAAGGAAAGGACCAACCCAGGGGTGGGGAACCTGGGGTCTCAAGGCCACATGTGGCCCTCTAGGTTCTCAAGTGCAGCCCTTTGACTGAATCCAAACTTCATAGAACCCTTAACAAAAGAATTTGTTCAGTAAAACTTGGACTCAGTTAAAAGGCCACACCCAAGGACCTACAAGGCCTTATGTGGCCTTGAGGTCCCAGGTTCTCCACCCCTGGACCAAACCATCCACCTTTCATTCCTCTTCCTGTTCTTTTGACTTGATGGTCTAATCACTATTCTCTCACCTTAGAAGTTCCCTTTGCCCTTGTAATCTTATCATCCTGGGACATCCCTCTGTACCTGTCCTCTTCTCTCATTAGTGAGTTCCTCCCAGAACCTCTATTTTGAGGAAAGGCTCAGGATAGTCCTCTTTTATTCCTCCTCAGGCTCTGCTTCTCTCAATTTAGCCAAGTTGAATTTTCAGCTCCCTTTTATGAGCTGTCTTCCACCATTATAAGTAAGTTCCTCAAAGGCACTGGTTGTCTCTGTTTTTGGCTTGCATTTGTGTTCCCAGTCCTTAGTAAACTACTTTGAACATAATAGGTTTTTAATAAATGTTTGTTGACTTGACAAAGTCAGTGAATATACATGGACTCTGAAAGGTAACTTGAGTTTTCATTTATGATGAAACATTAGCATCACAGGTTATACTTAGCTATTTCTTGTACTTATCCATTCAACAAATTATTAAGCATTTGCCACATGCACACAGTGTGTATGAAAGTGCTGTTGTTTTTTAAATACCCAAATGTGCAAAGACACACACATATATAAGCTAGGGTTAGGAAATTTTTATTTAAAGTTTTATTATTGTCTTGGTACTCTGATGTATAATTATTCTGTAGTTTGCTTCTCAGAACAGGCAAACATTAAGTAGCTTCCACGTGTCAGTCACTGACCTGAGCTAGGGATACAAAGACAAAAGGCAAACATTTCTGCCCTCAAGGAGCTTGCTTATATTCTAATGAGGGAAACACAAACACACACACACACACACACACACACACACACACACACACGGCAGGAATTCACTGTTTATCTACTTCAGTCTTCAAGGACATGGGACAATGACTTTAAGTTCAGCTTCTCGTTTCCTTTGGGGAGAGGGTTTAGAGACTTCTCTAGCATCAGAGGAAGTACAAGTGAACCAAAGGATGTCAGGTGGAAAGAGTCACTGCATTAATTAGGAACACTCCAGCTGCTAAAGGATGCAGAGTTTTACTAAATTCCTTATCAATTGACTGTTTTAGGAAATAATTCCCCATCAACAGAGATCTAGCAGACACTAGATAAATGACCACTTAGGGATAATAGAGATTCAGCAGAGTGTTGGACAGGATGAGCTCTCAGGTCCCTTTCTGCTGCAGGGGGCTATGTTTCTATGATAGACAATACATTTCATAAAGGGTAGGTGGGAAGGTCATTTAATATCTATCTGCCTGTCGAAGTTTCCGCATCTGCAAAATGGGGATAATAGTACCTACCTCCAAGGGCTATTGAGAGGATGAAATCAGCTGTTTGTAAAATGCAAACTTTAAATTCTATGTAGTTTTTATTATTACTGCCAACTTCAGTTTGCCCTACCATTCAAATCCTTATGACAATGTAATTTTTGTTGTCTTTTCACAGGTACCAAATTAGAATCTAATCTCTTTTTATTACTGTTGTTTTCCCAGGAATTGTGCGTACATTAGCCTACGTTTAAATAGATTAAAATTTATACCACTATGTGCAATACTACTGTGCTGTAAAAAATGATGACCTGGTTTCTTTTTAGAAAAACACAGAAAGACTTGCAGGAAATAATGAGTGAAATGAGCAGAACCAAGAGAACATTGTATACAGTAATAGCAATATCATTCAATGAACAACTGTGAATGACTAAGTTATTTTTAGTATTACAAACACTCAAACCAACTACAAAAGACCTATGAAGGAAGATGCTATCCACCTCAAGAAATAATCGATAAAAAATAGTATGTATAGTATGGTTTTGCATATATATGCATATATATTTACTATATATACACACACACATCTGTGTCAGTGGCCTTCTCTAGGGTAGTGTGGGGAGGGACAGAGAAAAACAAAGTAAAAAGTGCACAGCAGAGAACAAAAGAAAACTCAGAAGGAAGCACAGAAAAGAAAGGTGGCTTTTAAAAACAATGCATAGCATTTATGACAGTTTAAAAAAAAGTAAACAATGTAAATTGGAATCATGTCTTCATATCGAATCCTCTCCTCACGTGGGGCTATATAAATGGAACTTTTCTGTCTTTTTGTATTTAAGTTCAAAATGAATTAAAAAATTAAAAATAAATAAAAGAATGTTGTAATCCCTGTATGCTTCTTTCAATTTTCACATTTTAAAAAACTTTTATGAACTACCTCTTTTCACGATCAAATTAAAGGTTAAATTTTTTTTTTAAATTTGTAAATGAATGTAAAGAAGTCAAGGCCATATATGTAAATCTGAAAAAACTGATATGAATGTCTTAATAATGTGATACACTGCAAAGTCTTGACTTAGGAGTGTGACTAACCTCTCTGAGCTTCAGTTTTCTTATATGTGAAATGAGAGAGTTAGAGTAGATCAGTGTATCAAATTCAAATAGAAACGGGGATCACATATTGTCTGAGAAAACCTCAAATTAACACTGTGTTGTATTGTACTTTTATTTATTTTGTTAATCATTTCCCAATTACAGTTTAAGTTCCTCTAGGGAGATTTGCCAGCAAGGCCATGATTTTGATATTTTTGGAAAAGGTGATTTCTAAGGTCTGGTCTAACTCTAAAATTCTTTGATTATTTACAAGAAAGGAAGCATGATATAGTGATTATCAAGCTGTCCAGGAAATCAGGAAGACCTGAGTTCAAGTATTGCCACTGACATATAGTGGCTGAAAGACTCAGGATAATTCACATAATTTCTCACTGCCTGCAAGCAGATTTTGAAAACTATTGACAGAGCATTTCTTCTAATGTCCCATATCTTTCCTCTCTCTTTTGGGACTAAAATTCTAGTTAAGGCAGTCTACAATAGGTCCCTCCACTTCCTTTCCTCTTTCGTAATTCTGTATAGTCTGGTTTCCAAACTCATTTAATAGAAACTGCTTTTTCAAAAATTATGAAAAATCTAATTGCCAGATCTGATGAACTTTTATGTTCACCCTTCTTGAGCCTCTGACAACTGTTGATCACTCTCTTCTCCTTAATACACTCTCTTCTTCCTAGGTTTTGATGATACTATTCTTTCCTAGTTTTCCTACCTACTTGACCAGTATTTGGTTTCCTTTGCAGAATCTTTATCTAGGTCATACTTACTGACCATGGGTGCCCCATAAAGCTCTCTGTTGAGCCCTCATTTTTCCCTCTATACTATATTTCACTCGGTGATCTCATTAACTCCCATGGGTTAAATTATCATCTCTATGCTAATGATTCTCAAAATCTACTTATCCAATCCTAACCTCTAAAATAACCTCCAGCCTCACATCTCCACCTGCCTATTGTACATCTCTAAATGGATGCCCTGCAAACATTTTTAACTCATTATGTCCCAAACTGAACTCATCTTTCCACCCCCAAACTCACCCTTCTTCCTAATTTCTCTCTTACTGTTGAGAGTACTACCATCCTCCCAGGCCCACGCCCAGCTCAAAACCTTGACGCCTCATTCTCTGTCACTCCCATAACCAAATCTGTTGCCAAGGTTCATCAATTTTACTTTTATAACATCTTTCACACATGCTTTCTTCTGTCTTCTGACACTGCCATAACCCCTGTGCCGGTCCATATTAACTCAGGTTTAAACCACTTCAATAGACTGCTATTTGGTCTCCCATGTCCCATGTCTCTTCCCACTGCAGTTCATCCTCCCACTAAGCTGCCAAAGTAATAGTCCTAAAGAAAAGGTCTGACCATGTCACCCCACTACTCAATAAAGTACATTGGCTCCCTATCACCTCCAGGTTCAAATATAAAAACCTCTATTTGGTTGTAAAGTAAATCATACCTGTGTTCTTTTCTCTTATTAGGCTACTAACATACTAGAATGAATTTGTCGTTTTAAATTGGGTGGGAGGGAGTGCAATGGCACTTCCCCCAGTCTCTGAGTGTAATACATACCCTATACTGAGAAAATTACAGAACCATATATTGTATTACTAGTTTATGGAGAAATCATGGAAAGGATTAAGATCCAAGTACCTTAAGAAGTTATTGGTTAACTTTCCCCTCCATAGAAATGCTGTTCTATACAAATGCTGTTCCAGTTACATAAATCTCTCTATATGATTTGGACATCTGAAGTAGGCTTCCCTTGGATTCTAAGGCTCTAAAAAAATTAGCCTAACTGTAGAGCTTTCAGTGGTGGTTCAAATATACCTTTGATACTAAATGTGTGACCATGAACAAGTGACAGACAGGCTAAGTGTTGTTGTGAGGCTCAGATTAAAAAAAGTATATAAGCATTTAAAAAAAATTTAAAGCACTATGTAAATGTCAATTACTATTATCATTATTATTATTTACTTACATTGACTTTTGAACATTTTTCAGATTTTATTTTTATTAATTTTATATACTTGCAGTTAGCACATATGCATGTTATAATATTGAATCTGTTTTCTTTGTTATCACTTCACATGCCACACAATATTTCTTTTTATCCTTCATTTACCATTTCTTATGGAACAATAGTATTCTATTATGTTCATATGACACGATTTGTTCAACCATTCCCAAAATCATGAATACGTGTATTTTATTCACTTAGCAAAAAATCCAGATCACTGAAACTTTCTTTTAGATTATGAGTTTTTAACCTGGGTTCTCTGAACTTGTTTTTTTTTTCTTTCTTTAAATGTTAATAACTATATTTCAATATAATTGATCTCCATTGTAAATCTATTCATTTTGAAACATCATTCTGAGAAGAGGCCTAATAGACTTCAACAGATCATAAAGGTGACCATGACACAAAAAGGTGAAAAAATCCTGCTTTAGATGAACATTCTTAAAAGGACAAAAAGCCTTCACAATTAAATGCAATATTAACATTTAGTAGTGTCCATAATTCTTCCTATCTCCATTTGGGATTTTCTTGGCAAGGTTACCATTTCCTCCTCCAGCTCATTTTGCACATAAGGAAAGGAAGCAAACAAGGTGAAGTGGCTTGCCCAAGGTCATACAGCTAATAAGTGTATGAGGCCAGTTTTGAACCCAGGAAAATGAGTCTTCCTGACTCCAGGCCAGGTTCAGTCCACTGTGCCCACTGTGAGCCACCTAGCGGCCCTCTCTTTGAACTACTGCTTGACATAAAGATTCCTCTAAGGAGAGGGTGTTCTCCGATTCTAACAGTCAGAATAAACGAGTCATATAGCTACAAAATCTTCAAGTTGTAGTCATAAATAAAACACTAGGTGAGATCAAGAACAAACTTTTTCCCAAAGTGGAATTGTAGATGACTGAATTCAGGATCTGGTTCATTCCTTTCACTGGATGGCAACCTGTCTTCAAATGAAAGTGAGTAATTAGACTTGACAAATCGACGGTGGTATTTCTAATATGCTCTACTCAAAATCCTACCATTTAACACAACTGCTAAATTAACACGTACATACACTTTTGTGCGAACTACATTTTTCTTCCCAAATCTTTTTTTTTAAGTTTCCTTTCAGTTTGTAGTAAAATACGGGTTGAGTTATATGCAAGAATGTACACCTGCTGAACCAGCAGGGGGCAAAATACAATAGGAATAAATTAGATACAGTATATTGATTTTTCTCACTACTCAGGAAGCAGAAGAAAAAAAATCCGTTTGTCCACCAATTTAATAGTGATGCAATCTCTCCGTGTCTTACAAGGGCTGGGTTGCAAGAGACAAATATTCTAAAATCTTAGCTCTCAACGTCAATATGAATAGATTGCAAATGAGGGGATAAATTATGATTCGCTGCTACCGTGCGCTTTCTGCTCACACCAAAGAACAGACCCTTGGGTGCCGCAGTGGGATTGTTTTCTCATTGTCTCTGCTGCGTAAGTGCTCTACTTTAAACTTGAGAAAATTATCTTAAATTATTCAAATTACCTAGGCACACCGCAGCAGATGGATCACACACCGTAACGAGCACAACTCAACGTGATTTAGACTTTAAGAAGAGATGGCTTATTTTGGGAGATCACAATAATCCAGGTAGATACCCAGGTAATTAATTCTGATGAATGAACTGGGTACTCAGAAGAAAAGATCAGCGCCCAGAGTGCAATAGTAGTTCTCGTGCCTCCCCCACCCCCCATTGGAGAAATCCGATCTGATTTCTCACTTTTCCTTCCTTTTCCCTCCTCACGCATGTTACAGTCAATAACTAAAACACTAAAAAAAAAAAAACAGTGAAAAGTCCTGCCTTGATTATTCTCCGAGACCCAGCGTGGCAGTTAGCCCCCCCACCCCCCTCCCTCCGCTCGTTTAAAGTAGGTCTCCCCCAAGCCCACCTCCAGCCCCCGCCCCCTCTGCTTGTGGAAGCAGACGGGCGATAAACGGCTGCCGCCTTTAACCCCGGGGCTCCCTAAATGTGAGCCGCAGCTTTGGAAGGGCAGCAGATGAAGGGGAAAGTCGATGGGGGCGGGGGTGAAATCTGGAGAGAGGAGTGGGCTTGGGCCTCGGGTTAGGGCCCGAGAGGGAAGAGAGGCACGAGGAGGGGAGGGTCCCAGGATGAACGGAGTCTTTTTAGGTCTTCCAGATAGTTAGCAACGAACCAGATTATGGCCCCCTTCCATTCAGTGTTAGCCGGGGACCGGGGTGGCCGAGGAGAGGAGGCCCAGCACCGAGGGACTGCTTTAGCTGTTACTTCTTACTAACCGTCCGAACCGTTCGCCGGTCTCGGGCTCTCCAGGGAAGGGTTTGAAGGAAGGATGACTTTTTCTTCACTTACCTCCGCGGCTCGCCCGGTACCAAGAAAAGGGCAATTTTGCCCGCACCCAATATGGCGGAACCAGCTCCGCAATCAACAAGAGCGTCTGTGACACCCGTTCTCCTCCAAGGGTCCCTTCCCACATCACTCGCCCGGCTCCGACCCATCCACCTTGCGCCCGGAAATGACGTGACCGTGGCGGCGGTTCTCCCGCTGCATGATGGGAGAATGTGTGGAGTGGGCGGGGGGAATCTCCGCGGAGGAGGAGGAGGAGGAGGCGGAGGCGGCGGTGGCAGGCGGAGGGCAGTGGGATGGGGGTACAGCGGCAGCGCTGAAAGTCCGGGTGGGTGTAGATGGCGCCGCTCCGCTGAGAGGGCGGCGGGAAGCTTGCCCTCTCTAGTCGCCCACTCCGCTCCGCCCCGGAGGAGCCAGTTCCTCCCCCGGCCCCGAGCCATGCCCATCGCGGCCGCCCTGGAGGAGCCAGGTAAGAAGCGGCCGCCGGGCCGGGGTCTCCTCCTCTCTGAGGACTGGGCTGCCCAGGCGCTGGGAACTCCCGCCGCGCCGCCTTCGAGGCCGACCCGCGGCTGGCCGGGGCAGGGGGTGGGAGTGACGGGGGGCGGGCGGCGGCTGTTAGCGGCTCCTGCCCGGGGGAGGGGGGTGCGGGGAAGGAAGCGGCTCTGCGGGCCTGCGAGGGAGCCCGTCCTCGGGGGCCGGGGCTGGGACCGCTTCCCCCCCCTTCACCTCCCGCACCTCGCTATAGGGCTCCGGCCGCCGCCCTGACAACCCCCGGTTCCCCAGCCCCGGCCGGGGGGGCGACCTCTCCCCCTCCCCACCTGGACCCACCCCTCGCCCCTCTCCTGGTCTTGACCCCTCCACCTGCCCTGATTTCCTCCTCTTCCGCCCCCTGGGAAAAAAAAAAAAAAAAGGAAACACACAGTTGTGAAGTTTGGAGCTTTGCTTTCTCTCCCCCACCCTTCGCCCCTTCCTCGTGACAGGTGTAAACACGGCCCCTGGCCCAAGGCCGCCTCCCGGGGCCGGTCGAGCCACCTGCCCCTCTCTGCGTTCCTTCTCCCCGCCGCCCTCCAGAGAAATCCCTTGTGCTTCCGATTACGGTTAATTTTCCGAGGTCCGAGCAGACCTCCCCAGGTTGGGAGGTAGGGTGGCCTCGCTAGAATAGGGGATTGGTTTAAATGCCCAGGGGGGTGGTCCTAAGTTCTGGTAGGGTTTTCCTCCCCGGTGACACTAGAGAGAACATCTGGCCTGTGGTTTTGTTGGGAGCTTTTTGGTCCGGGTTGAGCCTCCAATTTGGGCCGAGAAAAAAAAAGGAATACATTTCCCCTTTTCACCGAGTGGCTTGCGAACGGAAGCAGCGTTCAAGTTGCTTTCGGGTTTGGTTTGGTTTTGTTTTTTTAAATTCCACTCCTAGGGGGAAGTCAAGTCGAATTAAGCTTTTGAACTTTACCTAAGGTGTAAGCTTACCTACCCTTTCTGCCAGCCAACTTTCCCAACTTTTGGATCCTTTTTTAGGAAAGGATTTACCTTTGAAAATGAAACTTGTTTGTAGTTTTGAAATTGCCCTTTTAGGCATGAATATAAACTAACGTGACAACTCTGAACTGCTGACTTGGCTAGTAGGACAAATCAACATTTTGCATACTTTACCAATTTAAAATGCTGTCTTTTGTCGTAGAGGTCATAGATTCAAAGTTAGCAGAAACTTTAGAGGCAGTTTTAGTCCAACTCCCTCTTTTTACGGATGAGGAAATAAGCTCAGAGATGACTTATCCAAGGTCACATAGGCAGTGAGTGAGTGACCGAAGTGAGATTTGAACCCAGGTCCTCTGACTACAAATCCATTGTTTTTGCCAGTACTCCAAACTGTTTTAATTTAACTTTTGCTGAAGTGTTCTTGACAAATCTCACTAATATTAACTGAAGTAAATAAATACCAGTTTTCTGAACATTGCCTAACATTTTATCCACAAAAATATTTTTGACTTAATATTCAAACCCAACCATTACAAAACTGTATGTTTGTGGAAGATCATATATATTAAATTGTCCGTGTTCTTCCATAAAGCACATGGGTAAGTTTTCTAAAAAGTTATGTTTTAAAAAAAAACTTTTGGAGGTCAGATTTTCAGTAGAATTCATGAAAGATTAGTTTTGGAAAAGCAACTTTGTTTTTTCTTTTTAGTTCAGTTTTTAATCATATAAGTACAGTAGATGTCTATTTTAGCATTACATTGTTCAATTTCTTGATGTATACAATTATTTAAATGATTATAAAGCAGTCACTTTGCTTAGTTTTGAGGATGCAGAAGCAGAAGCTGTCATTGTGTTTTGCAGGATAGGATGAATCTTATTTGTTAAGATGAACAAGTTTGAAACTTAATTCCCTGGAATTTAAAACTTTGTTTTCTTCCTTGTAGAAGTTATTGTAAGCTAGGTTTATATTACTACAGCATTTTTAAAATTTTGGATTCATTTAGTTCATAGCTAATTAATTCAGGAAAAAAATTTTATTCAAGTCAGTACTAAATACATACTTTGTGTAATTGCTAAAACCAGCCCCAGGGAAATTGATTGGCTGCTAGCCCCATATGAAGTGTTCTGCCTCTCAAGAAATTAAAAAAAACTTCTCATGATAGAATGTACCTAGTGTTTGGGTCTTTTGAAACCTATTATAAATTTATTCAGTTAAAACTTTATTATTCAACTGTGTTTACTATAAGTAAATTATTAATCTGTTATTTTGCATATTTTCTTTCTTATTAAGTGGGCCAGTGAAAAAAAATATTATCTTCCCCAGTGTAAAAATTTCCAGGCAGAATTTTGCAAAAACATGTTATTCATATTCAATCTATCATGTGAAGAATTTATTAGTATTTTGTATATACCCAAAAACATCATACCCATTCCATGTATTTGATTTATTCTGTAACTAGTTATTAAATATTTGGTTGTTGGTTAATCTCTCTTCTCCCATCCCCATGCCCCCCAAGAAACTTCTTAGAGACTTCACATTTGTTATGGAATTAGAATTATCACTTTGTATTTTTTTTAAGTCATTACCAAGAATTCTTAAATACCTTAAAGAATTGCTTGGTTTTGCAAGTTTGAGATAGATACCTGATATTTTACGTTAAAACATATAAATTAATGTTTTTGTAACTTTCAAAAGACTTCTCTTTTACATTAAAAAAAATGAATAGAGGTTAGAATTTCCTTTTCCTCTCTCCCTGCTAATAAAAACCTGAATCTATTAGGGGTTTTCCTTTCCCCACCCACCAAAGTCTCTGTCTCCATCCTTCAAAAACTAGCTAGTATGGTTGTGAGAGGAAGGATAGCCTCATTTTAGGACCATACAGTAAGAAATAAAATCGAACTTACAATTTATTTAACCCAACCTGTCACTTTACAGATGAGGAAACTCAGGCTTATAGAGGATAAGTTACCTGCCCAAGATCATGCCACTAGTAAGTGACAAGTCTGAGATTTAAATGGGAGGCAGCTAGTTAGGGCAAATCAGGTCTCACATTTACTAGCTGTATGGCCCTAGACAAGTCATTTAACTTTTATCTCATAGGTATATTTTCATTAGTTACCTCATCTATAAAATTGGAATCATAAAAGTACCTACCTATCAGGGTTGTTGTTAGGATAAAATGAGATAATATTTGTAAATGTAAACCATAAAGTGTTATTTATAAATGCTAGCTATCAAATTCAGGTTTTCTGACCCCAAAACTGGTGTACTTTCCACAGTACCCTGCTACCACAGTGGTTTTCCCCGCCTCTCCTCTCCCTAACCCATACCTGTCCCCTATCCTCACCACTCACCTTTCCTCCTTTTCTTCTCTCCTCTCCCTCCCCATTCCTACTGTTTATATCATACCTGTACCCTTCTCATCCAGGCCTCTGTTCCAGGTCTTCTCTTGCAATCCTTTCTCCTCAAGCTGTGTTTCAGGTGCTTCCCTTCTAGCCTTCAGCTTCTCTTTATTTTCTCCAACCCTAGGCTGAACCATCTTTCACTGCTTTTGTCCCAGTTCTAAACAGCTGATTTACAGGTTAACTTTTGGGAGACAACCAGTTCATAAATTAGTAACGTTTGCTTTTCATTTAGTACTCTTTTTGTTTACATTAAAGAGGTAGAATGGTAGAGTGCATTAAGACCCATCTGCAAAACTGAGAAGACCTGGGTAACCTGCTTCTGACACAGGCTGCCTTAGTGACCTTATACAAATCAGTTAACCCTCTCAGTGCCCTAAGTGACTCTCTGAGTTGCTAGGATACTGTTCACTCGTTGTGGAGAAACTTGTGGAGTTTTCTTCATCTTTCAGTTTCCTGTATCAATAAAAGCTCAACTCCAGGCCACTGGAGCCTTTTCTCTCTCCCTCCCTTCCACCCCCTCCCCTCCCCGCCATTGCCTTTGAAAATGCTTTAACTACTGCAAGGGGGAGTGTCTGACGGCTTGGAGAGTGGTAATGAAAAAGAAAGGGGCTGTCTCCTGGAGAATATAGTAATTTAAATACTGACTTTGTCATAAATAATTTACAATAAAATATCTATTGTATACTTTTTAGTAGTTTTTTAAAAATATGTACTTTAAAAGAGTAAAGATTATGAAGTGTTCATCATTTTTAAAATGGCCACTCTAGATTGAAACTTAAGAGCAGTCAAAACAGCCTTATTTTACTTTTATCTTTTGATTGTCTAAAATTAAGTATCAGAAGCCCAGAAATGTGTGTTTCAGAAGTGTATATTTCTGGATTAAAGGAATGATTTGCTTCTTTCTATTTGTTTAGAAGAAACCTCTTTTGCTTAGTGTTTGATCATACAGTCATAAAAGTTAGAAAAGATACAATTTTTGAGGTAGATGTGTTGTGGAGGAAGAATATAGTACTTTACATTTTTTTAGAAAATAAGTAGGTTCTAAAATTTTATGTAGTTAATTTAAACAAATAGGTATTGTATGTTGCTGACAATTGCACAGTTTGCATAATCAATCATTTGGCATATTACTGCATTCTGTACTTAAGTTAAATTAGCACACAGCCTGAATTTTTTTACCATACCTTCCTTTCAGTTCTTTTGATATAGCACTCTTTTCCTAAAGTGTTTTACACAATCAACTAGTAAGTGTATCTTTAGTGAACATTTGAACAGAGTATTTCACTTTTGGGCAACCTCATCTTGGTTTTGTTGTTTGTTTTTTTTGTCTTTATCAAATACAGCTGAAGGTTGATATGCTATATAACTACATATGATGAATTCATCCTAAATAGAAAAGTAGGCATCTTATTTTTACTAGGAATAGATAATCTAATGAAACCCTAATGTTAATTAAAATGTTTGACCATTATTTTTAAGTGTTTTTAAAGGCATTCGTGAGAAACATTCAGGCTATTTGGAAAACCCATTTATAAAAGTGAAACTGAGAGATGTTAGGCCAAATGGGTTAAATGCTTACTCTTTTATGTATGTGTAGATCATCTTACACAATGCATATTTAATTCTTTGGAAACATGTTCCTTCTCCCAGAACTGAATACATAATAAAGACTTTGCAACTAATTTAGCATGATGAAATTTAGTTAAGATCACTGTATCAGTAATATTAGATGACTTATTTCGGAAAATCAAGGCCTTTTATCTTTGGCAGTATTATAAATTCAGAAGATTTACTGGAGAACCAGAAAGCACCTCTGATGTTGTTTTGTATCTGGAGGAATAAAATGCCTGACAAAAACCTTTATAAAACTTGAGGGTGGAATCATTTATTTGTTTTAAGCAAGAGGAGCATTAGTTATATAGGTGACATTTCTATTATTAAACATGCTGCTCTTAATATTGTTCATATAATATTGGAAGTCATGAGTATTTTATTTTTAAAAAATTTATTTATTTTTTAGTTGTCAACATTTTCTTCCTTAAGATTTAGAGTTCCAAATTTTCTCCCCATCTCTCCCCTCCCCCCACTCCAAGATGGCATATAATTTGTAGGCTCTACATATACATTCATATTGAACCTATTTTCACATTAGTTATCTTGTAAAGAAGAATTAGAACCAGTGGGAGAAACCATGAGAAAGAAGAAATAAAGAAAAAAAGAATAGATAACATGCTTCAATCTGCATTCAGTTTCCATAGTTCTTGTTCAGGATGTGGACAGCATTTTCCATTGAGTCCTTTGGAGTTGTCTTGGATCCTTGCATTGCTAAGAAGAGATGAGTCTGTCAAAATTACTCATCACACAGTGTGGCTGTTACTGTGTGCAGTGTTCTCCTGGTTCTGTTCCCCTGACTCAACATCAGTTCATATAAGTCTTTCCAGGTTTTTCTGAAGTCTGCCTGCTCATCATTTCTTATATGCCATTACATTCACATACTACAATTTGTTCAGCCATTCCCCAGTTGTTGGGCATCCCCTCAATTTCCAATTCTTTTCCACCACAAAGAGAGCTACTATAAATTTGTATGATTTCTTTGGGATACAGACCTAAAAGTGGTATTGCTGGGTCAAAGGGTATGCACATTTTTATAGCCCTTTGGGCATACTTCCAAATTGCTCTCCAGAATGATTGGATCAGTTTACAACTTCACCAACAGTGTATTCGTATCCCAATTTGCCTATATTCCTCATGTTAGGCAGTCCAGTAGGTGTGTGATGTGGGGTATCAGTTGTTTTGACTTGCATTTCTCTAATCAGTAATGATTTAAGAGCATTTTTTCATGTGCTTATTAGATAGCTTTAATTCCTTCCTCAGAAGACTGCCTGTTCATATCCTTTGACCATTTATCAGTTGGGGGAATGACTTGTATTCTTATCAGTATGTATTTTAGAAATGAGGCCTTTATTAGAGACACTAATTGTAAAAACCCTCCTAATCTTGGTTGCATTGGCTTTGTGCAAAAACTTTTCAATTTAATGTCATCAAAATTATCCATTTTTGCATTTCATAATGTTCTCTGTCTCTTGTTTGGTCATATATTCTTCCTTTATCCATAAATTTGACAGATAAACTATCAGCCCTTGTATCTAAATCATGTAGCCATTTGGACTTTATTTTGGTACACAGTATAAGATGTTGGTCTATGCCTAGTTTCTGCCATACTGTTTTCCAGTTTTCCTGGTAGTTTTTATCAGATGGTGAGTTCTTATGCCAGGAACTGGAGTCTTTGGGTTTATCAAACAGTAGATTACTATAGTCATTGACTACTGTGTCTTGTGTACCTAACTTATTCCACTGATTTACCACTCTATTTCTTAACCAGTACCAAGTAGTTTTGATGATTGCTGCTTTATAATGCAATTTAAGATCTGGTGTGGCTAGGCCACCTTCCCTAGCAGTCTTGAATATTTTTAAAGGCATTCAGTAGTTACTTTTTTCAAAGAATGACTTATAATAGTGAAAATCTTTTCTGATCTAGAGGCACAGTGAATAGAATGCTGGACCTGCAGTTAGGAAGACCTGAGTTTAAATTAGATTCACTTAAGCAAACCATTTAGCCTCTATTTGCCTCAGTAAAATAAAGATAATATTAACATCTCTCTTGTGGGTTTGTGAAAGTGATTAGCATAGTGCCTGGCAAATAGTAGGTGCTATATAAAGCTTATTCTCTTGCCTAATTTTTTTGTCTTTGTATCTGTTACATGATACAATGGGTGTTTAGCAAGTGCTTGTTGGTTGATAAGACTTACACTTTTTTTTTTTTTTTGCCTTTTGGAGGGCAGTTGGGGTTAAGTAACTTGCCCAAGGTTACACAGCTAGTTTTGTGTGTGGGTGTGGGTGTTAAGTGTCTGAGGCCGGAACCGAACTTGGGTCCTCCTGACTCCAGGGCTGGCACTTTACTCACTGTGCCACCTAGCCGCCCCCAAGACTTACACTTTCAAGAGGTTTTATAAAACAAAGTAATGTTTCTGCTTCTTTCTCATAGCTTTATTGAATGTTTTTACTTAGTATTTATTTCTAATAGATAAAATTTTCTATTGATTATGGCTTTTTAAATATCTTTCCTCCTTCATTGTGCATTGTCTGCAAACTGCTGTTGGTCTGACTACACATGCAGACAAGATACTCTTGTTGCAGTAATATACTCAGCATCAAAAAGCATTGGGGCGGCTAGTTGGTGCAGTAAGTAAGAGTGCCTGCCTGGAGTAGGGAGGACCTGGGATCGGTTCTGGACTCAAATACTTAACACCCACACAAAATAACTGGCCATGTAACCTTGGGCAAGTTACTTAACCTCAATTGCTTTAAAAAAAAAAAAAGCATTGGTTTTTTTCCCCCTAAGGTAGTTGCTGGAGGCATATTTTTGTTTTTCATAGCTAGTTATAAAACTGGAAAGAAAATTACTTTAATCACTAAAACTGAATTAAGCTTTTTAAAGACATTGGAATAATAGAATTATTAATAACTTCTTTTAAAAATGCTAATTAGGACCTCAGGTATGAAAATTATCATCTATCTCCCTAGAAAGTTTGGATTTTTTTTTTAAATTCCAGTTGTAGTGTCATTTTCCCTAATTTTTTTCTTTCCATTCCATCCTTTCTACCTCCCAAAGTCATAATGGAGTTCATTCAGTAAGAACTCCTCACCTTTTCCTCTTCTCTTATCACTCAGACATCTTCCTCCATTATCTTTTTCATCCTGTCTGCCAAGAAGATATGGCCCCTTCTTGCCATGATTCATTCTTCTACTTTCACCAGTGATCTCATCCCCTCCCTACTTCTCCAGCAAATGACCTCCACTATCATTCCCACTCTCTTGTATTCAATCTCCGTATTTACTGGCTTCTTCCCTACTTGCCTACAAATTCAATCATGTGTATGCCATCCTTAAAAAATTCTCACTTGATCATACTATTGAGACATCATCTGCAGGAGTTCTTTCCCTATCCTGTCCCTCTTTTTCTGCCCTAAGTACATTCCTTCCAAATGTCCTCTCATTTACACTATATGTGTGTGCATGTGTGTATACATACACACGAACATATTTTATGTGCATAGTTATTTGGATGTTGCCTCCCCTGTTAGACTGTAACTCCTTGAGAGTAGGGGCAAGACTGTATTTTTGCCCTTTTTTTTTATATCCCCAGTGCATGTCCCAGTAAATTACAATAATATGTTTGTTGACTGGTTGGTTATGAGGTTATGAGCTTACTGTAGTATTTGGGCAATATTTTTTAAGAACTTGTTAGTTACACTAACTAGTTTCATTAGTCAACTTGTAACATTATTGTAAAAAAAAAAGGTTTAAGCCTTTGTTTTCATCAATTTTTTTAAATGGCCTTTTATTAGAATGAAGCTCGTGGCATATTAGGAACATTAGTTTGGAAATTAGAATCACTTATTCAACAAACCTTTATTTTAAGTTCCTGGGGTATTTGTGTGCCTCTGGTGTGAGGGCTTGGCTCATCCACTTTTACCTCACTCCAAGAAGCTGTAGAATGCAACAGCCACACCCTATTAAACCTTCTTGGTAGATGGGCTAAACCAGGTTGAGGGTAACAGGCCTCAAACCCATCTGTGAGTTGGAGTGTCTGCCCCAAATACATAAAGACTTCACCCAGTGGATGAAAACAGTTTCTTCCAGTGGCCATGAAGGTGGCTGAAGCAGGTGCTGTAGAATGCTCAGAGCTTAGTCAGACATCAGATACACCAAGGTCATCCACTGCATCCTGGTCCATAGTCAGTCATCTTTGACTTTGTCTTGCCCCACTGGACTTCATTACCTGGAAGAGAGAGTAAGGTTGACTTTGTGCAGCTAAATCCAATTCATGTGCAATTCAAGACCATTGGGTCCTCTTCTAAAATGAAGGATAAAACAACAATTAAGTGCCTACTATCTGCCAGGCATTATGCCAGAAATAAAAATATAAAGAATGGGATAGTTTACTTACAAGGAACTTAACATTCTAATCAGGGAAGACACAGTAAGTGCATATGTAAGCATGTAAAGTATAAACACAAAGTTACTAGATACAAGGTAGTTTGGAAGAGAGAGCCCTAGCAGTTGGAGGGGAAATCAGGAACTGCTTCGTGTAAAAGCTAGTGCCTGAGGCTGAGCTTTGAAGAAAGAGGGATTCCATGAAGTGGAGTTGAGGAGCAGAGCATTACACGCATGAAGACAACCTAAATGCAACAAGGAGAAAGGATTGTGAGAAACTTGAAAGAACAGTTTAGTTGGACCACACAGATTGTGGGGAAGAGCTGGTAATACGTTGGGGTAAGACTATGAAGGACTTTCAAACAGAGGTATTTATATATCATCCTAGAGATAATAGCCACTGGAGTTTATTGAATAGATCAGATCTACACTTAAGGAAAATCACTTTCTCAGCAATATGTAGAATATTCTGAACATTGAAAGACTTAAAACAAAGAGACATTGAGAGGCTGTTGCAGTAATCTAGGCAGTAGGTAATAGGGTCTTAAGTAGATCATAGTGATATGAGTAAATAGAAGGGGTAAGGTTCAATCCATACTGTTGAAAAACAGCAGGATTTGGCACCTGATTTGATAGGTGGGGTTAAAATACCAGCTCTGCCACTTAGAACCCCATGTAACCTTGGATGAGTCAGTTAACCTCTCTAGGCCTCAGTTTCCTCATATCTAAAAAGAGGAAGTTAGACTAGAAGGATCCCTAAGGTTCTTAGCTCTAACTCTGTGATCTATCTTATCCTTAACAATAGTGCCATTCCTTCTCAATTAATTTATGTACTTATTGATACCCAAAGATTTTAAGGAAATCAAATAAGTAGTAACTATTATGTCTTAAGAAAAGGCAGCAGTTTTGTTTCTTAAATTACTTATGTATTCCTAAACCATATAATTGAGCTTTAATTCTACCCTATGTAAGGAAATTGCAAGTGATTTAGTTTCATTTTGTACAATGTTGATTTCTGGATGATTATAAGCTCACTTTTGAAAGTAGTCCTATAAGATCCTCTTTTACAGTAGTTACAGTTAAGTAGCCTTAAGGGAGGAGAGGACAGAGAAGAAAGGGAATTCTTAGTGGAAATAGGGGAGGGCATTGTGAACTGAAAACTCTTAGCTCATTTTTTTTTTCCTTTTTTGTCCAGCAAATGATATGTAACTTTTCATATATAAACTATTCCTGTCATATTCTTAATTTGCTCTGGTATCATTAGCATACTCTTTTTCCAAAGGAGGCCTGAAAGGTTGTTAAACTTTCATAGACAGAAGGCACACAATATTTGTTGAATTGTTTTAATAGTTTTTTTACAGGAGCTCATAGAGGGTGAAATAATTATTTATTCTCTAAACTCTGTCAAGAAGTAGGTGGCAGCTCTTTTGAGAATATCTAGTATAGAAATACTTTAGAAATTTAGGTTGTCTTAAGTCACTTTTCATATGATTTAAAAGTATAAAAACTAGGAGAAATGTCGCATCTTACTGTTCAGAAAAGATCTGCTATAAACTAAAAATAATTGCTCACATCACCATTGTACAGGTAATTTTTTTCCTCTATTTTTGTGGTGGTAGGTACTTGTTACCATCATTGTACAACTTTTTAAGACTTTTTTCCATTTACATAATAATCTTCAAATTAGAGTCAGCATGGCATTGTGAATAGAGAGTTGTCTTGCTTTAGAGTAAATAAGATGAGGATTTAAGTCCTTCCTCTTACCATATACTAGTTGTATGATCATGGAAAAGTCACTACATCTCTCAGTCCTAGGCTAAGGACTAAGTTCAAACTGCATTTGTGGAAGTAGTTTCTATACAAGGAATTCTTTCACTTGTATATCATTGATCTACACCTTCCCCCTATGCTCCTTTCCAATAAAAAAAAAAGTCTCCAAAATAACTTTTACAAACTCCTTAGTATTATAAACATCAATAAAATAAGTTACTTATTTCCTTACTTCTAACTCTTAGCTGTTTTCCTTTCCCAGTAAAAAGTAAAATCTTAAACCAAGTGAAAAACACCCTAAAAGGTCAGCCAGCTAGCTGGCTTGGTAGTACAGATAATTTTGTATTCTGGACCTACAAATAGCCTCATTAAGCTTATACTTTTACATTTCTGCCCTATGTGCCAAAAAGACTGCTGTCTTCTAGAAGAATATAGAATTTCTTGAAGAGATATATGTATATATACATATACACACACATATACATATACATATGTGTAAATAAAAAGTGAATATACAGACTTATGAGAATCAGTCTATAATTAAGGGGCTGTTTCTCTTCCCCTGTTCTCCCTCCCTGTATTATTTTTTAGTTTATAAGATCTAGACTTGGAAGAACTAGAGAGAAACTAGTTCAACTTTTTTAGTTTACAAATTTAGTTACAAATGGGCTGGTGCTCTATTCACTGCGCCACCTAGCTGCCCCCTTTTAAAGTATTTTAAAGCATAGCTACAATAGGATCATAGATCCCTCTATAACTGAGAGGAACTTTTGAGATCATCCAGGACAACGTCTTCACTTTTTAAGACAAGGAAACTGATGCCCAAAGAAGTTACTTTTTCAAGTTCACACATGCAGTAAGCAGCAGTCAGGATTCAAACCTGGGCCTTTGGTTTAACAGGGTAGTATGATATAGTGGATAGAGGGCTTTGCTTCAGTTAAGACATGAGTTGTTAGGTCTGTGTCTCAAAGAGACCCAAAAAAGTGAAAGCTTGTACAAAAACATTTCTAGCAGCTCTTTTTTGTGGTGTCTAAGAATTGGAAATTAAGGGGATGCCCATTAACTGGGGAACAAGTTGTAGTATATGACTGTGATGGAATATTATTGTGCTATAAGAAATGACAAGTATGATGATTTCAGAAAAACATGGAAAGACTTAAAAGAACTGATGCAAAGTGAAGTGAGCAGAACCTAGAGAATGTTGTACACAGTAACAGCTATATTGTACAATAAAGAACTATGAATGACTTGACCATTCTCAGCAATACAGTGATCCAAGATTATCCCAAAGGACTCATGACGAAACATGCTATCCACCTCCAGAAGAAAAAAACTGATATTGTCTGAATACAAATTAAAGCATACTATTTTCCACTTTTTTTTTTTGTTCAAGTACTAAATGACTAATATAGAAATGTTTTGATTTCACATATATAACCTATATTAGATTGTTTGCCTTCTAAGGGAGTGGGGAAGGGAAGGAGGGGTAGAATTTGGAACTCTAAACTTAAAAACAAATGTTAAGGATTGTTGTTGTTTCTGAGCTAGATACCATTTATTATAAGGGTCATGTGACCTGATAATAAAGGATAGGTCTAATGGCATGGCCTCTGGTCAAGAGGCCCTCCATTTAAGGCTGCAATACATTTTTATAAGCATAGAACAAAAAACAGAACATAAACCATCTAAATGATCAGCATCACAGAGATGAAAGATTATTATTGGCTGCATCAAAGAAAGACTACCTTCATTGGTAAAGATAGGACAAAGTCAGGTTGTCCTAGCAAAGTTACTGTGGTATTCTCAGGAATACCCTACAAACCATGCAGGAAATGCGGAGACAATTGAGGATTGTTGTTTTAACGTGATTGGGGGGAAAAATAAAATTTTATTTTAAAAAAAGACCTGAGTTCAGATTCCTTCTCTGACACTGTCCTTTTGAGCAGGCACAGTACTTAACATCTATGTGTCTTCAAAACTCCCTAAGGCTTAATAGATAAATTGTAGACTGGTTATGTTGGTGGAAGAATGATATCACAGAAATTTTTATTGTTTGAATTCCAGAATCAGCACATTTTCCTACTATATCAGGCTGCTTCAAATAGTACTATAGCTAGTTACTACTGTTTGACTATATTAAAAAGCTATGCACATAAATATGGAAACAGGAAACTTTAACTTTGCTTGCTGGGACTTTGCCAGTTATTTTTTACATGAATTCATAATCTATTTTTTCAGGGGTATGATGAATAGTTGCATGAACAAGGTAGAATAGGTAAGGTCTTAAATAATCTTAGGTTGTTTTAATTGTTCTGAATTTTTTTCTTTAGAATGAGAACATTTCTTCGAAGTTGGAAGACTCTTCATGTCTAAAGTTTTTTATTACTAATTTAAGCATAACAGAAAAAATAGGGGTGAAACCAAATGGAAGATGAATGACTTAACTTTTACCTTCAGAAGAAAGGATAGCATTTTATATATATTTCATAGTTCACATTTTGGTCTTGTGGTATTTTGAATTTGGTTGTTTTTTTTTTTTTTTTCCAGAAAGTATGGTATTAGATAAATAGCTTCAAGATCCATGAGGGAAATATATGAGAGAAATGTTAAGATAAGAAAAAAGTGAAGTGCATATCTATTCATTCAGAAAATATTAAACAACTGCTATGTGCCAGGCACTCTTGTGTGCTAAGTTTGAGAAGACAGAAAAACCTCAAGCAATATATATTCTGTTAGTGGAAGCAGCTTGTACATAGAAAATCAAATATAAAATATATACAGTGTGCAGTTTCTGGGGCAGGGAGGTTAGAATTAGAAACTGGGAGGATCAGGATACACATGAATTGAGTCTTTAAGGAAGCAGAGTATTCTAAGAGGAAGTGAGGAAGGAGCAAATTCCATTTTTATCTTGGACAAAGGAACAGAAAAGCTTGTTTGGAGAACAGCAAGCAATCCAGTTTGGCTAGAATCAGTCAAAAAGAATGAATTAGGTGGTACAGTGAATAGAGCACCGCACTGGCCCTGGAGTCAGGAGGACCTGAGTTCAAATCCAGCTTCAAACACCTAACACTTACTAACCATGTGACCTTGGACAACTCACTTAATCCCAATTGCCCTGTCTTCCTCTCTCCAGACCAAAAAAAAAAAGCAAAAAAAAAAGCATGAATGAATTAGGTGTCTAATATGTGCTAGAGATAGAAATACAAAAAACAAATTCCTAATCTTTTTTTAAAAACTAAGGTTTTTTAAACTATCAGCTGAAATTCATATTCTCTCCCTCTCCTACTCCCATCTCCTTTCTCTTCCTACCATTGAGAGCAGAAGAAAAACATAATTCCTGTTCCAACCACATATAATCAAACAAAACAATTTTCACATAGTCTAAAACACTGGCCATGTGTGTGTGAGAGAGAGATTGTAAAGTTTGAGTCTTTCACCTCTATCTACAGGTAGCTAGCATGTTTCATCATTAGTCCTCTGGAATTGTGATTGGCATTTACACTGATCAGAGTTCCTAATTCGTTCAAAGTTATTTGTCCTTAATGTCAGTGTATAGATTGTTCTGGTTCTCTTCTCTTCACTCATTATCAGTTCGTATAAGTCTTCCCAGATTTCTCTGAAACCATCTCCATCACTTATTATTGCTACAAAAATACTCCATTATAGATGGCGAAGTAGAAGCACGACCCTCCCGCGGCTCCGGCTTCCACCCTCCCCAATCCATGTAAAAAGGGGACTCTAAACAAACTTTGGAGCTGCAGAACCCACAAAATGACACAGAGAAGCTAACCTCCCGCAGAGGACAGCCCGGCAGGCCGGCAGGAATTGGCCAGCTCAGCACTCTGGGAGCTGAGCCCACCACCACGCCGAGGCTTTAGCCCCAGGGCGGGCCCGACCAGCCGCCAGCCAGAGGGACTCCAGATCAGCAGCAGCTGTGACCGTTTCCAGATTTATCAATACATAGATGTGAAGGACAAGGTGAGAGGCCAGTGCAGTCTGGACTTTGGGACCCAGGAAGTGGGAGTGCATGGCTTTTACCCCCTGGGGCGAGAAACCGCTGAGACACCAGCACAGCCTGCCAGTGCCGTGTGGCGGCTTCAGCTCCTGGCCTGCAGAGTGTAGGGGGACCAAGCACCAGTCTGAGGGATAATCGCTCTTGCTTTAACCTGCTTGGATCTGGATTGCAGTCTAGGGTGGAGGTCCTGGGGTGTGTGTCCAGCTTGCCAGAGCGTGTGGAGACCTCAGAGAGGGCACCCATCTAATACCTCCGGCAGCTGAGAAAACCCCAGCATTTGGGACGAAAACTCCCCTGTCTGGTGGCAGAGTCCTACTGTGGCAAAAAGCCCAAAAGTCAAATCATTGGGCGGCAAAATGAGCAGGCAAAGGAAACAAAGCAGACAGAAGATTCCAACATTACACTCCTATTTTGGGGATAAGTAGGAGCAAGGCATGGAACAGGAGGAAATCAGTGAAGTCAGAACCCCTGCACCAAAAGCTTCAAAGGAAAATACAAGCTGGTTACAGGCCATAGAGGACCTTAAGAAGCAGATAAGAGAAGTGGAGGAAAAATTGGGAAGAGAAATGAGAACAATGCAAGAAAATTATGAAATGAGAGTCAACAGCCTGACTGAAGAAAATAATACCTTAAAAAACAGACTGACTCAAATGGCAAAGGAGGCTCAAAAAGGCAATGAGGAGAAGAATGCCTTAAAAAGTCGAATTTGCCAAATGGAAAAAGAATCTCAAAAGCTCACTGAGGAGAATCATTGCTTCAGAATTAGATTGAAGCAAATGGAAGCTAATGACTTTATGAGAAATCAAGATGCTGTTAAACAGATCCAAACAAATGAAAGAATAGAAGGCAATGTGAAATATCTCATGGGAAAAACCACTGACCTGGAAAATAGATCCAGGAGAGATAATTTAAAAATTATTGGACTGCCTGAGAGCCATGACCAAAGTAAGAGCCTGGAAAGCATCCTCCAGGAAGTTCTCAAAGAAAACTGCCCTGATGTTTTAGAACGAGAGGGCAAAATAGAGGTTGAAAGAATCCACTGATCATCTCCTGCAAAAGATCCCAAAAAGAAAACTCCTAGGAATATTATAGCCAGGTTCCAGAATTCCCAGATTAAGGAGAGAATATTACAAGCAGCCAGGAAGAAACAATCTGAATATTGTGGAAACACAATCAGGATAACTCAGGATCTGGCAGCTTCTACACTGAGGGATAGAAGGGCCTGGAATGTGATATTCCGGAGGTCAAGGGAGCTGGGATTAAAACCAAGAGTCACCTACCCAGCAAAACTGAGTATCATGTTTCAGGGGAAAATATGGTCATTCAGTGGAATACAGGACTTTCAAGCATTCTTGCTGAAAAAACCAGAGTTGAATAGAAAATTTGACATTCAGATACTAGAAGCAAGAGAAGCATGAGAAGGTAAACAGGGAAAAGAAATCATAAGGAACTTATCAAAGTTGAACTATTTTTTTTTTAAAGCAATCGGGGTTGAGTGGCTAGCTCAGGGTTGCACGGCCAGTTGTTGTTTCTGGGTGTGGTGCTGAGTGTCTGGGCCCAGATTTGATCTGGGTCGTCCCGGCACTGGGGCCAGTGCTCTTGCTCGCTGACCCACCTGGCCAAAGTTGAACTATTAACATTCCTACATGGAAAAACAATAATTGTAACTTATGAAACTTTTCTCAGTAGTTGAGGGGATTACAAATATATATATATATATATATATATATATATATATATATATATATATA
>NW_027187342.1:9236507-9426909 GCF_028583685.1 Petaurus breviceps papuanus | reverse complement strand
TATATATATATATATATATATATATATATATATATATATATATATATGTCTTTATATGAGGGTATGCGGGCATATGAATACATATGTGAATGTGTGTATATACGTTTACAGGTATACATAGATAGAGGGCACGGGACCAATTTAACAGGAAGGGATGATACTTAAAAGGTGAAATTAAGAGGTGAGAGGAATATAATGAGAGGAGATGGGGAGAGACAGAGTGGGGCAAACTATCTCATACAGAAGAGGCAAGGGAAAATGGTTACAATGGAGAATTAAAAATTTAAAAAAATACTCCATTATAGTTACATACTGTAATCTGTTCAGTCATTACCCAATTTATGGGTATTCCCTTAGATTCCTATTCATGTCCTTAGAGTTTATTTAGGCAGTAGACAGAGTCAGCAAGACTCATTTTCCTGAGTTCAAATATGACCTCAGATATTTAGTAGCTGTGTGACCCTGGGACAACTCACTTAACCCTTTTCGCCTCATCTATAAAATGAGTTGGAGAAGGAAATGGCAAACCACTCCAGTATCTTTGCTAAGAAAACCCCAAATGGGGCCATAAAGAGTCAGATATGAGTGAAACAACAGAACAAGTTTATTTTGGTAATGACCTATCCTTAGCTTAAATTACCCTCTCATTTATTACCCCCTTCTCTTATTTCCTGTTGAGGTATATTTTTCCCTTCTTTGACTAGTTCAAATGAGAGTGAAGTTCATATGTCAACTTCTCCCACCATTCCTTCTTCCTTGTTTGTTTAGATGTCTACTTGTACATGTTAATTTTGTGAGATAATTTGCCCAATCCTTCTCTTGCCCTCTTCCCCACCTCTAGTATATTCCTTTTCCTCTTTACATTCTGCTCTTAAGACTATCAAGACATAGCAGAACATTCTCAGGCCTTCTGTCTGCTTAGATTTCCTTCTGTGTCGCCTGATGAAAGGGTTCGGATCTGTATAATTTCCTTATATTAAGATATAAACAGTGTGTCAATGTTTAGCTCTTTGTCATTGTTTATTCTTGTTTACATTTTTATTTTTCTGTTTGAACTCCAGGGTTTGGACTTCAAAGTTTCTACATGGCTCTGGTCTTTTTATTAGGAATGCTTGGATCCTTTATTTCATTAAAGTTCACCTTTTTCTCCTATAGGATTATACTTGACTTTGCTGGTTGTTATTCTTGGGTGTTAGCCTTTATCTTTTGCCTTCTGGAATATTGTCTTCCAAGCTTTCAAGCTCCTTTATCGTTATGACTGCTAAATTGTGTGTGATCCTTACTAGAGCTCCTTGGTACTTGAATTATTTCTTTCTGGCTACTGGTAGTAGTTTTTTCTTTTTTTTACTTTGAAGCTATGGATTTGGCTATACTATTCCTGGGAGTTTTCATTTTGGAATTTCTTTCAATAGCTTACCAGCAGATTCTTTCTATTTTTATTTTGCTCTCTGACTCTTAGAGATCTGGGCAGTTTCTTTTGAGATTTCTTGAAATATGAGGCTCCTGTTTTGGTCATGGCATTCAGGTAATCCAGTGATTCTTATATTTTATAAGATAAATATATTAATAATATAAATAATATAAAATATTATAAATATTTTCCCTATTCTGTTTTCCAAATAAATTGTTTTTGCTTTTGACCTTGTTTTATTATTTCTTGTTGGCAAATGGAGTCACTAATTTCTATTTTGTACATTCTATTTTTCAGAGTTTGTTGCTCAGGCAAGGTTTTGTACCTTTGGTGCCAAACCATTAAATTCCCTTTATAATTCTTTACTCTGTATCTCTCATTTCTTTTCTAATTTTTCTCTACAGCACTCTCATTTCATGACAAAAAAATTTTTAAACTTTTTTTTTTAATTATTGCTTTATTTCTTCCAGGAATTCTTGTTCATTTTGTACATAGACTGTATTTTTCTTTGAGATTTTGCTTGTAGGTGTCAGATTTATGGAGAATGGAGGAATTTATGATCAAACAAATAAAGAACATTATGAAATGTGAAATGGATAATTTTGATTATATTAAATTGAAAGTTTTTGCACAAGCAAAAGCCAGTACAACCAAGATTAGGAGGGAAGCAGAAAATTGGGAAAGAATTTTTACAACCAATATCTCTGATAAAGGCCTCATTTCTAAAATACATAGAGAACAGAGTCAAATTTATAAGAATACAAGTCAATCCCCAATTGATAAATGGTCAAAGGATATGAACAGGCAATTTTCAGAGGAAGAGAATAAAGATACCTATAAGCATATGAAAAAATGCTCTAAATCACTATTGATTAGAGAAATACAAATCAAAACAATTCTGAAAGACCACATCACACACTTATATCTGATTGGCTAACATGACAAAACAGGAAAATTATAAATGCTGGGGAAGATGTAGGAAAATTAGAACACTCATTCATTTTTGGTAGTTGTGAGCTGATCCAACCATTCAGGAGGCAATTTGGAACTATATCCAAAGGGCTGTAAAGATGTGCATTCCCTTTGAGCCAGCAATACCACTTCTAGGTCTGTATCCCAAAGAGATCATAAAAATGGGAAAAGGACCCACTATGTACAAAAATATTTATAACAGCTCTTTTTGTGGTGTCCAAGAACTGGAAATTGAGGGAATGCCTGTCACTTGCAGAATGACTGAACAAGTTGTGTGATGTATGAATGTAGTGGAATACTGTTGTACTATAAGAAATGATGAGCAGATGGACTTCAGAAGAACCTGAAAACATTTATATGGACTGATGCTGAGTGAAGTGAACAGAACCAGGAGAACATTGTACACAGTAACAGCAACATGGCGTGATGACTAACTTTGATAGAGTTAGCTCTTCTCATCAGTACAGGAATCTAAGACAGTACCAAAAGACTCATGATGGAAAATGCTATCCACATCCAGAGAAAGACATGGAGTCTGAATGCCGATGGAAGTATACTATTTTCTCTCTTTTTTGTTTTGTTTCGTTTTTTCTTTCTCATGGTTCCTCCCATTCGATCTAATCCTTCTTTACAACATGACTAATGTGAAAATCTCTTTAATAAGAATGTCTATGTAGAATCTATATCAGATTGTACACCGTCTTGGGGAGAGGGGTGGAGAAAATTTAAAACTTAGGGAAGTGAATGCTGAAAACTAAAAATAAATAATTTTATTTTAAAAATAGAATAAGGGTAGAGGGAGGGAAATGCACATTTATGTAATACCTACTGTGTGCCAGACACTGTGCTTAGTGCTTCACAATTATTATCTTTCTTAATTCTCACAACAATCCTGGGGAGTAAGTGCTGTCATTATCCCCATTTTATAGTTGAAGAAATTGAGCTGAACAGAGGTTAAGTAACTTTAGCCCAGGCTCAAACAGCTAGTAGTATAGAAATTTTAAATAAAATTCTGTCAAATTAAAGCAATTCATCCAAGAAATCATTCATCATAACCAACTTGGATTTATACCAGAGATGCAAGGATGGTTCATTATTAGGGAAAGTCAGCATAATTAATCATATAAGAACAAAAACATTCAAAACCATATGATTGGGGTGGCCAGGTAACACAGCGAGTAAGAGCACCAGCTCCATTGTTGAGATGACCTGGAGATTGAATCTCGGGCTCAGACACTCAGCACCACACCCAGAAATAACTGGCTATGTAACCTTGAGCAAGTTACTTAACCCCGATTGCTTAAAAAAAAATAAAAGCAAAAAAAAAAAAAAAACATATGATTGCCCCCAATAAATCTCAAAGGAAAAAGTCTTTGACAAAGTGCAATATTCATTTAACCTAAAAAATGTACCAAATATAGGCATAAAGGGACCGTTTTTATTACCATTAAAAAGTATCTAAAACCAAAAGCAAGCATCATATAAAATAGGCATATACTAGAACCTTTCATAGTAAATATGGGACTAAAGCAAGGATGCCCACCCTTATTTGATATAGTTCTGAGAATTCTAGCAATAGTAATAAGACAATGGAAGGAAGTTAAGGGCATTATTCAGTCATGTCCGATCTGACCCCGTTTGGGATTTTCTTGGCAAAGGTACTAGAATAGTTTGCCATTTTCTTTTCCAGTTTACTTTACATATTAACTGGGATAAACAGGATTAAGTGATTTATCTAGGGTTACACAGCTAGTGTCTGAGGTTAGATTTGAACTCATGAAGATGAGTCTTTCTGACTTAAGGCCCAGTGCTCTATGTACTGGGCCACTACGCCACCTTGGCAGTCCTTAAGGGCATAAAGATAGTTAAAGAGAAGCTAAAACTATTCTTATTTGATATGATGGTTTACTTTTAAAGTCCTAGGAAATTAACAGAAATACTCCTTGAAATAATAGCTTTAGCAGATTTGTTGACTACAGAATGAGCCCTCAAAAATCAGCATTTTTTTTTGTAATAATAACATAATCAAAGAGGCAGTAACAGAAAGGGAAATCCCATTCCAGATAAGTGCAAAATGCATAAGATAATCTGGGAATCGACCTACCAGAGCACTCAAAATATTTGCATAGACAACTAGTGAGAGGAATATTCAGTGCTGGGATGTGCTAATAAAATAAAAATGACAGTTCTAGCAAATTTAGTTTATAGTTTTGATGTTCTGTCAATCAGATTATCAAAGGGATACTCCACAGAACTTGCTAAAATAATTACAAAATACCTTTGGAAAAATAAAAGATCTAGACTATCAAGAGGAACAATGAAGAGAGCACAGGGATGAAAAGGGAATAGCACTTCTGGATTCCCAGGTATATTCTAAAGTAGTAGTTATTAGAACCACATAGCATTGGTTAAAATACTGTAGATTGAACAATGGACCAAACCAGATAAAGGGAAATTAGAAATAATGGAACTTAATAACCTAGTGTTTCGTAAACTAGAAAACATAAGTTACTTGAGGAAAGAGCTCCTTGTTTGATAAAAACTGGGAGAATGGAAAGCAGTCTGGCATAAATGAGACTTAGACTCATACCTTATTACTAGACTTACTTAGACTAACACCATATTCCATAATACCTTCTAAATTGATACATGAACTTAATATTAAAGATCATACTACAAAATATCTTAAACAGAAAAAGATGTTTATTCTTAACCAAATAAGAGATAATTATAGACAATAAAATAGGTAAATTTCATTATATGAGATTGAAATGCTACTGCACAAATAAAATGAATCCATCTAGGACAAGTGAAGTAGTCTAATGGGGGGGAAAATCCTTGTAAACAAGAGATAAATATATAAGACCAAGTGCCATCCCCCAGTACATAAATGGTCAAAGGGTATAAAGAAACACTTCTTAAAAGAAAAATTACCAACTATTTTTTAAACTTTTTTCTTTTTGGAGGAGGGAAGGCAGGGCAGTTGGGGTTAAGTGACTTGCCCAAAGTCACACAGCTAGTAAATGTTAAGTGTCTGAGGCCGGATTTGAACTCAAGTCTTCCTGACTCCAGGGCAGGTGCTGTATTCACTGCACCATGTAGTCGCCCCAAAATTACCAACTATTAACAACCATTTTAAAGAAATACAAATGAAAATAACCCTGAGGTTTCATTGCTTAACCTGCAAATTGGAAAAAATCACAAAATATGGGAATAGTCAATGTTAGAGGCGATTGTGGGAATTGCATCATTGATGGTGCTATAAATCAGTACAATCGTTTTGGAAAGCAATTTGGAGTTATGCAAATAAAGTGACTAAAATGTCCATACCCTCTGATTCAAAAATTCTCTTACTAGGTTTATAGCCTAAGGAGGCCATAGATAAGAAGAAAGTCCCCAATAAACATATTTATTTATAGCAGCACTTTTTGTGTTAGCAAAGAATTTTAAAGAAAGTAGATGCCTGTCAACTGGGGAATGGCTAAATTGTGGTACATGAATGTAATGTAGTATCATTGTGCTATAAGAAATGATGAATGTAATAAATATAGAAAAATAGGGAAAGATCTACATGAATTGATGCAGAGTGAAGTAAGCAGAACCCCCCCAAAAAAACAAAACCCAAAACAATTTACCAGTGATTACAAGGAAAAGTGAAAGAATAACCACAAAAAAGTGAATATTGCAAAATTAGGAAGAACAAGACATGAAAGAAAGGGTAGGAAAATTAGTGCCCTCCTACCCCCTTTACCAGAGGTGGGATGTCCACAAGTATTGTTCATTGCACATTTTCAGACATTTTTTATAACATTTTCAGATATTTTGATAATAAGACACGCTGATTTCCCACCCCCCTTTTTTTTGATCTGCTAAAAGTTATTTGTAATATGGGATGGTTCTTTGGAAGGGGAAGAGATACTGATGGAAATTATGATGAAAAAATCAATAAAATTAATTTTTAATTAAATTTTATGTTTATTTTTAGTTTACATCATTCATTTTCACAAGATTTTGAGTTACAAATTTTCTCCCTATTTTTCTCCTACCCACCACCCCAAAACAATGATCCCATTGTATACCCCCTCCCCCAATCTGCTCTCTCCTATATCCTCCTCCATCCCTACTCTGACTTTCCAGTAGGGCAAGATGTATCTCTGTACAGTGTCTGTACATCTTATTTCCCAGTTGCATGTAAAATAATAATAATATTTTTTAAACATTTCATTTTAAAACTTTGAATTCCAGATTTTTTCCCTTCCTCCCTTATCACCCACCCTTCCTGGGAAGATAAGCAGTTCAGTATAGGTTGAACATGTATAACTATGCAAAACATTTCCATAGTGGATATATTTTGAAAGACTGACTATATTTCCCTCCGTCCTATCCCAACCCCCACCTGTTCTATTCTCCACTTTGACCCTGTCCCTTCTCAAAAGTGTGTGCTTCCAACTTCCCCCCCACCAACCTGCCCTACCTTCCATTGTCCCCTCTCTTATCCCCTTCCCCCCTACTCTCCTGTAGGGTGAGATACCCTATTTAGTGTGTATGTCATTCCCTGTCTGAGCCAAATTCAATGAGAATAAAGTTGACTCATTCCCTTTTGCCTTCTTGTTCATCCCCTCCATTGTAACAGTTTTCCCTTTCCTCTTTTATATGAGATAATTTACCCCATTCTGTCTCTCCCCATCTCCTCTCATTATATGCCTCTCTCACCTCTCAATTTCACCTTTTGGGTATCATCCCTTCCTATTAAATTGGTCCTGTGCCCTCTATCTATGTATACCTGTACATATATATATATATATATACACATTCACATATGTATTCATACAACCATATACCCTCCTATATAGACATATGTGTGTGTATGCATTTCTATTCCCTTCAACTATTCTCATACTGAGAAAAGTTTCATCAGTTAACAATTATCGTTTTTCCATGGAATGTAAATAGTTCAACTTTGATAAGTTCCTTATGATTTCTTTTCCCTGTTTACCTTCTCGTGCTTCCCTTGCTTCTTGTCTCTGAATGTCAAATTTTCTATTCAACTCTGGTTTTTTCATCAGGAATGCTTGAAAGCCCTCTATTCCACTGAATGACCATATTTTCCCCTGAAACATGATACTCAGTTTTGCTGGGTGGGTGATTCTTGGTTTTAATCCCAGCTCCTTTGACCTCTGGAATATCATATTCCAAGCCCTTCGATCCCTCAGTGTAGAAGCTGCCAGATGCTGGGTTATTCTGATTGTGTTTCCACAATATTCAAATTGTTTCTTCCTCGCTGCTTGTAATATTTTCTCTTTGCTCTGGGAATTCCAGTACCTGTCTATAATATTCCTAGGAGTTTTGTTTTTAGGATCTTTTTCAGGGGGTGATTCTATCAACCTCTATTTTGCCCTCTGGTTCTAAAACATCAGGGCAGTTTTCCTTGAGAACTTCCTGGAGGATGATTTCTAGGCTCTTTTTTTGATCATGGCTTTCAGATAGTCCAATAATTTTTAAATTCTCTCTCCTGAATCTATTTTCCAGGTCAGTGGTTTTTTTCAGTGAGATATTTCACATTGCCTTCTATTTTTTCATTTGTTTGGATCTGTTTAATAGTATCTTGATTTCTCATAAAGTCACTAGCTTCCATTTGCTCCAATCTAATTCTGAAGGAATTAGTCTCTTCAATGAGCTTTTGAGATTTTTTTTTTCGTTCTGGCAAATTTGATTGTTTAAGGCACTCTTCTCCTCATTAGCTTTTTGAGCCTCTTTTGCCATGTGAGTTAGTCATTTTTTAAGGTGTTATTTTCTTCAGTCGGGTTGTTGACTCTCTTTTCATGATTTTCATGCATCATTCTCATTTCTCTTCCCAATTTTTCCTCTACTTCTCTTATTTGGTTTTCAAAATCCTTCTTAAGCTCCTCTGTGGCCTGTAACCAGTTCATATTTTTCTTGGAAGCTTTTGGTGCAGGAGTTCTGACTTCACTGTCTTCCTCCTGCTCTATGCCTTGATCCTTTTTGTCCCCAAAAAAGGAATCCAAAGTCAGACCACTGTGCTTCACCTGCTCCCCCCACTTGCTTATGTTGCCACTCAATTACTTGACTTTTGAGCCTTTTGCCACAGTAGAACTCTTCTTTCAGAGAGGAGAGCTTTATCCCAAATCTCTGGGGTTTTCTCAGCGCCCAGAGCTATTAGATGGGTGCCCTCTCAGAAGCCTCCACTCACTCTGGTACCTGGTCACATACCCTAGGACATCCACCCAGTACAGGGATCCCAGGCAGGTTAAAGCAAGCACAATTACCCCTCAGACTGGTTGCTTGGTCCCCCTATAATCTGCAGGCCAGGAGCTCTGAAGCAGCCATGGCAGCGGGCACCATGCCTCAGTCCCTTCTACCCAGGGGCAGAGGCCAGACCACACCCCTAAACTCCTTGTTCCCAAAGTCCACTGAGCTCTCACTTTGGCTTTGGCATTTATGGGTTGATAAATCTGCAAACCTCCACAACTGCTGGTGATCCACTCTCCCAAAGTCCCTCTAGACCAGGCTGGTCAGGCCGCCCTGAGACTAAAACCTCAGACTCAGGTGGGGCTTGGAGCTGGGCTCCCAGAGTGCTGTGCTGGTCCCTTCATGCTGATCTGCCTGGCTGTTTTCAGCGGGAGGGTAGTTTCTCTGTCATTTTGTGAGTTCTGTAGCTCTAAAGTTTATTTAGAGTCATTTTTTACATGTAGTGGAGGAGGAGGAAGCAGGAGCCCTGCAGAAGTCCTGTTTCTACTCTGCCATCTTGGCTCCACCCCCCAATAAAATTATTTTTAAAAGAATAAAGTAGTACAGATTATTAAGAAGGCACTAAAGTAGACCTTATTTTGAATGTGCTTTATAGCTAGGGCTTATTTGCTATCTTCTTATAGTCTTATAAGGGAATTAATTTTGTTTCCAAAATATTTCTTTATATTTTATGATAGTCATTTAAACATTTCCATATCAGCAGACTGAATTTTTCTAAAGTGTTGAGGTCTTTGTTCAACTACAAGGTATATGAAAAATAAGTTCTTGAATGTTGCAATGTAACAGATTTTCCTTTTATAACTCAGAAGTAAAATAATTATACATATATGTGTTTATGGCAAAAATAATCCATTTATAACCCTCCCAAAAAAACTTACATTCTTCTGAGAAATAATTTTTAAATGTCATGCTACATTGTTAATAACAACATATCCCACATAGACACCAAAGAACAAAACCATACAATTAGAATTTTAAAAAGCCTTTGAGGTCATGTATTCTGTGTCCCTGAGTTTGACAGATGAGAAAGCTTACCTGAAGAGAACAGATTACTTGCCCAAGACAGTGGCAGTAATAAGTGGCAGAATCAGGACTGTACCACACTGTCTTTTGCTTCCGGTTGTAGAATAGGTTAAGACAGCTGGATGGGAGTACTTTGTCATCTGGAATAAATAACAAGAAATTGCCTCTTTCCTCATCACTTAGTGTTTTATAATTTCTAGGGTGCATTTTATACACACACACATACACATACACACACAGAATTAGGTGCGAATGGTTGAATATAAACTCTCTGTAATCAGGGACTTGCTTTGCATTTGCATTTTACTCTCTAGTTCCTAGCATATTGAAGGTGTTTTCAGAATGCTTGTTTGTGATCAGGTTAAAAATTGCTACATACAAATTCAGTTACACAATGATAACCTAGATTAATAACATCTTTTGGGGAGAAGGTCTCTTCTAAAACAGTTGGCCTGAGATGGAAGAGATTGTACAGTGTTGGTTTGATGGCAGCAGTGACTGAAAAGGAGGAAGTGACACTGTCTTTCTCAAGGGTCAGTCAGGATCTTAAATCTACCTGACAGGCAGTAAGTACTCCTATGGCTCACATAAAAAAGTAAGGGAGGTGCTACCAAGGCTGATATTAACTAGACCAGAAGTTCTTAATTTTTTTTTTTGGTCATGGACCCCTTTTCTCAGAATTACATTTTTAAAAGCATAGAATAAAATATGTAGGATTACAAAGAAAACCATTTACAATTGTACCTTCTGCCTCATGGTGGTTAGGGGTTTGGCACCCTTGTGATCTGGAAAATTTGTGTAAAATTTTTTGGTCACCCTTTGTGCCAGAGAAGAAGTCTGAATGATTATGGTATTAAAAGATAAAATATGTTGATATTATATAATACTATACATTTTATGTATTTCTGAGCTTCTAAACTTTTTCTGTGTCATCTGCTGGCCTTCACATGTCATCTGTGACTTCTGCAAAACTCTCCCAAAATTCCCATTTAATTTCTCATGCCAACCCGCAATATATTGAAACCATGATAGACAAAGTTGCAATGTGGAAGTGATAATTATATATTGCAATATAACTGATGAAATGTTTTTATTTTTAAATTCATGGACCTCAGGTGAAGAACATCTTTATTAAACTCTTATGTGCCTTCTGGGCAAGGACCTTATTACCACTACCTCTTCCTAGTGAACTAAGATCAGGGATTTCCTATGCAAGGTTTTCATAAATTATTGTTCCCCCACCTACTATAATTATTAATGACCTGCCCCGTTAACACATACTTTTCATTAACTTAATATTTTCCTGTAGTAGAACGTAAGCTTTTTGTGAACTAGGATTCTTTTGTTTTTCTCTATTTTTCCAGCACTTACACATAATATACTTTTTTTTTTCTTAAGCAATCAGGGTTAAGTAATTTGCTCAAGGTTACACGGCCAGTTATTTCTGGGTGTGGTGCTAAGTATCTGAGCCCAGATTTGATCCCCAGGTCATCCCAACACTGGGGCTGGTGCTCTTACTCACTGAGCCACCTGGCCGCCTCACATAACATACATTTAAAAAATAATTGTCAAATAAATGAAAGTTAAGGTATTTGCATATAGTAGAGATCCTTGAACATTAGGCTGAGGAGTTTGAATTTGACTCAGTAGACATTATATAGGGCCTTCAAAAGCTTTTGAAAAGAAAGATAATGTGACGAGATCCATGCAGAAGGATGGGTATAATTGAAATAATGATACTTTTCTTCTTTCTGATTGTGGCGATGAATTATTTACCAGTGAAAGCTGGTCTTTACAGACCAGAAAAACATGTTAGGTGCTAACTTGTATGAATTCCTAAATCCTGCAGTTCTGAATGGATCTTTGAGAAGGCAAAACAGAAAGCTTCATGAATGAACTGGATCTTGAACTAGATTTGAAAGATGAATAGAATCTGCCTAAATAGAGAGAAAGGAGGAAAAATCAGGTGATAGGGTGACATCAGGAGTGAAACCATGGTTTCATTGGGATAGCATGACACTTTATCAGAGTGAACAGCTTATCTAGAGAGTGACATAAATATGGGCTATAGTATGGAGAGTTATGAAAACTAGATAGAGAAATTTAGATTTCATATGGCAAGAAATTGGGAGTTACTGAAAATTTTTGATCAAGGTAGTGATGTGATGAAAATGATGCTCAGAAAAATTAAACTGCTGTTGGTTTGCAGGATAGATTGGAAAGAGGAAAGACCAGTGATACCACCTAGAAGGTTGTTTCAAGTATTCAAGTAATGACCTGACGACTAGAGTCCTGAATGAAGTAGTTGCAGTGGGGACAGGAAAGAACAGATTATATGAAGAAAATGATGAAATAACTTGAATAAAGACTAGATTGGGAAGATGGAAATGAGTAATAGAATGGTTTCATGGTTGTGAGCCTGGTTAAATGATGAAATTATATCATTGCAGAAAAAGGATGCACAAAGAAGAAGCTAGTTTGGGGGAGAAGGTCAGGAGTTTTGCCCCATATCTATTGAGTTTGACATGAAGTCAAGAAATCAGATGGAGATGTCTAATTGAAAGTAAGTAGCTAAGTCTTTGTTGGGGATAGGAGTAGAATATAAACTTGGGTGTCATTTGCATGGAGATGGTAGTTAAAGCCAGGAAAGTTAATGAGAAAGGGAGAACGCAGCATTGAATATTGAAAAAACACTTAAAAGGAACAGAAGTAAGGGGGAGGGGAGGAGAGTGTGTGTGTGTGTGTGTGTGAGAGAGAGAGAGAGAGAGAGAGAGACAGAGAGAGAGAGAGAGAGATCCCAGAGAATTAAAGAAGGCAGAATAGCATTGTGTCACAGAGACATGTTTAGAAAGTTCAAGAAATTGGGATGGCAAAATGAGAGGTCTAGGCAAAAGACCCTGTAACTGTGTCAGTGGTGATTTTTGAGAAAAGTTTGAGTAGGTTGGAAATGAAGACAGATTTAAAGTATATGTGGCAGTATGGAGATGGAGAACGGAGACAACTTAAATGAGAAGTAGCATCCTTTAGGAAAGAAATAGGATCATAGCTATATAGAGCAGTAATGCCTAGCCAAGGTGGTTTCTTCTTTCTTCCTGCCTCCAGGTTAGATAATGGAGATCTGTTTGTTTAAAGATGGGGGAAAGGAGCTTGGAAAGTTTGAAGAGGATAATTATGGGATCAAGAACCTGCAGGAACTAAGGAGAACTTTGTTCTTGGACATAGTTAAGTGGTATTATTTTAAGAGAATGGATGCCTTTTCCTCTGAGCCTGGAAAAAAAGGATTAGAGAACTGATATGGAGAAAGATATGTTGTAATGAAGAGGGTAAATACGGGGGTACCTACTTAATAATCTTAATTGATTTAATGGAAAAGGAGGCATTATCTAAAAGGTAAGGAAAAACAGTTTGCATCACATTAAATGGACAATTTTTAGCTAGTAAGAATCTTTTTCATACTTAAAATAGTGGGGGGAGTGTACATTGGTACATAATAAAATGTTATGTGAAGGCATTGTTACAGTTTACAGAATGCTTTGTCCTCACAACAACCACGTGAGGTAGGTAATGTAAGTATTTTCATTTAACAGATAAGGAAATTGAGGTATAGTCAGAGGGTGACTTACCCAGGGTCCAATAAGAACAACAGAGACCTCAACCCAAGCCTTCTGACCCTGCAGTGAATGCCATGCTGCCTTTTTCCCCCTTTTATTTATTTATTTGCTTGTTTGTTTGTTTGTTTTTATTTGCTTTTTGCAGGGCAATTTGGGTTAAGTGACTTGCCCAAGGTCACACAAGCTAGTAAGTGTTAAGTGTCTGAGGCCATATTTGAACTCCGGTCCTCCTGACTCCAGGGTCCATGTTCTATTCACTGCGCCACCTAGTTGCCCCTGACATGCTACCTTTCTTAAGAAATTATATTATCTATGGTTAGTCTTTCACAGCATGACCATTGTGGAATTGTTTTGTTTGACAATATATGTATAACCTATATTGAATTGCTTGCCTTCTCATTGAGGGTGGATGAGGAGGAAAGAAGGGAGAGAATTTGTAACTCAAAGTTTTAAAAACGAATGTTTAAAATTGTTTTTACATGCAACTGGGAAATAAGGTACACAAGCAGTGGGGTATAGAAATCTATCTTGCCCTACAAGAAAATAAAAGGAGAAGGGAATAAGAGAAGGGGGAGAGATAGAAGGGAGGTCAGATTGGGGGAAGGAATAATCAGAATGCATGCTCTCTTGGGGTGGGGGGAGAGGAGAGATGGGGAGAAAATTTGGAACTCAGAATCTTGTGGAAGGGAATGTTGAAAACTGAAAATAAATTAATTAAAGAAAACGTAAACAACAACAACAACAAAAAAAGAATTGATATTACCACACTCTTAAATATCATGTGATCTTGCTGTTGTCAGGAACAAAAGGTGTAATTTTTTTCTCCATATTCGATATTCTGAGTAACTGAAACAGTTTAGGAGTTAAATGCAAACCCTAAATCTTAATGCCAGAGATTAAAAATTAAGCTGTATTCCTCATTGTGGGAAAAAAAAAGGGTTTTACAATTCACTGACTCTAAGAACCATTTTATATAGTGTTTTCATTTTTCTCCATTTGATGTTATTCAAGTTTTAGTGATAATATGTAATATTTGTGGGGTCCAGAATTGTTTAACCTACAATAAAAGAGACAGAGGCAGCTTTGAGTCAATGGCAGTTTATCAGAGGAGTTCATGGCCCCCTCTAATGAAGTGGACCTCAGGTCTTCCTCATGATCTGAGATGCCCACTTTCTCCAATGCCTTAGTTTTATAGTGCTGGATAGATACCCAGACAATACAGATGAAGCAGACTAAAAATATAGAATCCCATTGGTTGACAAATAGGCTAATAAATAGACCTTGACAGGCCTTTCTTGACCTTTCAGGAGATCCTACCAAGGAGACCCATGAGTTAGACTGATAAACAGATGTCAGAACATCTAAATGGGTTAATGGACCAGTAGACAAGCAGGTTATGGAGGCAGACAAGGCCACTTGTTGATCAGGTCATCTCAGGTTGGGCAGTAGATGACAAGGGACAGAGGGGCAGCAAAAATAGCTGGGGAACTTTACATGTAATTGATCCAAGCTGGGCTTGGTTACCATAACAAGGAAAAACAATAGTGGAGGTCCTCTAGTTAGCTTCTTGTGATTAAGCAAGTGAATTTGCAATCCACAGTTTACCGTTCTGGGGCCTGATATACAGAATTTATAATCACTATCCCTATGGAATCATATCAAACTGATTAATATTGATTAGAACAGATTTGATTAGAATAAAATAGGGGTCCAGTTGATCATCTATCAGACATTTTATATTAGTACCTTACATAATTCTCATTTGATTCCCACAACACTGAGGTAACCATATTTTATGAATGATACAGATTAAATTACTTACCTGAGATCACAAGTAGGAAATGTCAGCTAGTATTCAAAGTCACATCCTCATGACTCCATGTCCTGCATTTACAGAATCGTCTGAGGAACACCAAATTGTGTTATCTAAAATGCTATCAGTAGCACTGCTTTGCAGATGCAGTAATTGTAGAGACTTTGACTTTATAAAACATTGGTCTAGTGAATAAAGTTTAACTGGAAGACTTTTTTTTCCCATGTGAAACAACTGAAATAATTCTTGCAACCTTGGCTTCTTAGATATTTCTAATTCTTTTTTTCAGGTTTAAAAACTTAGATCACCATAAAAGCTCTCCTATATAATACTAGGAAATTTTGTAATTCCCAGGAACCACACTTGCTGGTTTTTTTTTTTTTTAGGAGCCCAATTGGAGACTATCTCGTTTTTTTTTTTTAATTGGTATTATAGATTTAAAATGAAAGTTTATGTTAGTTGGATTGACTTCATTTTTTTTTTTTTGGTATCTTTGTAGGACATGCTGAACCTTTTATCTTTATATTTTTTTTTTACTTTAAATTCTAATGCTTTTTAGTAGCCTGAAGATAGAGTAGATCTGACTGTCCCAAAGTATCCTCTGAGTTCAAATTGAATGCCATCTTTTTGAATCACAGATCAATTTACTTCTTTGTGATTAGAGGGAGAAGGAGCTGCGAAATGTCATTGACTGGCATGAAGAATTTGAACATACATCTGACATGTATTTCAGTGTTATGTTTTTAAAATATCCTTCCTCCTAAAAAAAACTCTAGAATGTAGAGCTATTTCTTATCTATGTGATACAGCTTTTTAAACAGTTAACCCTTAAAGAAGCAAAAAACAACTGCTTAAAAATCAATATTTAGCATTTTTCAAGTTTAAAGATTGAATTTTCTGAATTGTGAAATATTACTATTTAAATTCCTGTGCAATTTTCATTAAAAGCTTTTTCATTTTAAAAAATCATGACTTTTTGTTTATATTATAGATTCTTATTTAGTATTAATGTGCAAGATTGAAACTCCAAGTGCAACCAAGTACATTTCATAATTTTTTTCCAAAATTTTATGTCATCTTATTACACATTTCCTTCCCCAAAATAGCTTTACCTGAATAATCTAAGTAATAATAGAAAGTATTAATATAATTGGCTTGTGAGACATTTTAGAATAATAATAGAAATTATTAATATAATTGGTTTTGAGATATTTTAGAAGAAAGCTTTAAGTGTAACTGAAGGATATGCCAAGGAGTCTGCATCATTTTGTCATTTAAGCTTTTGCTGAGTTAAACTGCTTTTCTTTTTCTTCAGTGGAAAAGTTAGCTTTTAAGAACTAGTAGAAGCACTAAATATGTCATGATTTTTAAAAATTCATAGACGATTGAAATAAAATTTAAGTAACCCATTTATTCCCACTTTCCTCAAAATTTATACTCCTCTTTCATTCTCAGTGTCAGCTAACTGTCCCTGTACCAGAAGAAGGATATGTCAAACACTTTTCTTTTTCTATAGTTCAAAGGCTATAAATCTGAGCTATTAAAGGTACTAATTCCTGTCATTGGTTGCTTTTAAGAACCGTAGCCAAAAGTAATTTTGACCAATACATTATAAAATTTTAACTATATTCTGGTATATAAATATACATATTATTCTAATGAAATCCTATCTTTTTTAGCATAATAATTAAACCCTCCCCCCCCAAAAAAAACTCTAGAATGTAGAGCTATTTCTTATCTATGTGATACAGCTTTTTAAACAGTTAACCCTTAAAGAAGCAAAAAAATCCAACATAATTTTGTATCACCTTTTAAAATTTCAAGAATTTTAAAATATAGTCAGAACAAAAAAAACACCTTTTTTCTTCTTCTTTTGGCAGGTATAAATTAATCTTCTAAAAGCAGTTGAACAATGGAACCAGATATCATTCGAATGTACTCTTCATCTCCACCACCATTAGACAATGGAGCTGATGATGATGATGAAGATGAATTTGGAGAATTTGGTGGGTTTTCTGAAGTCAGCCCTTCTGGTGTAGGATTTGTTGATTTTGATGCACCAGAGTTTACTAATTCTAAGGAAGAGTTTATACCTTCAAATCATTTTATGCCGATTCATGGTTTCTCAGAAAATGTAGATAGCTTTACAAGCTTTAAGCCCATTAAAAATGGTAATAGTAAAGACAGCATTACTGAACTTCCTAGTCTCATGAAAGAACAGTCTGATGTTTTACCTTCTACCACCAGCAAAGAAATAATTCAGTCCAGAACTTCAGATACTTTAATTGACAATATAGGAAGTCCAGGAGATTTAAATGAAGTAGTAGGGCAGAGAGAAAATGTTGAAACATCTGAAAGCTTCTCTTCTGACAGCTTTAGAATTGATATGAAAATAGTTAGTAGTCATGACAAGCAAATAGATAGCTGTAATGGTGAGAAACCCACATGTATAGAGATTCTAACAAATGGGTTTGCAGCACTGGACTCTGTAAATCCTCAGGGAAAGGAAAGCTTAGACATCATTGATTCAAAGAGACTAAAAAGTCACAGCACTGAGCTTCACTTAGACTCCACACCCAGTCCTGCTGAGGAATTTGCAGATTTTGCCACATTTTCCAAAAAGGAAAGGGTACAACTGGAAGAAATGAGATGTGAAGTTTTAAATGTCAGAGAAGCACTAACTATTCAGGAAAACAATAAAATAAACAGAATCCATGAAGGAAGTTCTGTAAAAAAAGCATCTTTGGATAGAAGCTGTGAAAAAGAAGAAAAGACTCTTGGTCAAGAGAATCAGGTTTGCATTTCAGAAATCAGTGTAGTAACTAATGAAAAATATGACCCTTCAACACTGGAACAAATTGAATCAAATACTAGTACACAATCAACCTTGAATTCAATAGACACAACTGATAATGCAGAAACGCTTAGCAGGAGAGAACAGTGTGAAACTGATGAGAAACTTGATTTCTTAACTTTTAAATGTGCAGCCCTGTGTATGGACAGTATTAAAACTTCTGAAACCAATGACAACATTAGTTATCGTCCCAAAGAAGAAACTACTAAATTTACAAATATCCAAAGCACCAGCATAGATCTGACAGAAGAAAATGTTTTGGATGAGTCTACAGATTTGAAAAATGGGGATAGTAGTAATGATTTTGTATCTTGCAGTGATACGAATGAAGATGATTTTGGTGATTTTGGCACAGTCAGTGGTGCAACTCCACCTTTTGTTAGTGGTACTCAAGATTCAATGAGTGACATAACTTTTGAAGAGTCCTCAGAACAGTTTCTACATTTTAGTGAACCAAGTGATGACTTTGGTGATTTTGGGGATACAGATGTTGCTACTTGCCAAGAGGAAATAATACATTCTCAATTAGAACTGAAACAGACTTATGAAGGTGTATCAGAGGGGTATGAAGTTGCAAGAAAGTCTTCTGTGTCAGGAATTGAGCCTCCTTCAAAACTAAAAAATGGTAGTGATAGTCATTTTGAGAATCTTGATTTGGAGCCCAAAATTCAAGATGAGTGCAGTGCTTTTCAAGACCCTGATGATTTTGCAGATTTTAGTTCAGCTGGTCCTAACCAAGCTGCAGATTGGAATGCCTTTGAAGAAGAACAAAAGGAGAGTTGCTCTTGGGCTTCATTTGGAGATGAGCAGACTGTGGAGTCTCCCCTTAGAAAAGAGACCTGCCAGTCACATAGGACAGGTGAAAGCATTGTTAGTCCATTGACCCAAAAGACTCACACTGTCCCTCTGGCAACTTCTCAAGGAGCAGCTATTAGTGACCATTCACATGAATCAACCTCTTCAGTTCAGGTAATTTATTTTATATTTCCCCTCTTTTGTGCCACATAAATTACTTTGGAAGCATGTAGTTCAGTTGTTCAAAAGATAATTTTAATGGATATGTTAAAGATAGTCTTTGTACAAATGTCTTTTGATAGATTTGTGGATTCATTACACTTTCCACTACTTGTTAGATTGAAAATTGTTCTAGCTTATATTTGAAGATTTTTCTCTTAAAGGATTCAGTGAACTTCCATGATTATAGAAAATGTTGTTTATGTTTTAGTTTGTAATGTTAGGTAACTATTCCTGTAGAAATGCATTTAAAACTTACCAAAAGTGTAATATGAGATAGGCCAGTCATTACACTGAGACCTTCTAATTCTTTTAATTTTTTTTTAAAAGCAATTGGGGTTAAGTAACTTGCTTAAGGTTACACGGCCAGTTATTTCTGGGTGTGGTGCTAAGTATCTGAGCCCAGATTTGATCCCCAGGTCATCCCGACACTGGGGCCGGTGCTCTTACTTGCTGTGCTACCTGGCCTCCCCAAGACCTCTAATTTTTAACCCTGACCCTTACACACACACACATGCACATGCGCGCACACACACATTCACATATTTAAATTAGGCTTTTGAAATTTGGTAAGATTGAGAATCCAAAAGTAACATTTGTTTAAAGTTTGCTAGGTAAAGCAGAAAAGTAGTAGAGGGTTTTTTCCTTTTCTCTCTTCTCTCCTCTCCTTTTAAAAAAGCATTTTAGTTAGAGCTACAAGTGCTTGTTGAATTACACAGAGAAAAGTGATAGTTTTTCCTCAGATATTCTTGTAGTATGTCTGGCTCTTTTTTTTCCATTACCACATTTTACTTTATTATATTTTCTTGTATACACATAGTATCATCCCATGTAGGTCCTCCCTAAGGACATCACAGACCTCAGGCACTCATCCTCTGAGGCTAGGGAGTGCCTCCTCTGAGGTTTTTCTGCCATCTCTCAGAGCTTAGCCTCTAGGCACCTAGGGAGACTTCTGAAAGACACTCAAGCTACCTTGATCCCCAGCCTCATTGTACCTAAGATACCATGAGGACCTTTGCTCTAAAGACTCATCAGTAGGAGCTAAATGTCTGTTACATGAAATGGGTTGAAACCCACCATTTTTGAGACTAGAATCAGCAAGCATTTTTTTGGTGCTTACCATGTAGCAGGCATTGGGGATACACATAAAAGCAAAAAGAAATATAGTCTGTCCTGAAGGAGCTTAAATTCTCATAGAGGGAGACGACATCCAAAACAAAACTGAAGAGTAGGGGTTGGAGAGCTGGGCATAAAAGGATGACCAGTTTGGCTCACTTTGTGGGAGAAAGGGACTGCAAGGGTAGAGAGGAGGTGGAACAGCCTGCGTTCAGCCTAGCCACCAAGGACAGAATCACCATCTTATTTTTTCTCCACCATGAAGATCTCAGAGCTATGAGACTGGCCTTCTGGGAGACAGTGAAAACCCACTCTAACTAACTTGGATATTATAGGACACTAGATACTGGCTGTACCATATCACCTGGTCATTCACCTTTCTGTAATAAAACAGATTCCCAGCTGGGACTCCATTTATCCCCATGCTGAAGTGAAAATTCTCTCCCCGTATACTCATCACTATCTACCTCAGTCTTACCCCCTCCATAGGCCATATCATCCTCTTCCCATCTGTTCCATGCTGCCTTCTAGAATCCTTCCTTTGATAAACAAGCTCCCTTTTATTCTAGATAAAGAATAAAGAGGTTTATATTCTTTTCATCTTCTTAAGCCATCTCTTCCCAGAAGACAGTGCCTCCCTCTATAGATACCCTGCCCAGTACTGGGCACCCCTGTAAGCACTGGGCAAGAGGAGTAGGAGACTGTCAGCAAGTACTTGGTAAGCTCTTATTGTGTTTGAGGCACTCTGCTAAGAGTGCTTACAGAGACAGGTTTACAGAGACAGGCAGATGAGCAGCAGCATTCCTCGTTCCTCATTTCCAGTTCCAGATTGTACTTTTGTACCAACACTGAGTATTTTCATTAAAAGGTTCACTCCTCTTTATCAAACTGAGTGAGTAAATTCCTTATCTCAGCCTGCCAAACTCCAGGAGATTTTCTCTTCGTGAGAAGTTCAGTCCCTAAGTCACAGTCTTACTTTCCAGCTCACCCCCTGTTCTCGTCCCTGCAAATTTTAACATCCATATCGATGTCCCCTTAAGCACCCTGATCTTCACGTTCATCAGTCTCCTAATCTCAAGTGACCCCATTTTGATTCAGCCTCAGCCACACACACAGTTGTTTCACTTCCATTGTCCAGGACTTTGACATTTCTCTATTTGACTATAACCTCCTATCCTTCTATCTTCTGTTGTGCCTTCCTCTTCTTAAATCTAGTCTTCATCCTCACCAGGTGAGACTTCCAGCTTCTTTATTCCTTCCTCCCTGTTCTCCCAGAGCCTCACCCCTTCAGTCTTGAACCTGTTATAATCTATTTCATTTATACACTAGCAGGTACCTTTGAATAATTCACTCTTTTGTCTTAGTGCCCATGAACTGCTTTTCTGTTCCTACCTCCATACTGCTGAGCACTGTGGAGGAATGTCCTGTACCTGCTAACTGGGTTCCCTGCTGGTTATATTCTCATCAACTGGGCCCTCACTACTGGGTGAAGTATTTAGTTTTTCCTGTTTAATTCTCTGATCACATTCTCCACACAACTATTCTAAACCAGGCTCTCTCTCTTTAATTTTCCTATGCCATCTTTTTCCTTCCCTCTTTTTCAGGAGAGGATCTTATGTGCTGTTTTACTGGGAAATGAGACCATCCACCAGAAGCTCCTCTTCTCCCTTACTAGATACCTCAAAACCCCACTATGCATCATTCTCCCATTGTCTCCCTGTTTATTACTGAAGTCTACTTACTCTCTTAATCTTATTCCCTCTTGTCTCCTCTTGGAGCCTTTCCTCTCCATTATCCCCTTTGTTTCTCTCATCTACAGCCTTTCCACAGCTCCTTACTTCTTCCCTCCCACCTACAGATGTTCTCACATGCTCCCTAACCCCTAAAAAAATCCCTTTAAAATCTTAAAAAAAAAAAACCTTTCACTTGACCCTGATATTCCCTCATGCCATCACACTATATTTGTTCTCTCTTTCGCAGCCAGAATCCTAAAATGATACGTCTACACATGGCTCCATTTCCTCATTTCCCATTTATTTCTCAGTCCTTTGCAACCAGACTTCCAACCCCACCACTAGAATAAAATTACTTCTTCTAAGATAGCTAGCAAACTTGTAATTATTAAGAACAGTCTTTTCCTCCCAGTCCTAAGCAGAGCTTTTTGACCTCTCTGTAGCATTTGGCACTTGACCACTCTCACATCTCACACTCACCCCTACCACAGATTTTCTCTCCTTACTTTCTATAACACTACTGTCTTGTGATTCTTTCCCTATCTGATTATTCCTTCTTGGTATTCTTTGCTGGGTTATCATACTAAAATTCCTGATTATAAAAACCATCTCTGTTTCACACTTTATGCTTTTTGTTGAAAGCATTGCCATCTTTCCAGTTACCAGGTTCATAGCCTTGAAATTATCCTTGATTCTTTTATCTTCCTCAACCTTTATATCGAATAATTTGGCAAATCTACCTCCACAATACTCTCTCATCTGTCATCATCTCTTCGTTCACACAGTTATCACCTTACTTTAGGCCCTTGCTACCACTTGCCTAGCCTAACCTTTAAAAATAGTTTATTATTTTTATTTTTCAAGAAATAGCTATTTTTATTAGTTTGTCCCTCCTATCACTATCTCCATTGAACAGATTTTTTTAAAAACAAGAAAAATAAATCCCTCAATATGTAGTACATAGTTCAGGAAAACAAATCACAACATTAGCCATGTCCAAAATTGTACATCTCTTTCTGCATTCCAAGTTCATTTTCCTCTGTCAGAAGGTGAGGTGCATGTTTCCTCTTTGGTTTTTTAATTCATGGTTTATGAGTGTATTGATCAGATTTCTAAAGTATTTCAAAATCTTTTTTTTTCTATATCTATAATATGCACTGGTGTTCTAATTGATCTCCAAACCAGCTTCCAAATTAGTATTCCTAAACTACAAAGTTGACCATCTGTCCCTGACTCTGTCTGCCTATCTGTGTGTGTCTCTTTCTCACTCAAACACACACACACTCACACTCTCATTCTCTCTTTCTCTCTCTCCCTCTCCTTCCCTCCGCCCCATGCTCAAAATCTTAAATAGACTCCCTGTGATCTCTAGCATAAAATATTATCTTCTCTGTTTTAAAGCATTTAAAGTATTTCATAGTGTTTCCTACCTGCTATTTTATCTTACTGCCCTTGACAAAATCTCTTGTTCTAGTCTAGTTGGATTTCAGGTTCCTCACTGTATATATCATTCTGTGCATTTACATACTTGTCACTATCCAGGTTAATTTTTCATATTAGCAATCCTCCACTGCCCTTTCAAGCTGTCCCTAATTATTCTCACATATTCTTACTGTCAGGCTTCCATTGTTGTGATTGTTCTGTTCTGATATATGTATAATATGGTTTTAAATTGCCAAATCCATGTGAACTGACAGTGGCAAGCCACTTGAATTTAAGTGTTCTAAGGTGCTGAAATAATTGTCTCCTAATTTTGCTTCTGTGTAATACATAGACTCTAGTGTTACTTAAAAGTTAACTTCTATTATAATTGCTTTTTTGACTGATGTGTTGTACTTAAAATGTCCTTAACCTTGCACTTTGTCTTGTTATAATTTAATATTCAGTAAATACTTGACTATTTTGATGTATTTGTTGAAGTTGAGTACATTTTCGTTATCTCTAAGACTTTACAATTTAATGTTTAAAATATCATCTTCATTTGAAGGAGAGTAATTGTTTTGCCAGAATGAAGCCAGATGGAAAGGAGCAGCATTGCCTTTTGTGAACTTGCTGCTTAAAGAGATCTGTGTTTTAATAAAGCTTTGGCATATGCCCACTGTTAAATGTAAACTTGTACTTCCAGCTATGAAATCTTGATCTTAAAGCAACACATTTCCATTTTAAGTTCCAGCAGTATAAGGAGCATTATAGTGAATATTAAACATGATTAACATTAACATGATTAACCTCCTGATAGCATTTTTCAACTTTTAAGACAGGACAATTGTAGCATATCCAGGAAGATGGTTAATTTACAAATAACTTCTGTCCAAATGCATGTTTAAAAGACCAGTTCTTTGGAAATAAGAATTTTTCTCAAAGAAATAATATTCTAAATGTTGGTTTCAAAGAAATAATATTCTAAATGTTGGTTAAGTTCCTAAACCAGCCCACAAAAGCCAATTAAACTATAATGTAACTGAAATTCTATGGTGAAAATATATTCCAACCTAGAGATAATTTCTTCTTCCTGGAAAAAAAAATGGTATTTCAGACAACTGAATCTTGGTGGCAAGAACTTCCTCTCTGGGACTCTAAGGAAAAAAAACTCTAAGCCTGGAGTAGGTCACATGCTAATAAGAATAGTCGGGCAAACCTTGTATTAATATTTTTTAAAAGTTGAAATTTTTATATGATTCTCAACACTGGAGATAATTGGATATATAGTGTTTTGAAACCAAAGTTGACAACCAATATTGCTCTAGATGATTATAAATTGGATTACCCAGTTTTCCAGTCCTTCTCATACATATGCTTAGCTTTTGGGGGACTACTGTCTCTTAGACTTTGGATGGTCTTCCTATCCATCCAGCCTCACTGACTGCAATTTCTGCCTGTGAAAGTCTTCCCTTCAATGCTGAACTCGCAATGCCACTTCATTTATAAAGCTTTCCCTGATTTATTCCCTTCCCCACATATATATATATATATATATATATTTGTCCTTCTCCACATATATGTATACATATATGTGTATGATATATATGTGTATGTACATACATAAGTACATTTGGATGTGTGTGTGCGTCTATATGTATGTATGCACAAGAATATATATGGGCCTCTGATTTCATCAACATAGGGAGCTTCCTGGTGAGGGAATCCCTTCTGTAAATGCAAGATGTCCTGGGAGAGGGGCCTTCATAAGAGATAGCATTTTAGTTGGATTTTAAAGGATGCTTAAGAATTCAGCAGGTAAAGTGGGGAAGGAGGAGGACATTATAGACATACAAATGTCCTTAACTATAAAGTGAAAATAAGAGAGTGGATCACCTCTAGAGTCACTTCCAGTTCTAAATCTATGATCCTGTAAAATAGATATGGTTTTCCTAATATTCCAGCCACCCAAGGACTGAGTAAAATTTAAGGTTTAAACGTGTAGCAAGAAAGAATCATCAGATTTATACTGACTTTTATTAAATATTATTAAATACTATATTTATACTGACTTATTATATTATAACATCTGTAGAATGAGGTTTGGGAACTAGGTAAGTCTTTTTTTTGGAAGGGGGAAGGCAAGGCAATTGAGGTTAAGTGACTTGCCCAGGGTCACACAGCTAGTTAGTGTCGAGTGTCTGAGGCTGGATTTGAACTCAGGTCCTCCTGAATCCATGGCTGGTGCTCTATTCACTATACCACCTAGCTGCCCCATAACTCATTTTCTCTACAGCAATAAGTATATTTATAAATCTGTCTCTACCTCTTTATCTGGATTCCAGACCTGTTTTTGTACAGGTTTATGTGAGAAGGGCCTGGGAGGACTAGAATAGTTCTAGAGTAACCTAGTTTATCTAGTCTATTACCCAGGACATCTATTTTCAGTCTAAAATATCTTGCCTACATAAGATGCCCGTGTGTGTGTGTGTGTGTGTGTGTGTGTGTGTATGTGAGAGAGAGAAATAGAGAGAGGGGGAGAAACTAAATTTGAAAGTTGTATTGTTTCTATTGGGAACGTTTAGGTCATTTATATAACTTACTCACCCTTAAGCTACTTAATACATAACTGTAGAATTATTTCATTTAATATTTGAGAGCTATAAGTTATATAACAACAAAGAATTTGAAGTTTAAAAGGTCAGTTTCTTTGGAGAAAAATCAGCATTGCCTGCTGTTATCAGATAAGTATGCCTTAGATCAGAAGGTCTTAACCTAGGGTTCACAAATTCCTTGGGATGGATTTCAGGGGGTCCGTGAACTACATCACAGATTTAGTGGGGTGGGTTTTGGGCTTTTTAGCTTTTTGCTTTTTCTTTTGGAGTTTTTTTTAGCAGTTTGATAACTGTATTTCACATAATTGGTTTTTAAGATTGTATATTTTATTTTTACATATAGAGACATTATTCTGAGAAGAGATCCATAGACCTCACCTGACTACTAAAGAGGAGAGGGTGAATGATAGAGGGAAAAAAGTATTAAGAACATCTCCTTTAAATTAAACAATCAGAATTTCTTCCCTTCTTCTCTCCACTACCTGTTTTTTATAGTTGTCTATTACCATCTGGAATTTAGGATGGGAGAGGGAAGACTTCATTACATTGTCAGAGCCAGACTCTAGTGTTAGTAATTCTTTTGATGTTTTATAATTGTTGAGAATGAAGGTTCCCTTTCTGTCCTCCAGCCAGTATTCTCTTTTCTTCTTTGACATCTAAACAGTTATTCCTGATTACCTTTAAAATTGTCACCTCCATGATAGACTCAGGCTACATGTTGATACACACGTTTCTTGGACGTGGCCAACACAGAAATGTGTTTTGTTAAACTATGCATGTTTGTTACAGGGGTTTTCTTTTTCAGTTGGGGGAGGGGAGAAGAAAAGTGGCTAGGAGAAAAGGTAGACTTTTCACTGAGAAAAATAGAATGAATTTTTTTAAAAGAATGTCTAAAAAAAACTTTGAAGGATAAGATGAGTACAGAATAAGACATTTTTGGACATGGCCAATTTGGGAATTTATTTGTCTTGCTTTTTTTCTTTCTCAATAAGGAGAGGGGACAAAAGGAAAAAATAAATCCTTGTTAATTGAAAAAAAACTTTATTTTAAATATATAAAAAATTCACCTCATGATGGATTTCTTTTGAATATATTTTGCCATGGCCTACTGTTCTTCCTTACTTAATCTTAACAGCTGTTAATGACATTCATTCATGGCATACATCATGTGCTGGAGTAGGTGCAGAATGTTGCATTAGCAGTGTTGATGAGAATATGTTTATTACTTTTAAAATGTTAGCAGATCTGTTCCACTTTTACCTCTGTTTGTGTCTTCTGTTTTCTATCTTCAGATATAGTCATTTGACTTAGCTAGATTTTATGCCAAATTTTTGCAATTCATTTTCCCCTCAGATGTTTTTCATTGTTTTATCAGGCAGACCTATTTATAAACTTTCATCTTCCTCCTCCAATAATATTTTATAAATGTGCTCATACTCTAAATTGGTATTACCCCTTGGCTGTCATACCTCTCCATGTGACAGTGGGTTGAAGTTTCTGCATCAATTGAGCTTTTATTCAAAATAAATAAAAACGTTCCTGAAAATGATAAAATCTTTGCTTTTGTCCACCCCTTTTCCCTCTCACTACTCCCTTAAATTGTCTCCCCACCACTACCCTTTTACATAGAGTTTGATTAAATAGGAGCTGTTCTAGGTAGCTGATTGGAGATGCATATAATGTCATCTTCTCTTTGTCTTTTCTTCCAAGTTGGCATTTCTTTGACCGTTTTTCTAACCAGTCAGTAATCTGAGTGTACTCAATCCAACTGAAATGATTGCTGAGTCATTTCATGTCTGTTAAGGTATAGTCAGTTTCATTTTTTTCTCATGCTGTGCAGTGCTTGCCAGCTATGTATTGTACCTTCTGACTATTTTTGAAAATAAAAAGTTGTGATATATAGATATGAGACTTATGAGTAGTAAACAAGTATCTAACAAAGTTTTCACTGGCATTTTCTAGGCCCACATTTGTATTGAAGCTAGTATCAAGGTTTAGGGATAGAGCTGAGATTAGATTTCATTGGTACAGGGAAATCCATCCTGCACATTCTCTCAACCAGTGCAGATCAGTAATTTCTCTGCACCTTAAAGCACTATGGAGTTAAAGTGATTGATCCACAGTCCCATAGCCAATGTGTCAGTTGAGTGACTTGAGCCCTAGTCTTACTGGCTTTGAGGCCATCTCTATCCACTGCCCCATGCAGCCTCTCAAATCGAGGTGTAAATTGACTTACTTTGGAGTATCTGCTCAGATTGTTCATGTAATTTTTGTACTTCCTCCTCTGCATAAAATGTTGATGAATAGACTGTCGGAGTTATTTTTATGATGTTCTGTTCATCTGAGGCCATCTTGGAAGACCTTAGTGACCAAATGTCTCATAAAATGTTTCTTGTTTCCTTTGGATGCAAGATGAAATCAGCAGTGCAACTTATTTGTTTGTCTCACTGGGTCATTTCCTCCAGTATTGTATCAATTTGTTGGCCATTGGATAAAGACTAACTAATATCCAGCATATCAACTTGTTGGCCATTGGATAAATATCAAATGATGATGTTAGTGTAATGTTTTTATACATGATGTCTCAAAAATGGTAGTGCATGGGTTGGTGTTTTTTTTTTTTTTTAGATTTAATAGCATAAACACTTTGCAATGTGTGGCATGTATTACTTTGTATTACCTCATTTGATCTATGAGATTATACACAGATTGCCAGCAGTTAAATAGTTAAGAGAAAATTAGATAATGAGGTAGATAGAGCTAGGCTTCGAATCAACTCCTGAGTTCAGATTTGGCCTCAGACCCTTATTAGTTGTGTCACCGGACAGTTCCCTTAACTTCTCTCTGCAAATAAATTGAGGTACTATTTATGAAGTGCTTTGAAATTGTAAAGCATTATATATAAATGGTAACTATTATAATTAAGATTTGCAAACTCAGAAATGTAAATTTTAGCATCCTTTACCCATTTTCTATTACTCTGCCATAGTCTCTGCAGAAAGGAAAGGCATGCTTTATAATTTTGTCCTTATGGATTCCAGTGGTCAAAAAAATAAATTAAACACTTTGTAGCTATCCAGGATTGCCCTTAGGCTACAAACAATCTAGTCTGTTGCTTGGCCTATGTTCAGCTGGAAAGATTTACTTAAATAAATTAATTCCCATTTATTCTCATTTGAATACAACTAGTATAATGGTAATAGTCCTCAAATGATTCTTTTTTGAAAAGTGAGAATCGCTCAGAATTCAGAACTCATCGACCTTTTTGACCATACCCTTTGAGAATATAGTTTGGAAAATAAGTGTTTGTGAAACACAATTGTCATTTCTGTTTTCTAAAAATTTTCTTGTAATTACATTCTTATGTTTCAGTGTTTTAAACAATGAAGGCAACACATCAGAAATTTTCTCTAGGCTCCTGTTTCAGTACCCTTATTTTTTAGTGTAACCAAAGAACTTTGGTACAGGTTACTTGACAACTGCTTTCACTTCTAATGATAACTTTTAAGCATTATCCTGCTTGTAATTATTTAAATCACTGGTCTGTAAACTTTTTTGATGGTAAAAATGCTTAGAATCCTACAATATGCTTAATAATACCATGTGCATTTTAACATTTACACAAAATGAAAGGTTTAAAAGGATTTTAAAATTATTTTTAAATAGGAAACCACTAGAATTTGAGTGACATGGTTAGACTTGGACTTTTAAGAATATCATATCAGCAGTAAATAGAGCACCGGCCCTGGAGTCAGGAGGACCTGAGTTCAAATTCGGCCTCAGACATTTAACACAAAAAAACTAGCCGTGTGACCTTGGACAAGTCACTTAACCCCAATTGCCCTCCAAAAAGAAAAAAAAATAATATATCAACAACTGAGTGGAAGATGAATTAGAGAAGGAAAAGACTTGAGGCAGACCAATTAGGAGCTATCATAGTAGTCCAGGAGAAGAGTGGTGAGAGCCTAAATTAATATGGTGGCTCTATAAGTAAAGAGATGATTATGGATACAAAAAATATTAAAAGGGTAGAGAAACAGGTTTTGGCCACTAATTAGAATTGTAGGATGAGTGAATTGTTGAGGATTACACTGAGGTTGCAAGCATGGTGATACTCTCAAAATCAGGTTCAGAAGAGGAGTGGATTTTGGGGGAAGGGTAACATAAGAATTGTAATGTAGATCCCAGTTCATCCTGGCCCAGCCAAAATCGAAAAAGAACGCAGTCTTTTTCATTGACCACTGTCTAGAACACAGAACCTATCCTGAAGGTCATTATTTGTGTCCCAGAGTGATGGGTATGTGGGCTGGAAGGGTAGGAAATTTTGCCTTCATAGCTGCAGCAAGTATCCGGGAACTAACTTATTAACATTCTAAGGAGCCAATGCCTGGACCATCCATGAAATACCATTGGTCAGAGTAGGGAAATTTCTAGAGAAAATAGATGAAGAGTGTCATTTATATAGGAGACAATCCTACTGATAGCCTGTATTGAAGGTAGGATATGTCCCATATTCCTGCCCTATGGCATATCAGACATAAATACATCGTGGTCATGGTGTGGGCCTCACTTTGAAAAACCTACTTGAATGGGAAGAAAAACTTGTCTAGAAAGAAACCTTTCAAATTTATATTACCCCTATTATGAAGTAAAACTGACTTGTATGTTTTAAGTATGTGTAGACTTTTAAGATTTCCTTGAAACATTGATATCCCTAATTTGGAAATCAGGGGAACACAGATTTTATGTCCTAAGGTCATTAGTTGAGTCTGAGACCCCAGAAGGTCACCTGCAATAGAAAACTTAGAATTCTTCCCATCATTTAGTTGAAGCATAGGAGGTTTTCCTATGGGAAAGAAGATAAAACTAGCTTCCTTAACACTTAAAAGCCAGGACAATTTCCTTTGTCCCTGTCTTAAAAGACAACATGGTTCTTAGTTCTTTGCCCTACCTCTAAACAACACACTAGACAGCTTTTCTGCCCCCTTTTAGGTATTTGCAAGCCATTTAAGGATGACAAATACCTTTTGAGGTATATTTTCACAATTTGAGTGTGATAACTTTTATCATATTTCAAGTAGTATAATAGCCCTTTTTTTTTTTAGATTTACATTAAAGAATTTACAGAAGGATCAAACACATTCTTCAAAAGAACAATCAATATATAGGTGACTGTTCTTACTTTAAACCAGTTAGCTACACTTCAGTATCAATTGAGGGCTGATAAAGATACAACTGTAGATTTCTACCTGAAACCCTACTCAATATTTAACATCGTTGAGGTGTATGGTATCATCTTAAATGGAAGATTAAATGACAGTTGCTTTTAGATTGCTTTTTAGACTTCCACTTGTGCCAGACCTTGTAGTATCAACAAAGGCCAGTAAGAGTTATTCACTTTGTACATAAGTATGGAAAAATAGCTTGAAGCCTGTCAAAGGAATTGTAAGGGTCTCTTTAAGATGATGTAAATATTAGGAGGGACAATAACACAAGTTTAAGAATCTGGAGACCTTGGTGTGATTTATTCCCACGCCTACCTGTAAAGATGTATCACTATGAATGTCAAACTAAACCTCTCCTTCAGTGGTAGTTGTCTATGAAATGGAAATGCCACTTGTACATATAGGCCTTACAGAATTTCTGTAACAGTAAACAGCAGATTTAATTTTCAGTTATAGAAGTTGATAGAGTTAGATGAACACCCCACAGAGCTGGTTCATCAGCACATAATATCTTGGACATGCTACTGAATGGTAAACTGGACTCAGAAATTGTTAGGGCAAAAAGAATAAACTGGGTTACATTTGGGAAATTCTAGCGTTCTTTAATAACCCCAAGCCTCTCCCTAAAACAAAAACCCCATCTTTTAAATATGAATATTCCTCCACTGATAATGTGTGGCTGCAAATCAGAATACTTCATTCTGTAAGGAATCAAAATCATCTGTCTTATAAAGGGAAATTGAGAAATGCATTGTGGGTATAAAGAGGCTACAGCATATTACTAATGATGAATTGTGGACATGAAGAAGTGTAAAAGATATCACATATGTGACTAGAAAAGAAAGGGAAAGGGTAGGCTGCTCATGTAGAAATGAGGAGAGACAGGAGATGGGCAGCCTGTATGCTGAATTGAGCACACAGGTAATGTCGAGATCTAGAGTAAGGCCTTCTACATGTTGTGTCAAGGATTTGGGGGAGAAAATGGACAAGAGTTACAGAATGACATATGACTGATCTGCAAGATAGACCATTTGAGACTTTGAAAGGCTGTGTGGCTCAGCTTAGGGTGCTGAACTTGGAGTCAGGCAAACTGTTATTGGAGGCAATGTCTACATTGATGAGATGTTATTAATGGAGGGAAAGATGAGATAATAGGAAACAATAGAGAATTCCCTCACTGAGCCTTACTGACAAAGATCAAATACTGAGAGATAGGGAGCTGGTAAAGTTTAAAAGTCTCGGACCAGTACTGGTAAATTTAAGCACTATTTCTTGTTGCATTTTTAAGTATTCTAAGTTAGAATCAATATAATTTGACAGATTAAAAAATCAGCATTCAACCCAGTTTAAAAGAAGACAGTGTGAAAGGAAAGGAGAAAATAATGAATCTGTTATTAAAGTAGTTCACTTTTTATCTGTAGACTGCGTCAAGTAAACAAGCATGTATTGTTTATAGGCACTGTGCTAAGAAGTGGGATTGCCCACCCACTTATACATTAATATAATATATATTATGTTATATATATTATTAATATAAGTCCTTCCCCTCAAAGAGCTTACATTTGATGAAGAAAGGCAACACATAAAAGAAAATTGAAAAGGAAAGGAGGAAGATAGAAAAGGCCCCCCACACAGGGACTTGGTGAACCTGGAAAAAGGTTTTAGGAAGAGCCTGCCAGTTAGAGGAATGGGCCACAGGGACAGAGTGAATTTTCAGAGTAAGAACGTTGCTCTGGCATGGTAGAGAAGTCCAAAGAGTCAGGAGTAGAGCCTAGCCAGGAAAATGCCATAATTGTTGTTCAGTCATTTCATGTCCGACTCTTCATAACCTCATTTTGGGTTTTCTCAGCAAAGATACTGTAATGGTTAGTATTTCTCCAGATAATTTTATAGATGAGGAAACTGAGTCAAGTAGGGTTAAGTGACTTGCCCAATGTCACACAGCTAGTAAGTGTCTGAAGCCAGGTTTAAATTCTGGAAGAGGAATCTTCCTGACTCCAGGCCCAGCACTCTATCCATTGGGACACCTAGCAGCCCAGAATGCCACAGAGTACCTAATATCATACAGAAGTATAGTGTAAATTCTTGGAAATGGTTCCTTGTCCCCAAAATCTGTCCTTTATATTACAGCAAAATAGTCCAAACTCTTGCCATTGGCATACCAAATGTTTTATAACCTGGCTCAACTCCCTTTCGCATGTCATACTGTAGCCAAACTCGACTGTTAGCTGCTCCTTATACACATATGCCATTATTTGTAACATTTTTCTATACCTGAAGGGGGCAGCTAGATGATCCAGTGGATAGAGCACCAAGCCTGGAGCTAGGAAGACCTGAGTTCAATTGTGACCTCAGACACTAGTTGCGTCACTTAATGCAGCAGACCAATTTAGTATCTCTGTCAAGAAAACTCCATGGGTAGTATGATTCATAGGATCACAAAGAGTAAGACAGCAACTGAACAACATACCTAGAAGCAAATAGTCCTTCTACTTGTAAAATCCTCCCCAGTCAGAACTTCTCTCTTTCCCTTCTGCCCTCATTTAGCATTTTGTACACTTTCATCTTTTCTTTTTGTTCCATACCATTGGCGTTGTGTACATGTTCTGTCCCTTTACGAGGCAAGTTCTTCTATAAGGGCAGACAGGGACCCTGGCCTAATTATCTGCATATACTCAACACCCTGCACAGTACTTTGCTACTTAGTAAATGATGAACAAATTAAGATAGTCCTCAAAATCTTAAAGGAAACAGTGATACTAGCCAGATTTTTTGGTAGCTAGAAGAAGATAATGGGGTAACTGGTCAACACATGTGGAATTGTACTTTGAGCTGCCTCTTGGCAATATACTCACCTAACAAGTTATTCTGAGAACAAAAACAACCACTTTCAGCTAGTTACCATTCTCAGAATAGTTTGACAAGTTGGGAACCCTACTGAGAACCAACATATTTCTCTGTAAGCACCAGACCATCCACTTTGACTTCATAGGCATTTGATACTGATAGAGAAAAAGAGAGCCTGGCACTCACAGAGGACTGTACTTGGCTCTTAGCCAGTACATTTACTCAGTGTGATCTTGCTTAGAAAACCTGGTAGTCATGTGTACTGAGCCTATAGCACAACTAGGCCATATAGTCTTTTGCTTTAGAGTTCTTGTCATTAAGTGAGTGAGTGACTTAGTAGACTGACTCACTCTAATCAGTGAGGTCCAGATTAGTGTGAATGAACCCCATGAAATTGATCACATTATTAAAATTTGTACCATTCTAAGTTTACCATTATATAAAATGTGATCATTGCTTCCAGCCTAATGGAAATACACAATGAAAAAAATTTTAAAGTAAGTTTAAAAATCTATTTATTGATGTAATATAGCAAAAGATTAGAAATAATTAAAATCTATTACAGAGTCATTATAGAAAGCAAAATTTTAAAAATTTACCGAATATTCTGAAGAATAAGCCTACATTGGCAATATGACAAAAATATAGTTATTGTTGTTGAAAATTTTTAATAGTGTAGACTGAACTGTTTTTCTTTAAATCTTCATACATATGCACTAATAGATGTAGAGAGTTTTTATCCATACCTTGGCAAATTTCCATGCTTGCTTTCTCATATAGTGAGTCAAGTGTGGTTAGATAAATTGGGCATTATCTTAAAATTACTAATGCATTAAATATGAAATTGTTGTCCTTGTAATATTTTTCAACAGTTGCACTAAAGTAATTGAAAATCAGTCTTTGAAAGTAGCTTTAGACACCCATGCTTTCTTATTTGATCACCAAAAAACTGTAAGTAATTGATGGTTAGAAGCTCTCAGACCACTAGGACTTTGAGATTTGATAAATAAGCATTGGTTTTAATTTAAACTCACCTTCTGTATTAACCACCAGTAAAAGGGTTAAGCAGTCCTTAGACACTAAATCCTGGTTGAAATGCAAATTAGAAGAAATATAAGTTCTTGGAAGGCATCCTTTTCCAGAACAAGCCTGTTTTATCCACACTAAAAACTTGTTGATCAGTGTGTCTGTTCAGTTATTTTCTTCAGAACATCAGGATATTTAGTTGCCACATCCTCATCTGCACTGGGCACATCTCTGATAATTTTAACATTACCCAATTGAACTCAACTTTTAAAGCAACAGAACCAACCAGTGCTCACAAAAATTGTGTTTCACTACTGCTCTATTTCCGTTTCCTTTGACTGCCTTATCTGGAGTGTTCGGGGAGGACTAGCACTTCCAGTGTGAGTGCTTGCCAAGCCCTTTTCAGGGCTGCTCATCTACCTTTGGTATCTACCTATCACCCAGCACTCACTTGTGGCTCAAAGAAGCTGTAGCATGTACAGGTTTAACATCCCTGTTACACTGTCTCAGTAGACAGGCTAAACCAAGTTGAGGGCAACCAGTAAGCCTTAAACCCCTCAGTGAGTTAGGGGGATGCCTACCCCCGTCATGTGAAGACCTCATGGAGCAGAATGGGCAGATGAGAAAAATTTGTTCAAATGGCCGTGAAGGTGGCAGAAGCAGGCACTATGGAGAACTTGGAGTTACATAGACATTAAAGACACCAAGGTCATCCACTGCATCCATGGCCATCACCAGTCATCTTGACTTTTATTCTGCCCCTGAATTTTGATGACTCTGGAAGAGAGAGTGAGACTGACAGCTTTGTGCAGCTCTGTCTTTGTTAAATCCAGTTCACGCACAATTCAAGACATTGCCCATCGCTTTACTCCAACATCAGTATATATTGGTCCTCTTCAAAAACAAAGGATGGTCAACATATGCTCCAAATGGCATAGCATCCAAATTCTTAAAGGAAAAATTAAGTGAGTTGTAGAAGGAAATAAACAGTAAAACTATGCTGGTAGGGGACCTCAACTTTCCCCTTTAAGAGCTAGATAAATTTAGCCATTAAATAAATAAGAAAGGAATCAAGGAGATGGCTAGAACCATAGGAAAGTTAATATGATAGACCTCTGGAGAAAACTGAATGGGAATCAAAGATTATGCTTTTTTCTCTGCTGTATATGGCACCTTCATAAAAATTGACCGTATATTGAAGCATAAAACCTTCACAACAAAAAGCAGAAATATTAATCCATTCTTTTCAGACCATAATGCAATAAAAATTATATTTAATAAGGGCTATGGAAACAGATGGAAAATTAATTGGAAACTAAATAATCTAATCCTAAAGAATGAGGGAGTCAAAAAACAAATCATAGAACAATTGATAATTTCTTTAAAGAGAATGACAATATTCCAAAATTTGTGGTATGCTGCAAAAGCAGTAGTACTTAGGGGAAATTTTATATCTCTTACAATTACATCAATAAAGGAGAAATAAGGCCATTAGCAGAGAAAATCAGTCAGATTAATAAAAATAAGACCATTCTCCAGTTGATAGTCAAAAGATATGAACAAGCAGTTTTCAGGAGAAGAAATCAAAGCTATCAGTAATGACATTTAAAAAATGTTTTAAATCACTTCAAGTTAGAGAAATGCAAATTAAACAGCACTTAGATACCACCTCACACCAATCAGATGGGCTAATTATTAGCCCCTTAATGAAAGGATTTGTTCTGTGAAGTTTAGATTCAAAGGGCCGCACTTGAGGACCTAGAGAGCCCACATGTGTCCTTGAGACCACAGGTTTCCTGCCTCTGGACTAACATGACAGAAAAGGAAAATTACAAATTCAGGGGGGGCATATGGAAAAATTAGGACACTAATGTATTCTTGGTGGAGTTGTGGACTGATCTGTCCATTCTGGAGAACAATTTAAAACTATACCCAAAATGCTATAAAACTGTGCATACCCTTTGACCCAACAATGCTACTACTTAGGTCAGTATCCCAAAGAGATCAAAGAAAACGGAAAAGGACCTATTTATATATAAAAATATTATAACAACTCTTTTTGTAGTGGCAAAGAATTGGACATTAGGGGAGTGCCCATCAATTGGGAGATGACTGAACAAGTTGTGATGTATGATTATTATGGAATATGGTTGTGTTTTAAGAAAAAACAAGCAAGGGATAGTTTCAGAAAAACCTAGGAAGACTTTATATAAATTCATGCAAAGTGAAGTGAGCAGAACCAGAACATTGTGCACAGTAACAGCAGTATTGTAAGGATGATCATCTGTGAGAGGCTTAGCTACTCTGATCAAGACAATTGATCCAAAATGAATCTCCTATCTCCATGATGAAAAATGCTATCTTCAGAGAACTGATGAACTCTGACAGAAGCTTGAGGATACTTTTTTTTACTTTATTTTGCTTGTTTTATTTTTTTGCTTTTATTTTCTTTTGCAACCTGGCAAATATGATTTGCATGGCTTCACATGTATAATCAGTATCAAATTGTTTGCCTTATCAAGGAAGACAGAGGGAGAGAAATTAGAACTCAGATTTCTAAAAAAAACAACAAATGATTTTAAAAATTTTACATGTAATTGGGAAATGTTAACAAGTGATTTTTCTGTGGTATAGAGAAAGCAAATGTCATGTTCTGGATTTGAACCCAGATCATCTGACTGCAAATCCAGTACTCTTTCTGCAACTCTTTGCCCTCTCTCTACAATGAAGCAGGTAGGAGCAACAAGTAGACTGCTCTGGGACTTGTGATTTTTGTACCATTTTCTGTACATAATTCTAAAATGCTGCAAAACAAATTGTAATAGCTTATTTCAAATTAAAGTGGCTTGAAATACTTGCAGTTTAAGTGAAATATGGACATTGGTATTTACCTTATGTTCTGAGAAAGCTTCTTCACCGAATGTTTATGCAGCATTAATTAGACATTCTGGGGTCCTGGATTCTGGACTGGAAGAATCAGAAATATTCAGCTTTGCTTGGGAGCTCTTACTGGTTATTGCCCTGCATCCTTGAAAGAGAGTGACAGGACTATCATCGAGTAAACTTAATTTAGTACAGAAGTAGGTCAGTGATCCAAATTGCAAACACATCTTTGATATCATTGATTTGAATCTTAACTCCAGTGGTGCAAATTGCAAACAATTGATGCCTGCTCATCTTGTGTAATTTTTGTTCATATCCTCCCATCATTTAGCCACAGGAGTCTACCCAGCATGCTAGGGGTCTTCCTTAGTTTTTCATGACATTAGGAGAATACCCTTGGAGCACTTGGGCTTTCTACATGTCATCCCTGGAACACACCACATCTAACTTATCCTTTCTCCCTCCTGTCATCTTCATGGCCTTATGTCATCCTCTGTTCTTCCTTTACTGCTATATTAGATGAAAAGCTGGCTTTTATCCTTTCCAAGCTAACTCTTCAACATGCACCCTGGATCTCCTCATGTCTTTTTCAGCAGATTGCCCCCATTATCATCCTCTTTAAACTTCAGTCTCTTCCAATCTACTGCTCCTCACACTTAGGATCTCACACTTAGACTACCCAGAGCCAAGTTAAACTTTAATAAGCAGTATAAAAATTGTATGATTCTTAGCCTCCTGTCCTGCCCTTTTTTACCTTCTCTTCTGCCTGCACTGCAGAAAGGGGCCTCATAGAACTGAGAATGATTTTGTAGCTTTTCTTTATTTCACACATTATTAAAGATTTTTTCACCATATGAGCAGTGTACTGGTGACGAGCTTAGTACTTAGCTATACTAGTCCTTGGAAAGCAGGTTTTGTCTATTTCTAGGCCAATACTTAAAGCCTTTCCACCATGATAGAACCTGCTTATACAGTGCTTGCATAGCATTTGCGAACCTAGCATCATTTCCACACAGTGATGAGATATTGGAATAGGACTTGTGTGTATGTAATACATGTATGTACATATGTATGTATGTATTATGTGTATATATATCTATATAATGAAATATCATAATATGCTATAATCAATATAATGACTTTAATTCTAATTCCATGTCTTTGATGCAGCTTAATGTGGTGGGTTTTGCTCAAAATTAATCTTTTAGTAATTGTATCCCAGCTCTTATAATTCATTTCCTGACTGAAATGGTACACATAGTTCTCTCTCTCTGAGGTCTCAGAATTGAAACAAAATTGAGAGGTAATTCTCTATTGCATACAGTTTGGCTCACTGAATAGTAATTCCTATCTTGAGAGCCCATTGAATGAAGAGGAGTAAGATAGATGACAGTTTTTTTTTCCTCTCCTTTTCTACCCCCTAGTTTATTGGGTGCTGCCAAACATAATAGCAACCCTTTTCCTGTAGCTTGATGCAGTTTCAACCAGGTGTGGCTTTTATTTTTCGGAACTCAGAATTCCATGCAGAGGATAAGAAAGAATGGTAAATGATCTTTTCATATGGAAAATATTATTCTAAGGCCCTTATATTTAGCTTCCCCCTCCCCCAGTTTTAGGTTAGAGGCTTTTGTTAGGATTCATAGAGGAGAAAGGCCTGCTAATGGTAATCAACATTCTAAAAAAAACCTTTTTTGGTTGTTAATTTATGTCATGAACAAATGTGATAACACAAATAGTGTTATTTAGTAAACTCTACAACCCATCTATGATATTACTGATGTTGGGTACTCTCTCCAGTGCTGATCACAACTCATTTGCCTATTTTTTTTTTTGATTCAGTTACTATCTCCAATAAATTTCTCCAAGAGAATCTACCTATGGCATTAAAGGTACTAGCAGTTCTTTTAACATTCCATGGCTTCCAATGCTCTTCTCATATGTTTAGCTAGCCAATTTTTTTTTTATCTTACATTTCCTGGATGTAATTTTTTTTCTTTTTAAAATTTATTTATTTATTTTTTAGTTTGCAACATACAGTTCCACAAGCTTTTGAGTTTTAAATTTTCTCCCTCTCCCTCCCTTCCCACCTCCCCAAGACAGCATGTAGTCTGATATAGGCTCTACATATGCATTCATATTAAACATTTTCACATTAGTCATATTTTAAAGAAGAATTATAACCAATGGAATGAGCCATGAGAAAAAGAAACAAAATAAAATTAAAAAGAGAGAGCAGATATTGCTTCAATCTGCATTCAAACTCTGTAATTCTTTCTCTGGATGTGGATAGCATTTTCCACCATGAGCTTTTTGGAGTTGTTTTAGAATCTGGCATTGCTGAGAAGAGCCAAGCCTATCAAAGTTAGTCATTGCACAGTGTGGCTATAACTGTATACAATGTTCTTCTGGTTCTGGTCACCACACAGCATCAGTTCATATAAATCTTTCCAGGTTTTTCTCAAGTCCACCTGTTCATCATTTCTTATAGCACAGTAGTATTCCATTACATTCACATACCACAACTTGTTCAACCATTCCCCAATTGATGGGCATTCCCTCAATTTCCAATTCTTTGCCACCACAAAAAGAATGGCTATAAATATTTTTGTGTACATATGGGTCCTTTTCCCATTTGTGTGATCTCTTTGGGATACAGACGTAGAAGTAGTATTGCTGAGTCAAAGGGTAGGAACATTTTTATAGCCCTTTGGGCATAGTCTGGATGTAATTTTTTATGTCAACTTCTTGTAACAGAATCATTCTTGACAATTGTTGTAACCTACTTAAAAGTCTAACTTGCTTCCCTCTATTACTCTTTGAAATACCTCTGTCTATAAAGATAGAAGAGGCCCAGTTTATTTTCCCCTACCCACGGAACAGGGAATATTGAATTTTAGGGAAGGCACTGGTTTAAAAAAAGGTTTATCAAGGATGGTAAAGGGCATAGGAACTACATACATTATAGAGAATCAGTTGAAGGAGCAGGATGTGTTTAACCTGGAAAAGAGAAGATTTAAGGGACAGATAATTATTGCCTTCAAATATACAAAGAGCTGATGTGGAGGTAATGGATTATATTTACTCTGTTAGGTACTGAAGGGCAGAATTAGGAGCAGTAGATTGAAGTTGCAGTGAGGCAGATTTCAGCTCAGTGTGACAAAAAGTCTTCCTGATAATTAGACCTGTTCGCAAAAGTGGAATGGAGTGTTTTGGGAGGTAAGGGGTTCTACCCTTACTAGAAGTTTTTAGCAAAAGTTGAACTATTACTTGTTGGGGATGTTTCAGTGTTTTCTAAATTGCTGGTTTCATCAAATTCCTTTTCCTTGCGCTTGGCCCAATCCAGCTGCTCTTCCAAACTACTTGATTTTTTTAAGTAATTTCCATTTTTTCAGATAACATATTAGAGATTGAGGTATTAAGTTTCCAAGTATAGTAACTCCATTGTTACAGATAATGAAAAAAGGTCAGAAAAAAAGTACAATTTTCATCTTTTGTTCTCCTTTTATTTATAAATGCACTTAGGATGATCTAGCTTAGTTGAGATTTTTCCCAGTTCCCTGCAAGATTAACTTTTCCCATATCCATTTTCTGGTTTTTTATATCAATTACGTATTTGTATTGGTCAGGTTTGAGTTTTTGTAATTGCCCATAGTATCATTTATGTTATTTTTGTTCTTGTTATTTGGTGTTTATTTTGATTTTTGTTGTAACATACCAGTGATCTGACTTCAAGAGGTAGTTCATTTTCAAATTTCCTCCATCATTAACAAGTCATTTCCTATCGACATTTAATCAGTTTCTTTTTCTGTTGTTGTTGGTGCTGCCCTTTGATGTTCATTTACACCAGATCTTTACAATTCTTGTATCCACCCTCTTCTCTCCAACACCTTAGTCTTTAGATTATTGTAATAGCCTCCTTCCTAATTGATCTCCCTGACTTAAGTTTCTTACCATTTTAGTCCATCCTACACACCGCTGCCAAAGTAACTTTCCTTAATCCTTATTCCCCCAAACTGCTAGTGCCTCCCTCCCAAGCTGCCTTTGTATATGTTTTTATTTATTAACTTTAATGCATGCTATATATTTTTATATGTACTTATCTCCTCCATTAGAATATAAACCCTTTGTGAGAGGAATTGCCTGATTCTTTATACTTGTATTTGAATTGTCTAGCACAGTGCCTGGCATATAGTAGGCACTTAATGAATACTTGATTGATTGGAAGAAAGTATTCATGATGTACTGACATAAGGCCTCTGAGTTAACTATAAGCTTTCGGATTTATCTGTTTCTTAATCTTGAATCATATATTCCAATATTTTTTCTTCTCCTCATGTCCAGTTTTTCATTCTCCTTGTTTTGGAGAGGGAACTAGAATATTGTAATACTAGAGAGATCTAATTCTAATATACAAAAATACAATTTGGAGAGCCATATATATGTGGTATTTGTTTACTTTATTTTGCCCAGGAGAAGCAAAGGCTGCATCATATTTCCAATTAGACAAGTTATCTAATCCCTTTAGAGCTAACTTCGTGTCCCTCTGTTGAAGAGAGTAAATGCCTAACCCTCTTGACATACTCAAATTGCATGAGTCCAGGGATCTTAAGTCTAGTTTTTCCCATTTATAGGAAGATTATTTCCCCATATTGAAGATATCTTAAAGGATAAAGTGATTGAAAAAGCTCATATTAAAAGAACTATGGTAGAATATGTATATGTATATATATATATATATATATATATGGTAGTGCTCAGATTCGTTATGTTGTAGTATTACATAGTAGTTCATTTTCAGACAAAATATTCTAGTTTGGAATGTAATATTTACAATTGAAATCAAAACAATCACATATAAGAGAAAACTAGTAGCATTAAAATAATCTTAAGTTAATCCTCTAAACCTAAATAGATATTTAAATTAACTAATAAGCATAGTCAAGAATCCAGGAAATTTACCCATTTAATCTTGGTAAATGGGCACTAGGGAGCATGCATCAGTTTTGTTAGGGAAAAAATAATAGCTCTTTACTTAGGAATTTGCCAGAGCACAAGAATAGTATTATTAGTTGACATTTACATGGCTTTTTATGATTCACAAAGCATTCTTCATACATTATTTCCTCAAAATAATCCTAAACATAGGTAATGCAAAAATATTTTTCCAGTTTTACAAGGAACATTTTATAAATGAAGACTCTAAGGCAAAGAGATAAAAATGAACTTGCATTAGGTCACCCATTTATAAATACATAACAGGGGCGGCCAGGTAGCACAGCAAGTAAGAGCACCGGCTCCAGTGTCAGGACGACCTAGAGATCAAATCATGGGCTCAGCCACTTAGCCCCCACCCAGAAACACCTGGCCGTGTAACCTTGAGCAAGTTACTTAACCCCAATTGCTTAGGGGTGGCCAGGTGGCTCAGCAAGTAAGAGCACTGGCTCCAGTGTTGGGATGACCTGGAGATCGAATCCCGGGCTCAGACACTCAGCACCACAGCCAGAAATAACTGTCCCTGTAACCTTGAGCAAGTTACTTAACCCCAATTGCTTAAAAATAAAAAATAAATAAATACATAACAGCTCTTAACCTATATAATTCAAATTTTCTGATGTCGTCTTTATTCTCTCTACTCCATTACAGCTGTGCAATTTATTATACAATTTGTCTTAACAAATAATATTAAAAGAGAATATGCACAATTATAATAAAACATGTCTTTTATTTTTAAGGAACTATGAGAGTAGAAGATTTAGAACTATAAGGGACCTTAGGCATCATTTAATAGATTGTATTACAGGAGCTGTCATATAACTAGTATATATAACTAGTTAGAGCAGTGGTATCAAATTGAAATGGATCTTGTAGGCTACATATCAACTTAGAAAACTATAAATTAACATCTGTGTTGTACTGTATTTTTATTTATTTTGTCAAACATTTCCCAATTACATTTTAATCTGGTTCAGAATGCTCCGTTTTATACTATGGCCAGAGACGCCTCTGTGTTGGAGGATTAAAATATCTTTGTTTAATTTCTGCTGCTGATATTTGATGGATCTTTAACATGGTTCCAGAATTCAAATGCATATGAATAAACAAGCAAAAAAACCCACCTATTAAATGTGCTTACTATCCCATTCCATCTCACCTTTGATGGTCCCCTCTATCATCCCTACTCTCTCACTTTTCAACTTCTCCCTTTCTGCTGACTGCTTGCCTAGTGACATGCTTGCCCATGTCTCCCTCATCCTCAAAAAAAAATTCACTTGATTCATCCATCCCTGCTCTCTCTTCTTCCATCTCTCTCCTCCTTTTTGTGGCTAAACTCCTTGGAAAACCATCTATAATGATCCTCTCTCTTTTTTAAATTTCCTACAGTCTGGCTTCCAAACTTATCATTCAACTAAAAACAGCCCTCTCCAAAGTTACTAAGGGTCTCTTAAATTTCCTTTTCTTTAAAAACAACTAATTTCCTTTTCTCAGTCCTTATCCTTCTCGACCTGCAGCTTTTGACAATGTCGATTATACTCATTTCTTTCCTTTCTCTAGGTTTTCAGGATATTGCTCTCTTCTGGTTCTCCTGCCTGTCTGACCACTCCTTAGTCTCCGTTGCCAGATCTTCATTCAGGTCATTCCCAATAACCATGGGTGACTCACAAAACTCTATCCTGGCCCTCATTTTTCCCTCCTCTATACTACTGTACTTAGTGATCTCGTCAGGCCTTATGGATTCAGTTAGCAACCCTGTACTGATGAGATTCTTTTACAGTGACTTATCCATACCTCCCCTCTGTGGTGCCTTCCAGTTGCACATTTCCAACTGCACATTAGACATCTCAAAATGGATGTCCTGTAGACATCTTAAATTCATTATGTCTGAAACTAAACTCACTATTTTTCCCTGCCAACTCTCCCTCTTCCTAATTTTCCTATTAATGTTAAGGGTGATAACCTTCTTCCAGTCACCCATGTGACTGGACACTCACACTACCTATGTGTCTTCCTTGACTCTTCATTCTCCTGCCTCTGACTCCTTACTCCACATCCAATCTGTTGCCAAATGCCTCTAAATGTTACCTTGTTACATCCTCTCACATACACCTTCTGAACCATCTTGGTGCAGGCCCTTATCACCTCATTACCTGCCAAATAATCTGCCTGCCACGTCTCTCTCCACCTAGCTGTCATAGTGATCTTTCTACAGTGTAGATCTGACCATGCCACCTCCCCACTAAATAAACTGCAGTGATTCTCTGTCATATTTGGGATCATATACAAAATCCTCTGGCATTCAAAGCTTCATAGCCTGGTTCTCCCCTCTTTCCCCACCCAATACTCTTTATTACTCTTACTGTTTCTTGTACAGTAAAATACAGTAAAGTGCTTCTGACAGCATTTTCACTGGCCATTCCCCAATGCCTGGACTGCACTCCTTTCTCCTCTTTGCTACCTGACTTCCCTGGCTTCCTTCATATTCTACCTACAGTCCTATCTTCTACAAAAAAGCCTTTCCCTCTCCCCTTAATTCTGGTGTTTTCCTTCTGCTGATTATCTCCTATTTATCCTGTATAGATCTTGTTTATACATAGGTATATACATGTTATCTCACTCATTAGACTGTGAGCTCCATGAGAGCAGAGACTACTGTCCTTTACTGTTTTTTGAATCCTTGACACTATGCACAGGGATTGCTCAGAACCTAAGAGGTGCTTAATTAATATTTATTGACTGATTAGCAATACAAATACAAGCAAACAAGACAATTCCTGACCTCGAGCTCACATTCTAATATGTAAAAAGAGCAGATATAGGGGAATGGTGGCTGTCAAGGAATGTTTTGAAGAGGGAAGTCCTAAATGGTGATTAGAGCCATAGGATGAATGATCAACACGTCCTTTCCAGGAGTTAGAGCATTGAGTTGATTGCTGTTCTCAGAACTGGAGTTGAGAGGTAGGAAGTTGGGAAGGGAACTGGTGGCCCTGAGACCAACCAAGCAAAACAGGGTGAATGCTCACCAGTCAGCACAGTATCACAGGGTTGGGAGCCCACATTCCAGTAGAAGTTGGAAATCAGGTAGCATATCCTGAAGCTGACTGTGAAAGGGTATATGTTTGATGAAAAAATTCTGAAGTGTTCCCACGTTATTTAGTGGGCTCTGGAAGATCATCTTATTCGATCCCCTCATTTTACTCATCATGAAACTAAGTTCCAGAGAATGTAAGTTACTTTCTAAAGGTCATATGGCTAATAAGTAGTCAGGATTGGTACTCTGTCATCAAACTTGAAATCAGACTCTTTTTAAAATTTTTTATTTATTTGCTTGTATTTTACAACATTCAGTTCCACAGTCCCTTGAGTTTCAATTTTTCTCCCCCTCCTCCTCCCCCCCATCATGGCAGCATGCACTCGAACATAGGATCTACAGATATCTTCACATTAATCATTAGTCAGGTTGTACAGAAGGATTATAACTGATGGAATGATCTGTGGGAAAGAGGGAACACAACAAAACAAGAAAAAGAGAGAGCAAGTAGTTTGTTTCACTCTGCATTCAGACTCTACTTCTCTTTCTCTGGATGTGGGTATCTCTTTTAGTCATGAGTCTTTTGGAGTTGTCTTATAACCTTACATTGCTGAGAGGGACCCAGTCTATTGCTGTTGGTGTTCACACATACATTGTGTGTGTGATTGTGTAGAGATTTCTCCTGGTTCTGCTCCCCTCACTCAGCATGTTTAGTCTCTCGAGATTATTGTGAAGTCCATCTGCTCCTTGTTTCTTATAACACAGTATTCCATTACATTCATATACCACAGCTTGTTCAGCCATTCCCCAATTGATGGGCATCCCCTTAGAAATCAAAGACTCTTTATACTAAAATATACTATCTCTTATTTCCACTACAAAAGTCCCCATTGCTTTTCAAAGTACATGATAGAGGGATAGAGAAAAGAGCCCTCACTGGATTTAAAATCAAAGAACGTGGGTTCAAATCCCAATTCTGCTATCTAACTTTGGACATCTCACTTTACTTCTGAACCTCAGTTTCCTCATTTGGAAAATAAGGGAATTGGACTAAGTGACCCAAGGTTCCTTTTAGCCAATCCTAAATCTTGTGGAAAGCATTCACTAATTCTGTCACTGTTTTTTGTTTTGTTTTGTCTTGTTTTTTAATCAACCTAGGGTACTTTAAGATGTAGCCTTAAAAGAATAAGCATGATTGGGGATTATGTTCTTATAATATAAAGTTTCTCACTCTGAATATTGCTTCTTTTTGAAATTGAGATAATCAAATTTAGAAAAATGAAAATAATTTTTCTGGGGGGGGATGTTTTGATGCAGATAGCATTGCTAAACCGCCTTGAACGAATATTTGAAGCCTGTTTTCCTTCCTTACCTGTCCCTGAAACAAAAGAAGGAGTTACTTCCCTGGAGCACTTGCTAGAAGCAAGCAGTACACAGATCAGAACAAGAGAGGCTTTGGGTGAAAATTGGTGAGTGACTATTTTAATTCAGCTCAGCAAGTTTTTATTAAATAGCTACTGTGGTAAGACACTATGCTAGACATACATGGATGACAAACAGAAATAGTCTCTGCCCTCAAAGAGCATACTTTTTCCTAGGGTGATACAATGTGTACACATATAAGCAAATACAAACTATATAGTAATTTAAGGAGATCAGGAAAAGCCTTGTGGAGGAGGTGACAGCTCCACTTGAGTTCTGAAGGCTTCTGAGAGGCAGAAGGGAAGAAGTGTATTCCAGTCTTGGGGCATAGGGACAGGAGGCAGAGTGTCATAGAGTGAGAACAGGTGCTTGGTTTGGTTGGAGTGCATGAGGAATAATGTGAAATACGTGTGAGAAATAGATTGAAGCTCACCTTAAATATCAAATAGGATTTGAATTTTATCCTAAAGGCAATAGGGAGTTACAGAAATTCTTGAGCAGAGAAGAAGCACTGTCAGACCTGTGCTTTAGGAAGGTGATTTCGGCAGCTGACTGGAAGATTAATTGAAAAGGGGAGGGACTGGGACCAGGGGTGCCAGTCAAGAAGGAAGCTGTTGACAAAAGTCCAAGAAAAAGTCAGGATTTGAGCTGAGATAGTCTGAAAATGGATAAAGGGAAGGGAAGAGAATAAGCATTTATATAGTACCTGTGATGTGCCAGGCACCTTGCAAAGCAGTTTTACAGATATTGTCTTATTTGACTGTCACAACAGCCCTGAAAGGGAGGTACTATTATAATCCTCATTTTTGTAGTTGAGGAAACTAAGGCAAACAGAATGACTTTCCCAGAGTCACTCAGATTATGAATGTGGATTGACTGGAAGGATGATGATGCCCAGGAAAAAGTAGGGAAAAGGGGCAGCTAGGTGCTGCAATGAATAGAGCACTGACCCTGGAGTCAGGAGGACCTGAGTTCAAATCTGGTCTCAGACACTTAACACAAAAACTACCCATGTGACCTTGGGCAAGTCACTTACCCCCAATCGCCCTCCAAAAAGCAAAAAACAAAAAAAAGAAAAAGTAGGGAAATTAGAAGGAGGAGGTTTAAGATGTGGGACATCCCAAGTGTAGATGTCTAGCAGGTAGTTGGAGATATAGAACTGAAGCACAGTAGAGAGAGAATTGATATCTGTATGGAAATGATGAAACCCATAGGAATCAATGAGAGATTACCAGGGGAGAGAGAAGACCTAAAAATAGGTCTTGGAAATACACACAATTAGGGGACATACAAAGAACATGCATTATGATATATTGCAAAGGAATCATTAGGCTGGTATGGGGTTAACCAGGAAAGAGCCACAAAAGCAAAAGGGGGGAAGAAGAGATAGAGAATACTTGAAGAGAAGGTGATTAGGGGTGTCAAAGCTGAATGTTGGTAAAAGGCCATTGGATTTAGCCATTAGCAGATTGTTGATAACTTGGAGAAAGTGATTTCAGTCAAGATGAAGTTAGAAGTCAGATTATAAGGGTGTCAAATTTTTTAAAAATTTAACTTTCCTAAATTAAATTCCTATCTGTTATGTTACAGATTCTCTGGTCTGGACTTGTAATTTCATTAGGGTAGAAAATTCCCTGTGTGGAACTACCTCTACCAAGGCAGACTTGAAGCTTTTCTGTAATTTACAACCTTAAAGAGTTGTCTGGGGTACTCAAAGTAAGTTAAGTGACTTTCTCATGGTCACATAGTTATATATCAGAAATTGGATTTGAACCCAGGTCTTTCTAACTCCAAGACTTGACCTCTCACCATACATATAAATCAGATCAGGTTAATAATGACCACATATGTCACTAATCACTTCACACAGATAATGGTTTTTCATATACTTTTGGCACAGTACCTACGTGGGAATTATTTTGAATATTGTAAAACTTATACTTTCTATAAATTATTATATTGATACATTGATGATGTTTAAATAGATTGTATCCTGTCTTCTGTGGGCACTATATTAGTCACATTATAACTGCAATGGACAGTAGAAGTTTCTGAGTCAACTAGTCTTCATCTTAATGACTTTCAATTGGTCATGGCTGTTATAGGGAACTACTGGATGTGTGGACAGAGCTACAGGATATCCATGATGCATATGGCCTGAGATACCAGTGGGGTGGCTCCCATAGCAACAAGAAACTTTTGTGCTCCTTGGGAATCGACACACGAAATATTGTAAGTCTGATAATCATATTAAAAATGCCTTAACTGGTGAATATATTTTTAAACCTTACTAAGCTGTGAGGAATTAGTTTCTCAAGAAGACACATTAATATATAATAAACATCTTTATAATTTAAATGTGACCCTTTATTGTTTTTTTTTCCTAAAGAGCTGTGTTGCCCTTTTTTTTTCAATTGGCCATCAGCACATCAGAATTCTGTTATTTTAAAGTTTGTTATTTTTTTTAAAAATAACTAAAGGTCATTTTAATATTTCTTAATATAATTCAAAATATACAACATAAGTGACAGTTGAATACTTTGGAAAGTAAAAGGTTGGGTTTTTTTAAGAGTATGGTAAAGTATTCTTTAAATGTGTATTCTTTCTTTTTCACATGTAGCTCTTTACTGGCAATAAGAAGCAGCCTGTTATAGTGCCCATGTATGCAGCAGGACTGGTAAGTATGGGAATGTCCTCATAAATCTTCAGTCCTTCATGTCTCCAATTTTAAAAATCACATAGAAGCTTTTAGATTATAGCAAAAATTAGGAAATGTGAAAAAAATCCTTTCTGTTCACTTCAGAAGTACCTTTAACAGTTAGCTTCCTTTCTCTCGTGAAGCAAATGGTAGACATACTTTTAATCCTAAGCTAAAGTTCATTTATGCCTCTTTATTGAGATGGTCCTTTATATCTTTTTTTGTTGTCTAAATAAATGTATTTTAAAGGAGTAAATTAATAAAGTTTACTTGAAGACTTCAAGAAAAACATTGGGTTTAATCTTATTATAAAATGCTACATTTGGTTAATTCACCATTGAAACTCTAGAGTAACATTGAAGCCTAGGATTAAGAAACTAGTGTTCTGAGTGGCTAGTTGGCTCAGTGAGTAAAGAGCTGGCCCCAGAATCAGGAAGGACCCGAGTTCAGTTCCAGCGTCAGACGCTTTGACACCCACACCAAAAAAACTAGCCATGTAACTTTGGGCAAGTTACTTAACCCCACTTGCCATCCAAAAGGCAAAAAAAAAAAAAACAACAACCAAGAAACTAGTTTACCTATGGAAGTTACATAGAAGAACTACAACTGTTTGGTATTGAGGTTATTGTTAGGATGGATTCCTGTTGAACACATTTGTAAATTGATCAATCAGTCGCTTAAAATAGGTTAGATTTTCTTTTTTTTTTCCCACATATGCCAGGTCAGAATAATTCAGAAGGAATTACTATTCTTTTTTTTATGAACGACTAAATAGTGCTTTAGTTTGCTGTTTTTTATGTGTCTTTGAATTATTGATGACCAAAACAGTTCAGTGTGTAAAACAAAAAATAATTTTTAAGGGGTAGCCAGGTAGCACAGTGAGCAAGAGCACTGGCTCCGGAGTCAGGATTACCTGGGATCGAATCCGGGCTCAGACACTTAGCACCCACCCAGAAACACCTGGCCATGTAACCTGGAGCAAGTTACTTAACCCCAATTGCTTAAAAAATAATAATAATAATTTTTAAACCCTATCACCAATAACTTAAGGCAAAATCCTTTGACCCACGTAAGGTAAAACATTGAGCTTATTTGTAGAATTGTGAAACTTAAAATGAAAGTCCTTAACCATGAGCATGTGAAACTGGATTTACAAAAGAAGTAGAATTTATATGTGTGTAGGTGTATGTATATATGTGTGTGTGTATACACACACATACACACATATACACACACACATGTATATATACATAATTTTACTAATCAACAAGACTAAGGTATTCTGTATCTCTTTGTAGACACTACACTTTAAAGATCTTTCTCAAATCATTAGAAGAAGGGACAATCTGATATATTTACATTTGGGTCACTGTTAATATATGAATTTCATACTTGACCTTTTCCACTTGTCTGAAGGAAGGACATTGTTTTATGAGAGGATCGAGTAATTTAATGGAACTTATTCTTCCTAGTGAACTTTACTTTCTTGTTCTTGTTTTCAGTTGTTGGCACAGATGCTCATAATCCAAAGTATTTAAGTTTATTCTTTCTAAGAACACTTAATCTTTCGTTGTTCTGATTTTAACAATCTCATGTAGGAACTGAGAATTTCATGTATGGGAATTAATCATTTGCATGCATTTGTGAAAGCATATGTATAGCTTTATTGGGGGAGGGGGGTGGTGTTTCAGGTGTTTGGTTTGGGTAGGGGGAGGGATAGAAGAGTAAAAGTATTAGTAAGATTTTTCTCTCTCTCTTTCCTCCCGGGAATTAATAGAAAGCTTTTAGTGGTAATAGATGTAGTAGACTATGTAATGGCTTGTACCATTTATGCTTAATGACAGAATACAAAGTGAAACTCTATAACAGGATGTAGTATGAAAGTTTCTTTGTATCCCCTCTCTTCCCTCTCTCTTTCGCTCTCTTCTACTCCCATGTGAGGTCCTGAAACAGAAGAATTTCTGTTTCAAAGCACCTTAAATATGATAGATCACTTCCCTAAATATTTATTGATCTTTGGGAGTATTTTTTGTTTTGTTTTGGAGGGGGGAGGGCAGGGCAATTGGGGTTAAGTGACTTACCCAAGATCACATGGCTAGTAAGTGTGTCAAGTGTCTGAGGCCAGATTTGAACTCAGATCTTCCTGACTCCAGGGCCAGTGCTGTATTCACTGCGCTACCTAGCCGCCCCAATCTCTGGGAGTATTAACCAAATGGGAAAATAGAACTTAAATGTTATCTAATAAATGAAAATTGGGTTTTTAAGACTGCAATAAATCTTTAGGAAATATAATTGGTAATTTAAAACCTACTCAAGAACAAGTAGCACATAATCACGTAAGGCATAAACTTTTTTTTTAATTGTCCCTGGCTGCTAAGTTAAAGGCTTCCATTTGTACTTTTGCTAAGGTTTAAGTGTCTAAATTTTGTCAGTCACTTTCCTTATGCCACGCTTAAGGGACAAACTCCCCTGACAGCTTATGTGGAAATGTACAACATCTCTTATTAGTGGTTTAGCAGCTTGAGATTTTTGTCATTTTAGAGAGTTTGAACAGTTATTCTCCTAAATTAGTATTCTTTTGCCTTGCTGTGATATAGAAATGACCCTGGGTTCTAGAAGGCTATACCATTAGAGCAAAAGGTCTGGTGCATCTTCTGAGCCAGAAAGGCTAGAAAATGAACCATGTATCTATGCAGTTGAAGAGAAAGGTTCATCACCAGAGAGTAGGTTGGCTGCCAGGTACTTGAACTATGCTTAACCTCCAGAATATACAGCTAGATCTGGCTTAGTATGAATAATGCATCTCATGAAATGGTCACGTATTCAAATTCATACTGTTTGAAGTTATAATTATATAAAATATGGCAGTTGGTTCCAACCCATTGGAAATATCTGGTATGAATTTGAATAATGTGGACATTCCATGGGATTCATTATTTGCATTAATCAGGTCCTAGCTGTATTTTATTGCTTAGTATAAAATTTTTTAAGTTAATTTTTGGTGGTGGTATATAGATGCTTGTACAAAATACTGTTTGAACCTCAATCCTATATGTATTCTTTGCTTTTCCCACAGGGATGTAATAGAATTTCTAAGGTCCCCAGTAAGCACATTCACTAAATCAACATTTATTAATGCCTACTCTCTGCCAGACCTTCTGGATACAAAGACATGAATAAAACAACCCTTGCCCTCAAGGAGTTTACATTGTAATAAAAGAGATGTATACCTGTATAAGTATAGCATATAAGATAAATGTACAGAGTGGTAAAGGGAGAATCAGGAAAGGTCTTCTATAGAATATGACACTTGAGCTGAGCTTTGAAGGAAGCTAGGGATTTTAAGAATTGGAGGTAAGGAAGGGAATACATATTAGGCATGAGGGACAGCCTGGGCAAAGGTGTAGTGATAGAAGTTGGAGTGAACCAGCAAGTAGACCAGTCTGACAGGACCCTAGAGTACAGGAAGAGGTTTAATGTCTAATAAGTCTGGAAAGGGCAATTGAAGCCAGGTTGTAGGGATTTAAAATTCTAGAGGAATAACTTAGGTTACAAATTGGTAACCTGTTGATGCAAAAAATCCATATGATACCAATATAAGATAAGAACCTAAGTAAAATCAGGCCAATCTCAAATGATATAGACTAGGTTCAGAAACAATTACAAACTTTGGCATGGAGATGTTTAAATTGAATCCTTTCCTACATTCAAGCTACAAGGAAAAGAGTAACCAGAGACCATATCAGTTCATTTGAAACATTAAGTTTAAGTATTTATTTGATTAGTTCACCCTTGTAAATTATATTCAGAATAATAAATATTTTTGTGGAAAAGCTTATTCTAAGAACATAGGGGAAAATCATTATATCCTAAAAGAACTTTGAAGTGTAGAATATGATAATTTGAGAATATTATTGAATTCCTGCAGGCATGTATAGAATATGTTGTGAGTCCTTCCACTCCAGTTTTGTATATTCTTTCAGGCTGCAGTGATATCTTTTTATTATATTATTATTTCTTATAGGTAGTAACAGAAGGGAAAAATATTAAGTACCTATGAGAAGATTTGCTTTAATTGGTGATGAAAGTTTAAAAATAGATCTTGTATGAGATCAAAAGTCTTAAAATTATTTTAAAATCTGTGGATATAGTTGCTAAAAGGGATTTCTAGCAACATTTATTAATACAATCTCCTTTTTTCTGGAAGTATTCTCCAACTAATCTTATTTCCCCTTCTGTAGTTTATTGCTTAATCCTGTATCTAGCATCTTCCAACCTTTTGCATAGTTTTTGCTGATGAATACCATAACTTTTTTAGGGTATGTTAGAACCCACAAAGGAACCATTGAAACCACTATCTGCTGCAGAGAAAATAGCTTCAATTGGTCAAACTCCCCTTATATCACCAGAGATGAGTGCGTGTGCATCTGATCAATTACAGGTAAAAAAAAAAAAAACAGCCAAAGTGTATGCATGTATGTGTGTGTATTGATCTTTTTTCTCCTTTAATATATGCATAACTAAGTTTCTGTCTTTTTCTTAAAGCCTTTATTTGATAATGTTTTGGAATTTTCTATAATCCAGTGAAAAACTAAGGGGGGGGATGTTTAGAGGAAAGTTTTAATTGAAAACTATAATGCATTTCATGAAGTGGGAATGAGCTCCTGACCTCATTCCTTATCTGTATAGTGAAAAATATGGTCCTTTTTTCTATGGAGTCTGTTTAACTCTAAAATTCTGTGATCCTAAATCCTGACATATACTCTAATAAGTCCTTTTTTAAAAAAAAAAAGTGTTAAATATTAAAAGTATTGGAAGTAATTAATTAAAACTGGTTTTATACATTTGTATTTAAATTTAAACTTACATGTACAAAAAAGCTATGGCTTTAGTATACTTTCTGAATTAAAAGCTCTTTATGTTAGCCTCTTTGGGGTAAGCTTATTTTCCAAACTTAGCCAAAAAGTTTATTAAAATAATTATTTCATATGTGCAAAGTTTCATGGTAGAATTTAATATGGCTTGTTTTAATTGTTCTTTTCATCAGCACACCTAAATTTACTTTCCATAGAATAAGCATTACAGTACAGTGTCCCATTGGAGGGAAATAAGCTGTTCTGTTTACGTTGATTTCTCCATGGATCCCAATTAGCTCAGTATTTTTTTTTTAATTCCTGTTATAGATTCCAAAAGATTCTCATATGTTTCCAGTTTTCACTTCCTGATTTGCAGACCTTTGCATCTCTTGACCTCATGGGCACTGTGAGCTGCAAAGGCTAGAGTGGTTTTAGATGTGTGGGTGGGGTTCAAAATGATACATGTATATACAGCTCAGGGCATCTGCTGCAGAGGAGCCACAGCTCCTGGTTGGTAGCACGGGAAATGATTTAAGCAAAACCATTTAGTTGTCTTCTGTGCTGGGCATCACCTTCTCCCTTGTCTCAGCACTTGAGGCAGCAAGGCAAAGATGGGGCCTAACTCTGGACAGAACTTGAGAGCAGGCCCAATTTGTCTGTGATGCCTTCTTTTATTTCCTCCCCAGTGGTCGGTGCCCCATTATAGTCCTCTGGCTCTCCACCACCCCAGTCTTATCTCTCTAGGATGAAGATATACCCCATCATTTATACATTACCCCAAAATCTCTGGAAGCTTTTCCTTTACTGAGCATGTAAATCAGCTCTTCAGTACTGTTAATTTCTTTCCTTCCCAGAGAATTGAGTTGAAGGCATGCAGCCCAAAAAAGACCTTTAAGAGCTGACAAGTCTTGGGAAATGAGACAGTGCAGCCGGGAGGGTGGGGGGAGGGGGTGGCGGTGAGACCGTCTTGGCTTAAGGCAGGGCAGTACCCCCTCCCCATAGCACAAATATTGGGAGAGAAGGAAGCAAAATTGATTCACCTTTTGGCAGAAAGAGGGTCTAGGAGTGCACATCTTTCTTCTCACAACCACTTCTTCCTCCTGCTGACCCTAGAAATACGTGTTTTGTTGACTTAATTATTTTGTTTCATTATATAAATGCTTAATTATCATGAACCACAATAACTGTGATGCATATGATTAAATACCAAGCTAAGTTTGTTACATAATTAATTTTTAACCCCAAATGTGAGCTGTATGCAGTATGCTTTGCTAGGTGCTGGGGGGAGATAAAAAGAATATTATCTGTCCATATGTAACTCACAGAAGTGATTTACACCTCTCTACTGCATTATAATTATCTATATACATATATTTAAGCCATTTGTTCATCAACCTCTAAATACAATGTGTTAAGGGCCTGTATCATACCTTAAAAAATTTTGACTTCCAGCACCTAGCACACAAATAGTGAGCAAATATTTATTAAAGATATTCTTCTACACGTTGTATAAAATATAGTTTGTTTATATACATTAAGTGTCTGTACCACTTTATTCAAGTGGTATGATTAACTGCTCTCGACCTAAAAAACTAGGACACATTGATCCTGGAACTGTATCATCAATGTGAAAACTCCCTCCAAGAGTACAGATTGAAACCCATCCATGCTTTCTCATCATGTCTGACTCGTGTTCATTTCTTCCACCAGGGATCCACCCACTGTACTGAATTCTTTCTCTCTAGATCTTTTCCTATTTCAAGATTATCATTTGGACCATGCAGCCTCCCCATCAGTTATCCCCATGCTCACTGTATGACAAACATCTCTTTTTCTTGTTTCTCATATTTCTGATTCATTTTATACCATTCCTCCTGTGCTGCTTTGTATTGGTAGCATTGCTGTTTACTGATACCTACCATGTATCAATATTATATATCAGTATTGCCCTTTAGGTAATCCACAGCTTTAATCTCTCAGACTAGTATTCCATGATTTCTAGCAATACAGTATTATTGGAAGAAAATTGAGATTAAAAAGCTTAGGGATATTCAAAGTACTGTGCATTTCCCCAAAGCAGTCTAGCCTTCTGTCCTCCTATTCAGCTCTAGTACTGGTTTATTGTCCACGTGTAATATCTCTCTGTGGTATATTTATTGATTTCCCTTATTGGATTTTCTATACACCTGTATAACATAGTCTGGACAATAGATATTCTTTATCCACTTGACTTTTCCTATGTGGATAATTAAACTAAACCTTGTTCAGTGGAATGGGTAGATTTTTAAATATAGCTTTTATTTTTAAAGTAAGTTTTAATTTTTTAATATTGTAGTCATTTCTGGATAAAGCATTCCTCACTTTTATTGAAATTGTAACAAAGAAGAGTTCAGCAAAAGTAGCAAATAAAGTAACTGAATCAAATATGAATGCAACATTCTATCTCCACCTATAGTACCCACTCCTCTTATACCAAGGAAAAGAATGTATGAATCATTCACTGTAGCCAAGATTGTTTGTTAGAGCAACTCCAGGCTTGACTGACTTTAATTTATACCTTAAACTTATATTATTGTATGCATTATGTATATTCTTTTAGTTCTGCTTATTTCATTTTGCTTCATTTCATATACATCTTACCATGTTTCTCTGAATTCCTCATAGTTGTCATTCTTAATACACAGTAATGTTACGTGACAGTCACACGCCACGATTGGTCATTTGACAGAAACCCACTTTGTTTCTAGTTCTTTACTAAAACATATACACACAATTGCTACTATGAATATTTTGGTATATGCTAGAACTTTCTTTTAATTACTATCCCCTTTAGGGGATATAGGCCCACTAGTCAGATCACCAGAGGATATGAGCATTTTATTTACTCTATTCACAAAATTCTGAATTGTTTTGCAGAACAGTTGGACCAGTTTACAGCTCCATTAACTGTTTTAGTGGCCTCTCAATTCATAGCCCTCCATCATGGACTTGTTGCCATTTGGTCACCTTTGTAAATTCATAGCAGAGTTTAATTTGCAGCATGTTGGAGCATGTTTTCACATGGTTACTGATAGTTTTTCTTTACATATCTTTTAACTACTTATCAGAGAGGACTAGCACTTGTTCTTACATGATACAGTGTCCCAAAAGTCTTAGCGTGTACAAATACACTAGCCCAAATAAACCTAATTTATATGAAATTGACCTCCAGTTTTCTCAGTAGTTCTTCTCAAATAGGGAATCTTTTCCCTATTCCTTTTTCTTCTTGACATTATCAAACCTTGGACAACTGTTGTTTTTTTTTTAATTATTACTATTTGTAGTTATTCCTTCTAGTTTGTTCCACAGATAAGATCTACTTGTCTGTTTTTTTAAACGCTACCAAAGATTTTGATGATTTCTGTTTTATAATATAATTTAAAGTCTGGTGGTGCTGTGCCCATTCCATTCCTACTTTTTTCATCATTTTCCTTGAGATTCTAAACTTTTTGTTGATCCTAAATAATTTTATTGTTATTTTGTCTTGTTGGATAGAGTTTTGATTGATAAGAGTATATATCTTTCATTTTAGTTTAAAATTTTTATATTGGCATGACCCAACCAAGAGCATTGAACATCTTTGCAGTTGTTTTCCTCTATTTTGGTAAAGAATATTTTGTGGGGTGGCTAGCTGGCACAGTGAATAGAGCCCCGCCCTGAGGTCAGGAGGACCTGAGTTCAAATCCAGCCTCACACACTTCACGCAAAACTAGTCTCTCTCCAAATTGACCTACCTTCCCCTCTCCAAAAAGCCCCCCCCCAAAATGAATATTTTGTAGCTATATTTATATTTGTACTTCTATGCATACCTTTTTAGGGTACTTCATAGATAATTTATGCATTTTTGTAGTTATTTTAGATGAAATTTCTCTTACCTTTTTCTCTTGGTATTTATTAGTACTGTATAGAAGTGCTGCCAATTTATTTTCTGTCTTACTGTTTTACTGAAGTTATTAATCATCTCAATCTCTCCACTAATTCTTTTGAGCTATCTAAACAACCATATTACTTACAAATAGAGATAACTTTTGTCTTATTGTCAGTATTTAAATGTTTTTTTTCTCTTGTATTTTTTTCCCCTATATAGTATTTCTAGAACTTTGTCAAATAATAGGGGACAGCAGGAACCTTGCTTTACCCAAACTATTTTAAGTTGTTTTTAGGACATTCTTGAATGGTTTTAGCTATGGAAAGATCATATAATCATTCATTTTCATCACCTAAGTGTCTTTTCTGCAGCCTATTTTGAGAAATCATAGAGTGAAAAACCTTTTTCATATTAAGTATAAATCATCAACCTAGTGCAATATCCAGTATTTAACTAGTAACTTACCCACTGGACTTGGAAACAACTCTAGGTTTGTTTTTTGTTTTTTTTTTTTTATGTGAAACCTTGAACAAGCTAATTTCTTTAAACCTAAGTTTCTTCAGCTATTAAATGAACACAATATTATTTGTTATTACCTGCCTCATAGGGTGATTATAAGGAATAAAGAAGGCAGTGTATGTAAAGGTGCTAAATAAATTACAAAGTACTGTATAAATGTAACTCATAAAAGGATTCTTAATCCTATCAAATTAATATATGTTTGTTTTAGAGCAAATGAAGCAGAAATAAATAAGATTAAACTTAGGAATCTGTATAGGTAGAAAGATTACATAAAGATGTATAATGCTTTCTTAAGCTAACTAATATTAGAATTTAGCAAATATATAGTGCTTCATGGTTTTTTAAAAGATTGTTTAATATAGTATTATCTGATTATTACAGTAGCCTTGTTAAAGATGGAGAGCTGTTTTTTGCACAGATGAGAGTGGTCTCAAAGAAATTTAATGGCATATCCAAAAGTAACAGAAATAGTAAGTAGTGAAGCAAGGGCAACAAGTTATAAATTATAGTAAAAATGTCTTACTTTTATGGCTACAAAACATTTTACATACATTTGATTCTCACAAGCATCCTGTAAGGGAGGTAATTACGAGTAATATTAGAGCTAGAAAGATTAGGTGCCTTGCCACAGCCACAAAGCTGCTAATTACATGGCAGAACCAGATATTGCCTAGAACACAGGTCTACTTGACTGACTCTTAAGTGATTTTCCAAACACATATGATTGAAAAAAATCTGGGACTAGTGTGGATCAAAAGCATTAAATGATAAAGAGTTATGAAAGTGTTGATGATACTTGATATCAACTTAAGAGATGTAAAGAAGAAAAATAAAAATGATTAAAGACTTAGCAAACAATTCCTTCAAAGAAAAGCTAAAATAATGAGACCTGTTAAAGAGAAAGCTGAGGTATTTAATCATACTTTCTGGGTTCACAAAAAATTATACCTACACAAAAAATTATACCTAAACAATTAGACATCAACTTACTCAACAAGGCCTTTAAAAACAGTAAAACAAGCTCCAAAAGAAATGGTGGCTTTTCATGGCTGGAGATCTTTAAGATACAGGGTGTGACTATAAAGTAATGAGACTGGTGTTTGTGTGCAGGATCAGTCTCATTACTTTATAGTCATGCCTTGTATATGCTCATCCTTCACTCTGATGCAACTGTGGTCTAACTGGAGGTGGGAGTGTGGAATAAATGATGTAGAGATACTCGACGTTTATTCAATAACTGTTCTTTTGATGTAATTTATAATTCTAAGATATACGTATTTATTTACTGCTTTCATATGTAGAGTACCATTATTTTCTTCAGGTTCTGAGGCCGTTTTTAGCACTTGTTGCCTATGTCTACAACAAACACCACATCATCTTCCCTGTTCATACCTGAAATTCTTTTTGTCCTTTTGATGCCTAGTTCATCTTGAGCAGTCCAGGTCAAATTTAGTATTTAGGAAAGGAACTGTTTTTTTAAGAATGGTGTGCTTTGTAAAAAAAAACCTTGAGAAAAGTTTTCTACTTGTCCAAAAGTTGTTTCACTTCGGCCTAGGGACATGTATAACTTAGATGTTTATTCCAAGTCATACAATGTACTTTCTTTTGTTAAATACTTTAATATGCAAGTAAAATTAGCAAATTTGTTAATAAGAAACTTTGGATACTATTGTGGACTATGCTCATTTGTTGGAGTAAGAGTTTTGAATTTGAAACTGTTTTTGTGTGTGAAAAAAGGTCAAAATTTGTAGAAAATATAAAGATGTATAATTCATACTTATCTGAGAAATTTAAATATTTTTAATCAGAAATTAATATTATAAACTAAGAATATCAAAATTTAAACAAGTTGCAATGATTAACAAGTATTAATATAATCCTAAATAATGTTCAGGCTAATAGAGTTTCTTGCATATGAACATTAGTCCATGTGTTCTTCAATCAGACACAAATAACTGGAAAACTTTAAGGAAGGAGCTGCCTTCCCATACACACAATGAGATACATGTATGATCAGCAGAGACTAGACCTTCTTGTTCATGTTTTAATCAGTGACTTTTGAGAGTCAGTATTGTAGAGTGAAGAGAGTGCTGGACTTTGAATCAAGAAGACATATGTTTGAACCCTACCTTGGTGTGCCCAAGGTCACACTTAAAAGCTGTATCCTCTTTGGGATAACCTGTCTGGGCCTCAGGTTCTTATTTATAAAATGAAGAGGTTGAACTTAGTGAACTTCAGGTCTTTTCAGCTCTAAATCTGTAATCCTCTGATTCCATAACTTTCAGACTTGACAAAATTAAATCATGTAATTATATGTTTGTTCTGAGATTAAAGATCTTTTCCCATTCAGATTTGGGTAACTTGTTTGTTTATTTCCTCCACTGAGACATTCCACATTGACTTAAACTCCTAAAACTCATGGCCACTCTCTTTGGCTGAATCTGATAAAAATCAACAACAATTTGTCGGTCATTTTTTTTTCCTAAGACAACTTTTTGGTGCCTCCAATAGTTTCATTTCAGAAGACAATGTATGAACAAAGCTGGGAACAGTTTTTCATAGTTCTTCAGTTTTTAAAATTTTTCATCCTTTGCATTAAGGGGAGCCCTGTTAGTCCTGTTACCCACAAACCTCTTACTATAAATGTGACTGACAATCATTGTGAGGCCCACATTTCGTACAGTAGTGAGTGTACAGTCTAGTGTAGGTAGACTATACACTCAACAACATCTTTATAGAACCCCTTCCTAATGGCAGCTGCCTTTGCCTTTTAGCCTACATCATCACATTGTTACCCAAATTCATAGAAGTTACGGATTGTTAGTGGTAAAGCTATGGCTGAACTCCATGTCTCCTGACCACCATCCTATGATTACTTTTACTATAAACAAACACATCTTTCTTAGAATATGCTCAGAGCATTAACTATGCCACATTCCTTAAATTTTTATTTTAGTGCTTCTTCCTCCTTTTACTTTACCTATACTTTTTTTTCTTTTCTTTTTTTTTTTGCTTTTTGGAGGGGGGAAGGTAGAGCAATTGGGGTTAAGTGACTTGCCCAAGGTCACACGGCTAGTTTTGTGTTAAGTGTCTGGGGCTGGATTTGAACTCATGTCCTGACTCCAGGGCCAGTGCTCTATTCACTGTGCCACCTAGCCACCCCTTACCTATACTTTCTTCAGCAGTTTACTATCAAAGCAATTGCTAAAGAGTCCCTTTGTTCATCTTGTTCGTGACTTTTATGTAGATGGATTTTTTGATGCTCACATCACACCATTGCTATTGGCAACTTTGGCTTTGTCTACATGAGAGCAAACATCTGGATGAAAAACTAAAAAACTTAGTCATTCATTGCTTTTTAGTATCTAGTATTTAGATAGCTAAGACAATTAGATGACTGAAGTTTGGTTTGTTTGTTTTTTAATCTTTCACCTGCATGGTAACACATTTCAGTTACTTTAAGCAGAATGCTTTCTTTTCAGCAACTCTGTGAAATACGTAGTATAAGTATTTATTTCCCCATTTTTTAGACGAGGAAATTGAGGTTTGGGGAAGTTTTATAATTTATATATATTCATATAGCCAAGAAGAGTCAGAAGCAGAGTCCATACTTCTGCCAAATCCACTGTTCTTTGTACTACACTTACCAACTCTGAATGAGGTGGCATCCCTTATACATGGTGTTTGACTTGTTATAAGATACTAAATGTGATTTTTAATTTTAAAAACTAATCTTTAAATTGGATGGGATGAGTGTATATGGTCTAAATTACTGTCCAAATAATAGGAGGCTTGTTGAATGCTTTAGTTTTGTTTTTAGATGACTTAAAGACTTTATTAAAATGATAAACAACATAAGACAATTTGGCTTTTTTAAAATTACAGAATTTTCAGTGGTAGTGCTTTTTTCATTTCAATTAACATTGTTGCCTGACTGATAGATTTTTCTAAGCACTGTTGATTGGCATATATAATAATATCATGAATTATCAGGCAATTGTATAATAATAACTGGGAACACAGATTTGATGTTAGTTAACAAGACTTTATGAGTAAGCACTTAATAAATTATATATGTATGTGCCTAAATATATACATACATATACACATAGTACTATAGATACTGAGATATATTCATATGAAACATGCATATGTATAAAAATAAAACTTTGCAATTATACAAAAGAACTATAATGCCTGGTGCCTGTCCTCGAAGAACTTACAGTCTTGGTTTCGATTCTGTGAGACAGCTAGGTGACACAGTGGATAGAGTACTAGGCCTGGAGTCAGGAAGAACTGAGTTCAGATGCAGCCTCAAATACTTGCTTAGCTGTGTGACCCTGGGTAAATCATTTAACCTCTGCCTCAAGTTAGCATCTCTCCCCCTGCTCCAGGTTGTTGTGATGCTCAAGTAGGATATTTGTAAAGGCTTTTGCAATTATAAAATACTATAAAAATGATAGCTATTAATATTATTAAAACATTTCTAGGAATTTTCTCTCACTAAAGTGAGAAACAGTTCATTCTACCAGTTCACATGAATTTCAGATTGTCAATTTCTCTCCAAATTTTTTATTCCAGGTATACTTATATGGCATCTTTTTGTTCTTTGACACCCATTTTATGTCTCATTTTTGCTTGTATTTCCTGCTATCTTGTTGTAACATTTCGACAATTAAATGTTTTAAGGAAGTTAAGAAATTTAAAAGCAGAAGTTGTTCAAGAAATTTGGAGGAATACTTTTGTTTTTAAATGTTCTTGACTTTGATATACATCATTTAAAAATCTAAGTGCTAAAATCTGATATGTAACGTTGTATTTTTAGAATAGAATTTTTGGTTAATTTTTATATAATCAGAGAATGTTCTAAATTCACAAAATAGATTTAGCTTCCTTAAAATTACAGATTAGTACTAGATCTATTGAGGTGTCACATTTTTTAAAAGGAAAGATTATTGTACAATTATTAACTATTTTCAGGTTTCATTTTTTTCCACTAGGAAACATGATAAAAGGTAAATATTGGAAGTTAAGCACTCTAAAAAAAATTTAAGTTTCTACGTATAGTTGCATAATCTTGCACCTTTGTCTTCCTTAAGGTTTTACTGTTCCTTAAGGGAAAAGTGAAAATGTGAAATTTGAAGTAGAAATATTATCTTTCAACCAATTCATTGTATATAGATGGGAAAAAAAAGAATCATAGAGGATGAATGACTTGCCTCAGGTCATATAGATAATTACTAGTAGGACTAGATAGAACCTTGTTCTCCTGACTCTCAGGATGGTTCCAGCTAAGAAGTTTTTAGTAACTGATTCTTGGACAAAGTTTTAAGGTTTTGCAGTTTATATTTGCTAGGCATAATTCATGGGTGCTGACTAAATTTAGCCTTTAATAAAAAGAAGTCTTTTACTAGAAATTTTTATCCATTTATTGCTATTTAACAAGAAGTTTAAAGCTCGGTTTAGAAGATTATAATCTGACCTAGATCAATCCATAATTATTCATTTAGTAAAATGAAGTTTTATGAGATATTCTTCTTTATGCTATTTTGATTTTTTAAAAACCTTTATTTTAAGTATCTTACATTGCTGTAATCTGGATTGACAAATTTTTATTTTTTTTGGTTTCCAACTCTAGGAATCTCTACCACCTGTCCAGTTTGACTGGAGTAGCAGTGGCCTTACTAACCCTTTAGATGGTACGTCTCTCCGTAGAGCCTCTAGCACAAGAGCTAGAGTTAAGAAAGCTACAAAGTTCAGACAAACTTCTCTCTGCTGATTTTTTTAAAGACATAATTTTTTATTCTTATCTTTGGAAATTCAGGCTTTCCTTCTGATTGGTAGTTCCCCCAGAAAAGCAGCCATTAATATTCATGATATAATATCATAGTGTACTTAGTGAGAACTATATAAAATTTTATTTTAATTACTATAAGTGGAACATTAAAAGCTTAGGTAATTCTGATCATTCTCTAAGTAGCTAAGTAGTATTTTAGCTTGAAATATTTAACTTGGGAAAAATCTTTTCCTAATGAACTTCATTTTATGGGGGGTTTTTGGATGCAAAATACAGTGAATAAAGGTCTTTCAAAGCACAATTGTTTAACCAAAAGCAGTTTGCAAATGATGCGTATTTTTTTGACTCAAAAGTTCAGATATATTTTATAGAACACCAATAATTAAAATGGAAAATGTGATTTGATGGTTGTTTTCTAAATTCAGTTCATTTCCGTGTTAATTATTGATAGGTATTAAATGCCAGCAATTCAAATTTTGCCCATGTACTGGTATGACTTACAGTTTTTAAAAATGCTGGCAAGGGAAACAAGTTGTTCCTATAGAGGGTTGAAAGAAAAAAAAAACATAGAAAGTGAAAGGAGGTTTTCTTTTTTCTTAGCAAAACAGGTTACAATAAAAATGACTGTTCATTATAGTTGTTTAAACATTGGACAAAACTTTTTTTTTAAATCACTCTTTCATGGTTCCTTATGATAGGATAGTAGTGGTGCAAGGATACCTGGACTATAGCAGATTGGATACCTTAGTGATGAAGGAAAGCCTGGATGGACCTTTTTACTGTTGTCTAGTATCTTATTACTTCAGTCAAATCATCATGCTTTCTTTTAACAAACAACTTCTTCTAAAATGTATCTCCTTTCTGATCACTGTTTCAGAGTTAAAGGGGAACAGTACAACTTGAAGTTGTGCATAACAGGGTAGGGCAATTGTGGCATCCAAGACCACATAGAGTATTTTAAACTAAGTCACCATATTGATCTGTAGCCTGAAACTGGCAGATAAATTTGTCAGATTTTTAAGTCACTAATTATGAACCAGCATTACTAACTTGAAAGACTGGTTTGGGCGTGTATAATGATGAATTTATGATGGACTGAAATTACAGTATTGTTTCCCTTTAACAGGCAGATTTACCTGGATCTTTCTGATGTGGCTTCAATTTTTTATTGAAATAAACCTTTTCTTTCTAACTACAAAGTTAACTAGTGTTTAATTACTTGCATTGTACATGAGAAAATGTACATTGAGTTAAGTTGTTACTGTCTTTAGATATAACAAACTAATTCTGTAAGCATTGTTTTCATGTTGATTTTTAAATTGTATAATGAATACTAATTATAACTTGCATGTTCAAGTGTGTGTCTTACCCCTTTTTACACATAACCCCTCCTCCCTTGGCTTACCTTCTGTATGGCTGCCTACCACCACGGTCACTGAATTCCAAGCTAGTGGAGGTTCCACTCTCCTGAACCTTGATTTCTTTGGGCCCGTGGATGACAGTAGCTCTAGCAGCACCACCACCATCCCAGGTCAGCAGAGTGTTAAAACCACAACTATGATCTAACTTGTTACTAATAGCATGATCATGGCACTTGACTTTCCTATAAGCAAGAAAAATAATTTTATCATATTTTTCTATGATGTCTTTCTAATACTTTTTTTTTCTTTCATCTGCCTTCTGTTAGTTATTTTGCAGTACCAAGCTACAAGTAACATAATTTGGGCAAAGTGTAGTGTTTTAAGACTGAAGGTAGCTTTTAGGAATGAAAATTTTAACCATCTTAGTGACTCAGTATGTTAAAGATTTCCCTATTCCACTTTTGAAAGATGAGAGACTTGTATGCTGATTTTTAAAGCATATTCTATAAAGCCATTTTTAAAAATCTAAGTACAATCGCATATGCATCTTTTACATTGTAGTGTGCGTGATTACAGTGTTATTGCAAATTCTGGCTTTCAGTTAATTACATGTACTTTGGTGCTGCTAATATAGAATTAGGTTCCAAAATATTGGAGCCTGTTGTTTAGTCATATAATTGACACATGGATCTCTATTATAGTTTTTATGTAGTTCTTTCTTAAATAGCAGGTATGCTGTTACCTCTGAAGGAAAAGTGTTATCACAAAATGTTAGAAAGACAGTCGCCAATGGGATGTGAAAAGCTAGAAACCAAGAAAATATATTGGGAAATGCCTGTAAAAGGAATGTTCAGCCCTGCTGAAGTTCAGTCCGTTGACCAAAGGACTCATGTATTTTGTCATTTTCTAACTAAATAAAAGATGAACATTGTAATGATGTTTTTATGGTTACATTTTCTTTAAGATAGTTTTCACTGAGTTTCTGTTACCTCAGCTTGTGATCTGGTTGTTGTCCTAACTGGTCACAGGGCAGCATTGGTGACCCAAACCTATGAGTAAAGGGTTACCCTTGACCCCTTTTGATACCCCTCTCCCTGCCACCCTAGCCCTTAACTATATTTTAATTTTGTGCTGCTCCACAACAGATGCTTAAGAACTGACACCACCCCATCCCCAATCAAGGGGAAGTTGTAGGAAATAGGAAGGACCTAAGAAGGGTAACTGAGGTGTGACCCCATGTTTTTCCTGGCTCCCAAGATCTGCTCATTCATTAGTGGAAACTTCTTGCTGCCAATTGGTACAATAACTTTACTATGAAATCCAGGTGATTCATTACTGTTTTCATTTGCTTTTAAGATTTTGCAAGCTTGTGAAAACCAATACAATGTTTGTTTCAAAATGATTTGTCTTTCAGTTGAATTGCATCTAAATACATTGCTTCAGTGGACTCGCCAGTATGCATAAGTGAGCCATTGGAGGACACCCGATGAGCCAACAACTATGCATTTAGTTTCATTGATTGCCAGGGAAAGCTGTAACAAGGCATGCAGCTTCCTTGGGATGAAATGAGCTCCCTGAACTTCATTTTCTCACAATTTCATATTATAATTTAACTGAGCTCGCTATTTTTTTCTTTTGAATTCCTAACAATCTTTTTAAAAATTTAATTATAATCCAAACTCTCACTTTAAAATCATCCAATCATCCTTAGGAGCACAAATAGCAGGAATTCATAAAGAGATGCAGAAGTGGCCTGATAACCCAGCTTAATGTCCAGTGCTGAGAGTCAAAGAACATCCTGGAGGGCAGGCTTAACAGTCTCATAGCTGTAATAAGGGAAGTGCATTTTAGCACAATTAACATAGCATACATTTCTTTTTACCTATTTTTATACTTCTTTCAGTATTCTCATAAATATGCTAGCTGCTCTATGAATTTGGTTACTCTAAATCCTGTTTTGGCTTATTTTATTGCTGTTTGGGTTTTTGTTCAAAACTTGTCATCAAGCAACAGTTATAAACACCTTCCTTGGTAGGTCATTTCACCACTTGCTTGCATTTTTTTCTGACTTGTTTCTGGGAAAGTCATATTGTCTTAGCTTGCAATTATTATTTTGTGTGTAAGATTTATTTAGGAGGTTGGCATAGAATTTGGTGGACTAACTTGAGTTATATACAGACCTCATTAAGGTTCTGTCGAAATTATTCTCCACTTATATCTATATTGTAGTTGTACTATGTTTTGAAAAATAATCATACTATTTTTAAAAAATCTCCTGTCTTACTAACTGTTTGACAGTAAAGCAGTCAGGGTTACTTTTATTAAACCTATCAAAACCAGCTAAGCTTTCTCTCACACCTTCATGTTGCCAGTCAGGATATAATTTTTCCATAGAACAGCAGCATGCTGCATTGAACATTAACTTAGATTCCAAAGCAACCTCAGAATTTAACCTTTAAAAAGAAAATTTTCTTTTTCTAACTTGTCTCTTAAATCCATAATTTTAACATTCTAACTGTAACTATAGATAAATACAGAAATTTATAAGGGTAGGTCTGCAGTGGTATTTTGAAACAATGCCATATACCTTAATGGGATCCCAAGAACTTGTAAGAGTTCTTGCATTTTCTATGGCCTTCCTCCCTTTTTGGAAGTGGAAACTGTGGGGCTTGCTGCTTTTTGCTTGTTTGGCTTCTGTGAACATCTGAGATCTATTTTTAAAACTCTGCTGAGCTTATATTAAAAAGTAAACTTAATACAATGTAATTCCTGGTTTTCCATTATCTTGTTCAGTAAAAAGAGACTTGCTTATAATTTGGGAATGCAAAATGCATGTCATATCAACACAGTGGTTTATGAATGAGTAAGAAGGATAAAGACATTTTCAGATTTTCCTAAGAAAAATTTATCTTTTAATTATTATCATTTAATCATAGTTTAAAAAATTATTGCCACAGCTTAACAACCAAGACAACAAGCACTAACAACAGTTACTAAAGCAGAGGGTTTTTCTGTGGAGGTTATTTCACCTCTACCTATTCTTAACTAAACGGTAGTTCTGAACACTACCAGTGTTAGCCAATCATTTTGCTAAATAACACCTTTTTAGGGATAATTATTTCCTGTCAGACCATAATATTCAGTATCTTTTAATCAAATTTATCAATAAGCATTTATTAAGCACCTTCTGTATTCCAGGGCACTATGTTAAGTACACAAAAATACCCACTTTTGCCATCAATAAGCTCATTCTAATGTAACAACTAAAATTGTTTCCCTAAACATAAGTTCAGCTTACTTAGATCTAAATAAACATTATAGTTCCTAAATCCAATGCTCTGAATTGAGGTTTGATTTCTGTCCATTCTTCCCCACCTCCTGAAGAAAAGATTTAAGAGAATATTAGCATTATATTGTGCATTATAGAGTTATCAAACATCGGATATTAAAAATTTGCAGACATCTCTTTTATGATTCCAAATTAGAATTGGCATTTTTTAAACCTACCAATAAGTATTTTTTAAACTATCCTAATAAGATTTTTTACATCCAAATCTGTGCAAAAGTATAATTTCTTACATTAAGAATAAAGGTTATAATAAAAAATGTAATAATGTAATCTGAAAATAATTTGTGGTTATTGTAAATTACTCAGATGTTTACAGAATTAATCCTTTTGCATCTTGGATTGTGGCTGATAGACACTTTTGCATCCTGCCATCACTGACTATCATTTTATACTATAAGGTGTGGATCCAGAGTTGTATGAGTTGACAACTTCAAAATTGGAAACCGCCAACTCAAGCATAAAAGTGACTGATGCATTTGCAAGACTCATGTCCACAGTAGAGAAGACAAGCACATCTACCAGGTAAATTGCAATATCCAGCTAAACCTCATGAAGATAAGGATTGTTTATTGCAAATCATAAGTATTAAGTACTTATTTAGGTTCCATGTTAAACAAAGGAAACCTGAAATGAAAAGAGATGTGAAGTGTCCAGTGTTTAAAAAAAATAATTACTATTTTAAGATACAGCTTGTATGGAAATTAATGTAGTACGTGACAGTATACTAAATTCTCTGTGTTAGAAATATTGAATCTGTTCAAGTAGTTTATAATCTAGTTAAATGATAATCTCTTTATAACAGAATGAAAAAGATTAAAATAAGGTCATTTGACTAATATTTGTAGACTTCTTTTAAACTTGTCGGTACTGACTTCTCCAAATTTGGAAATTAGGTACTCTCCTACCTCCTTATACACACCCATCTAAATACTGTGTATTAAACTAGACATGGAAATGCTATTTTCCATAACTGTTTGCCTGCCCCCAAATTCCCCTGAACTTTGCCCTTTATCTGACTGAAACAAGTAAAATAACAGCCAGCTTTCCTAGCTACTTCCAGAATATGCCATTTTGAAACCCAGTGGATTTGGGGAAGGGGAAATTTTTCTCTTGACTTCATGGAAACCCTGAGGGTCATGGATTTTAGAAAAAGCAGGACACTAGAAGAGTATCTACTAAAGTCTCGTCTGTCTGTCAATGAAAGAAAATACTACTGCAGGAATAATCATGTTTAATTCTTGTACTGACTATGCTACAAAAGATTAGTTATTCATCAACATTATTCAAAGGGAAATATTTACCTTCTTATCCAGAATTAGTGCTGTTGTTCTTGAGTGAACAGTCTACCTGCATATCAAATCCCAAATTTAACCATTTACACCAAACTTTTTTCATTTGATTTTTTAAGTCATCAGAAAATAGTTGTCAAAACTTTTATACATACTTGTCTCTAAATTTTGGCATGAAATAGCAGATTGTCAATCAGAACTCCATTCACAGTGTGTATAATCATTTTAAGATTCTAGGTATGCTGTTAAATATCTGTAGAAGACACTCTTTCAGCTCTACTCAAGTTGAATTTTTAATCTACATATTGTTTTCCCCCAGATTCTCTATTAAACTAGTATCCATTTTTTTTGTTTGTTTCCTTTTAGTTTACAGGATTCAATTCCACAATTCCTTGAATTTCACATTTTGTCCCCCTCCCTCCCATCCCCCGCATGGCGGCTTATTATCAAGTATAGGATCTGTAAATACTTTCACATTATACAATGGTCAGGTTATAAGGATGGATTGTACCAGCTAGAATGAAAAATGGTAAAGAGGACATAAAACCCAATAAGAGAACGAAAAAGATCAGGTATTTTGCTTCCACCTGGATACAAATTTAGTTCTTTCTAGTTCTTTCTCTGGATGCACGTTTTTCTCTCCATCATGCGTCTTTTGGGATTGACTTATATCCCTGCATTGTTGAGAAGAGTCCAGTCTATCAAAGTTGGTCATCACACATACGTTGTGTCTGTAATTGTGTACAAATTCCTCCTGGTTCTACTCTTCTCACTCAGCATCAGTTCTTTTAAGCCTCTCCAGGTAAATATGAAGACCACCTGCTCCCCGTTTCTTATGGCGCAATAGTATTCCATAACATGCATATACCACAACTTGTTCAGCCATTCCCCAATTGATGGGCACCCCCTTAATTTCCAATTCTTTGCCACAACAAAAAGAGCGGCTATAAACATTTTTGTACATATGGGTCTTTCTCCCATTTCTATGATCTCTTTGGGGTATAACCCTAGGAGTGGTATTGCTGGATCAAAGGGTATGAAAGTATTTATAGCCCTTTGGGCATAATTCCAGATTGCTCTCCAGAAAGACTAGTATCCATTTTTATCAGACTTATGCTCATTGGCAGAATGTTTAAGGAGAATATGTAGAATAAATGAAACACTGTATTAAATAAAACTGTTACTGAAGTTGGGGGGGGGGGGAGTTGAGGCTTTTAGAATATCTTTTAATTGTTTATTTTTTCCAAATAATTCCTTCCTTATTAGAATTTTAGTCTGATACTCTTTTCCTATTTTGTCCTATTAATGGTAACGATTTGGAAAGTTTTGAAATTGCCAGCAATGAAAGTTTATTCTTTGAACCATTAGGAGGAGCTCTAAACCTCAGGATTGACCTGACTTATTTTAGCTCTTCATAATAGCTCTTGAATAGTACTGTGGACTAGAAGACTTTCCAAATCTTATCACTTTAAGAGCTTCCTTTCGAATTTTCCCATTCTATAGGATATTTTGGGATTGAGTTGGCAAAACGTTTTAGGGTGTTTCCTCTGGTCATTTTTATAGCTGTATTGAGTTCTTTAGCATATATTGAACTTCTTATCTAAACAAACAGAAAATCCCAAAACTTTGATAGCCCAGTATTTCTGTGTTTGAGGAATTAAATTACTGGTTGCAAATCATATAAGTAAATGATATATAGCCTGTTTGGTCATAGCCAAGCAAGTTTAAGTAAAGGTGCTTGGGTAATTGTACACCTTAAATTTTTACTTATGCCCAAACCCTATTCAGTATTGATCATCTTTGAAATTAAAGGACAGAGTGAACAATAACTTAATCAAATAGCATTAGAAACTTTATTTATATAAATACAACCATTTTTGTTCAGGAACCAAGGAGGGAGTTTCACATTTTCTTTACAACCTCCCACAGACCTCCACTATTAAATCCTACAATTAAGTGTAGGATTTAATTAATTATGCCTAAAGGACTTACTTCAGTAAGTAGGGTGGATTGGGAAAGAGGCAGAAAGATTAATGGGAGATGCATTGACAGAGATGTGAAAGGTTTCATTGGCCTCCATGAAAGTAATTTATTCAGAAATTTCATGTGAATATTAGAGACATTATTGCTAAAGACACATTAGCTACATGACTAAAAGATCACTATGCAAATGTTTTTTCCACATCAAACTTGGCATCATATAAAATTAGAGATGTCTCCACCTAAGTTGAGGCTTTTGGAAGGAATAACCTAAGTCTTTTAACTCTAAAATAGGCAGTGTGTATGAGCATACTTCTGAGCATGGTCCATGTTATATATGAACAGGCTAATGCTTTTTTATATCTAATGGAAAAGAAGGCTGAGGGTACAGGTGTTCATTTATTCTAGTGTTCTATGTTAGGAAAAAGTTGACCAAAATTCTCAAACATTAACATTCATCAGAGAAAGTTCCTATTTTTGCTATAGTTTTTAAAAAATTACCCATTATCTTCATATTGGTTCAGCACCTGTATTCACTGGTTTTGAAACATTTTTGAAGAGAAAAAAGGAAGAAAATAACATTAATGCTAGTGAGTCTGGTATTACCTAAGATTTAAGTGAACTCTGTTATCCAATTACAATTCTGAATCATGCTATGTAATTCTGTAATGTCCTACCTCAATCACAGAAATAATCTCAAAATTACTTATTTACAAACCTAGGAGTCTTTCTCTCTTGGGACTGCTAGAGTTTGGTGCCATGCACCCTGAGGGATCTCAGATAATACCAGTTATTAATTTCCATATATGCTCTTGGAGGTGTTGACATTGCCATTCATTGTAACGAAGGATGCTCTGATAATAGTGGTTGGTGGTCACACAGGAGCTGGGAGCAGTCATTTCCACAGTGTCCATGGGTGAGGGTGGTTGTTTGATTTCCAGATCTGGTTTTTACAGAATTTTTATTTCACTTGTACCTTAGACTTAGAGTTGGCTGAAAGCTTTTGCCTTAAAATATCTACAGTCTTTCTGATTGCTCTACTGCCTGCCCAGGACAGGTCTTCGACATGTTTTTTAAAGTCATTCCTACATGCCTCCTTGAAATGTTGTTTGCTCCTACTTGCTACATTTCAACTCACTCTAAAAATGTTGTTTGAGTATTTTACTATCGTCTTCACAAACCCAGTGAATTAAATTATGAGAAGTATTGTTTCAAACATTTTTACTCATACCTGTAATGAAGTTATTACACTGTTATGGTTCTATCCACATATGCCCAAATTGAGTATATTCCATAAACAAATAAACTTTAAAACCTGCTATCAGTAAATAGAATGAGAATGAGCATAAGGTTAGGTCAACAAGCATTTGTTGTCATATCTGATTTCCCAGACATAGTTCCTATTTTTACTACAATTTTAAAATTATTTATGCTCTTTATTTTGACCCCAAACTGTATTCAGTGGGTTTAAATAATAACTACAATAATAATAATAAAGATTGCTATTATAAGGGGCAAATTAGTGTGTGTGAGAGAGAGAGAGAGTAGTTTAACCTTTAAAATTAGAGCTATGTGAATATGAGGTATCATTATTACATTGACTTGGGTAAAGTAGAATAGACATAGTGCTTATCAGATTTGCAGATAAGATGTAGCTAAGGATAGCATTACACTGGGGGAGTCCGAATCAAAAATACAGGCTGGCTAGATTGTTAGGTGGACCAAATCTAATAAGATGACATTTAATATGAATACATAACCTCTTATATTTGTGAGGTTGATTTTTGGAAACTAAGGACAGTGTGGAGGAGGCATGACTAGACAACAGCTTGTCCAGAAAAGCTGTGGGAGTAACATAGACTACAAGTTGCATGTGAGTCAACAGTGGAGACGCATTGAGAGGCATAGCATCCAGCCCCAGGGGGATGCTGAGACCCCATGTGAGGACAGAGAGAGACCAAAATAATGTCTGAAAAACTGCTGTATAGGAGAGAAATGAGACCAGCTTTGCTGGGCCATCCAGAACCAGCAGCTGCATTTAAAGCCCTGGGTTCCCAGCCCGGCTCCTGCAGACATCCTTACTGTTTCCACAGCTTGGCATCCCATCCCCTATATCTGTGCCATTGTACAAACTGTATCACCTTCCTGAAATGTTCGGCCTTCTCACCTTCCCCTCATTTGGAGTCTGCTACAGAAAGTCCATGCCAATTCCCATGGTTATGAGCGCTTCCTCGGTCCTCCTCAAGTTATGGTGCGTGTATTTATCTGCCAGCATCTCATAGCCACTGCACCCAGCATTGTGCATTAACACATAACAGGCAATAAATGTTTGTTGGATTGAATTGAAAATTGATAGACAAATTTAGGTTTGATCTTAGGATAAAATTGCCTGACAATTAGAATTATGCAAAAGTAGAATGTGCTGACTCAGGAGGCAATAAGATTCTCCCCACACACCTTTCCCTCCCCAGGAGGTCTTCTGTAAAGGTTGAATGACAACTTTTTCAGTGTGTTAAAGGAGAAATTTAAATAAAGATTGGCTGGACTGATGTCCTTCTAGGTAGATTCTTTACAATTCAGGGATTCTGTGATTATAGCTTTTTCCCCCCCATGAATCTATCTTTTGGGGTGCTAGGAGTATATCTTCCCTACACCTCCCCTGCCATCATTGCAGCAAGAAGCCCTTTTTCCTCCTCCTCCCTTTCCCCCGTCCTAAATCATACAGCCTGTAGAAGGGACTCAACTTCCCAGATCCTTTAGGAGGTGGTTCTCTTTTTTCTGCATTTTTTTTATTCTGAACTTAACAAGAAACATATAAAATGAACATTTTCATGTATCTTTTGAAACAGAAGAAAAATATAGGAAATTCCATCTCTTATTATGTCAAACTTGCATTTCTTTTTAAGTATTTAGTAAATTCATCATTTAACTTTCAAAGCTATCCTTGTCTGTGATTGTTTCTAACCTTCCTTCTGTTCTTTGTGCATTTTTAACATTTGTTTGTTTACTTATCCCTGATTTCCTTTTCACTCTCACCTCCCCACTTAACCAGAAAGTAAGGAAAGTAAAACCCATGTGAGAGATTTGAATTGTCAGACAAAACAAATGTTCACATAGCATTTTGAGTCCATCCCTTCTCTACCCAGAGGTGGCAGGTACTTCATCCTCAGTTCACTGAAATCGTAGCTGGTCACTGTATTGATCATAGTTCATAAGTCATTCAAAGTTGTTTGTCTTTATAGTGTTGTTGTTGTGTTTAAATTGTTTTCCTGGTTCTTCTCATTTCACTCTGCAGCAAGTTCATACAGGTCTTTGTAAGTTTCTTATAAAGTATCTCATCATTTCTTACAGAGCAATACTATTCCATTTTATGTTGATATGCTATAATGTGTTCAGTTATTTGGGGAGGTAGGTCTTCACAAGCAGGACCAGTTTGGGTGTCCATAATGTTCAGCAGATTATTGAGAGCATTGTTTCTCTTAGAATACAATAGAAACCTCTCCAAAGCTCTGTTGGCAGTGGAAACATTGTGGTAGGGGGTGAGTATGGGGCTTTAGTAAGTTGGAAATGTATAAATATAGAATTCTCCATATATATTTGAAGTACGACATTACAGATCCAGTTCTGTTAACAGGTTCATTTTAACGTGAGATTGCCTAATTGAAAATCTTTTTTTTTTTTTTGAAGTAAAATTTAAGTAAAGTAAATAAATTTTTACTGTCTTAGGCATCTCATTCTGTCTGAGTGCAAGCTTGAGATGATGCCCTGTTTTCTCCAAACTTAGAGCTACTGATTTCAATTGAAGTGCCATTTCTCTTTTCTCTTGGCATGTCTTTATTTAATTTCATGAAGAGAGACCTATTTTTCTCCTTTCATCCCTTAGTGTGTCTGTGGTCATCTTTTTTTCTGCTTTGCAGAGGTTTGTCTAGTCCTTTTGTCTGCCTGTGGCCATTGTAGTCCTCGAATATGTTGCTGCAATTTTAAAAAGCATTTGCTACTTTGCATTTGTTACTCTCTTATTTTTTTCTCTTTTTTATATCACTTTCATTTCCCCAAATCACCCTGTGTCCTCCCAAATAGTCATCCCTCATAGAAGATATAAAGAAAAAGGCAGGATGGGGGTGGGGGTGATAGGTTTTCTGCAAAATTGACCAACACGTCAACAAGCCTGATATTACACGCAGTATTCCACAGCAGTAGACCCCGAGGGAAGTACATTGTCACATTTCTTCTTTGGGCCCTTACTTGGTTGTTATAACTGCACATTTAATTTTGTTTGTTCTATTGTTGTAGTCGTCTATATATTTTTTTTAATTTTGTACCTGTCATAAGTCTTCCTCTGCTTCTCGTGTTCTTCATGGTCATTTTTTCTTTCTTTTTTTACACGGCTAGTAAGTATTAAGTGTCTGAGGCTGGATTTGAACTCAGGTCCTCCTGACTCCAGGGCTGGTGCTCTATTCACTTTGCCACCTAGCTGCCCCATCATTTTTTCTTAATAGTACAGCAGTATTTCATTTCATTCATATATCAGTTTGTTTAGCCATTCCTCAGTCAGTGGGCATCTATTTCAACTGGATCAATTTCTGAAATATCGCATTGATCAAAATACTTGAAATTCTGAATTGAGTTTTTAATCACATGGAAACCTTCTAAGAAAATACTTTTAAATGAAGTGTTTCTTGTAGTCTGTTTTCATGTCATTCAGAACTCTTTATGATCTCAGGGTCCTGATCAAAAAACAGTTATTTAATGTCCAAATCAGTTAAATCCCTTTTTTTTTTTGAGAGCTCCACAGCATAAAGAGCTTACTGATATAGTGTTGGTTCACTTTGATTTTGTTTCTTTTCACTTGAGAGCCATATTTGTTGAGCAGCAACTAACTACCATACAATTCTACCATACTACACATTCTGCTGTCCTGGAGGATGTAGAATACCATCCTGTCTTTTATTTGGGGGAGCAGTCCCAGACATCCCCAAACCTTTCTTCCCCTATTCGTACTGGTGATATGCTGGCAATTAGTCAGTGACTTTAAAAGGTTAATGGTTCAGGCTCATTTACTATAGATTCTTGCCCACATCATTGGGATTCTTCTCTCCCACCCCTATTTAACTAGACTTTTAAACTAACTGGTGCATTTGTTGTAGAGGTTGACTTAAAATTGGAGAGGTTTTCCACTTTGAGTCAACTTGCTTTTTATTTTAAATGTCTAAAAATTAAATACTTTTATTATACTCTCTTGGTTTGGGTTTTAGTAAAAGATCATTTGTTTGCACTACAGTTTAGCTGTGGAATTATACATATATACATACGTGTATGTGTGTGTGAACATATACACATATCTTATGTTTTGAATCAGTTGTTGATGAAGAGATGTAATGGCTTTAGAATCATAACAGTAGTAGCATAACTATCATTGACAGCTGTCATTTATTAAATATCAACTCCTTACAATGAGAACTAAGCATATGTGGTATTAACTTCAGGTGAGAAGATTTATCACGTTAATCTTTAAAGAATTTATATATGTGATGTTTGTTATACACATAAACACCTTGTTTTCCTCACTTTGGGAGCAACAAAATACGTATTAATGTATACTGTCACCAGCATAATGACTTTCCATTTATAGTTTTCCACTAGAGTGCTTTTAAATATAAAAAATAGTATTTCAAAATCCAAGAGTTTATAATAAAATTACTTTATAGAAAAATAAATTTAAGTATTTAATTTAAAATAAAATACTTAGATTTTTTGTTTTTAAGAAAAGTTAAGGGTCCAAATAGCAAAAAAGACCTCTGTTCTCAAAAAGAATAACAAAAAAGCCAAACAAACAAAATAAAACCTGAGGATAGATCTTAGCTAGAGATTTTAGAAGTGCTGTACCTGGAGAACCTGAGTTAATAGACCAAAATTAGGTCACCACCTGCCCAGTGCCAAAGACTTTGAAAAAAGACAACAATGAAACTTTGTTTAAGTGTTCTTTTCTTTCAGTTTCTAAATAGCCTTATATCATGTCAGTATATAAAATTATTACAGATTAAACACATAAACTATAAACCATATGCTTTTAGTTAATATCTTAAAATATACTTCTTGTCACACCCAAGTACTTGTTAAAAGTGAAAGCTTTTAGAAAAAATGGTAGGATAACCTCCAGCAGTAGTGGAGGGTGATCCTGGGGCAAAAATACCCTTTCTCCTTCCCCTCCACCCTTTTCCTCTTGCTCTTCTCCCTCCAGATGAAGCAATCTAATCAAACATATTTAGACCTAATAGGGGGTTTTAAACTGCAAAACCTTGAATAAGTCTCATTCTTTTCACACTACAGTAGAAGCTCAGTTCAGTAGTTTATCTACTGATATGGGTCCCAGTGTCTTTGGTGGCAGTTCTAATAGATGTCTTGCACTTTTGTTTCAACTTTTGGCCCTAATAATCTGATGTTGACTTTTCTAGTCACCCTACAAAGCCTTTTGATTTCATATTGGATTAAGGAGACATGAAGTGATATAAAAGGATAAAGTTTAGGTGTGAAGTGGTGGCCTCTGATAGTTTTGTTTTATATATCCTTTTTCTACCCTCATTTTTCCTCCAAAGATTCAAGAAGAAAATAATAAAAGAAATTACTTCGCAGGAAAAAATCATTAGCTAATTAGCTTGGCTCCGAATTTTCTTTTTCAACCAAAACAAGATTATCATTCATTTAAAATCAGAAACTTAAAAAAAAATGAGGTTCTCTTTGCAAATATTCTTTAATACAGTTAGTATCTTGAAATACCCTGCAGATTGGATTACAATAATAAGCTTTTACTGAGCTACTTTTGAAGATCATTTAGAATTTCCAGTGGCGCTGACAGCCTCAGCTCATCAGCTCGGAAAGCATTGGTCCTTTGTCTATGCTTCCACTACTGCCTCCTGGTCTCCTGTTGATCATAACCTGTAAAACCCTGCATGGTTTCGTCCCTGGTTACCTTAGAGACTGCCTCTCTCCCTCTGCTCTTTGAACATCCTCAACAGGAGAAATCATCCTCAGTGCTGCTGCTAATGGGCTCTCTCTCTCTGAATCCCAGAGGGGCAAAGTCTGGGTGTTTTTACATGGAGGACTTTCTCTTTTTCTGGAATTCCCTGATGAAAACCAACAAAGCCCAAGGTTGAAATTTCTAGCAAGGATTCAGGCCAGACACATGCTATGTAACTTTAATTTTTAATTTTCATAGAAAATAAAGTCCTGTTAGGCAAAGTGGATCTGCGACGTCGGGTTTATTGTCCGCCTTTAGTAATATTTGTGAATTGTAGAAACTTTGAGTAACTAAGGAAAGTTGTAAGCTCTTTTCAAAAATGAAAAAATGTGACTACTCACTTAGGTAGAAACATAATTGTCCTTGCAGTAACATTTGACAGTGGAAGAATCTTGGGAAAGCTGCCTTGTGTTGAGCAAATACAGGTCAGAACTGGGGATGCACAGAGGATATCACCACTGGTAGAGGTGACACGACTGAGGTGTTGTAGGCTGCTGGTTTGTGCCATGGAGCAGATTTTCCCCACTGACAGTTAAGTGATGAACTTGCTTTTCCTTCTCTTCTGTAAACAGGAAGCCTAAAAGAGAAGAGCGTCTGAGTGAAGAGGCCGCCAAGGTGATTGCTAGCCTTCCTGACTTAACCTTCATGCACGCCAAGGTGTTGATGTTCCCAGCTACACTAACACCTTCAACAAGCTGCCACGAGAAGGGAGACTGATAAGTGATGTGAATTGGACAGTTTCTATTGATTTTTCCTTCCTTCTTTTTCCTTCCCACCACCAAAAGCATACTTGCTTTAATTTAAAAAAAAATAAAAACAAATTTCAAGTTCAGCTGATTTGTTGGTAAGCAGCACTAGAAAGATATACATAGTAATGTATATTTATTTACATACTGAAGTCCTAAATTTATATTAGAAAAATGTAAATAATCGGGGGTGAACATTTTTGAAGATTTATTCTTTTTGTGTTGCTGGGGTGTACACATTTATGTCTTTGTGAAATACACTGGTGGTGTCCTTCTTACAAAACTTTTAAAATTAAAAAAAAAAGAAAATTAAAAACTCAAATCTTCACTGTCTGTGAAATCCCCTTCAGGTGTTTTTCAGATTGCATTGACTAGCCTCTTAATTTTGTCTTAACACATTGAATTACTTTTGCTATTACAAGTGAGCTCCAAAAGTCATTTTATTTTATTTTATTGTATGTGGTGGGTTTGGTTCAGATCTTTTTAAAAAAAAAAAAAAAAGGCTGTTGCTGAAGATTTGGGACTATTTTTTAATCTTTTCAATCTGGCATATCGCTTTACGGCCTTTTATAAGGTACTTTCATCAGTTGCTGTTCTGTTAATAGGGATGGATCATTGTCAGAACTTGATTGGGAGGGGTTGTATTAGAAAAAGATTGTGTCTGCTTTAATCAATTTGATTTGGAGAAGGACCAAAATTATATGAATGTTTTGCAATGAAACTTACCTGTTACTGATTTTTTTCGTTTTATTATACCACTATTTTGTTTGAGGATTTTGCACAGTGTAAAATGACATAATCATAGATTGCTATGGTTTAGGCTGTATATACAGTAAAAGACTATGGGTTGTAAATGTTTGGGGAAATTCCTATGGAAAAAAAGAGAGATGTAGAAGAACCTCTAACAAGGTTAATATGCATGCCCCAGGTCTTTTGAAATTTAAGTGTGTAAATTTCCTTTTAGCTTATACAGAAATAAAATAATTTAAAAGTTATCTAGTCTGGTGTGTCTTTGTAGAGAAAAAAAAGGCTGCTATAAGTTCCATTTTGTGGTTGAGAGCAAAATTAAGGAACTTGGGGGTGGGAGGCGGTGCTTTGATAAAGTTCTATTTAGTTTCTGTACCAAACAGCCCTTCAGAAATGGTGAGGCCTCTGCTGTCTAAAAACAAGAAAAGAATTTGATTCCAGCCCATGAGAATTGGATCACGGCTAAACTGTGCTGACGTGACCTTATGACATAATGCTAATAATCACAGTGGTTTCCTGCAGTATGGTTTCATCTGAGTATATTGACAGTGCCACAGTGAAGTGCTAAGGGCTCAGCTGTTATTTCTCATTTCAGTTTTTCCCCAAATATAACAGAGTATGAAGTCAAGTGGGGTAACAAATTCCTCCAAAGTAACTTTTAAATCCTAGTTACTAGAAGATTTTGATTCAATAATTTGTTAATCAAAACTTGTTCGTGTTGTAGTTATGTATTTGGGAGCTATTCTTAACTATTTGTAGGAGTAATATTTTAAATTTAATTTGTAAAAATGCCACACTGAGCTGTAGCAAAACTTGACAAGTCCTATGAAATGGCACGTCTCTGGAAGAAGCAGCCAAAGTAGTCTTCCATCTTAATACCATAAGTAAGACTTGGGCCCAAATGTTATGTTTTAGTACTATGTTCACATATGATGATACATTAATGTCAGAAAATTTGTATTCCTCATTATTCAGTTTTGATGACCTGGAGCTCTGTTGCCCACTTCTGCTCTTGCTACATTGGAGCAAAGTTATCATTCATCTTATATCTTTTTGTGACATAACTGTTCCATTTTACAGACCTCCTCCCTAAAAAGGGACCACAGAATAGACCTCCATACAGTTTCTTTCTGTTGCTAAGTTCCAGTTGCCAAGTAACCTCCTTTCAGATTTAGGATCTATCTTACCCTGGCTGACAGTGACCAAGCCTCACAACGTCCTGGTCTCTGGAGAAATGTTATGAAAAACCGTAGTCGTAGGTGAAAACCTCATGGTAATAGTGAATCTCTTTCATCCCTAAAGTTCTGATTCTATTCTGTGAACTGGCATTTAGATAACACTTTACTTTGCTCTGTTACATATTATCACCCTTCATTCTCAGAGGAACCTTGTAAGTAGTAATAAACATTGTTAGTTCCGTCTTATAGTCTGGGCTCCGAGAGGTAGTGACATTGAGGAGTGTGTTACTTAGTGAGAAGGGGAGTCTGTGAGACTTGAATCCAAAGCCATAGAGTACAACAGGAAATGTTGAGCTTAGATCTTTAAGCAAGGCACAGCTTAGCCTTTTATTAACTGTATGACCATAGGAAAGTCACTGAGTCCCTCCTGGCCTTGGTTTCTTCACCTGTAAAATAGGCATAATAATTTTGCTACCTAATAATAAACAATATCTTTGTGACACTTAGGTACAGGTACTATAGGTAGTCTTTTCTCAGTTTTACAGATGAAGAACCCAGCTCATGGAATGACTTGTCCATGGTTCAACAGTCAATAAATGACCAGGGCAGAATTTGAACCCCAGACCTTTCTAATGCCCAAAATCTACTGCTTCCCTCTCTACTTAATTCAGGGGTTGTGCTAGAAAAGTTGCTTTCTAACCCTTAAAAATGCTATATTTATATTTATGGTGACTTCTTCAACATTCCATTTCTTCTCACAGTTAGAAATAGGTTAACTGTGCCTTCCTTGACGTGAAATTAACACCATTATGATGTTTCCTATAATACATACTTTATCTCAGGACTTGTTCTGGACAGGCTGGTATTTCCCTTTCTGCCTATGTCTGCTTTTTCTTTATTTCCTTTTTATAAATGAAGCACGTTAACATTTAGTTGTCAGGTTAAAATCAGTGCTTCGGTTTGTACAACTAAAAATTTGTAGCCTTGAGCCAGACCGGTGGTATAATTGTATTAAGGAACACTGTCTATTGTCTAGGAAAGTATGTTTAGAGTCTTGACATAGTAGGCTCTTCATTGCTCCTGGCACGTTAGTGAAGTTTGTGGGGAGGGGAGCGTAGGGAGAGACTGCCAGCTGCAAGCTGATCTCCATACCCAGCCTCACAACTGCCCATAGTGGCAGCTGCCCATTTGTTTCCTAAGCACAGCCAGAGGACCAAGCAGTGGGGGCAGGGAAAGAATCCATTGAGACTTGAAGGAGCTGGTTGGTGCCCAGAGCCATCAAAACTGGCAATAAGGACTGGATTCAGTACCAGAGAAACAATAAATCAACCACCCAGAGTCTCACCCCTTTTACCACCAGTGCCCAACAGCTAGGATGCTGTGGGGCAATTCAGGTCAGAATGAGAAGTTTGGGTTCAAACGACCCAGGTCACTGTGTTCCACACTTTGGCTCTATGTCTGATATGTAATAATAATAATAAAAGGTGACATTTATAGATGGCTTAATGTTCATAACACATTTTATATTCATTCTCACTGGCTCTTCACAGCCTTGTGAGATAAGTACCATAGATTGTGTCTCCATTTTACAAATCCTTAAGTGACTTGTCCAGGGACACATAGTTATGATTCAAGCCTGGGTCTCATTGCTGAGTCTAAAACCAGTACTCTTTCAACCATAGTACACTGCCTTCCAGCTAGGGAAACCTATCAGTCTCTTTCCCTTGACATTTCTACTGTGCGAGCTCTATATGCTGTTCTTCATAACTGCATAATTATTATATTTGATATAACAAATTGGTACCTTCAGTGTCCCACATTCATTCTTATGACCCTGCCTGGAATAATTCATTATACAATATAGTGAAAATAAGTGTTAAGTGGCAGGATCATTGTGATAAATGAGTAGGCTTCAAGGGTCCAAGTTAGAAAATTTTCACTCTCCTAGTATATTTTTTCATAGGTTATTTTGTGGAATTTTCTGTAGAATTTTGTAACCTAAAATACCACCCACTCCCACCCAAAAAAAATTTTACTCTTAAGATTTTCTGAGACTTTAGGAGAACATTATGCTAAGTGTTCTCCACTCCACCCTCAGTCCAGGCTTTCATCATCTCTTTCCTAGATTGTGACAGCAGCCCCCTCACTGGTCTCCCTTCTAGTCTCTTACCACTCCAGTCCATCCCCCACCCTATTGCCAACTTAATTTCCTTAAAAACAAATCTAACCATGTAATTCCCCTACTCAGTCAACTAGTGGCCTCCTGTTGCATTTAGGATAAAACATAGACTCATCCATTTAAGCTTTTAAAACCCCATACAACCTGGCCCCAACTTAGGTTTTCAGCTTCACTGGACATCATTCCCCCTCCCATACTCTGCACTCCAGTCATCCCTTGGCTGCTCACACTTCATCTCCCATCTCCCCCTACCTTTGTACTGGCCATCTCACATTCATGGAGTACAACTCCATGTGCTCTTTGTCTCTCCCTTTAAGATGCAGTTCAGCTGCCATCTTGGACGTGAAGTCCTTCCTAATCTCCCCAAATGTCAAACTACCTTTTATTTACTTATGTGTGTGTGTGTGTATAATTTGTCTCTCCCATTAGAACATGAGCAAGAAGGGATCATTTCGTCCTTTTTCCTTGTATCCATACCATGTAATACATAGTGTTGTTATTCAGTTGTTTTTCATCCATGTCTGACTCTTCATAAACCCATTTGGGGTTTTCTTTGGCAAAGATGCTGGAGTGGTTTGCCATTTCCTTCTCCAGATCATTTTACAGATGAGGAAATTGAGGCGAACAGGTGACTTGCCCAGGGTCACACAGCTACCAAGTGTCTGAGGCTGGGGCAGCTGAACTCATTAAGGTGAGTCTTCCCGACTACAGGCCTGGCCATCTATCCATTTCGCCATCCAGCAGCCCCAACATAGAAGATGCTTAATAAATGTTGATTGATTGAAGCAACACTTGGAGAAAGACCATTAGAAAAGTTGATGAGAGGGTGGTATATGTAATGTAGCAGAACAGGTATTCATTCCATTTGGAGTGAGGTGCTGCTACCATCATGGGTAAAAGCACTTCCACTTTCCTGGACTTCCCGCTATTTATCTATAAAGTTGAGGGATATAGGTGGCACAGTGGATTGAACACTGGTCATAAGAGTCAGGAAGACCCAAGTTCAAATCTGCCTTCAGATAATTTACTAGTAGTGCGACTCTGGGAAAGTCACATAATCTCTGCCTCAGTTTCCTCAACTTTAAAATGAGTTAATAATTGTACCAACCTCCCAAGACTGTTGTGGAGATCAAATGAGATATTTGTAAAGCACTTACGTCAGTGCCTTGGCATGTAGCAGACAATAAATATTTGTTTCCTTTCCCATTGAGGGTTTAGACTAAGTAGAATCATTGAATCTCAGCTTAGGAAGGAAACTTAGTCATTACTTAGTCTAGACTTCTACTCAGTACAGAAACTTTCTCTACCTGGTATCTGATCATGAAGCCACTGCTTAAATGCATGCCAAGTAATGAAGAGCTCTGTACCCACCAAGGCAGCCCATTTCATTTTTAAGCAGTTCTAATTTTTAGACAGCTCCCATGTTGAGAAGCAAAGTCTGCATCACTGTCACTTCTGACCATTGGTCCTCATCCTTTTCTGTATCCACACAGGATAAATCTAATCTTATGCTTACTTCCCCTTAATTATTTGAAGACTGAAATCATCTTCCTACTATTCTCTTCTAACTAAACATCACCACGTATATATCTTCATATGTGTGTGTATGTGTTTTCCAGTTCACTCAGTGTCTGCCCTTTACCTTCCGTCAGTATCCCTCAAAATATCTTTTAAAGAGCTGTGCACAGTATTCCAGTCTGGCCTTTATATTAATAGGGTTATAGATTTAGCCATTTAGACCAAACTGCTCATTTTAAAGCCCTGAGAAGTTGGGATCTGCCAGTGGTCACATAACTAATGAGAAATGTTCAAACCCAGGTCATCTGAACTTCAGATTCAAGCATACTGCCAAACGTCTTTTCAGGGGTCATATGATAGGAATGTTGCTTTTCTCACTCTGGACACTGGAGGTCTATTAATGTAGCCTAATATGTCATTTGCTTGTTTGACAGCCACATCACACTGTTGATTCATTAAGCTTACTATCAGGGTGAACCTCTGAGCCTTTTACACATTTAACTGCTGATAAGTCACATCTTCCCCCCAAGTCCCATATCCTACCCTGGGCAGTTTTGTTTCGTTTTTTACTCTAAATTTATCTCAATTAAATTTCGTGTTTTTAATTTAATCCCACTGTTTAGCTAGGCAAAATATTTTTAGTTTTTGACCTATCCGTCCCAGCTTTGTTATTCATGTTTGATAAGCATGACAGCACCAGTAAAGACCTTACAAGTTGACCATGGGTCTCTTGATTTACACTCTTTGGTAAAGATTCAGCCGGGTACAAACTCATCTATTTTAATTTTTCTACATTTCTCTACTTTATTCACAGTAATATCGTAAAAGATTTAAATAATTTGTTGCAATGAAGATACAATATGTCTCTGACCTCCCATAGATGATCTTTCTAGATAAATTCAAATTAGAACTGGTAGTTCTAAGAAGGCAGTGATACAGTACCCAGGCATACTTTGAGGGACAATATTTACTAAAATAAGAACAAAAATTTACCATCTTGTTTCTGACTCATTATTGTTTCCTTGTCTTCTGTTGCTCTCGCTTACAAGTTCCTGAAGGAAATTTCAGAATCATGCTGACTGGGTATATTACAAATTCATATTGCAAATCCAGAGACCCTCACTGCAGCAAAGTTCTTTTGTTCTTCCCTTACTGATTCCCTGTCTTACTCCTATAGAAGCTATTTCAAACCTTTTCTCTGCTTAACCCTCCCACACACATGAACATACTTCCTCTTTCTCAACAGAAAATTGTCTTACTTCTTGAAAAAATTGAGGCCATTCAACATGAGCTCCCTCTTTTCCCATTTTCTTTATCATAAAATCCTCTGACATTATTTCCTCACTTTCCTCCTCTCCCCTGTCTCTTGACAAAGAAATGGCTCTTCTTGCCAAGGCCAACCCCTCAATCACATCCCCTCCCATGTTCTCTAGTAGACTGCATCCTCAAGCAGTCCTCAATCAATAGGTTGCATCTTTAACCTCTTCATTGTTTCCATTTCTAATGATATAATGCATGCCCAATCTCCCCCTTCCTTAAAAAAAATCTGCCATTCCCTCAAAAACTATCTCTTGTGTCTCTTCCCTTTCTCAGCCAAATTCCTTGAAAAAAGTTTCCATTTCCTCTTCTCTCACTATTCAACCCTTTGAATTTGACTCCCAGCCTCATCACTCAACTGAAACTGCTCTCTCCAAAGTTACCTTTAATCTCATAATTGCCAAATCTGATTGTCTTCTCTCAGTCTTAATCCATCATGACCTATCTCCTGCATTTGTCACTATTACATACCCTCTCCTGGACACTACTCTCAACTTTTGTGATACCATTCTCTCCTTGTTCATGTCCTACCTGTCTGACTACTCCTTAGTCTCCTTTGCTGGTGCATCTACATCACCTCCCATAACTGGTTATTCACCAAAGTTCTTTCTTGGGCCCTGTTACTCTTGGTAACCTCATCAGATCTCATAGATTTACTCCCATATCTTTATATCCATACCATTTCTCCCTTGAGATTTAATATCACATTGTTGATCTCTTATTGGACATTTCAAACAATGTCCTGGAGTCTTTTTTTTAAAGGAAAATATTTTAACATTTTAAAATTTTATTTATATATATATTATACACACACATATTGATCAGCAAATATATATTTTTTTTGATCAGCAAAAAACCTACTCAGCCTCCTACCCAACCCCTCCACCACCACCATCCCCCAATTCAGAACAAAAGAAAACCAAAACCCATTACAACTACATGTAGTCTGGCCAAACCCATTTCCACATTGCCCGTGTCCAAAAAGGTTACGTCTCTTTCTGCAGTCTGAGTCCTTTACCTCTCTATCTGAAGGTGAGTAACATGTTTCATCATTATTCCACTGGAATTGTGATTGGTCATTACACAGAAGTTGTTTATCATATTGTTGTCTTGTATGAATTGTCCTCATGGTTCTATTCATTTCACTATGCATCAGTTTATAGAGGTCTTCACAGGTTTTTCTGAAACCATCCCTTCATTTCTTACAGCACAATAGTTTTCTATCACATTTATATGCCATCACTTGTTCAGCCATTCCTTGATTTATGAGTACCCCCCTCAAATTCCCATTCTTTGCCACCTCACAAAAACTTATAAATATCTTTGTATGTCCTTAGAATTTGTTTTGCTTAGGACCAATCCCTCCCTTAGTCTACCTCCCCTCTAATTCTTCCTTTCTTCTTTCTTCCCTTTTCCTCTTATTTTCCTGTGAAGTGAAATGCACTTCTATACCAGACTGTGTATTTGTGTATATTCTTCTTCTTCTGACCAGTTCAGATAAGAATAAGGTAAAAATGTCAGCCACTTCTTTCCCAGCCCCTCCTGCTTGTTTATATATATAGATGTCTTCTTGTCACCAGCATTATTTGAGAAGTTTTTCCCTATCCTTCCTTTCCTCCCATCCAGGTAATATATTCCTCTTTCTTTCCATTCTCTTAAGATCATCAAGATATAATAAAACCATATAATAACATACATTCACACATACATACAACTACTTGTCCAATTAAACTCCTTCTTTGACCCTTGATGATGTTAGAGTTCAGAGGGGACACAGGTAACATCTCACTTTAGAATGTAAGCAGTTAATCCTTATTTAGTCACTTAAGATTGCTCATTCATGTTTCCCTTTTTATATTTCTTTTAACTCTAGTATTCAAACTTTGACATTTCTATGTAGCGCTAGTGTTTTTATCAAGAATACTTGGAAATCCTCTATTTCGTTAAATGTCCATTTTTTTCTTCCTGTAGCATTTTTTACTATTTTTTAAACTATTGTTATATTACATTTTTTGCTATTTTTCTAAGTTAGTCTTAGCTCTAAACCCATATCTTTTACATTCCAAGTTCTTCACTCCTTCAGAGTAGAAGCTGCTAAATCATGTGTGATTCTGACTGTAGCTCCTCAGTACTTAAATCCTTTCTTTCTGACTGCTTGTGGTATTTTTTTTCTTTGACGTGGAAGCTCTGGGTTTTGACTATGATGTTCCTAGGAGTTATCATCTTGAGGTTTCTTTTAGGAGGTAACCAGTGGATTCTATTTCCACTTTGTTCTCTAGTTTTATGAGATCTGGGCAATTTTCTTGTAGGATTTCTTGAAATATGATTCTAGGCCCTCTTTTTGATCAGAGCGTTCAGGTAGTCCAATAGTTCTTAAGTTTCTTCTTGATCTATTTTCTAGGTCAGTTGTTTTTCCTTTGAGATAATTTATCTTTTCTTCTATTTTTTTTTTAGTCTTTTGGCTTTGTTTTAATATTTCTTGTTACCTTATGGAGTCACTGACTTCTCTTTATTTGATCCATTCTAATTTTCAGGGAGTTTATTGCTTTATATCTCTTGTGTTAATTCCCTTTCCAGCCTTCCTTCCATAACTCTCATTTCTTTTCCAATTTTACAAGTGCCCTCTTTATTTACAAAAAAATGTTTAATTCCTTTCTTTAACTCTTGCTTCATTTCTTCCAGGAATTCTAGTTGAATTTGTACCCATGCTGTATTTTTCTCTAAGGCTTTACCTGTAGATATTTTTGAGTCATTTTCTTCTTCTGGGTTTGTGTCTCAAGTGTTGCTGTCACCATGATAACCCTTTATGGTGGGATTATTCTGTTTATTTGTTTGCTTATTCTTCCAGCCTACTTCCTGACTTCAGACTTGATGTTAGGGCCCAGGCTAGTTCTCTTGCTGCTTTCTTGAAATACTGACTGTTATATTATTTCATGATCAAGTACAGCTCATGCTAGGGACCTGTGAGTTTTCAGTGTTCCCAAAGTGGTCTAATTCAGGACAAAGTCTGGTTGTTGCTCTCCCCTACTCCCGATCTGGGCTCTGCAAGTTACTTACCTGGATTTAGGTCTGAGCATCAGCAGACTGCTGCTGGACTCCACCGCCATCAGCCAGCTCAAAACCTCTCTTGGTTCAGAGTGGCCAAATTGTGGGCTCCTCTTTGGTCTGTGATTCCTGCCTGGTGATTTTTCTGCAGCCCTCAGACTGGGCTAGCAACTAGACACCTTCTGCCTGCTTCTGAGCTGCCTATGACTGCTCCCTTCCAGAGAACGTCACTCCTGTATGCAGGGTCCTTCTCAGTCTGCCCTGGATCCATGACCCAGAACTAGCTCCTATTCCTACACCCTGCACAAAGTTGCCCTGTGTGGGTCTGAGACTTCCTCATGCCCTGTTTGCACACCTCTCCTTGGGTGCTAGAATGCTCCTCTCAGTGTGCTTCTGGACAAATGCTATTCCCAGTGTCCCAAGATCTCTTTGTCCTATGCAGATCTGGACTGGGCAAATAACACACTGTTACTTTGGGGGGACTTCTCCATCACGATTTAATCTGATGTGATTGGGGAGTTTGGGGGGAGGAAGACACTCATAGTACTTTTTCTGTCACTGTGCTCTCCTTGGGACTTCTTGAAGTCTGATAGTGAACTCATCTTTCCCCCAAACCCTCCTTCTTCCAGACTTCCTTATTTCTATCAACGGCATCAACCATCCTTCCAGGGCCTCAGATGAGTCATCTCAGTCTCATCCTGGATTCCTCACTCTATCACCCCCATATATCCAATCAGTTGCCAGATCTTGCCATTTCTATAATCACAGCATCGCTCACATTCTACTCCTTCTTTACAAAGCAACTCACCTCTTTTATTGCAATGACCTTCTAACTGGCCTCCTACCACGAGTTTCTCATCACTCGTTTATCCTACACACTCTTGCCAAAATAATTTTCCTTAAACAAAAATCTGACCTTGTGACTTTCCTACACAATCAACTCCAATGGCTATCCCTTTTCTCTAGGACAAGGGTTCTTAACTTTTGTGGATCGTGGATCCCTTTGGCAGTCTGCTGAAACCTACAGACTCCTCAGAATAATGTATTTAAATAAGATAAAACACACAGGATTACAAATTGGAATAAAAATGCATTTTTTTTTCCCATCTAAGATCACAGACTCCCTGAAATCTATCCATGGATCCCAGGTTGACAAGTCCTGCTCTAGCCTTTCACAACATGACCCCAACCCATCTCTCCAACCTCATCAGGTATATTACCCCACAGCTGAGACTCTGGCCTTTCCCTCTGTTGCTCACACACAATACTTGTCTCCCATTCCCTTGCTTTTGCAAATGCCTGGAATGTACTCCTTTCTCACCACAGTCTCTGTCTGTCTCTGTCTTCTCTTTCTCTCCTCCTCCATTAAGATGCAGTTCAAACATCATCTTATTCATGAAGCCCTTCCTGATCCCTCCTAAACTATCTTATATTTCATTGTATATATTCATATTTATCCATTTTCCATTTATGCATTCTTTTGCATGCTTGTCTCCCTTATTAGAAAAGAAGCTCCTTCCATGTAAGAAACTGTTTAGTCCTTTGTACTTTTATCCACAGTTCCCAGCATAGACCTTGGCACACAGGAACTACTTAATAAATATTTGTTGATTAATTGATATTCTCTGGTGGTAGAACCTAGAAAAATTTCAGTTAAAGGGGAATATGCCTTTCTTTCTCAAACCAGAAAATTGGTTTGTCTATCAAATTTATCTAAACTTTTTTAGAATCTATAAAGAATCTGTACAACCAATAAGGATAATGAATTCCACAAGCTAACTTACCCATATAAAACTCTATTTTCTTTATCCTTAATTTAACTTTTTTTAAAATTAAGACTGAGGGGGCGGCTAGGTGGCACAGTGAGTAAAGCGCTGGCCCTGGAGTTAGGAGGACCTGAGTTCGGTTCTGGCCTGAGACACTTAAAACACCCACACACAAAAAAACTAGCCATGTAACCTTGGGCAAGTTACTTAACCCCCAACTGCTCTCCAAAAAAGGCAAAAAAAAAAAAAAAGACTCAGGGGCTGCCTATTAATGAGAAGAATGGAATTTTTAAAAATATTTTTGCAAATCTCTTTGATATCTGACTTACTAGAAGACAGCTGGATTCTCATATCTGCTTCTGCATGCAATCTGTTGTGATACGTTGTTTCAGTTGAAGTATATGGAGAAAATCCAGCCTCAACCAGGAATGTGGTTGGAAAGGGGAGTCATATTTTAATAGGCAAATAAGTATTATTATGAAAATAATATTGACCTCACAGATCCCTGAAAGGGTCCTTGGAGACTCTCAAAGGTCCTCAAGGACAACACTTTGGGAACCACTGGACTAAATGGTCCCTGAGGCCTCATCCAATTCCAGACCCTCACAGAGCTTAAGTAAAGTGTGGATTAGTTCATTCTCTTTTTTTCCACTGAAATTTCCCATCCAGTCATTGACCCAGACAGATTCAGTTATCCCTCTAAAGAAATCCTAAAACACTTTACTCTACTGGTTTCCCTTTCACTGAAACACATTTCTCAAAGTGTTAACTATTGATTTTCCCAGTCTCTACGGGAAATATTTATCTATTACTTTTAAAAGAACATTAAACCCATAACATGACATATTTTCACAAAAAATAGCTGTTTTCCAAAACAGTTTATCACAGGAGAGCTCTCTGCCTCAACTTTGGTTCAGTTCTGAAGTAATATAGTATCAGAGAGCCAAGATCACCATTTTTTGGTGGGGGGAGACTGTCTCCCTATTTTACCCAGTCTGGAAGTGCAGCAGCCACTGACTGGCAAGGAAGATTTAAAGTGCTCTGTTTTTCTAACCAGTGCCTGTTTGCCCCTTCATAGGGATCTGGTAGCCCTCTGCTCCTGGAGGCTCACTGTATTAGGACCCAATTTCCTAAAAACATTACTCAATTGGCTTTAGCCATACTGAGGCTCAAAACTCCAGAACTCAATTGATCCATCATCCTCACTCCCTCCAGCAGGAGAGACAACAGGCCACAGGTATAGGCCACCACATCTGACTTTCCCCCGAAGCCCTTTTGAGAATGATTCCCTTTGTACTAACCCCTCACCACCCCCTACCCCCAAATCCTCAGATGTTTCTTAGTTTATTAGCTTGCAGGATCTGGACCCCTCAGCTTCTCTAGAATGGCTTGGACAGCCATCACATAAGCCAAAGAATGTTAAGGCTGTAGCTGCAGAGACCCTGTGAGCTCCAAGTTTACAGTGTTATCATTTATCACTTAAATAGATGAGAAGGGGTGGGATGACCACATGTTCTGTAGAATGCCCTTGCAGTTGCCCCCCAAAAGGTGTTGTCAGATTGATGGTCCCCAGTTTCAGGTGATATGAAGGAAGGTAACTGGAGGGTGTATTCTGGGGGGAAAGCTGCCCAGCTAGGGATCAGCTTTCTTCTTGGCCACTAACTTGCTTTTTTCAGAGCAGCATTTCTTTGCTTTTACCCTTTTTTGCATGTCAAAAGATGTGTATTTCTTAATTCCCCTCAGTCTGTGTTGGGGTAGTGTTTCTCCAAGCATTGAAATCTTGGCGAAATTTTTTATGTCTGTGGCCAAACTCCCCTTCCTGGGCCCAGGACCATAAATCTGGTCAATTTACTGAGCAAGTATGCTGCCCAAAGCCTGCAAAGGCACTGCCTGCTAGTTATTTACTGAAAAATTTAAGCAACAACAGAATCCAACTCCCTGGCCAGGCAGCTTTTGCTGTAATGGATATTTTTGCTTAGTTGGGAGGAGGAAAAAGAGCCATCTCACCCCCTGGTTAAGCATTCCGTCACAGAAACCATCCATTTGAACCATTACGATTTGTTTCGTTGCAATTTTCCTGAGTTTCCCTAGCAACTGGAACATTGATATGGGTGGGAATTGTTAATTAATTTGCTCAAAAGAACATCGAAGACCAGTGTTTAGTATATTTTCAAAATAAAATCTTTTCAAAAAAACTCACACCTAAAACATTTCCCCATCAACCCAAGATTGGCAAAAGGAGCCCTCCCTTTTCTTCATTTGCTTCATCACCCACAATGTTTAATCACATTTTTGGTCTCAGTGTGGGAAAAAGACTTGGTTTCGATCCCAGCTGTTTCTTACTACCACTGTGACCTTGGACAAGTCAGTTCACCACCAGAGATTCCATTTCCCACATGTGTAAATTGAGAGGGTTAGAATGGATCATTTTTCTAAGACCCTTCAGCATTCTTCAAAAGTGCTTCAAAAGTCAGATGATCCAGAAAGTTCCATTTTCAATGAAACCAAAATATCTTCCCATCCTGTGTTCTCTCTGTCTACTCTATGACTTAAACCGAACTACTTTTTTCTTTATTAGCAAATCTTAGTCAAGTGAATCTTGCTTCACCCAAACACCTTTTAAAGGGATGAAATCCTTGCAATTTCACCTATGGCATGGTTTGTCAAAGCAAAGGAACATCAGTAGGCTGTCCCCATCTTAGAACATACAGGAAAGAGAAGAAAACATGATCAGAAATGTGAATCTTGGGATGGCTAGGTGGCGCAGTGAATAGAGCACTGGCCCTGGAGTCGGGAGGACCTGAGTTCAAATTTGGCCTCAGACACTTAACACAAAAACTAGCCGTGTGACCTTGGGCAAGTCACTTAACCCCAACTGTCCCTCCAAAAAGAAAAAAAAGAAATGTGAATCTTTGCAAAGAGTTTCTCTGATGGTCTGATATCCATGATGTGTAGGGAACTCATTCCCATGCATAAGAACATGAGTTATCCCCCAACAGATAAATGATTAAGGGCTTAAGACAGACAGTTCTCAAAAAGTAAAAAATCCAAGCTATCAGCAACCAAATGAACAAATGCTCCAAATTCCTAATAATTAGAGAAATGAAAATTCTAACAAATCTGAGGTTCTACCTCATTCATCAGAAGGACAAAAATGACGGTTGCTTGGAGGGGCTGTATCATCATCATCATCATAAACATTTATATAACACTTACTATGTGCCAGACACTGTGCTAAGTAAGCACTTTTACAAATATTATCTCATTTGATCCTCACAACAACCCTGGGACATAGGTGCTGTTGTTATCCCCAGTTTATAGGTGAGAAAACTGAGGTATACAGAGGTTGACTTGCCCAGAGTCACACAGCTAATAAGTCTCTGAGATCATATTTGAACTCAGGTCTTCCTGACTCCAGGTCAAGATATCTATTCACTGGGCCACCTGGCTGCCCCAAAAGCAAACACACTTGGTATCTTCTTGTCTCTGGAAAGCAATTTGGAGCTATACCCAAAAGTCAATGAACTGAGCCATTAGGCCTATGCCCAGGGGTATGATGGTTAAATGTTTAACTCCAGAAGAAGAAAAAAGTATACACACTTTTTAAGTTTGGTTATTATTAACATGTTCTTATTGGTAACAGTGGGCATCCTTGTTTCACACCTAATCTTATTGGGATAACTTCTAGCTTATCCCCATTACAAATAATACTTGCTGATGGTTTTAGATCAATGCTTTTTAACAATTTAAGGAAAAATCCATTTATACCTATACTTTTAAGTTTTGGGTTTTTTTTTTAATAGATGTTCTTAATTCTAGACAATCAACCAAGCATTAAATCGATGAAGACTTGATTTGTAGTATTTTCTGATTTTGGAGGTAGGTGTAAATGCTCACACTGAAAATTTAACAAGCTGGCTATAGCATGCCCCTGCTTACATTCCCAAAGACATCAAAGAAAAAAAGAAAAGGTTTCATACACACAAATTTATGGCAACATTTTGTAGGGACAAAGCTAGAAACTAGAAACTAAGAGGATGCTCTTCAGTGAAGAAAGGGCCTAACAAAGTATGGGATAGGAATGTACTGGATTATTATGCCATAAGAAATGACAAACAGGACAGCTTCCATTAGACCTGGGAAGATTTCTGTGAACTGATGCAAAGCAAAGTGAGTAGAGCCCCAAGAACAGTTTATTCAATAACAACCACATTTTAAAAAGAAACTGTTTTAAAAGGACTTAAGAACTCTAAGCAATGTAGTAACCAGCTAGGATCCTGGAGGACCACTGGCAGTTACCCAGTTCCTGACAGTGAACTCATGGTGTGTAGAATCAGAAGTGGATATTTTCAGACACAGCCTATGTAGGGATCAGATTTGCTTGACTATTAGTGTCTGGTTACCAGGGTTTCATTTTTCTTTATCTTGATGGAGCTGGGGGGAAAGGAAGACTAGCAAGACTAGGGGTTACCCCACCCCAAAAAAAGTTTTAAAATAGTTGAATCTTTTTTTTTTAATGCCTAGAAGAGAACAGGAAAATTAGTAAGAAACACAGACAAGCTGGACAGCTTTGAAACTAACATGTTGCATTTGTAGTATACTTGGAGGGAAAAGTAACCTATACCCAGTGCAGATTAGTGGCTGTATGTTTAATCCTAATTTTCTGTTCTGTTTTGTATATGGAAATGCTCATTTGGTGTTTATTAAGTTCAGGATTTTTTTTAATTAATTGTGAACACTACAGCAAACTTTTGGAAATGCCTTTCACTTATGGTCTGAGAGTGGAAGAGAGAGTGGGCTGGAAGAGAAGGTTATTGAAGGAATGGGTTTTGGGGCTTCAGTGTTTTAGGGTAATCCTATGAGAAATCCATATTCCAGGCTTTTCCATAAACAGGTCTCTTCATCTGCCCATGGTTTTAATTGTCATGTGATTTGCTTTTGAAAGATTGTGAAAGAGTAGGCAAGAGCTGGTTATTTCAGATAATCATTTCAACATGGGACCTGGTGTCAAGCCAAAGAACAAAAGAAGTCCCTCGGTTCTATTTCTCCTACAAAGAAGCCCTCCATGGCTCTTGGCAGATCATTGGGTTAATAAGGTGGATACCCAGCATCACCCAAGTTGAGCTGTGATTTTCAACACTGGAGAACACAATCCAAAGTGCATAATGCTATATGAAGAAAACTACAAAGCTCTGTGCCCAGTGCAAGTGTCTTAAAATCCCATCCAGTAACTCCATCTTTTTAATAACAGTGATCCTTACATAGCTGAGTTATGGAACACACTGATCTCAGAAGAATGGAAGTTACAAGTGACCCTTTGGTGGACAGAAGTGGGCAGCAGCACGTTACCAAATGATGGCTTGTGTCACACTCAAGTGTGATGTTAAAATGATAATAGCTAGCAAATGAGACTTGCAAATGGGAACTCACTTGGTCCTCACAACAACCCTGTGAAGCAGATGCTAGAATTATCCCTATTTTACAGATGAAGAAACCAAGGCTGAGGGAGGTAAGATGACTCACCTGGTGCCACATAGGTAGGTAGTGTTTGAAGGTCAGATTGACCTGAATCCTAGGCCAATGTTCTATCTGTGGCACCACCAGCATTTTTTTTAAGTCAGCTTCAAAAGTCATCATCATCAAAGACACAGTTTGGTCAGAAAAGGAGGGAAGATGGTCACAGAGCATTAGCAAGAGATAGCCAATGGAAACAGTGGATAACCTGAGTGTTGTAGTGGTATCCATGAAGTATTGAAAAATATAAGACATGGGCTTTAGTGAACTTGGAAATTGTTTGGGGAGATAATACATGTTTACATGAAACACTTAGGAAACAATACAATATAAAGATACTGGCAGAGTTGGAGGGGTGGGGTCACAGGGCTGTAACATTGCATATGATATTAGGTTTTTTAAAATATATCCATTGGTTTTACTAAAAAAAATTTTTTTCTTCCTCTTTGTATACATACATATATATATATATATATATATATATATATATATATATACATTTTTTTTTTTTTTTGCTTTTTTGGAGGAGGGAGGGCAGGGCAATTGGGGCTAAGTGACTTGGCACAAGGTCACACAGCTAGTGAGTGTTAAGTGTCTGAGGCCACATTTGAATGTAGATCCTCCTGACTCCGGGGCCCATGCTCTATTCACTGCACCACCTAGCCACCCCCCTCTTGATATTTTCAAAAAATCTTTGTTATAAGGGATGGGTATCTACGGGAGAGATATAAGAAAAATCTAAGTGATACAAAAACAAAAGATACCAATAAAAATCCTTTAAAAATATTTTTTAAGTTCAAATGAGAATGCAAACAGGGAAATGTTATTACTGCCTTGTTAAACACAATATATACTTTTTAAAACTAAACCACATAACAGAAGTCCATGATTTCTCATATAATGCTCTTCTTTATTCTTTGAATATCAAAATGTTTGTGTTTTTTATAATTGTTAAAGTTCATAATTAGAAAAAAAATTTTATTTAAAAAAGAAAATAATGCAAGGCAACAATATGATCAAGAATTTTTGGACTGGCCTCCTGAAGGTAAGAAAGAGTCAAACTAAATATTATGTGATACCAATGTGTGTGTGTGTGTGTGTGTGTGTGTGTGTGTGTAACAAGTTCTAGGGGAAGAAAGAAATAGGAAAGGAAAAGATCAATGTTGCCTGGAGTCAATACTTTAAAGCACGGTATAAGTAGGAACAATATTATGATCAGCAAAGGAAGGAAGGAGGGAGTTAGGAAAGAAAATTAATTTCATGTTGATACATTTATTTTGTTTGATTTCCAATGAGCAGTACTGTGAGCCACTCCTTTCCCCCCTCCCCCCACCCCAACATACCTTGGTCCTTTGCAGTAAAAAAAAAAAATCAATATGCATTTCTTAAGAGCCTGCTATGTGCCAAGCACTAAGTGCTGAAGGAAGGAAGGAAGGAAGGAAGGAAGGAAGGAAGGAAGGAAGGAAGGAAGGAAGGAAGGAAGGAAGGAAGGAAGAAGGGAAGGAAGGAGGGAGGGAGGGAGGGAGGGAGGGAGGGAGGAAGGAAGGGTCCTTGCTAAATTCAATAATTCAATCCAATCTAAACTCACAAACTTCTCATCCTGATATTCTGGTAGGACACATGCCCCTCTTTGAGGCTGAAGTTTCTACCTCTTTCGCCATCATTTTGTTTATCTCCTGTCCTGTTCCCAACGCCACACCTTTGCAATAAACAGATAGTACTCCTGATTCAGGCCTGACCGTTAACTATGACTTTGATACCACTTGTCCGGATGTGACACATTACATACCTCATTTGATTAGGGGTCAGTTTTATAAACCTATAAAACCTCTAGCACTCAGATTCTTCAGCTATCTAGTTAAACATCATAGTTTATCTAATAATCTTATCGTTATATTAATCAGTCAACATGCATTTATTAAGTACCTACTAGAAACCAAGCATTGTAATAAGAAGCTCTGGGGCTACAAAGGAAAAACAAAACAAACAAAAAAAACCACAGCCCCTGCTCTCAAGGATCTCACAGACTGATGGGGGAGACCAACTACGGATACAATCCATACAGGATAAAAGTTAAACAAAACCCTCTAATAGAAAGCATCTGTGAAATTTCATTAGATGATCTCTGGAGCCTCTTCTAAGTCTAAATCCTATGATTTGTGTGATTTTGAGCCTGGGAGGATTTAGATCACAGAATTATTTGCTTTAGAGCTGAAAGAGACTTGAGAGACCAAATGCAACGCCCTCATTGTAGGGATGAGGAACCTCAGGGCCAGAAACTGGTCCAAAGTCATGTAGGAGTAAGTAAGTGGCAGAGTGAGGAAGGAAATTCACTTCATTTCAGTTTTCAAGCACCTACTTCATGCTAGGTCCTGGAGGAAAATGACATAAATCTAGAGACATATAAAAATGTATAAAGTAAATGCAAGCCAATTTCAGGAGACAGAGAACCTGGGGTATATGATCTGAGCCTTGGAGGGTATTAGGGGCTCCTAGAGGCAGGGTAAGAGGAGGGAGAGCATGCCAGGCAAGCAGAACAGAGATGGGAACTGGAATGTCATCTATCTGGATCAAAGTGTGTCAAAGGAAATAAGGGAAATTAGTCTGGATATAGAGGTTGGAACCAGGGGGTAAACGGGTTAAATGACAAACTGACATTTCTTTATTAGAAGCAATGGGGGATCCCCAGAAGTTTCTTGAGCAATGGAATAACACGGTCAGAAGGTATTTAGGAATATTAATTTGGCAACTACATGAAGGATGGACTATTACAAGGGCCTCCTCATTGATCTTGCTGCCTTAAGTCCTTCCACACTCCAAACTTTCTAAACCAGGGGTGGGGAGCCTTGAGGCCACATGTGGCCCTCTAGGTCCTCAAGTGCAGATTTGTTCCATGAAGTTTGGAGTCAAAGGGGGCGCCAGTAGAGAACCAAGAGGATCACATGCCGCCTTGAAGCTGCAGGCCCTCCACTCCTGCTCTAAACCATCCTCCACAAAGCCACCAAAATGATTTTCTTAAAAGTTTAACTCACTCTCTCTCTCTCCTTCTCCCTTTCCCTCCCCTTCTGTCTCTGTCTCTCTGTCTGTCTCTGTCTCTCTCTTTGATCTCTCCCCGCCCCCTCTCTCTTTCACACACTCTCCATCTCCCATCTTTGTGCCTTTCCATTCATTGTCCCCATGCCTGGAATATACTCCCTCACTGCTGTCTTTTCTAATCCTCTTGTATTTATATTTTATTTATTTGGTGCATATTTATATGTCCACTGTGGCTATGTGACCCTAGGCAAGTCATTTAACCTCTTAGTACCTCCAGACAGTACTACAAATTACAAAAAAAGGTGATGATCTGCCAAAAAAAAAAAGTTGATGTATCTACTGTCTTCCCTGAAAGAATGTAAGAATAGTAAGGCTCAGGGCAGCTAGGTGGCACAGTAAATAGAGCACCCGCCCTGGAGTCAGGAGGAGCTGAGTTCAAATCTGGCCTCAGACACTTAACACAGAAAACTAGCCGTGTGACCTTGGGCAAGTCACTTAACCCCAATTGCCCAGCCTTCCCCCTCCAAAAAGCAAAAAAAAAAAAAAGAATAGTAATGTTCTGTGAGCACATATTATTTCTTTTTCTTTCTTTTTTTACCTTTGTATACCTAGTGACTGGCACATATTAGGCATTTAATATATGTTTATTGATTGATTGATTGATTGATTGATTGGAACCCTTGATTTCATTCAAGACTCATCTCCAGCTCCACCTTCTGCATGAGGATTTTCCAGGTCCCCCCAGCTGCTCGTGGCTTTTCCCGACCCCAACCCACTCCAGTACACTTCCCTGTGCATCCTTTCTATAATGTGGTTTGTATCTACTTATATATGTCTATATACATGCATGTGGTTCCCCCATTAGAATGTAAGCTGCCTAAGGACAAGGACTGTTTCATTTTCATCACTGTATCCCTGGTGCCTAGCATTGTGCCTAACCTTTAGTAGACACTTGTAATGCGAATGTAAATTTTAAAGATCTTCCCTGCCCCTAGGCTAAAGTGCACCAGAAGCCTGGGGAGGGAGGCTTGTTTTTCAGAAGATACTTTTTGATTGGCCAGTGGGTCAAAAAGGTTGTTACATTCTCTGAGCCAGGAGAAGGCTATATAAGCACTGATGTGTAGCTTTGTTTTGGGACTCACTTTGAGAAGTGTTCTGTGATTTGATCTGAATTCTGGGAAGCCGTTGTTGAGAGTCCCCCAGCTTTGAAAAACCCAGAATGTGGAAACCCAGATGTTGACTGGGTATGGATGTAATGGTTGGACAGTTTGGAAATCTGTCACATACTTGATGTTTCTGTCTTGATAATTATGCCTGTATACTTTGAGGTGCAGGGTGCTGACCTTTTCTCCTGAACAAGGTAAACGATATATGTCTGACTGATTAAAGTAAGCTTGTTAACCCATTTTGAGTTGCTTTCCTTTGACAAAGCAGATCCAAGAACCTGTGATAGCTGCAAACCCTGAGGACGCTTGGGGTGCTTGCTGCTACAACACTTAATAAGTGCTTACAGATTGATTGGTTGATTGAGGGGGAGAAAATAGAGACCTGAGCCCAATCAAGGAGATTATTGCAGTAGTACTGGTGAAGGAATGACGGTCTGATGAAAGTGGGGGCCATGGGACTGGACCAAAGGGGAAGTAGGAGACGTGGATGGAGGACCAGTTGACAAGACTCGGTAACTGACCATATGTAAGAGAGGAAGGAGAATGAAGGGGCAGAGATGATTCAGCCAGTGAAGATGGTTGACTAAAGAGAATGGGATGTCATTAACTGAAAAAGAGTGTGTGGGATACAGAGACCCTGACCCAAATTGACTACTTGGAGTCCTTTCAAAGTGAAGATAGGAAGTTTTATTAGAATCTCTCAAGAAGCGGGCGGTCCAGTCTCTGGGACAGCACTGAGAGAGGTATAGAAGCAGAAACTGGGTTAAATAAGCAAGGATTACCTGCCCCTCCCAAACATTAACCTAATTATTGTTAATGAGGCTCTAATCTTGTTAGATAACATACATAATACATGAGGTCCACTACTGCAAGCCCAGTAACAACCTCAGAATACTGAACCCCCTTCAGTCCAACCTAGATGTGTCCTTATCTAGGCCTGAGTGTCCCAAGGCTTTCTGATTGGTCAAATCCACCTGCTGCGGCCAGCTCCTTTTATTCTACATTATTTCATTTTTAATATTATCTAGGAGTTCTCTGGGAACTGGGAACCCAACTTCTTCCCAAGGCTACTGTCTGGTACTTTTTCTCAGTAGTCTTGTTTCAGCAATTCTTGCAGTTCTATAGAAACTTAACCCTTTGCTACCTCTCACACTACCATTCCTTTCCCCAGACTAAAAACACCTTTTAATTTTGTCTCAATAGTTAATCCAATCAATTGTATTAATACTCAATAGCTCTTACACTACCTTGAAATACACAATGACTTACATATATATGGGGAAACAATACTAAACTTAATTACAAAATATAAGAAAGTAATAAGAATGTATATATGATGTTCAGAATGGGGAAACTTCACTGCAAGTCATTCCACACAATAGGAAAACAGGAAGAGAGATGAGTTTAGAGGCTTCCTTTTAGTCATGCTGAGTTTGAGGCACCTGGTGGGCCACCAATCAGTCAAAGAAGCACTTTTTCAGCGCCTACAGTGTGCCGGGCACTGTGGTAGGCACTGTGGACACACTCGTTTTGTTCTGTGAATTGAAAATGAAATTTTAAAAAAACACACAAAAATGTAGGAGGTGAATTGGGATGAACTGTCCACTTTACCAAGAGTGTCCTACCTTGAGTAGGAGCCTAGAACAAGAAAAATGCTTGAGCACAGAGCTCCAGAACCCTGGGTTTCAGATCTGAAAGGTACCTCAGAGACCATCCACTTCAACTCCACAAATTGTGATGCAGTCTCAATCCTCCACTTTCAAATTCTTTCAGAATTTCATTTTAAAGGGTGCTGCCACTTTTCATTGAAAAATCCTGAAAGGCGGGGCAGCTAGGTGCCACAGTGAATAGAGCACCAAGCCCTGGAGTAGGTAGGACCTGAGTTCAAATCCGGCCTCAGACTCTTGACACACTTACTAGCAGTGTGACTTTGGGCAAGTCACTTAACCCCAATTGCCCTGCCTTCCCCCCTCTAAAAAAAGCAAAATAAGAAAAAGACCCTGAAAGGAGAGGCAAAAGGGTGATGGAAAAAGAATGCTGAACTGGGAACCAGGAAACCTGGGTCTTCTATTAATTAGCTGTGTAAACTTGGCCATTTCCATGAGCCTCAGTTTCCTCACCTGTTAAATTATTTTTAAGCTCCCCTTCACTTCCAAGGGTCTAGGATGCACTTCTTACTTATTTATTTCATGCCCAGGGGGGTAGGAGGAGGAAAAAGGAGGGGTGGAGAGTAGAGAGAGAAACAAGAAGGGAGCAGGGAACAAATCATGCTTCCTTTAGCTTTCCTGGAAACAGCCTTCTATGATGTCAGAGCCCCAGGCAGAGGCCTAGGCAAGCTTATCCTGGGTAGGGAAACTGTGCCCTACTGGCATCAAGGATTTAGCTGAATGATGCGTGATGGGAACAGTGGTGTTTAACAACCAGATTGGGAGGGTGGGAGGAATGAATGTATGTATAACATACTTAATATTTAAACTGCATTAGTAACATGTTCTGCATTGCTTTCTTAAGTCTACTAATGATGCCTCACTCAAATAGAAACAGATCCCAGCGGGCTGCCTATTGACTTGGAAAAATACAAACTGACATCATGTATGTTGTATTGCATTTTGTGGCAGCTAGGAGGTGCAGGGGATACTGGCCTGTAGTTAGAAGGATCTAAGTTCAAATCCAACTTCAGACACTAGCTGGGTGACCCTGCGTAAGTCATTTAACCCTGTTTGCCTCAGTTTCCTCATCTGTAAAATGAGCTGGAGAAGGAAATGGCAAACCATTCCAGTATCTTTGCCTAGAAAACCTCAAATGGGGTCATGAAGAATCAGACACAACTGAAACGACTGAACAACAACAAAAACTATATTTTTATTTTATTAAACATTTCTCGATTACATTTTAATCTGTCTTGGCACACCCAAGCTGCCCACTTTAGTCTAGACCAGGGGTAGGGAACCTGCAGCCTTGAGGCCACGTGTGGTTCTCTAGGTCCTCAAGTGTGGCCCTTTGTCAGAATCCAAACTTCACAGAACAAATCCCCTTAATAAAAGGATTTGTTCTATAAAACTTGGACTCAAAGGGCCACACTCGAGGACCTAGAGAACAAGCTTGTGGGCCTCGAGGCTGCAGGTTCTCCACCTCTGGTCTAGACTATCACCAAAACAACATAAACCAAGCCTTGTTTGTAGCATTTTCCGATTTCTGAGCAGAAAATGTTCCTGATGAAAACATGGGCTCTCCAGCACACCCCTAGATCAGAGTGAAGGAGTCTTCTTGTAAACAGTTTAAAGAAGAGACAGAGGGAAAAAAGGGAGTGAACAAGAGTTACCTATGTCACCCCAATACCAGGTGAGAAGGAGAGGGTTAAGTACCTGGCATTACAGCTACCTATCCAGTGTATCCTACTGAAGCTTAGTGTGCCTAAAATCATTCTACAGAAGATCCAGAGGGACTAGGCAAATGAACAACAATCGGGGGGCAAAACAACGAAAGGTAAGACAGTGTCTGTGGGGGAAGAGGTGAAATGATTAAAAAAATAAACCTTTCTGGCTTACAGCCCAAAGTCCTGCGCCCTGAACACAGCTGCCACCCAGAGCTTTCGTAAACACCACCTTCATCGCCCACTCAGGACCTTCAATAGCTGCCTTTGCCTCCTATATCAAATCCAAATCTGCCTGGCTTGAAAGGCCTTTCATGGTCCTACTGGGCCATCTCTCCCTCCCTCCCACTGCTCTCCACATAGGTCTCTTCTGCCAAACAAAGTTGTAAACTTCTCGGAAGTCTGGGACCTTATCAACTACTATGTCTTTAGTATTCCCAATCTGCCTCATACACTGCAGAGTTCATTCTGTGCTCACAGTAGGTACTCACATAATATCTTTGCACATAGTAGGTGCTTAGGAAACTCTTTATTGATTGAGATAGTCACCCCATGGGTGCTTAAAATCCTAACCATCCTCCTGAAACATAACTTGGCTTTTGTTTGTTTGGCCCATCAGTTCTCAGAATTTCTGGTAAGAAAACACCCTCTCCCATTGCTGGCTGGCACCTGCTTCACTACTTATAGTGTCTGATAGCTACCTGGGGACACAGAGAAATAAGGTGACTTGTCCAGAGTCAAACAGCCCAGTATGTACCAGAGGCAGGACTTTTGACACCAAGACCAACTCTATTCACGGGCGTCATGTTTCCTGTATTAGGAAAATAAGCTAGTCATCGCATTTGCGAACTTATGCCCATTGGTACTTGAGTCTTCTCCCTCCCTGATGGGATAAGAAGCCAGGGCCTGGTGCTTCCCTGCCTCACTGTCTATCACTTGCTTAGCCTTTGTGAGAGAGTCCAGAAGCTGCTGGACACAAATCCAGGTTAGGCCTATTGAGTAAGTAACAGTGCTGTGGACAAGAGTCCACTTGAGGAGTGTACTTTTTTTTTTTTTAGGAGAGAGATTTAATTTATTTTCAATTAAGCCATTAGACCCTGAGGAGGTGCTGCCTTCAACTCCCAGGGGGAATGGAGGTCTTCAGCAGACTGGGTTGTGGTGCTTTAGTAGGTGGGAGAGCCGGCTGTCGACAAGCTTCACAACCAAAGATTTTTCTTCTTGAAATAAGGGTCTGACATGGCCCTGCTGATGTCAGGGGAGAAGCAGGGTCCTTTGGAGAATTGCTTTACAGGGATGGTTAGCTATAAATGGATGTCTGTTTTTTAAGATGCTCATGAGGAAAAAGGATGCCCAGGAAGAGCTATGGGGAGTAGAGATGGGGAGTAATTTAAAGGGGGCACTGCCAGCCTCTGGAATAAAATCAATTTACAAATATTCACTGAGCATCTACCCTGTACAGTCAGTCAATCAATAAGCATTTATTAAGTGCCTAGTATGTACCAGGCAATGTGCCGAGGACCATCATTGTAAGGACAAGTGTAATGGAAAAAATAACAGGCAAGGAATCAGAAGACCTGGTTCTACTCCTAGATGTGTGACCTTGGACTTTCCCCCTCTGGGCCTCAGTTTTCCTCATCTGTAAAATAAGAGGGTAGGATTAGACAATATCCCTAAGGTCCCTTCTAACTCTACATTAATAAAAGATATGACCTGGAGGCACCAGGTGGCAAAGCAGGAGGCTTGTTGGACTTTCAGTCCAGACTTGAGTTCAAATCCTGTCTCAGACACTAGCAATGTGTGACTCTGGGCAAGTCACTTCACCCCCTTGATGCCTCAGTTTTCTCATCTGTAAAAGGGGGACAATAACAGCACCTACCTACCAGGATGCTTGTAAGGATGAGATGAGAAAATCCACACATAGAAAGCACTTTGCAAACCTGAGAATGCTCCATAAATGCTGAAACTTCCTCTCTAGTCAGGTATCTAAGACAGATACACATGAAGAATAACTCATAATACAAAGCAGCCCATGCTAAGGGCCATGTGAGGGAGATATTTAACAGGTGCTATAAAGTGTTGGGGAGGGAAGGAAGTGGGTTGTGGGCAACCCAACAATCCTGGGGCTCTCGTCCATCCAATTTACTTTGATTCCTCCTCATTTTGTACCTGGAGCCCCTCTGTGCCTGGGCAGACTGCATCGCCAGCCCTGGATATGGGAAATATGGGACATGCCATGCTCAAGTAAGAGAGAGAATACCGTGTTTCCCCGATAATAAGCCCTCCCTTTACTGTGTAAGATTCCTCTAAAATAAGCCCTCCCCCGAAAATAAGCCCTATTGAGATTGCTACTATAGTGAAGGTGATCCCGTATGCCGCACTCTGAGCTGCAGCAGTGAGCGCGTCATCCTGCCCTCCCCCAGTGATTTGCTTATTGAATAAAGGTACATTTTTTTGTTCACATTTACCTGTTTATTAAAATTGCTGTCGATGTTCATTAAAATAAGCCCTCCCCTGAAAATAAGCCCTCTGGTGTTTTTCTGTCCAAAAAAAAAATTAATAAGACAGTGTCTTATTATCGGGGAAACACGGTAGGTCTGATACAAGGGATCTTAGACTGGGACCCCTGAACCCAGTTCTTTGGGTGCTTTACATTCTGATAATTCTATTTTGATATAACTGGTTTCCTTTGTCATCTATTTTATATATTTAGAAGCATTATTCTGAAAACGACTTTGATGGATTGCCAAAGGGATCAATTACACAAAAAATCCTCAGAACCCTTAGTCTAAAAGTTATGAGGAGAAGGATATGTCCTGAACTCTGGATCTAAACTGCTCAGAGAGACAGAGGCAGAAAGACATAGAGGGACAGAGACAGAGAGAGGAGAGACAGAGACAAAGAGAAAGATAGAGACAGAAACAGAGAGGAAAGACAGAGATAAAGAGAAAGAGACAGAGGGAGAGAGAGAGACAAAGAGAGAGACAGAGAGAGAAGATAGAGACAAAAAGACACGAGAGAGCAACAAAGAAAGAGATAGAAACAGAGAGACAGAAAGGGAGAGAGAGACAGGGATATAAAGAGAGAGAGAGGAAAGACAGAGACAAAGAGGCAGAAACACACACAGAGATAGAGACAAAGAAAGAGCGAGAGGCAAGAGAGGGAGAGAGAGAGAAAGTTTTTGAGTAACTTCTTGCTGTCCTTTTCCCACTACCAAGACATGGTTATACCTGTCATTAAAAAAGCCTGTCCGAGACCCTGGAGATTGGTGAACACATTCTAGAGTTACCTACAAATACCTAGCTTTACCTGTGCTAAGTGAAGAAACAGTCAATTAGGGAGCCAGGCACAAGGTGTTAAGCGAAGGGATTAGCACCTACTAGAGGATTTCTCCCTGATGTCACTTGAACTGAAATTAGCAGCTCTTCCACAGACTGCTCTTTCTGTAGTGAAATCAAGGCACTCAAAGGGCCCCTTCAGGACATGGTCAGAAGAGGATTATGGGGGAAAGGCAGGGGAAGGCAGCTCTGGCCACCACAGCACAACAGCTCTGAATATCTGAAATCACAAATGGCAGCTGGGCTGACCTAGGGGGTCTGTTTGCAAAGGGGCCACACTTAGAGCTCACCTAGTCCTTCCTTTTTATTTTACACATGAGGAATAATAGGTTCAGAGTTACTTGTCCAAGGTCACACAGCTAGAACCCAGGTCTTTTGATTCACTCAGAGAGCTTTCCTTTATACTCATCCTTACTATTATGATCCCTATGCACAGTAATTCTAAATCTAATTCTAAGACCATGAATATTTATAAATTGACCGATTTCACTAAACTTTGGGAATGCTCCCACTTTAAATGATACCCATAGTATTTCCATGAGCTCTTGGGTTCTAAGGGTAGCCTGTATAAGAGATTACTCTAAGCCAAGGTTCAAGGTTCTCAGCTCCCCAGAACCAACTTCATTCAGTCTCTCCTAACTAAAACCAGGGAACCCTGATCTTGGCCCAGGACTTCCTCTTACTGCACCTGGATGAGCTCAAACCCCTGCCACCTCTGTTCATTTCGCTGTGTGCCTGGATACTAAGCCACTTTGGTTCCCTGGGCCCAGGGATCGTCCAAAATGCCATCGAGGCAATATGAATTTTTTCTAGGGTTGGTTGATAAAGAAAAAGAGGATTTAAATTCAAAAATAATACATAGATTAATCAGAAGTATACATAAAATCATATTATAAGGTGACAAACAGTGGAAATAGTCACTGTTGGAGAGGCTGTGGAGAGTCAGGCATATACATTGTTAGTGAAGCAATGAATCAGTAATTCCTAGCCATTCTGGAATTATAATAAGAAATCCTGCTGTTTAGTTCTATACTCCAAAGGAGGTCAAAGACATAAAGAAAAGCCTCACATAGGCCAAAATATTCATGGCTATACTTTTTATAAAAGCAAAAAACTGGAAATAGACTTGATCAGGGGTGGGGAGGCTGAAGCCTTGAGGCCACTCTGGTCCTCTAGTTCCTCAAGTGTGGCCCTTTGACTGAAACCAAACTTCACAAATCCCCTTAATAAAAGTATTTGCTCTGTAAAACTTGGAATCAGTCAAAAGGCTGCACCCAAGGACATAGAAAGCTACATGTAGCCTTGAAGATGCAGATTCCCTACCCCTGGACTAGATGGTCATTAATCGGGGAATGGCTAAACAAATTGTGGTCTGTGAATATAGTCAAACAGTATCGAAGCACCAAAAAATGACAGCTTTGAAGAATATAGAAAAGGGCAAGAAGTCTTATGTGGGCCCATCAATTAATCAACAAGAATTTACTAATCGACTACCCAGTGTCAGCAGACACAGAACTAGCTGCTGGCGATGTAAAAATGATGGAGGAAGGGGCAGCCACCGCCAAGAAGTGAATAGAGCACCGGCCCTGGAGTCACAGAGGACCTGAGTTCAAATGTGACCTCAGATACTTAACACTTACTAGCCTTGTGACCTTGGGCAAGTCACTTAAACCCAATTGCCCTGCCTTCCTCCCTCCAAAAAGCAAAAACAAAACCAAAAAAAAAAAAATGGAGGAACCAACCTGTCCTTGAAAAGAGCTTGAGTCCTAACGGGAAAGACAATGAAGACATATTAAACTAAGGTAAAGTGACCTAAGCAGAACTAGAATACTAAAAGACTGAGGGAAAAAATGCCTACCACAATGAATAAGGCAAGAGTAACAACAAAAAACTAAAAACTAAAAACCTAATTATAATGACCAAGTTGGGTCCTAAAGAAGAGATGAGAAAATGCAGCTGCCCTCCCTTATTTGCAGAGGTGGGGGTGGACTATTTATTACATGTACTGTCAGACCTGGCAGATGTGTTGATTAGCTTTGCTAAATTGCTTTTTTTTGGGGGGGGGGAGTGGGAGTTCTCCTTTCTTACTCTTTGTTACAGGGGACCTCTCGGGGAGAGGAGGGTAAGGGTGTCCATAAACAGGATGTCCCAAAAGTATTGGTGCAGTTTTAAGCTTCAAGAATTGAAAACTGCACTTGGGACATCCTGTTTATGGATATAGATAAAGGTTCCTCGAAAACAAACAAAAATTTCAGTAAAACTTAAAAAAAATTGTTTTAAAATAATGTAACAGTATACTGGGTGGTGCCTAAGTACACTAATTATTCTAGCTAGCTAACATTCTCCAGGCCTGTAATCATTCCCTAGGCTCTATGGCATGCTATTCCCTCATGATCCAAAATGAGAATTCCCTCTTTCTTCCCAGAACGCTCCCCTCCCTCCCCCTGCCCATTTGGGATCAGCACAGCCAATTGTTCCAGTCTGAACTCATTTATACATCCTAAAGAGTCAGGCTCACTCTCAGCCAATCAGGAAACCTCCTGCTCTCTCAGGAGGGCTCCAAACACACTTTGCTCCTAATTAACCTTCTAAGTGAGCCCCTCCCCCAACCAAGAGGGAAAAGAGGGGGACTTCCTAAGCGAGGAAATACAAACAGGCAAACACAGTTCTCCCATCCCCTACCTACATGGACAACTTCAGAGCTGGATGGTCTACATAGAACAAGGCAGGGAACCGTGTATACAACACAGTCAGTCACTGCACCTTTTCCGTGAATGGCCGGGCCCCAGCTGGTCCTTTGGACTCACTCTTAGATCTAGAGCTGAAAAGGCCACATAATCACACCCTCCTCAATTTACAAATGGGAAAACTAAGTCTCAGGGAGTTTAAGTGACTTATCCAAGCTCACATTGGTAGTCCGAATCAGAGGTAGAATTTGAACCTGGCTCCCCCAACTCCAGAGTGAGCAATTTTGTTAACAGCTTGTGTTATTTTGTTTCCTTTTCTTTCCTCCTTCCCCCCCCCCATTAGAAAATTTCTTGCCTATCTCTCTTCTGGACCACTATCCCTCGACAGATCCAGAAGAGGCAGGAGATGGGAATCAGGGTGGGGCCACAGGAGACACTTTGGATTTGAAGTGGGAGGGTTCAAAGTCCCTTCACTCTGGGCCTCTTTCCTTATCTGTAAAGTGAAGGAGGTGGCCTAGACCAGTGGTGTGAAAATCAGATAGCAATGGGGCCACTAAATCATATATAATGATTTATGTTTTTGTATTTATTAATATATTTTATATTTATGTGTGTTATTTATAAATATTTTTATATTATTTAAATATTTATATATTTATCATATATATAATGACTGGGTCAGTCAATATAACTTCTTCTTGTTCAGTTGTTTTCAGTTCTTGTCTAACTCTTTGGAACCATATTTGGGGTTTTCATGGCAGAGATACTGGATCGGTTTGTCATTTCTTCGTCCAGCTCATTTTACAGATGAGGAAACTGAGGCCAACAGGGTTAAGTGACTCACCCAGGGTCATACAGATAGTAAGTATCTGAGGCTGGATTTGAACTGAGAAAGATAAGTCTTCCTGACTTGGGCCAGTTACTCTATCCACTTTGCCACCTAGCTGCCTTAGGAAGCTAGAGAACCACATATTAACATTCAGCATATTGACCTGGAAAACCACATATTAATATTATCTATATTTTACTGTATTTTTTTATTTTGATAAATATTTCCCAATTATATTTTAATCTTATCCATGAATGTTGTATTAACTCTGCCTAGATCCCCTCTGAAGTCTTTTCAGGCTGTAAGTCTACAATCCTATATGGCCCTTCACACCCCTGCTTTTTTTAAAGTCATTTATTTTAGAGTAGGAAGAAACGTTGTTGCTGCACAGACATGCCCAGCCCTATACAACAAAGTCCTTGGGGTTTTCTTGGCAAAAATACCGGAGTGGGGTTTACCATTTCCTTCTCCAGCATGTCCCCATTTTACAGATGAGAAACTGAGGTAAATAGGTTTAATAGGTTCTTGCCCAGGGTGACACAGCTAATAAGTTTCTGAGGTTGGATTTGGACTCAGATCTTCCTGATTCCAGGCCCAGTGCTCTGTGAGTTGCACCACCCAGCTGCCCCTAGGAAGGGACTGTAGCCACTAACAATTCAAAACCCCTCATTTGACAGATGAGGAAAAGCAGGGGTGCCATTGCCGGTGAGGAAATGGACATAATCTAGGTTAAGACCCACCCATGGCTTCCCTTGAGTGAGCCTTTCATTGACCGGCCGACATTCCTCTTCCTCTTCTCCCAATATTGGGGAAACTTTCTTGTTTCATGGAGGAGAGAAGAAGGGAGAGGAGAGAGGAGAGGGAGACTGGAAGCCCTATTGGCTTCCCCGGCTTCTTGCAAGTCTCCGATAAAATGCTGCTTTCTGTAAGAAGACTTTCCAAGCCCCCTTAAATGCTGTCGCTTCCCCCCAGTTATCCTGTATATATTGTTTGTATCATGTTATCTCTTCCATTGAATAGTGTGAGCTCATTGAGAGCAGGGACTATCTTTGGCCTTTCTGTATGTGCCCAGTGTCCAGTGCAGGGGCTAGCACACAGTAGGTGCTCAATAAATGCTGACATCAGTGAGAATCTGGACTAGTTCTTTCCCCAGTCCAGGACAGGTGATCTACAGTAATGTTAATGGGATTTAAGATCTTCCTTGCCCATTAACAGCCCTTCAGTGGAGCCCATTAAGGGAGGCTTGCTTGTAGGAAGGCTTTCACACCTTTTGCTAATTTCTAATTAGGCACGGGAGTTAGGAGGATGATGATGCCTTCTGGCTGAGAAGTGTATATATACTCTGAGTCAGTATTTTGCTTTGGGGGCTCATTTATGAGAAAGATCTTGTGATTCCCTGGTCAAGATTCTGAGGGGCCTGATGTTCAGAGCTCCCAGTTGCTCAGGGATGTGTGTAAAGTGTACAGTTAATTCAGGTAGTCAGTGCCAGTCTGTTGGTCTTTATTTCTCTTCTTGTATTTTCTATGAAGTTCAGGGTGCTGATTTTTCACCTGAACTAGTGAATGTAATTAAAAAAGATTGTTGACCCCTTAAACAGCTATCTTTCCTGGTAACGCAGATCTAAGAACCTGTGCTAGCAGCCACACTGGGTATGCCAGTGTGGCTGCTGCTGCATCTACCTACAAGCACAGCCATAAAGCAGTGCCCAAGGAGAAATCCCAAAGTCTCTCCTATTGAGGACAAGTAACTGACTGCAATCCATGGGTTTCCTTTGCTCCCTTCAAATCTTGTCATTTGGAAAACAGTGTATGGGACTGTGAGCACAGTCACTGGGTGTGTGACTTACCTAAGGTCATACATACAGCTATTAAGTATCAGGGTCAGAACTCAAATAAAGGTCTCCTAGATTTGTCACGTTCTTTCCATTACAGACTACCTCTCAAAAGATAGGGGAGAAAAAGCCTGTACTATGGAAATAGCTTTGGATTTGTCCTCAAATGACCAAAACTCAAAATCACCTAGCTCTGCTTGCCAACAGGTCATCTGTGTGCCCTTGGACCAGTCACCCTCTGCAGGTCTCAATTTCTTTTTTTTTTAAAGCAATTGGGGTTAAGTAACTTGCTCAAGGTTACATAGCCAGGTGTTTCTGGGTGGGTGCTAAGTGTCTGAGCCCGGGATTCGATCTCCAGGTCATTCCAACACTGGAGCCGGTGCTGTTACTTGATGTGCTACCCCTAGGTCTCAATTTCTTTATCTGTAAAATGAGGGGGTTTAAAACTTTCTTGTCTTTAACTTTTATATTTATTAGAACTTTTACTTAGGTGACACAGTGGATAGAACTCTCTGGATCTGGAATCGAGATTCAGTTCTGGCTCAGAAACTTACTTAGCTGTGTGACCCTGGACAAGTCACTTAACCCATATCTTTCTTTAGTTTCCTCATCTGTAAAATGGTGATAATAATAGTACCTACCCCCCAAGGTTGCTCTGAGGATCAAATGAAACAATATTTGTAATGTGCTTTGAAAACTTAAAAGGGCTATCTATGTAAGTGCTTGCTGTTATTATCATTAGGGCAGCCAGGTGGCTCAGTGGAGAGAATGTTGGGCTTGGAATTCAGAAGACTCATCTTCATGAGTTCAAATCTGGTCTCAGATACTCATTAGCTGTGTGATCCTGGGCAAGTCACTTAACCCTGTTTGCCTCGGTTTTCCCATCTGTAAAATGGAATACAGAAGGAAATGGCAAAGCACTCTAGTATCTTTGACAAGAAAACCCCAAGTGGGGTCATAAAGAGTCGGAAATGACTAATAGCAACCATTACTATTACTAGGTGACCCTTAAGGTCACTTCCATCTTTAAATCTATGGGCCTTTGTGAGGGTCTTTAAATAACTGCCTTCTTTATCTGTGTTCAGTTACAGAAAAGAGTAACTTAGACTTACATAATGTTCTAAAGCTTATTACAAATTTTTTTCTCACAATAACTTCATGAGGTAGATAGTATTATGATCCCCACTTTTTTATGGGAAGGAAACATGTATTTATTAAACACCTGCTATGTGGTGGGCACTGTGCTAAGCATTTTACAAATATCTCATTGGATGCTCACAACAAACCTGAGGAGTAAGTACTATTATTTTCATTTTACAGCTGAGGAATCCGAGGGCAGACAGTTTACTTGCCCAGGGTCACGCAGCAGGTTAAGTATACAAGGCCAGATTTGAATTCAGGTCCACTGTGCCATCAAGCTGCCTCTTTGCTGATAAAGATACAGAGGCCTAGAGCAGCTAAGTGTCTTGCTCATATCACACTGGCAGTAAATATAAAAGCTAGAATTTAAATCCAGGGACTTTTCTGACTCCACCCTCCTCCTAAATATAGGGTCAGGAACCCCTGCTACTGGAACAGTAGCTGAAATGGAAGTTAGGTGGTAGAAGATAGAGCACTGGGTCTGGAATCAGGAAAAGACCAGCCTCAGATGCTTACTAGCTGTGTGACCCTGGGCAAGTCACTTAACCCTGTTTGCCTCAGTTTCCTCATCTGTAAAATGAGTTGGAGAAAGAAATGGCAAACCTCTCCAGGATCTCTGCCAAGAAACAACAAAAACAAATAGGATCACAAATAATGGTACATGAGTGAACGACAACCAGCCTCTTAACCTGTCATGTGAGAAGCAATTAAGATTTACCCTTTTCAAAATTACCCATGCCCATGACTTTGGGGGGAGCGGGTAATCTACGGCACAGAAGCCTAGACTCTTCTCCTTCTGGGGTCCCTTCTGTTCCAAAGCTACCTCCTGTGCTTCTGCCCTTTCTCAGGAAAGAGGCTCTGATTTCCCTGGGACCTAGCAGCACCCTGAGGGCCCCATCATAAACCAGGGCCCTGGCAGGACCTCCCTAACCCACTATGCCTCACAGAGCAAAGCCCCAGAGTTGGCTCCCAGGCGGGAAACTGCCTGGGCTTGGGCTGAGAGTCTTAACAAGAACCCCAGGTCCTCTTCTACCCAGGCTGGATTTTCTGGTCTTTCCCATGCGTGTTCATTCTTGCTCCCTCCCTGCATCCTTAGCACGCAATGTCAGCACACCTACACAGGAGGTGTTAGGGGATTCCCAAGATTTGCTCAGCCGATTGAGAGCTTCCCCTTATAGGTGCAGAGAACAGGGAAGGACACCACTGGCTTCGACCTTCATTGGCCAAGGCAGGGTCAACTGCAGGCAAAATTGGGAAGTAATCCACATTCGTTTTACACCCTGCCCCCCAAGTTAGTCTGTCTCACCCAAGTCAGTCTGCTTCCTCTATACCCCAAACTGCAGGGGCTGGCTCCCTATCTTTCTTCATTCTAGTAAAGCCAGTTCCAAAGGAAATACTTAGGAAAGAGCCTGGATCCAGAACCAGAGAACCTGGCCTCAAATCTGACTGTCCTGTGTGACTTTGGATAATAACAAACGACAAGAATATCCTGTCTGCAGCTTGTTTCCTATACATGTGTTTGTATATTGTCTCTCTCATTAGATTGTAAGCTCCCTGAGAACATGGGACTGTCTTTTCCCTTTCTTTGTATCCCAGTGCTTAGCACAGTCACTGGCATGTAGTAGACACTTAATAAATGTTTACTGAATTAAACTGAATAATAACAGCTAGCATTTAGATAGCACTTTAAGGTTTGCAAAGTGCTCTACAATTACTTCATTTGATTCTCACAACAACCCTGTGAAGGAGATGCTATTAGTGTCTCCATTTTACAGATGAGGAAACTGAGGCTGGGAGCCCTTCAATGACTTGCCCAGGGTCAGGATTTGGGCTCAGTTCTTCTCAGCTCTGGGGCCACTGTGCCACCTGGATGCCTTGGGCCTCATTTCCTCACTTTTAAGATCTGAGAGCTGGACCAAACAAGCTCTTCAGTCTCCTGTAGCAACTTCAGTGAAGGCCCCCTCACCCCCCTCCCTGCCTCTGGAGGCTCTCACAGGATCTGGGGTGTGCCCAGGGGTTCTGGAGCCCCAAGGCCTCATTTTCCAGCTGAGGAGGGTGAGGTGCACCAGCCCTACCTCCCAGAAGGGATCTGCAGCCCAGGGCCTGGGCCTCGGCCACCTGCTTCTCCCCAGGGAGGGCCCAGGCAGCCGCAGAAGCCTGCCGGCCAAGCTGGGGCCTGCTTCTTCCCCGCCCCCACCCCTCCCCCGACGGAAGCCAGGAAGTCCATTAGCTCTCCGGCAGGCTGGGAGGAGCAGCCCGAGAGCTGTCAGGGACAGAACAATCCAACAGGCTCAGGAGCCAGGCGGGGAGTAACTTGATTCTGGGCTGCCCTCCTCACAGTTGTGTAAGCCGCCCTGGACCCAGGCTGTTGTTCTGGATCTTGGTCACCCCTGAAGAGAGGCCATTACTTGGACTCTTCTGTCTTCCTGTGCACAATTCCCCTCTCCTCATCCTGGTACCTTTCCCCAGGAGGCAGACAGATACAAGACCTAGGCTAGATGGGAGGCAGCCTGAGGGGAAGGCATGGCCAGCTGGAGAAAAGGCCTGTGCAGGGTCAGAGAACACCACCTATGAGCTCCATGGGTCCACCCCTCTCTTTCCATGGAAGCAGCAAGCTAAGACCCAAAGAGTCAAGGACCTACCTGGCCACAGCCCCATAGTTCGGAGGTCACAGGTTCAGGACTACACCTCTCTTTCAGGATCTAGTCTAATGCCTCTCAAAAGCACCAGTCTCTGAGCCAGTCAGTCAATAAATACTCATTAAGCCCCTATAGGGGCAGCTAGGAGGCACAGAGGGCAGAGCACTGGGCCTGGAGTCAGGAAGACTCATCTTCCTCAGTTCAAACCTGGCCTCAGATACCTACCAGCTAGGTGACCCTGGGCAAGTCACTTACCTTGTTTGCCTCACTTTCCTCATCTATAAAATGAGCTGGAGAAAGAAATGGGAAAGTACTCCAGTACCTTTGCCAACAAAACTCCAAATGGGGCAAGAAGAGTCAGACAGGACTGAACAACAGCCAGCACCTATCATGTGCCAAGCACTGGAATGCGTGGGGCAGAAGAGGGGGGTCAGAATCCTGGCCCTGCTCCCCATCATTGTACTTGCGAATCGCTTTTCTCCCCAGCTAGACTATAAGGTCCTCAGGGGCAGGGGCCTCATCACATACCTTTTTCTGTCCTTTTCAATTAGGACAATGCCTTGCAGATTGTAGGTTTTCAAGTAAACAGGCCTAGCCACCAGGTGGGGAAAAGCCCTGGAGGCCAAAGGAGCTTCTATTCTCCTGGAATTCCTATGGGCCTTTAGGCACAAAATCCAACCCTCCCAGAACTCATTTTCTTCAAATGTAAAATAGGGAGATTGGACGTGCTGGGTTCTACATCCCTTTCAGCTTCAGTCTCTGACTAATATCTGTTGGTTGATTAATTTAATTCAACTCCCTTTTTTTTTTTGGCTAGGCACTAAAGATTGTTGTTGTTCAGTTGTGTGTTGCTGACCTCATCTGGGGTTTTCTTGGCAAAGATGCTGGAGTGGTTTGCCATTTCCTTCTCCAGCTCATTTTACACATGAGGAAACTGAGGCAAACAGGGTGAAGTGACTTGCCCAAGGTCACGCAGCTACCGTGTTTCCCTGATAATAAGACCTATCCCGAAAATAAGCCCTCCCCTGACTGTGTAAGATTCCTCTAAAATAAGCCCTCCCCTGAAAATAAGCCCTATTGAGATTGCTACTATAGTGAAAGTGATCCCCTGCGCTACACGCTACATTACAGTACCCTCTGTATGCACCGTTCCCCCCCCCCAACCCGTGAAACGCACGCCACACTCCGAGCTGCATCCAATCAGAGCTGCAGCAGTGAGCGCGTCATCCTGTTCTTCCCCAGTGATTTGCTTATTGAATACAGGTACATTTTTTTTTCACATTTACCTGTTTATTAAAATTGCTGTCAATGTTCATTAAAATAAGCCCTCCCCTGAAAATAAGCCCTCTGGTGTTTTTCTGTCCAAAAAAATAATAAGACAGTGTCTTATTATCAGGGAAACACGGTAGTAAGTGTCTGAGGCTGGATTTGAACTCAGGAAGATGAGTCTTCTGATTACAGACCAGGCACTCTATCCACTGCACCACCTAGCTGCCCAGGCACTAAAGATACAGAGACAAAAGTGAAACAGTCTATTAGGAAAAGAAGGGGGCAAGGGAAGGATCACTCCAAGTAACTGAAGAAACCGTGAGAGGGGAGAAGTCCTAACAAGGGAGGGTATCCAGGAATGCTGCACAGAGAAGGTGGTCGCTAATCTGAGCCTTCTAGGAAGAGATGGATTCTGAGAGTCAGAGATACCGAAGATGGGCATTTGGGTCCGGGGAGGTTTATGCAAATGCTTGGTCACCTGGAACATAACAGTGCAAGAAGGGAAGTCTTGAGAAATAAATCTGGGAGTTTAGATTAGAACTAGATTGCATATATCCTGAAGAGGCAGGCCAAGGACTTTGTATTTTATCCTAGAAGGAGAGATGAGCCAGTAAATGTTTACCAAGTGACTCTTGGGGGGGGGGGGGTGAGAGGTAATGTATACCTGACACACTAAATCTGCATTTTTATCATTTTCTCCATCACTGTCCTTAAGTCTGTTGTTGTTCAATTGTATCTGACTCTTTTCATGACCCCATCTGGGGTTTTCTTGGCAAACTTACAGGAATGATTTGCCATTTCCTTCTGTAGCTCATTTTACAGATGTGGAAACTGAGGCAAACAGGGTAAAGTGACTTGCCCAGGGTCACACAGCTAGTAAGTGTCTGAAGTTAGATTTGCACTGAAGAAGAGGAGTCCAGACTTGGTACTCCATTCACTGAGCCACCCTGGCTTGCCTCTTTAGCAGGACAAATGAAGCTTTTTAAGACTTTTTAAGTCCAGCCCATCAACAAAACAAGAAGGCAATCTCTGATTTGTTCCAAAGTGTAAATGCTCACACTGAAAATTTAACAATGGGCTCTCACAAGCCAATCTAAGCTGGCTCTAGCACACCCCCACCGAGCAGCAATAGGAAACAAGACTTTTAAGGAGGGGAGTGACAGCGCATTAGGAAGACAGCCAAGCAGTTATGTGGAGAGTGGACTGGAGAAGGAAGAAACTGGAGACAGGGAGATCAAGACCATTCCAGGAGGCCGGGTGAGCGTGCTGAAGCCTCACCCATCAGTGCAGTCCTCAGTCTGCACTCATTAAGTGCTTACTCTATAACAGTCACTGGGGATGCAAAGAAAGGTCAAAACAGTGCCCACTCTCAAGGAGCTCTCCCCGCAAATGGAGGCTACCTGTAGACACCTAGGTAGATAATAGGATTGACACAGAGTAGATGGGAAGAACACTGAGGGAGGGCGGTAGCAGCTCTTGGGGACCAGGAAAGTCCTGCAGATGGCAGGATTTGAAATGAGTCTTGAAGGAAGCCTGGGGCAGCTACAAGGAACAGTTGATAGAGTGCTGGGCCTGGAGTCAGGAAGAATTCTGTATTCCTGAGGGGTCCTTGGGTTGAACTCATCTTCCTGAGTTCAAATCTGGCCTCAGACACTTACTAGCTGTGTGACCCTGGGCAAGTCACTTCACCCTGTTTGCCTCAGTTTCCTCATGTGTAAAATGAGCTGGAGAAGGAAATGGCAAACCACTCCAGCATCTTTCCCAAGAAAACCCCCAATGGGGTCAGGAAGAATTAGAAACAACAACAATATGGGGATAATAGCACTAATAATGATGTGTTTAGAGTATCTACCATGTGCCAAGCACTGTGCTAAACCCTTGGTAAATATTATCTCATTTCATCCTCACAGCAACCATGGGATGGAGGTGCTATTATTACGCCCCTTTTACAGCTGGGGAAACTCAGGCAGACAGAAGTTGAGGCTAGTAAGTGAGTGTCTTGAGGTTGGATTTGAACACAGGTCTCCCTGACTCCAGCCTCTGGCACCAGGTTGTGATTAGCTCTACATGCTAAGCAGAACAAACACATTTAACCCTGAAGGTAATGAGGAGCCACTGGAGTTTACTGAATAATGGAGACATGGTGAGGCCTGTGCTTTAGGAGAATCACTTTGGCAGCTGTGAGAGGAGGGACCAATGGGGAGGCTACTGCATGATCAAGAAAAGAGGAGATGAAGGCCTGAACTCCAGCGCTAGCTGGGTGAATGCAGAAAAGGAGACCTGTACCAAAACCAGACTGGTTTAGCAATGGGGAGGATACTGCCAAGGGTGAGAGCCAGGGTGACTGGGAAGATGGTGGCAGACTTGACAGTAACAAGGAAATTCAGAAGAGGGAAGAGTAAGGGGGAAGAAATAATCCATTCTGTATCGGACATGTTGCGTTTGAGGTGCCTAAGAGAAATCCCATTCAGGATGTCCAAAAAGCAATTGGTGATATGGGGCTGGAGTTCACTGGAGAGACTGATATTCAGATCTGGAAATCATCTGTACAGAGATAATTGAACCCATGGAGCTGATGAGATTACTGAGGGAGTCAGTATGTTGAGAAAAGAAAAAAGGGCCCATGATTAGTGGAAATGCCAAGGATGAAGATCCAGCCAAAAACTGGAATAATCAGATAGGTGAGAGGAAAACCAACATATTAGAGCCTAGAAAGAGGAGATACCCAGAGAAGAAGGTGATGGCCAGTGCCTGATGCTTCTGAGAGATGGGTGAGTATTGAGAAAAAAACCGTCTGATCTGGCAATTGGGAGAGTAAAGGATGACCCTGGGAAGGCTAGTTTCAGGTGAGTGATGAGATCAGAAGCCAGAGTGCAGAGGGTTAAGGAGAGAGTGAAAGAAGTAAAGACACCTAGAACAGAGGGATTTATCAAACAGTTTTGCTAAGAAGAGGACATAGTTAATGGAGACTGTCAGCTCAAGTGAGGGTTTTTTAAAGGATGGGGAAACATGAGGGTATTTGTAGACAGCAGGGAAGGCATCAATAAATGGGGAGAGATTAAAGACTAAAGAGAGTAAGTCTGATTGTGGGAGCAATCTGCTGAATTGAGGGTTCAAATAAAAATGTTTGCCTTGAAGAGAAGGGCCACCTGTTCTTTAAAGACAGGGGTAAATGAGGAGATAATGGGGGGGGGGGAGTGTGATAGTAATGGCAATTAAAGATTCCCCTGTATTGGCTTGGTTTTCAAATTGATTGTGTTAAAACCCAGAGTTTGTTAATCCCACCTGTGGGATGGGCTTGTTGATGTGAAAAGAAAGTCCTGAACTGGGAGGAGCTGGTGATGTAGATTTGGAGAGACACTAGAGAGAGGCGGAAGATCTTTTTGGAAGCAGCACTTCGTGGAGAGAGAGAGACTAAGAGAATTGCTGGTGGCCGCTTTGAATTGCCCTGGACTTTTGAGACCTGCCCCCTGAGCTGCCAAGGACTGAGGAGACATGGCTGTTTTGCTGGTACTTTGTCTGTCTGTTTTGATGTTATTTTGCCAGATTTGTCCACTGGTGAAAGACTGTCCTGTTGAAGAAGTCCTGGAACCTGGCATTTGGTTAAGAAGGCCTGAGACTGTCCTGCAGACAGAGAGTGAATACTGTCCACTGGTGAGGGACAGTACTGTTGTTGCAGGGGTCTGGAGACTGTCCGGCAGACAGAATGAATACTGTCCACTGGTGAAGGACAGTGCTGTTGTTGCAGGGGTCTGGGAGCCTTTCTGTTGGTTCAGAAGCCCTGAAGAAGGATTTTCTTGTTGTATATTTACAGAAATCCTGGGAGAGGGCTTTGCTAATGTGTTCAGGGGTTCTAGGACTGTTCTACAGACAGAGGATAAATTCATGAAGGGACTGGCAATGTATCTTATGGCCTTGCTAAGCCTTGTCTCCCCAGGAACTAAGATTGCTGAGAACTTGCCTCGTGTCAAGATGAAGAAAAGACCTCCATTTGGGTATTAAGTGCTGTGTTTAAACTTGATGTAACTCTGGGGTAGATTCAATTGTGATCCAGGGGTGGGGAACTTTTGACCTTTTTGTGTTCTATGGTTGAGCAAATGAATGTATTTTACTTATGTTTGGAAACTAATCTCCATTTGAGAAGAGGGGCTTTGTGGTGGACTTAATTAAGGTATAGCCTAGGGGTGGAGAAGTATTTAGAACAGAGACTTTGTAATTGATTGAATGATTGGAAGGTCCTGGGGTGGGGTAGTACTTGGAGATTATTTAATCATACTTAGTAAATACTGTATTTTGAATGATGTCATGTTTTGATCTTCTCTGTTCTGGGTTTGTTACTGAATAAAATAGAGAGCACCTATGCTGGTATTTTGAACCTGGGAAGTTGCCTTCTTTTGGCATTACATTACAGGGAGTGATGTATGAGCCATAGGAGAGGAGGGAGAGAGGAAACCAAAGGAAGTTCTCAGCAAATGGCCACCATATTTTTAGCTATGGATGAGCTGTGATCCTTAGCCAAAAGCATGGGGGCAGGGAGATCAGTGAGGGAAGACAAGAGTTGAAAACACCCAAAGTGAAGAGTGGGATATTGAATCAATTAGGCAGAAGTAGAATGATTGCCTTGTAGCTTTGAGGGTCCAGTTGAAATTGAAGCATATATTTGTAGTGAACCCAATCAGCATGTTTTTCAAATGTACTCTAGAAATAAGAGGGGAGGGGCAGCTAGGTGGCCACAGTGAATAGAGTACTGGCCGTGGAGTCTGGATGACCTGAGTTCAAATCCGGCCTCAGACACTTAACACAAAAAAATTATCGGTGTGACCTTGGGCAAGTCACTTAACCCCAACTGCCCTCCAAAAAAGGCAAAAAAAAAAAAAAGAGGGGAAAAGATGGGTGGGAGAGTAATCCAGGATTAGGATTTGGCAAACCATAGTAGGAGGAAAGGTCGAGATAGGGAAGGGAGGAAAAGTGTAGCCAGTGTTGGGATGATGACCTGGGAAAGAATAGAGGGGTGAAGGAAATGGAGGTCATGATGCGTATGAATAACAGAATTAGGGGTTATAAGGCATAAGGAAAAATGGAGAGATGAATGATTATAAGCAGATCAAAGGAATTTAAAAATTCATGAACATGGATGCAGGACCCTTGTGGTTGATGGCCAGGATCGAATGTATGACCATACCTGTGTACAAGCTGAAGAGGAGTGGAGGGTGTGCTCAGGGAATACTAGTACCTCTGGTATGATGGCAGTGAGAGGAACAGCATCCAGAATGAGGGAGGCAATGGTCCTGCTCTTTGATGCAGTTCAGCACAGAAATGCCAAGATGTGTCAGACACCATTCTAGGCGCTGGGGATACCAAGACAACTGTCCCCAGTCGCCCAAGGGACTTATAGTCATGTATGTGTGCGTGTTTTCAAAATGGTGACCATGTAAATGGAGAGAACAGAAGAGATGTAGGCAGGTGGCTGCGATGAGGTATGGGAACTGTACCTGGAGTCAGGTTCAAAACTGATCTCAGATACTTAATAGCTATGGGCCCCTTGCACATCAAGTAACTGCTGTGTGCCTCAGTTTCCTCATCTGTAAAATGGGAATAATAACAGCCCCCACCTTCCAGGTTGTTCTGAGGAACAATGGGGTAATATTTGTAAAGGGCTTTACAAACTTTAAAATGCAATGTAAAAGCTACCAATTATCTTTATTGTGTTATGAAAGTAGAATCAGAGGTGCCTTGGGAATTATTCGAATGGGAGTAAGAGATAGGAAAAACTATTCTAAATGTCCAAAGCTAGATGTCTGGGAGGTTGAGGCTGTCAGTTGGAATGGGAAAGTCGGGAGGAGGGGTGGTTTTTCGGAGCCCAAGGAGTCGGACTGGCAGAGAGGGCAACGAGGTTGGTTGGAACTATCTACAGGAAGCTGGGAATGAGGGACAGAGTTTAGGGAAGAGATTCATTCAGGCTGAGTATGGAGAGTTAGGAGTCATCTGCATAGAGAGGATAATTAAACCCAGGAGAGCTGAGAGGATCTCTGAGGAGATAGTATAAGGCCTTCTCCTGGGCCCACCTCACAGTAATGAGCACTGAGTTTAATGGAATTTTTATTTAGGGGGTCATTTCGGGCTGGATAAGACTCATTTAAAACTAGATACAGAGGTTCTCTAAAGCTTTGTACATGTAGCATATTCATAGGTTAAATCTAGTACTTTTAAAAAAATTAACCAAAATCTTATTTTCTCTCTCCCTTTCCCTCCCTCCTTTCCACTCTCCCCACCCACCCCTTCCCCCCAGTCCCACTTCTATGACAGTATTTATCTCATATATATTTTATATTTGGGGGCAGCTACATGGCTCAGTGGAGAGAGTGCTGGGCCTGGAGTCCAGAAGACTCCCCTTCCTAACTTAAAATCTGGCCTCAGACATTTCCTAAATGTGTGACCCTGGGCAAGTCACTTAAGCGTGTGTGCCTCAGTTTCCTCATCTGTAAAATGAGCTGGAGAAGGAAATGGCAAACCACTCCAGTGTCTTTGCCAAGAAACCCCCAAATGGGGTCACAGAGAGTGGGAGACTGAAAACATCTGAGCACCAGCAAAGTACCCTAGCAATAACGTGCCCACTTACCTCTGCTTTATACTGTATCTATCCCTGGTTCTTAGCAGTGTCCAGCATATCCAACAGGCCTAATCAATGTTTGTTGATTGACTGATCAAAATTATGATTTCTTCTGCTGAGAAAGAACTTTCCACCTTGCCCCAGGAGTTGGACCTAGCACTTAATCTCCCTCCACAATCTAATCTCTTATAATTTCACAGCCTCTGGAGTCCACCTTCCTCAGTCTAGACCCTAAGAGTTACTGGGCCTGAACTTTTGCCCTTCCTTTTCCCCCAGACTGGTTTGTAACAAGTGTGGACTGCAGCCCAAACCTCAAAGCCTGGGGGTGCATAGCTGGCCCCAGGCAAAACTGGGATATTCTCCCATCCCACAATGCATATTCCTTTCACTCTCTAGACACCTGCCCTCCTGTTTCCTTTCTGGTCTTCTTGCAGACCCCCCAACTACCCAGGGCTGGTCTTTTGCCTTAGCTGCCCCACTGGGAACCTCTGCTAACCACCTCCCACATCAGTGTGTGTCCTCTGCCCCATCTTCCAGCCCTGGCTTTGTCCTGGGTGATTTGGGATGAAAGAGTTAAATCAATGACTCTTACCGGAGCTTGAGAGTCTGGCAATGTATTGTAGCTGAAGGGCTCCCTCACACAAACAGATTTCATAGTCAGGCTCTTTCTGGTTGGGGTTTGCCCACACTCAGGGGACTCTGCTCTGGATCACAAGGGCCAAGGGCTTTTTTTCTCTGGGGAAGAAGGGTGGGCCCCACTCTTCTCGCTCAACTCTCCAAGCCTGGGGGGATTTCAGGAGACAAGAGGTCTCTCTTTTAATCTCCCTTTATCTTCCAAGACGATTTCTGTAAGCCAAGTAAAAAGCCTAAATTAAGGTCTCGAGTTTTATCTCTCTCTCTCCCTCTCCTTTATAGCCCTAGATTAGACTGAGGGGCTTTTCTCCTCCCACCCCATGACCCACCCTACCTTCCCACAGGGAAAGTTTTGGTATTGTTGTAACACCTTTAATTAGCTAATTGATTTTGTTTTAAGAGTAGAGGCTGATAGATTGCTGGCTTCAAATCTAAGAAGACTTGAGTTCTAATTCTAACTCTGAGTGTAGTGACTGTCAGTTAATTTCTCACTGCTCTAGGCAGCTGTCTAAAACTATAGGTTACAAGGAAAGTGCTGGCAATCTGTATTGGAGGAGTTTCCTTACCCGGGAGTTCACTACACCTAAATAAATAAATAAAACCACAGGTCCTTGAAATCAAGAAGGTTGTTGTTGATTTATTTTTTTCAGTTGTGTCTGATTCTTCATGATCCCTTTGGGATTTTCTTGACAAAGATAGTGGAGTGGTTGGCCATTTCTTTCTCCAGCTCATTTTATAGATAAGGAAACTGAGGCAAACAAGCTTAAGTGACTTGCCCAGGGTCACACAGCTAGTAAGTGTCCAAGGCCAGATTTGAATTTAGGAAGATGAGTCTTCCTGACTTCAGATCCAGAACTCTATCCACTGAGCCACCTAACTGCCCTGGAATCAGGAAGACCTGAGTTTGGATCTTGCATCAGACACTTACTAGCTGTGTGACCTTGGGTAAATCACTTAAATCTGTTTGCTTCAGTTTCCACATCTGCAAAATGGGCATAATAATACCGTGTTTCCCCGATAATAAGACCTATCCCGAAAATAAGCCCTCCCCTGACTGTGTAAGATTCCTCTAAAATAAGCCCTATTGAGATTGCTACTGTAGTGAAGGTGATTCCCTGCGCTACACGCTACATTACAGTACCCTCTGTATGCACCGTCCCCCCCCCCCAAACACATGCCTCGCTCTGAGCTGCATCCAATCAGAGCTGCAGCAGTGAGCGTGTCATCCTGTTCTTCCCCAGTGATTTGCTTATTGGAATAAAGATACATTTTTTTGTTCACATTTACCTGTTTATTAAAATTGCTGTCAATGTTCATTAAAATAAGCCCTCCCCTGAAAATAAGCCCTCTGGTGTTTTTCTGTCCAAAAAATCAATAAGACAGTGTCTTATTATCGGGGAAACACGGTAGCACTTACCTTCCAGGGTGATTCTGAGGATCAAATGAGATAATATCTATAAAGCACATAGCACAGCTGATGCTGTTTGGGGTTTCTGGGAGCCCAGAAATGTCAGGGTACCGGGCAGCATCTGCCTGGAAAGAATTCACATACTCAAACCTTCTTCCAATCAACATGGCAAGATTTATAAACAACAGAAGTGGCTAGATTTCTAGTGGATCTGCAACAGTAATGGGGGTAAAATTGATATTTATATACAAAAAAAAGGACAATGAGGAAATCTGGATGGGATTAAGGAATGGTAAATAGTCTGGGGTGGGTCAGGTATAATAGTGAAAGGAGTAAAGTAGTCTGCAGTGGGCGGAGAGCGACTGTGAAAGGACTGTCAGATATCTGGGTGGGCTGGGATGGGCCAGGTGCCTTGGGAGAGACACCAGTGATTTGGGCTGCTGAAATTCGTGTGAAAATTCAGGAACTGAGTTGCTTTCAAAGACATGGTCTTTTCCTTTTAGGAGTCCAGGTTCCATCACCCCATCACAGTGACTGGCACATAGTAGGACTATATAACTACTAGCTATTTTTATTGTTCAGTCATGTTCAACTCTTCATGACTCCATTTGAGGTTTTCTTGGCAAAGATACTGGAATGGTTTGCCATTTCCTTCTCCAGCTCATTTTACAGATGAGGAAACTAAGGCAAACAGGGTGAAGTAACTTGCCCAGAGGCCAGATTTGAACTCAGAAAGATGCGTCTTCCTGACTGTAGGCCTGGCGCTCTGTGCACTATGGTGCCACCTAGTTTCCCCTAAATGTTCAGCTTACTGGTTGTGCTCCCCTCCATGCCTAAGTAGATGGGTGCCTGGAAAGCAGAGATAGTCTGTGGTCAAATTCATACCCAAAGCCTTTATAGCACAGTGGAAATGGCCAGAGGTGGGCTTTCACTCCTATGACTTATAAGAACACAGGATCACCTCCATGGCACCATGAGACATTGGAATAGAACTTTGTGGAGGAAAGAAATGAGCTCCTCCAATCTCTCATTTTATAATTCAGGTCAATTCAACAAACACATCTTAAGTGTTTACCATTTTGAAGGGTGTACTGCCAAGCACTGGGGGTACAAAGACAAGAACAAAACCCCCAAGGGGCTCAGGAGCTATTGGAAAGGACCCCACATGTAAATAAAAGACAGCTTGAGGCATATAAGAGCCCTAGCAACCAGTGGAGAGACACAAGCAACAGGGAGAAGAGAACTCTTACTAAAGAAAGGAAACAGAGGGACCTGCTTAAGAGGAAATGGACTCATGGGATAACAGAGGCCAGAGATTCTCAGAGCCAATTAAAGGCAGAGCCAGAACCATATCCCAATCAATCAGTGGATAAATCAACAAGCATTCATTGAGTATTGAATATATGACAGCCATCGTTCTAGATGCTGAAGATACAAACACAATAAATAAAACAATAAATCAACATATAAATAAATAAATGCCAAAAATTTGGTGGTCTAATTTCTTAATTTAGGGTTCTTGGGAATGAATCAACAAAATGACTGATACCAGGCCCTTTCCTGGGTGCAAGTTTTTCTTGGGAATTGGTCAACACCTACTATGTGTTGTCAGGCCCAATGCTAAGTGTGTGGGATAGAAAGAAAGTCAAAAATCAGTCCCAGGCTCAAAGACCTCACAATCTAATTGTCCAGACAGTATGCAAACAACTATGCACAAACAAGAGATATACGGGATAAACTGGAGGCAATCAGCAGTGAGAAGGGTCTAAGGTTAAGGAGGGCTGGGAAAGGATTCTTTCAGAAGGTGGAACTTTAACAGAGGCTTGTAGGAAGTGGAGAGTTAGAGATAAGAAGGGAGAGAAAATACCTGGCATCTGGAGACTGTTCAAGGAACAGCAAGGAACACTGAAAGCCAGAGAACCTGGAAGGCCCAGGAGGTAGAAAGGGACTAGGTTATGAAAGGCAATAAAAGCAGAGCAGAATATTTTATAATTGTTCCTGGAAGTAATCAGGAGCCACTGGAGTTTATTGAATGGGCCTAGGGGTGATGATGACAAGGTCAGACTTGCACTTTAATAAGAAAATCAATTTGACAGCTGAGTGGAGGATGGATCCAAGTGGGGAGAGACTTGAGTTGGGGAGACAACTCCAGTGGTCACAGTGTCAGAGAAGGGGGTATATGAGAGAGATGTTGACATGGTAGAAATCATGGGAGTCCTGACAGAAGTTAGGATGTGAGGAGTATTTGGGGGACACGATATTGAGTTCAGTTTTGGGGCTGTTGAGTTTAAAATGCCAATGGGACGTCTGATTCTAGATGTCCAATAGGCAGTCACAGATGTGAGAATGGAGGTCAGGAGAGGTTAAGGCTGAACAAATGGACCCAAGAATCATCACATAGAAATGAGAGTTGAAGCCAAGGAAGCTGATGAAATCACTAAGGGAAATAGTACAGAGGGAGAAGAGCAGAAGAACCAGGACAGACCCTTAGAGGACACACACGGGACAGAATGCAGAAAGGGGAGTCCAACAATCTGCCCAGATCTAGGCTTTCTCCTGCCTTTCCCCTTTTGAGCACATTGTGGGAGAAGGTTAGGGATACAGAAATGGGACCCAAAACTAGAGGCAAGTAGAGTTCTGGGTTTGGGACTTAAAGAAGGCCTGTGTTCAAATACTGCCTTAATACTTACTAGCTTAAATACAGCTCTCCAAAGAGGTAATAATTTTTGTGGGTTTTTTTTTTTTTTGGACTCCTAATATCACATAGCAAAGCTGTAACATATTCTGTATATATTATAGAATTTAAATGGATTAAAATTGATTAAGAAGCTGGAGTCCCTTTTTGCATCTCAATTTCTACATATTTAAGACCATTTAAAAATCACTGCTTTATTAGATCAAATTAGGGTCAGGATATTTTTATTTAGACTATTTTGGAAATGAATGCAAGGAAGTCAGGTCTGAGGCACACTCATTAAGTCTTCTGGCCAGCAGTCACTGGTGTTTAAGGAGCTTGGCCTTCCCACTCCTCACCCCTCCATCCCACACAGACTTCATCTGCAGATAAGCAAATTGGAGCCTGTCTGAGAACACTCCCCATTTTGCAGTTTTATGAGGGAGATGGAGCCAGACATCTACTCTTCCCAAGCTGGGCAGAGGGACCAGGGGAAAGAGAGTAGCATTTTCCTACCTCCAAGTTATACTCTCCAGAAACAGGGACCTTGCCCTTAGGGGCCTGGGAGGAGATCTTCCTCCCACACATAAAGAGACCTAGACCAGGCAACTTCAGAGTGAAGAGTCATGATGAAGCATCCCATTGGCATGCTCAGGGAACTACAAAAGCTCTCACATCCCCCCTTCTATAAATAGTCAGCCCTTTTTATTACCTAAGCATCTTGTTGGGAGTTTCCAGACCTTTGAAACTCCCTGCCTAGGACTGGCACTCACTCACTATCAGCAGGTACCTGGGGAATGGTGGTGACAGAAGTGAGAAGGACGAGAAGAGGGGAGTGACAGACAAACCCTCCACATCCACTCCAACATCACAAACCCTGGGCCTGTCTGGAATAGACTAATTAGTAAGAAGAATTGGTTAAAATAGGAATCTATCTTCCTATGTCCTTCCTCCCCTTCATAGCCTAATTCCTTTAAAAGAAAAAAAAAATATCTGTACCTCTCACTCCCCTTCCCTTAAAATCTGGCTTCCGTTCCCACCACTCCAATGAAACAGCTATTTCCAAAGTTGCCAAGATCTCTTATTTATTAAACCCAAAGGTCCCTTCTCAGTCATTATCCTTCTCCATTTCTTTGCAAGGTACTTGAGACAGTTCCTTCCTGGATACTCTCTTCACCCTTGACTTTCAAGATGCTGTTCTCTCCTGGTCCTCCTCCTACCTCTTCATTATACTGTGAGCTCCTTAAGGATGGGGACTATCTTTTGGCTTTTTTTGTATCCACAGCACTTAGCCCATTGCCTGGCACATAACATTTAATAAATGTTTATTAACTGACTGAATGACTTGACAGACCTATCCTTCTTGGTTTGCTATGCTGGATCATTAACCATGTCCTGCCCTTAAGGTTGGATAAATAGATCTCATAGCCTAGTTCTCCTCATCTCTCTCTATGCCCTTTCTCACTGGTGTCCACTATTTTGGCTTCAACTGTCATCTTTTTACAGAAGACCCCCACATCTATATCTCTAAGCCTAGTCTTTCTTCTAAGATTCAATCATGGATCATATATTGGACTTTGTACCTGCTTATCCCATAGAAAGGCATTCCAGACTCATCATGGTACAAAACTGGGTTCAGTATCTTTCTCCCAAATCCACCACTCCAAAATTCCCTGTTTCTATTACAGCAACATCTTAATTAATCTTCCTAGTCTCTTCCTTTGGCAACACATCTTCCACTCAAAGTAATTTTCCTAAACAGTCTGGCCATGTCATTCCTCTGAGCAAAGACCTTTAATAGTCTCCCAAACCCTCTAGAAGAAGAGGTCAATACCTCAGCCCTTAGAAGCCCTTGGTCATCTGGCTATAGCCTACCTTCCCAGTGGTTATTGCTGTGATTAATAAAGTTCTTAACTGTCAATCAATCAATAATAAATTTCACAGATTACTCCTACTCTTAAACATTCCAGCCAGACTACCTGCTTGCAAACTCCATCTCTTATCTCCATGCCTTTGTTATCTGGTACCTGGATTGCACTCCTTCCTTTCCCTCATCTCTTAGAATCTCCAGCTCCATTCAAGACTCAAATTGTGTGCCACCTCCTACAGAAAGCTTTTCCTGATGGCCCTAGCTAGCAGTGTTCCTTCCCTTCCCAAACAATCATGTACACACTAATCTGGGTACCTGTTGCCTCCCCAATAGAATGTAAGCTCCTTGAGAACAGGCACTATTTTTCATTCTGTCTCTATATTCCCTGGTATCTAGCATGGGGCACTGAACAAAGCAGGCAATTAAATCAATGCTCGTTAGATTGGATTGGAAGCTATCTTGAGATCTGCAGGAGTTAGACCCTCCTCTTGAGCTGCTGTGCCAATGTCTCTGTCCTCTGTTCTTCCCCCAATTGGGAGTACTTTTCTAGAATTTTGTTTAGGATACAAAAATTCCTAGATAAATATGGAAATATGTTTTATATAACTGCACATGTATAATCCATATTAAATTGTCTTCTCTATGAGAGGGGAGGGTAAGGGGGAGAGAATTTGGAACTCAAAACAAAAAAAGAATGTTAAAAATTGATTTTGTGTATAATTGGAAAAAAATAATTTTTAGAAAATATTTTAAAAGACTCATGATAGAAAATGCTATCCACATACAGAGAGAGAACGATGAAGTCTGAATGCAGATTAAAGCACTCTAATTTCTTTTTTTTTGTTTTTTTTTCTTGTGGTTTTTCCCTTTTGTTCTGATTCTTCTTTCACAACATGACTAATGTGGAAATATGTTTAATATGATTATACATGTATAGCCTATATCATATTTCATGCTGTCTTGGGAGGGGAGAGAAGGGAGAAGAAGGAAAAAATTTAGAACTCAAAATCTTTTAAAAGTGAATGTTAGAAACTAAAAATAAATAAATAAATGACTTAAAAAAAAGAAATTGAAGAGCAACAAAACAAAACAAAACAAAAACCAACCCAATTCTTTGATATAGCTCTGGACAGCATGGTGTATAAGTATGAAGAGTTTAATAAGATTGGGTGGGTAGCTCATTGGCACAAATATGTTCTAGGAATCAGGAGAACTGAGGTCTGTCATCTAGGTGTGGCTTTTTAAAACCAAGCATTTATTAAGCACTGATTGTGTGCCACATACCGTGCTAAGAAGTACTTTGCAAATATCATCTCATTTGATCTTCACAACAACCCTCAAAGTGGGTTCTTTTACTATCTTCATTTTGCAGATGAGGCAGGAATATGACAATAACAGAGGTTAAATGACTCTGTTAATAACACTGCTAAATAACTCTGTTAAATGGTCCAGGGAGTCATCCAGCTGGCAAATGCCTGAGGGTGGATTGAATTCAGGTCTCCAGGCCCAGCACTCCATCCACTGAGCCAATAACCTGTGTCTAATTGACCCGGAGCCTGTCCCTCCTCTGGTATTCATCGTCTGTAGCACCCATTGAGATTTTCCCTCATCCTGTTACTAGACATATGTGGCAGTCAAGTTTTACCAGCAGACTGTAAGCTCTGGAGGGCACGGATCATGTCCCCTTACACTTCCTTAGTTAACCTCCCTCTCTGTACTGGGCTCCCTACAGGACATGTAGCATATTCAATTCAACAAGTTCAGTTTGATTCAACAGACATTTATTAAGCCTTCTGCTGGGTGCTAGAGATGAAAAGGGAAAAAAAAAAAACTGACCAGTCCTTACCCTCAAGAAGTCCAAGTTTTATTGGGTGAGCACAGAAAGAAGTTACTACAGAAAAAGATACAAATGAGCATAAAGCAATTTCCAAAAGTAAAGAGCGCCAGCACTAGGGTGGAAGTGGGCATCAGAAAGGGTCTCATATAGGAGATGGGGCTTCAGCTGAGCTTTGGAGGAAGCGAGTCACTCTAGGAGGTGGAGATGAGGAAGGAGAGCGTACCAGATGTGAGTATACCAGATGCAAAGGAATGTACAAGGAACAGACAGTGGGCCACTCTGACTGGAGCAGAAAGTACAAGGCAAGAAATATGGAGGAAGGCTGAAAGAATACTGTAGAGGGCTTTAGACACTGAAGTTCTGAACAAAGGTAACAGGAGGTCCAGGACCCAGACTGACTCAGGGATATGTTTCATGTCCTTTGACGTTGCCGAGACCTATGGTAGGACATCTTCCTCTCTTTTAAAGAAATGCAGGTTGAGTCAAAGAATCATAGAATTTTAGAATTGGAAAGACCTTAGATATAAGCCCAACCTCTATATTTTAGGGATAAGGAAACTGAGGTAACATGCTGGAAAACACCAGAGGGTAGCTGAGCATTGCCCCAGTCATCAGTGGGGAGACCTCTTGGTGCTCATCCAGAGTAAGGACAGGAAGGGAGGGAACCGGAGTGACCGGACTTCATGGGAACTTCCCAGTCTTGTTGGGTTGAGATCCCGCCATGATACAAAGAGCATTGAATGGTTTAGCCACACCACCTAGAAGACAGCAAGGAGAAACATGGGGCTACCTTTTATAATTAACCATGTCATTTGAGGTTACCTAAACCTGGATCTAAACATCACCTTCCCTGCACAGCCCTACTAAAATTCTTCCTTTACCCAGTTTCCTCTACATGCATCCACACATATGTATATATGCATGTATATATATGTACATCTCTATGTGCATACATATATTAAACTGTACTATATCTTATTAAGTACCTACTTAATAGTACCTCCTTCTGGCCTAGGGGCCAGAAGAGATTCTAAGTTTAGATTACACACAAGCCCTGCTCTTATGAAGTGAATAGGTTAGTTAGCTTTATTCCAATGTATGTACACTATTATATTTACACACACTCACACACACACACCTGACTCTTCCTTGGTATGACCAGAGGACGCAATTAAGCTCCTAGGCAGCATACCCAGAGATTTAGGATCTTGCTAAAAGAAAATTAAAAGAGATGCATTGTAGCAGATTTAGAGTCTATAACTCTGTTCCTAGAATAGTTTCAGGTAGCTGAATCTGTTAAAAACTCAGTGGGTCTGCAATGCTTAGCACATACATTCTCTTGCTGCTGTACTAGTAACAATCGAATATTCAATTTAATCAATGGGGAATCCCAACAAAACATTGACCTCTCCTCTCCTTCCCCCACAAATAGACTTGGTAGTGTTATCCTAATTAAGATAAGCATAGCATGACTGGTGTTAACAAGTGGGGAAAACACAATGCTTGAAAGGCAATCTGAAGTTGTCATGGCCTTCCAGGACTATAAAAACTCAGCTGTACAGATGAAGACTTTCAGCCAGCAGTAGCTAATTGGTATGAAATCATCAGCCTGGCTGTGAGAAAACCTCATCTTGCAACATCATCTGAGCAAGACTACATATTATTGTATTAATAATTTTCCAATACCACATGAGTGATTTTCATACACAAGCAATATGCATATATTCACACATATGTATACACTCATGTGTACATATACCCACATGCACATTTTAAAACATTTCCTAATAAATACTTGTGGGATAAAAGGCTCATTTTTAATATCAGAAACCAAAAAAAAGAGTTGATCTGAAAATCAGTAATTAGAACCTTGCTGATTATTAATTAATCAACAAGTATTTTTGTTGTTTAGCTGTTTCAATTATGTCTGACTTTCTGACCCCATTTGTGGTTTTCTTGCCAAAGATACTGGAGTAGCTTGCCATTTCCTTCTCCAGCTCATTTTACAGATGAGGAAACTGAGGCAAACAGAGTTAAGTGACTTGCCCAGGGTCACATAGCTGGTAAGTGTCTGAGGTTGGATTTGAACTCGGGTTTTCCCAATGGCAGGCCTGATGCTCTTCTCCACTATCAGCTAGCTGCCCCCAAATATTTGTGCCAGGTACTCTACTAGGTACTGAGGAAGTAATGACATAGAGAGTCTCTGCCAAGAAGCCTACATATTATTAGGTAGAACAATCTCAACCCCACATGAAAAATGTATATAAAAACAAATACAAGGTTATTTTGGAGGCCACTGGGGTAAAGGTCACTGGAAACAAAAAAAGGAGGTGATTTCGTCAGTGGAGCGTACTACAGACCACCGGGACGGACAGAAGAGAGGGAGAGTTTTCGAAACAGATCACAAGTTTGGGACAAAGACGGGGGCTTTCAGTTATCAAGGCATCTGCTAGCATCCATCAAGCAGCTAACAACCTCTTGATTATTCTTCATGATAATGTCATCCTTCAAAAGGTAGAGGAACCGAGGAACCACCAATGGGAGATTCAACATTAGATTTATTTCTCAGTGTAGGGAGTTAGTTATGCATTGCTACAATGGAAATAACGGGAATGCCAATGGAGAGTAACCACTCCCTCCTAGAGCTGGTGGTAGAGGAGAGGAAAGCCAGGTAAAGTCCTACATGCAGAAAGAGCTAAATTTGGGGGAAGCACATTGCAAAAGGCTTAGAATAGGACAGGCAGGGTGCCATGAGCTAAAACTCTACAGTGAAAGGGAGTCTAGGAAGTAGAGGAAACCCTAGAGAACAATATTCTGAAGACTTAGAGGGAATGGATTACAGTGAGGAAGACAAAAGGGAGTTGTCTGAAGAGACTGATGCGGGTGCACAGGGAACTCACCAACCAATAGAGGTTTTTGTTTTTTTTCTTAGTAACATTTTCCCCAATTACACATAAAAACAATTTTTAACATTCTTTTTAAAAAATTTTGAATTCTAGAATTTTCTCCCTCCCTCTTCACCACCCCACCCAATGGTAAGCAACTTGATATAGGTTATACATGTGCAATCATGCCAAACATATTTCCATATTAGTCACCAAAATAGATTATATATACATATACACATATATAGGTGTACACGCATATATGTATATATACACATATAGTCACCAAAATAGATTATATATACATACATATATAGGTGTATACACACATATATGCATACATATAGTCACCAAAATAGATTATATATACATATATAGGTGTATATACACATATATGTATATGCACACATATAGTCACCAAAATAGATTATATATACACACACATAGGTGTATATATACTCACAGTCACCAAAATAGATTCTATATACATATACAGGTATACACACATATGTGTATATATATACAGTCAACAAAATAAAGGATATATACACACATATGTGTATATATACATATAGTCACCAAAATAGATTCCATATACACATACACACATATATAGGTGTATACACACAGTCACCAAAATAAAGCATATATATACATACACATACATAGGTGTATCCACACATATATGTGTATATATTCACACATATAGTCACCAAAGTAGATTATATACCTATATATGTGTATACATAGACACACACATATAAATACAGTCACCAAAATAGATTATACATACATATACATACACATGTGGTGTATATGAATATATGTATATATACACACATGGTCACCAAAAGATATTCTATATATATATATATATACATGAATATATTTGTGTATATGCATATATACATATACACACATAGACACATACAGAGAGACAGAGAGGGAGAATGGAAGTAAAGACAAGTAATAGAAAATGATTAGAGAGTGTGGTCCTATCCAGATCATTAAAACTCTGAATGAGCTGAGGCTGGCAAGGGAATCTAAGGACAGTAAAAAGGGGCTGGGCTTGTTTTGGTCTTTAGAAATATTGAAAGAAAAGGAGGGTCAAAGAAGGAATAGGACTTCTGCTTGAGTAGATGGGAGGGACAACCAAGGGTAGGCAGAACTGAAGGCAGAAGGAGAATGAATTGGAATGGGAAATGACAGAACAAAAATGGCCAAAAGGGAATTGATACATGTTGAAGAAAAAAGTATTACTACTAATACTGTACTCTTCAATTTAGGCTCAAGTCTGCCAGAAAAAAAAAAGTTTTTAAAATTTAATTTAACATTAATCTAGCTTGGAGACAGAAATGTCCAGACTAGAACACTCCTCCGACATGATTTCTCGCCAAAAGGCAAAGTCAGGTAGCATTTATAGGAACCTTGAACATGGAAAAGATCACAGTGTGTAAAAATGCAGCTTGGGTAATATTCCAGAATTATTGAGAAACCAAGTCTCTTTCCCCTTCCCTCTGGGACCATTTGCCTCACTCTGAGAGTTCAGCCAAGGGACCTTCTCCCTTCTGTGGATACCTTAATTCTTTTTCAGTGGAGAAGGGTAAGTCCTAGCACTAATCACTTCATATGGGTGGGAAGGACAAAGAGTTAAGTTTAGTTATTACCCTTAATCCATTTTCCTAAGAAAAGCCTTTTTGTCCCTGACCTATTACCCATTTTTCCAGGGGGCTTTTCCAAGGATTTTGGAAAAGGAATTTTTAGAGCAGAGAAATATTATTTAATATTTCTAGACAAACTTAAAAAAAAGTTTTTCAAATGGATTCCACAATACTCAAGATAAATAAGGTAACAGATAATATAAGAGCATCTGGCTACTCACAATAAATTCAAGTCACCAGGACAAGCTAATTCCTCTGTCCCTAAAAGAATCAGCAGATGTGATAATTGAGCCAATTCAATGGTATTTGAAAAGCAATGGAGAACAGGAAAGATACTGCAACACTGTAAAATGCCAAATGACCCATTTTGAAAAGAAAAAAAAAAGGAAGGCAAGAAAACAGAGTCTGCAGAGTATAGGACAGGGAGTTTGACTAAAGTTTCTTGAAAGTTCTAGAACACACTATTAAGAAATGGTTGGTGAACATTAAGAAGAATGATGATGACATTTTTGTTGAGCTTACTATATGTCAGGCACTGTGCTAAATGCTTTATAAATATTATCTCATTTGATTCTCAAAGTTGGTGCTATTATTATTCCCATTTTACAGATGAGGAAACTGAGGAAAACAGGGTTAAGTGACTTGCCCAGGATCACACAGCCAGTAAGTGTCTGAGGGTAGATTTCAACTCGTCTTCCTCCAGGCCCAGTGCTCTATCCACTGTGCTACTTAGCTGCCATAGGAAGCAATGATTAAGAGGAACCAACATGGCGGCTTCAAGAACATGTTATAGTTAATGAAACTTATTTCCTTTTGTGGGGGTGGGGGGGAGATTGGGGAGCAGGGTTAGGGGAATATTAGAGATACAGTTTGCCTAGATTTTATCAAAGCATTTTGGGGCAGCTGGATGGCTCAGTGGACAGAGCACTGGGCCTGGAGTTGGAAAGACCTGAATTCAAATTTGGTCTCAGACACTAGCTGTGTGACCCTGGGCAAATCACTTACCCTCTGCCTTAATGCACCGGAGAAGGAAATGGCAAACCACTCCAATGACTTTGCCAAGAAAACCCCATGTACAGTGCTGTCTACCCACCAGCTCTTCCATCACAGGGGAGAAGAGGCTAAGGAAGGGGTATCCAAGGCAGAGTTAGGAGGACGGAGATGAGATTGGAAGCCATCAGTTTATCCTGGAAGGAACATCTTGTTCTGTGGATCTGAAACCCAGCAGAGCTGCAGATTCAATGACCTGAATAAAGACATAGATACCAGGGTATGCTGGAGCCAACTGTCCAAAGAGCCGGTTGTTAAACTTTCAGTGGCAGCATTTACACCTGGGAAACCAGCAAACACTAAAAATAAGGGCTTGATTTATTGCTTTGTTGGTCTTCTAGTCTTGAGAAAGTGATAGTGAAAATATTAATAATGCACATTAAAGTTATAATTGTGTTGTGTGTACATTTTTTTTCCGAGAGTCAGTTATTAAATATTTACCCAGCATCTCCTTGCATAAATAGGGCAGCTTAGTGGATAGAACACTGGGCCTGGAGTCAGGAAGACCTGAGTTCAAATCCAGCTTCAGAAACGTCCTAGCTGTGTGACCCTGGGCAAGTCACTTAACCGTGTTTGTCTCAGTTTCCTCATGTGTAAAATGAACTGGAGAAGGAAATGGCGACTACTCTGGTATCTTTGCCAAGAAAACCCCAAATTGGGTCATGAAGACGCAACTGAAAACACCTGAATCACAAAAACAATAACATAGAGTGGCTTAAATTTAGCAAAGCACTTTACACATATTATCTCATTTTTTCCTCACGACAACCTGGATGGTTGGTGTTATCATTATCCCCATTTTTCAGATGAGAAAACTGAGGCAGGCAGCGTTTCAGTGACGACTAGGGTCACACAGCTAGGGAGTTATCTGAGGCAGGTTTCGAATTCAGGTCTCTGTGCCCTGAACTCAGGGCCCAGTGCTCTTTCCACATTGCCAGTCCATCACAATGACAAACAATGAGGCATGTCCTCAGCACCGGACAGGGTCCTAGGGCTGTCATCTGCTCCTATAACCCCTGCTGTGTCTCTATGCACCTGTCTCTCTGGCTCCCTGTCTCTGTGACTCTGTCCCTCGCCCTCTTCCTGTGACCATGGCTGTGTCTCCATTTCCGTGGCCCTCTCTGTCTCTGGGTGCCATCTCTCTGCCTCCAGCACGGGCCGGCTCATTCTGCCCCGTCCTTTGGGGCTCAGCATTCAGACCTCCCCCCACCCCCCACCCCCCGGGGTGGAGGCAGGAGTGGGGCTGCTTCCCAGAAGGCCTTCTGCTGAGAATGTCTGGCAAGGAGGGCTTCCCCACACTTTCTCAATTGGCCCTGCCTGCCAGGGGAGGAGACTCTAGGCTCAGAGACTGGGCAAAGGCTATGTCTTTCCTGACGAGTGGAGGAAGGGCTTGAGAACCCTCGCAAAAAACACAGAGGAGACATGGGTTGTTCCCGCTGCTTGCCGAGCTTAAGCTTTGCTGATGCTGGGCAGATTAAAGGATCCACCCCAGGAAGCTCCAGCAGCCAGTTTCCCAATGTCCCTTCATCAAGGCTCAGAGAGACTGTGGTTTAGGTTTGCATACCCTCCCCCCCCCCGCCCCCAGCTCCCCTCAGTAGGTTCCTTTTGTTGTTGCTAAATCCCCTCCAACCTCCCCTTAAAATCGCCAGCAGAGCCGAGTGGAATTCAACACCCAAACAGTCACACAAAGCCCCGAATTAATAGCTGGCTTTGTCTGGGCACAGATGTTCCGCAGCTTGGAGAATGGGGCGAGCTTTTCCTGCTACTTGAGTTAACTGTGCTGACTCCAAGCTCGGGCCGCCCCAGGCTGGGGAACGGAGGAGAAGAAAGGAGAGGAGAAAAAGAAGAAAGCCAAGGAAGATATGAAAAAAGAGGTGGAAAGTGAGGGGGGTGGAGAGAAAGAAGAAAAGTAGACTGGGGGAGAAGAGGAAGACAAGAAGGCAGAGGCAGAAAGCAAGAGAGGTGCGGCCTGGTTTGCCCTTGGAGATAGCCACCCACCCCTCCTGAGCCACGGTCGGATTCATTTATTAACTCATAAACACACAGGCCACTGTCCTGTCTCGGTCCCAGGTGGTCATCTTCTCAATTGGGCAGTGAATAAGAATTTATCCAGGGACAGGCATTGTGCTGTGTTGGAGATACAGAGTAAGGCAAAACACTGTCCCTGCCCACAAAGGAGTTCACCTTCTTATGTGGGCGACACACACAAATAATTAGGTACATGTAAGATGTGTGTGTGCATGTGTGTAATACACATGCACACATGTAGTGATGGGGGGATTGGGGCTGGGGGAGGCATCCTGCAGGAGGGAGAACATTCCAAGCCTGTGGCCAACGAAAGGCTCAGTGGTGAGATGGAGAATAACCAGAGGCCAGTGTCTGTTGATCACTAGAGTTCTCAGAGGCAAGAAAAGTTGAGATAGAGGAGACTTCGGGGGGCCTCTGAAGTTCTTCCCAATCATCACCAGACTCTCTAAGAAGCCTTAGTAAGGCCCAGAGGACAAGTGCCTTTGTCCCCTTAACCTGGATTACCCCGGCGTTAGCCCCAGCTCCTCCAGAACCTAAACTCCAAGACAGGCATTAGATGTAGAACCAGCAAAGCATGGGACAAGAGAGGTAGAGAGAAGGAGCCAGAGGGGTTTACAGCTTGACTGAAAAAAAATGAGGTGGGGGAGAGGACAGGGAGACAAGCCAGAGTACAGAGTTAATATTTTCCTTCTGTACTGGGAGGTTCCCTCCTAAATAGTTGGCCTGAGCACACTGAGCTGTGGGATATTCACATGTAAGCCAAACATACTAAATGTAGGCTAGTGACATGTAATCCAAGCATGCTAAGCTGTGAGTTACTGATATGTAACCCTCCCATGCTAAGCTCCAGGAGGGTCGCAGGTGAGTTGTGGGATAATCACATGGAATGAGTCAGGCATGCTAAGCCGTGACCATTACACATGAGTTAAGCATGCTAGACGGTGGGAAAATCAGATGTGAGCTGGGTTAGGAGAGAGTCAGTCACATGTGAGTGGAGGTGGAAGGAAAGAAAGGAGAAAGCATTTATTAAAAGAGTGCTATGGGCCAGGTACCGTGCTAAGAGCTTTACAGGTATCCTCACAACAACCGTTTGTGATGGGTCCTGTTATTATCCTCAGTTTATAGATGAGGAAACTTCGAGGCAGACCGAGTTTAAATGACATGCCCAGGGTCACACAGCTAGTAGATATCTGAGGCTGGATTTGAACTCAGGTCTTCCTGACTCTAGGCCCCATGCTCTATCTACTTCACCACCAGCTAGGTATAAACAAATACCTTGGTAATAATCACCTGGACACTGAACTGAAATAGGAACCAAGCATTCTGAACTGTGGGTGAACACATATGAAACATCAACATAAAAAATAGTGGGGACACCAAACATGGCTGGCCACCACGCCTGGAATGCACTCCCTCCCACTCCAGCTCAAGTCCTGCCTCCTACAGGAAGGAAGCCTTCCCTATTCATTCTGTCTGTAGTTGGCTTTGTATGTTTGCTTGCATGTTGTCTCCCCCGTTAGACTGTAAGCTCCTGGAGGGCAGGGGATGTCTTTTTCCTTTTTTTTTTGTATCCCCAGAACTTGGCACAATGCCTGGAACAGAGCTGGTGCTTAATAAATGTTTATTGATTAGCTGATTGATGGAGGAAAACATGATCAGTAACATATGTGGTTGTTTTCCTTTCTGTTCTTCCTAGTTCTGATTTTCCCCAGAAAGCTGGGCTTAGAGATAACCTCTTCCCACAAGAAACTGGGCCTCCCCTTGCAGAAGGCATCTAACCTGTGGGGTCTGAAGAAATGCTGGCTCATGTCTAGGCTGCTGGAGTCATTCAGGCCATAGCTACCCCATGTTGGTGACCACTATGGTTCCCAGGAATGCCTCGGTACTGTACTCCCTCTGTGTATGGGGATTCCAGGGCTCAGCCTGAAACAGGCAGGCCTCCGAGGACTGAAGGAGACCCTGCCTCTCCTGGGCACCCACATCCTGATGACATCTGGCTGGGCTGTTTCTGGTGTCAGTATCTGGGTCTTTCCCTTCTTGGAGGGTCCTACTTTGTCCGTTTGCTCCCTAAGTGGGCAGTCTGGTGTCAAAAGAGGGTGAATGAGCAGGCATATCACCGGCCACAGATGTTTTCCCCTGTGAGCTGCAACACTTACCAGCTGGGCAAGTCACTTAACCTTAGAAAGCTTCAGTGACAGGGATAATAATTATTTACCTGATAGGATTATTATGAGAAAAGTCCTCTGTGTACCTTAAAAGAATATAGAAATGGGAGTTATTAATGTTATCATTACCTATCAACTTGATTTGTGGCCTTCTTCCACGCATGTCCTTCTATCCTTGAATAGTCTGTGTTTTCAGCACTAGCTTCTGCATTGGAGTCCCAGCCCCTCAACTAGGGGACCCTTGTAAGCCAGAGAGAAGAGAACTGATCTAGGTTCCAGACCCAGCCCCAGAAACTGCATGTGTGGTCTTCAGTATATAATCTGACATCTCTAGTCTTCAGTTTTCCTATTTGTAAAATAGGGATGATATCTGCCATACTACTTTTCAGGGCTGAAGTCACTACTGACAGGTAGGTAGGGGATCCAGATAGAGCTTGGGACTTGGGGTCAGGAAGACCTGAGTTCAAATCCTACCTCAGGCCCTTATTAGCTGTGTGACCTTGGGCTGGTTACTTAAGCTCTCTCTGCTTCAGTTTTTCATCTGTAAAATGGGGATGATAGCACCTACCTCCAAATAAGACAACATATGTAAAGAACTTCTGTGCCCCTTAAAGCTAGCTATTATTATTAGATATAAAGCACTTGGAAAAAGTTCAGGGTTGATGCAAAAGTTAAGTATTAGCTTATTATTTTATCTGCACAGTGCCTACGGAGACATGACAAAGCCTTGGTGGATGATTGAAAAAAATAATAATGGGCTTCTGTTTAGCCTCTTAAACCAAGGCCAGAATAGAGTGAATGTGGATTGTGTTTCTTGTCTTCATTGGTGTCTGGTGTAATCCTAGTGCAGAGAGAAAAGCAGTCCATGGCAGGTCCTAGATACAACTACCATGTTTCCCCGATAATAAGACCTATCCCGAAAATAAGCCCTCCCCTGACTGTGTAAGATTCCTCTAAAATAAGCCCTCCCCCGAAAATAAGCCCTATTGAGATTGCTACTGTAGTGAAGGTGATCCCCTGCGCTACACGCTACATTATGGTACCCTCTGTATGCACCGTCTCCCCCTGTGAAATGCACGCTGCGCTCCGAGCTGCATCCAATCAGAGCTGCAGCAGTGAGCGCGTCATCCTGTTCTTCCCCAGTGATTTGCTTGCTGGCGCCATTGAAAGCAGTGCCGCGGAGGAGAGCTGAGGCAGGACAACATAAGCCTTAACATAAGTTTTTCTTTCCAAAAAAATTAATAAGACAGTGTCTTATTATCGGGGAAACACGGTAGCTTGGTCACAGGCTGACTCTCCCTTCTCAAGGTCTCAGTTTCTCTATCTGCAAAATGGAAATAATAAGGCTAGACCTTTCCCTCCTATCTAAGGCTCTGAAAATAAATTAAATCACTTGGGCAAGGCACCATGCGGTCCTCAAAGGAAGCATTATGAATTTGGAGAATTCCTTTTAATCATTCCTATTACTATTATTATTCTTAATTAATCTGGCTGTAATACATGAAGGCTTGGGCATCAGCCAAATGCATTTTAATAACTTTCTGTGGAGACACACATTTCCTGGTTGTATTATTGCAATCATTATACTCATTTGATCAGGAATTCTTAAACTAGAATTTTAGAAGTTTAAAAAAATATATATTCTGATAATTGTATTTCAATATAATCAGTTTCCTTTGTAATACTATATTTATTTTATTCATTTAAAAACATAATTCTGAGATAGGGTCCCCAGACTTTACCAGACTGCCCATGGGATTCATTCATGGCACAAAAAGGGTTAAGAACCTCTTCCCCAAGGCCTTTTCCAGCTTGAAAAATTCTGTATTTCTATTACAATCAATGGACATTTTAGGGTATGTGTGTAGGGACAAACATGTGTAGGGTGTTCTTCTCTATTTGAGCCATTAGGTTTTTCATGTTCCTTTCATTTTTTTGTCTTCCCCTTCATTCTTTATCTGCTGGAAACTGAGATTGTGAAGGCCAGGGATCTAGAAGATAAGGGGTTAGAGGACAGTCACTTTCTCATTCTTCCCTAGCCCAAATCCAGTCTTCATTTTCTTGAGTTCTTCTGACAGTTTTAATAACCGCTAATATGGGCATCTTCCCCACCCCCAGCACCCCCTATAATTCCACACCCCCAAGGCCAGTAGCTTTCCGTTCCACTGAAGCTTTCTGTTTCTTCTCACTACCCTCCTCCATTAACCCCCCAAACTACCCTTGACCCCCAGTTCCCATCTGAGCCATGGGTAGTAATACAACCCACTCAACTTCTTGGTCCCAGGACTAATAAGGCCAACCTGCACCGTTCCTCACCTCCCACCCCAGCTCCAAGGTCAAGGAAACCCCAAAGTCAGCCACGAGCCCGGTATTCTTCCTTCCAGGACTAAAACAGATCATGGAAATCTGGTTTTCCTCCTCACCACCACCACCATCTGATTCTGCTTTCCTTCACTTTGACAGGCTCATGGACACCCAGACCAAAGAGCCGACCCTATTAGATCCCAGAGCCTCCCACCCCAGCCCATCCCTCATTCCACCTCTTCTGCCGCTGCCCCCGAGAGCAGCAGTCTATGGTTCAGGGCCCCGTCTGCAGGCTGGTTTTAAACAACTCCGTCAAAGCAGCTCTTGCCATCTCTGCTGAGCCTCATAATTTTTTCAGTATGAAGGCAGAGATAAAGGAGTAATTTGTTCTACACACATAGATTCCATAAGCCTATGTTTAGACTCCATAATCCCCATCCCAGACTCATATTAGTGATTTTCCCCCCTCCCTTCCTGCCTGGTATATTGGAGGTCGGCGAGCCCTAGACAGGAAACAGTGGCCTCTCCAAAGCGCAGTTGGGGAAAGCACTTCCTCCATCATCTCTCCTAGTCCCTCATCTGAGAGGTCCAGGATGTGTCCTGAATGTTGTCATAAAAGTCTCACCACTTAACAAACCCTATATGCCCTGTCTCAAGCCTAGCGCTCCACCCCAACTCTTGGAGGTATTTCCTCAAACTTCAGGTGGAGGGGGACATACAGGCCTTCTCCCCTAAATTCCTCCTCCCTACATGCAGGAAGCCAAGACCTCAAAAAGTGAAAAGCCAATAAAAGGGTGAAATATGTTCCTATGAACTGAAATGGGGAGAGGATCCAGTGGTGGAGAGGTTCAGCTTGAAGTCACTTGTGTTGGCTCCCAAAGGGAATTCAGAGACCCATTAGACTCCCCCCGATTGGGGTTCATTTCATTAGGATTCTGGAGTCATTGGGGGTGGGGTGAGAGGATGACAGAGGAAAATCATATTCTCTGGAGATGTGTTTGGTTTGGATGACCTGAATGCACTTACAATGTGCTGTTTTAGGAGTTACCAGTCCAATTTTGAGGGGTAAGCCGCCAAAGTTTGGGGTGACATTTCCCAGTGCATCCAGAGACTCTGACTGGGGCCTGTCCCAGATAAAATTGTTAAGTCAGCACCAGTCATCTTTCCTGTTTCTGTCCCTTTTCCACTGTTTTCATTGCGGCTTCTCACTCTTCACTTCCTCCTCACCTCCAGCACCATTCAGGTGCCCAATATCTTGTTCTCCCAGCAAAGCAAGCAATAAGATAGACTAATTCACACTGAAGTATTAATGACTCAATATATTACTCCTCTTAGAGATGTTTCCATTTGTCTTTACAGGAAGAGTCCCAGAAAAGGGGCTAATGTTTAACCGAAATTAACAAAACTTATAGGTAGAATTTCAGGCATAGTAAGTAGAGTGTAGAGATTTTGGGGGAAGCCAAATTTTCCCACCATCACTCAAATTATAATACACAGGCAATTATTTATGCTTACTAGGCATAAGGCCAGCCCTGCTGCCAGTCTCCCCACTCCCCACATTCTTGATTCTGTGATAATTCTCAGGATTTGGCTAATGCCACAGTGATTGGTGACTCAGATCTCTTGTTGAGTGAGGCAAGAGAGGGATTTTAAGGGAACTGGAGCCCTTGGATTCTCATGAGTCCCACTTACATTCTAGAAGAGATGATGGAGGTAGTGCTTTCCCGAACGGCGCTTTGGAGAGGCCCAATGCTCCAACTCATCACCCTGGGGCCACAGAAAATATTGGAGGGAGGAAAAGAGGGGAAACATACAATTCTAGACAAATATTTGCTGTGGATCATTTCTGTGAAAAAGGTTTTCTGACCAGTTGTGTTCAGGTTACTTATTCTGAATTCCAGAGAGAAGCCACAGCTATCACTCTGGTTTCCACCACGACAATCCACAAATATCTTGCTAGACTCTTAATTATATCTCTTTTAATTCCAGTGCCTTCCCTCTGTTGATTATCTCTGATTTATTCCATCTATATTATTGTCTGTACAGTTGTTCCATGTTGTCTTCCCCATGAGACAGCCCTTTCTTGTACATATCCCCAGCGCTAAGCACAGTGCCTGGTCCAAATTGAAAGCCCTAATCTATAGAAACTCTAAAATGGAATGGAAAGCAGGATGCATTTGAATGGATATTAAGAGGAAAAGGCAGCAGAATCTCCACTTAACCTGCAGTGTTAGGGCAGAGTCTTTTTAAAGATGACTTTACAAACTAGGATTAGTTCTAAACAAAATTATGAAGTAGGAAAACCTTGTCACTTACACCCTTTCTATTCCGTATGTCCTCCCTCTATCCCTTCTATTTTCCTCTGGTCACCTGGAGCTCTCCACATGAATAGTGTGCCCAATGAATGGCCTTTCTTCCTAGTAGTAGGATGCCCAATGCTCCAATTTTATTCCTTCGTCCTCTCTCCCAACCAAACTCTCCTTCCTTCATGCTGTCATTTCAGCCAGCTACCCAAAGGCCAGGATATGACCAACTGATTCACAGTCAAGTGTTAAAGATTAAGGACAACTTAATATTACTTCACCTAGGAGCATTTGGTCTTTAAAAGAGCCATCCTGGAGAGGGAAATGCTTAAAGGGAATTACTCTGTGATGGGGAATTTAAAGGTGTTTGTTAAGTAGAGTAGATGGGGAGTGTGGAATTGTCAGGGTATGACTCTCCTTGAATCATAGAGAGGTAGTACAGTTCAGAGCTTGGAGTCAGGAAGACCTATGTTCAAATCTCATGTACCTTACTTTTCTCATGTGTAAAATAGGAATAAATACTACCTATTATATCCACCTCATGTAGTTGTTATGAACACTTTTGAAGATTTTAAAGTACTAAGTGACAGTTATTCTCCTCCCTCACTCTCTCCATGATTTCATCATCATGGGGAACTCCCAATATACAAACTCCATTCACCAATACAGACCAATGCCTGTCCCAAATACTCAAATGGATCTGAGATGTTGTTGATTTGGGAATTTCCTCTAACAATGTAGATTGCTGTGCCCCTTGTCCAAATCTTCTCACCAATTTACCATAAGAAGTTTAGCCGAAGTGTTGACATTTTGAGGTTCCAGTGGAACACCTGTCATCTCTTACCTTTGCCAGATAACTGGCCCATCTTCTCAGCATCCATTTCCTTGATGGTATCTTTTACTCCTGCTCTTCTTTGAAGGTACCCATATGCTGCATCTTGGTCACACACATTCCACCACACATGCATTCTCCATTATGCATTATCAGTTTTAGAGATTATTGTATTCCATGTCTCACTGCCATACAGCAACTCTAGAAGAAGAATATAGGTATTAACAAAGATGGGGTTTTATTTCCATGGGAAAGTTGGGTTCATTAAGAGAGCTTTGTATTTTCCCAAAGGAAACTTGACTGTTCTCTTCTACCTGTTCAACTATGGATCCAACTTGTCCACCTATATTGTCTGCCCCAAGATATACCTTGTTTCCCCGATAATAAGACACTGTTTTATTAATTTTTTTGGACAGAAAAACACCAGAGGGCTTATTTTCAGGGGAGGGATTATTTTAATGAACATTGACAGCAATTTTAATAAACAGGTAAATGTGAACAAAAAAATGTACCTCTATTCAATAATGAATTCAATAAAGAACAGGATGACGTGCTCACTGCTGTACCTCTGATTGGATGCAGCTCGGAGTACGGAGTGCGTTTCACGGGGGGAGGGGGGGGCGGTGCATACAGAGGGTACCGTAATGTAGTGTGTAGTGCAGGGGATCACCTTCACTACAGTAGCAATCTCAATAGGGCTTATTTTCGGGGGAGGGCTTATTTTAGAGAAATCTTACACAGTAAGGGGAGGGCTTATTTTCGGGATAGGTCTTATTATCGGGGAAACACGGTACATACTGATGGACAACACCTAAAGGCTTTCTATACAGAAGCATTAATCTGGGAAATAGACATTTTAAAAAATTTAGTTGGTCTCTCCCATGTGGATGGTCAGGGCTAACTCCCATAGTTAGAGATCTCTTCTAAGAGGCCCCACAATGTCACCGGGGGTGGTAACACCAGCACAATGTGATCCTGAAACATGAGCATCTCAATGAACTCACCATTCACAGAGAAATCTCCCTCAACTTAGACTCTGCAATGGATCTCCTCAATCATAGTGGCTAACACAGCTGGTGAGCCTATTGTTTTATATCTTGCCTGATGTTTATGATCATTGAACAAGGTTATTTTTGTGATCATGTCTTTAAAGGAATTCCAAATGACTGGATGGGAGAAACTGCTGGAAAAGTCTTTAAGTGGTGTTTTGCTCTATTGAACTAAATGTTTTTACATATTCAACAAAGAATGAGATCGATGGAATCTGACATTCTACCAGGTAATTGTAACATGATAAAGACAACATCCATTGTTGAATATCAATTGTAAAAGCCTACTTGTTCCCTACTGAAATTCTCATTGAGGATGCCCTCCATTTTTATATAGATTTTGTATAGGTGGGAAAGTAGACACACAGGTGAGTAGAGGGTTTTCTTGGTTCTCTCTCTTGCCGTCCCTCCCTCCTTCTCTTTCCCTCTCCCTACCCCCCCCCCCCCAACAAGGGCAGAAATTGCTTTCCACCTCTTTGGTACCTTCTAATACCTTGCAATCCTTAGCACTTTTTCAGTCATGACTCCTTCAGCGTAGACCTCCTCTGTAAACTCTTGCCCTTCCCATCTTTGGTCTCCTTAGTACCATTTCTCCCTTTTCTATAAATACATCTAGTACTGTGATGTTAGGGTCTGAGGGTAGGGTTCCACTCTCCTTGATGGCAAGAAGTTTGTAACAGTATTCTTGAGAGATCTTTCCCATTTTTCTTCTATTTGTGGTCTTTCCATTTTTGTCCTTAACTGCTTCTGGGATGGTGCTAAGCTTTCTTTCAATGGGTTTTATTCTCCACTGCTTCTCGCTGCTTTTAAAGAAGATACTATTCATCATTCTTCTTCGTGATTTTGTGAATAAGTTTACATTCTAAACTGGTATCACATTTGGTCACTGTCCTCTGCTTCTTAACTGTCAAGTTCCTTTCTGAGGGTCACTTGTGTCAATAGAGTCATAGGAGTTAAACATCTGTATAAAATAATGGATGTCATTGCTATTTCTGAGATTAATTTCCCATTTTTCATTCCTCATTACTTGTTAAAATAGTTCAGGGTTGTTGCAATTGTATGCCGTATCTTTTCTCATTTTTCTTGCTTTTTACTAATTCTGATCATTTAATTTGGTAGTTTTGTTTATTTTTATTTTTTACTGATCCTAATCAACAACTGATTTGCAATTTATAGATATGCTATTTGCCTGAAGGGTTAAATGACTTGCCCATGGTCATATAAACTAGTAGGTGTTAATCAGAACTTTGAATTCAGGTCCTTCTGACCCCAAGATACAGCCTTTATTCACAATTACTATTACTATATTATCTAGGTGAGGTGGGCCCTATTATAGTCTTCCAATACACTCTCCTTCAAATGTCTTTCAAATGCTCTAGGTTAGGAATGCAAGGGTTAAAAGGCTTTCTCAACCACTGTTTCAATAAGTATTGATATAGCACTTTAAGATTTTCAAAGGACTTAACACATAAGATCTCATTTCATTCTCATAACCACCCTATTATTCTCATAATCCCCCATGAGATGGGGATAATAAAACTTTGGAAGGTTAAGACATTTGCTCAGCTCTATATAGCTAAGTGTCTGAGGCAGGATTCAAACCCAGGTCTTCCAATAGTCCATATAGACTTTCCCAACTCTAAGAAATCAGGAAAGGTAGCTGTCAAAAAGTAGCAAGGGGAGATCAAATGATAATGTGGGAAGGGGTTAGAGTAGGGGAGTCTCCCAATGTTCCCATTTCTACCACCCCTAACTCTGGCTGAGTCTATTGCTCTTAAAGCTGAGGACAGCAAAGCAAGGTCTGGGGCCTTCAACCTCTTCCTCTGAAGGTGGGGAGGTGGATACAATTGAACAATGGAACCACACAATTTAGACAGCACTTTGCTATTGTTTTCAGGAAGCCAGCAGAGCAGGAGGCAGTAAACTGCTTTTCAGAGGCACCTTAACTCCTTACATTTAAAAAATAAAAACAATGACCGGCAGGGACAACAACCACCCTTTCAATAAGGGGGAGGGGGGAGGGGGAAACGCGGATACTCCAGGAGAGACTGGCCCGCTGGTTTAGGGCCACAAAGAAGGTGTGGAAAGGCCAAGAGAATGTGTGTGTGTGTGTGGGGGGGCAGTTGTACTCCAACTTCCCACAGCCACGTAGGGCATATCCCAAAGGGAGCAGTTAGAGAATAGGAATATTTAAGTCAGCAAGAATTCAGTTTGGAAACAAACTTTCCAGAAATACTATCATGGGCTTCTCCCCTGGTCCTCCCACTCACTCTCCAGATTTCTTAGGGTTTGAGTTCCAGCAATCACTTTCCACTATTGAGAGAAAGACATTATTTGCCATAAGGCTCCTAAATACAGGAGGCCCAGGTAGTTGTAGAAGAAAGACAAAAAGCTATTCTGTATCTGGGATACCAAAGCAATGAACAATGCTGGCATTGGCCTTCCCCTCACCAGTTATTTACATTTTGGGGGTGTCCCATAAAAAGGCAACATAAAATTCCTCTATCCAGATCTGACTTGGATTCTAAGACCACAAAAGGTCTGTGCAAGGTGGTTAACTTCTGAAATTAAATTAGGGATGACAAGCAGCATTACACACTGAAATTAAAATGGCAGTATGGATTCTGAAAACCATACAATCGGTGAGACTGCATTTAATATCATATAAGTCCCTCAATGAGTATTTGTTTGATGACAACTTCTTCACAAGCTAGGGAACTGAGAGATCCCTTCTATTTCCCAACAGCTCCTCAGACTACTTTCAATTGTTAAAAAAAAAAAAAAAAAGGTGGAACAATATGAGAACAGGGGAAAGTTTGGGGTGGAAGATAGAGTTCAAAGCTGATGGCAGAATGAAAAAAAAAGCTCGTTTAAAGACAGACCAGCTGCATTTAAATCTCACTGCAACCGATGGGGGGAGTTGGGGAGGGCAATACTGTACTAGAAATCAAAGAGTCCACAGTTAAGTCCTGGTTTGATTATGATACCTAGCTTTGGGAACATGGACCTTTCCCCTCATGTACAAAATATAAGAGTCTGTTTAGATTGTCTCCAGCTATGAGTCTATGAAAATTCTACAGACATTATTACTAACTAGGTCCTAAAATATGTCTTCAACTTGGACAGCATTTGTCTAAAATCATGCATTTGGCAAGACATATTAGCTCACCTATAGGTAGATGGCATACAGATACCTATCTGTATCTAGTTTTAGGGTTACTAAATAGTCCCTCATAAGCACCCTGTGATGCGTATCATACAACAACACAGAACACGTCAGGGATGGAAGGAAGCTCAGAATATTCCATGTCTTTCCTATTCTACAGATAAGAAAACTGAGGCTGAAAGATGTTAAACTACTTGTCCATGGTCATAGTCAAGCATCAGAGTGGAGACTTGAACAGCACTTTCTTGCTATCCCGGCCTTTCAGCAATGTTTATTATCTATGTTGACTTTTATCACAGAATGAGATCCCCAGAGGCCGTCTGGTCCAACCCACATTTGAAAAGGAATCCCCTCTGCAAACCACCCAAGCGGTCTTTTCATAATATACAAATTGTGTGTATTTTGTCTCTTCTCAATAAGACTGCAGACTCTTTGACCAATGTTCAAAACACATTTGGTTGATTTACTATATTTTAATTAATCATAATCAGAGAAAAAAACCATCACATTTTCAACAACTCATGTAGATGGGAAAGGCAAAAAAACACAAACATAACTCTATCCTTTTAACTGTTTATTGTATAATATAAAACTACAAAAGTAAGACTGCTTATTTCCATGTACATTTATCCAATTGTTTAGATTACAGCCCATACCTACATGTGAATACAGTAATCTGGGTTCAGATGTATATGTCTGTAATATTGCATAGAAAAGGCACAGCTCTAAGGTCTGTGGGGGAAATTACAGCCTCCTTTTTGACAACACGCCCTTCTCAACAGCCATACACCAAACATTTCACACTATTTACACCTTTTCCAGAATCTCTGCTGTTTATATGTATGGATTACATTTATCTTTAATAGTTTTCTTCACAAAAGTGCAGAATCTTATTAATTTTATTGTTTTTAGCAAAATTTTAAATTGGCTCATTCTCAAGAATCAGTCAGCTTCAATTTTAAGGAGCACCAAAAAGCCTTTTGAAAGCATGTAGGTCACACAAACCTCTCTAGGATCAATGTACCTGAGTGTGGCAGGAAATTAACCGTTTCTCATCCAAAACATGCTGAATGTGATGATTTGAATTTTGGCAGGCAGTGTAAAGGTCAGATTCAAAAAATCATTTTGAAACAATCCAGGGTGTGAACAGACAGCAGAACCCCCAACTCCTGCACAAAGTGGGGAGGGGGTTGTCAGCATTTTTCACTAGTCATTTAAGAAGGGCACCCTGGGGTTTTCTTAATTCATTGCTTACCACAGAGGTGATTCATAAATTTAAGCTTTAAAATATTCCTTTCTCTACCTCAGGGCAGCGAGGGTACCCCAAGGGAATGCAGTATTTAAATGCATCAAATGATATGAATGAGAAAGACACTCAGGTGTGTATCTGAGGCTTGTTTCTGACCCTTTGGCATGAACAAGCATGTCAATTTGGTTGCTCCTTCCTTGATAAAGGGAAAGCAATGCTATTAAAAATCTTTTTAAAATCGACCCTTTAATGCTTGATTTTCCTAAAAATTTGGGGATTAAAACAATCTTCATCCATACCTTTTGCATATTTCAAATAGATCCACATTAGAAAAGAGTAAAAATAAATGTGAACCGTGCATACCATGAAAAGAACCCAGTTCATTTTCTGAGTCTGGCTCTGATCCCCTTTTTAATACAGATTTACATTCCTACAAGAGAATACATTCCTACCATACATTCTGTACATGTTACAATCCAGATGTTGTTAGCTTCACAATAAAATAAATATATTTACAAAGAAAAAGGAATAAATAACTTATGAAAAAAATCACTTCAAATTCAAAGCTTTTTCATTCTGCTCTCATCTTGCCACTTCATTGCACATCATTGTCAATAAATGTCACTGCCACCCCCCACACCCACCCCCACACCCACCCAAGCCTGGCATGCGTCTTTTATAAAGGCTCCTCAAACTGCCTGTTTGACTCTGAACTGTTCATGATGCCCAGATTGTAAAAGGAAATGTTACTGCTAACGAATGGAATCTTCTGTAAGTATGTCCCTGGAGAGCTGGGGCTTAGGGGACCACAATAAAGATGGTTCTGCCTTTCTGGTACTTCATTTTGTAAAAATAAAAACAAAATTTAAAACCTGATGGTTCTGCCCTTTTAAAATGAACCACCAGTTTCCCTTATCTTCCTTATTAAAGTGTGTGTGTATATGCTCACATATGCAGACACACACACTCACATACCTATACATATACACACACATATATGTATAGGCATATACTTACACACACACATATATTCATTCTCTATTTTAACTCTAGCTTCAAATAAGGGATTTTCAAAGAGTAAGTTTTGGGCAACACTTCATTGATTTGTAAATGGTGCTTTTTTGAACAATCACCTAACATATGGTATTTGTTTAAATACACAACTTACCAATCCAACGAAAGTGTGGTTGTTCTAAGTTACTGTAAATAAGTTTTCAACAATGGTAGATCAATTGTTTACCATGTGATTGTTCTGAACAATCAGCACTATTGTACATAAACATATATATGTGTATGGCATGTGGCTATTTTCCTGGGTTCTCCAATTATACAAATCTTGGAATCTGAGGGCAGGATTGTTTTTTGACAAGGAAGAGAAGAGCCAAAATTGAGCAATCAGAATTACACGGGCTGCAAAGTAACATAAGCCCCATTTCTATTTCCTCCACTGAATATGGTCCCTAATCCTACCAAGAGATAATGCCTAATCTATCTGCAGTATCAAAAAAAGTGATGGGTATTAAGGTTGCTTGTAAGGGAACTACAATTCTATAAGTTTCTTGCTGCTTCACTGAGTTGATAAGTCTTTTAAAAACAAAACTCAAGGGGGATGAAAGTAAACTAGGGTCCTGAAGGATTTTACACATGAACCTTTTGACTTGTGTGAGTAATTTATCTGCTTTGTCATGTGCATTATATTACTATGTAGACTATCTATGGCTGGTTTAAAGTGCCATTTTATAAAGTTATCCTTTTAATAGACAGAAAATACCCAATTTCATCCATGGCAAGAAGCGAGCAGAACTGATGACTGAATATTGTCAAATGACAAACAAAACAAAAAACCCCATAATTTAAAATTTCTTAAATAAATATAAAAGTTATTCCTAAAGAAGCCATATGCATTTCAACAATATAGGTTGCAACTTGCACGCAACAGCTAAAGTACCATGGCAGGGGGAGGGGAGAGGGAGCCCTAAAATGCCATAAACTATTTCAGCAACAGGCATGATACATTGCAAACATTTTTAAATTAAATGTACACCACAATGAATAAAAACGCTATTGGTGCAGTAACGAAGACTTCTCAGGTGTTATGGGAGGGAGAGAAGAAACATGCATAGAAAGCTGTGTTTGTATATTCTGGTACAACAGGCCTATAGAGTGTAAAGCAGTTAACGCAGTTGATGAAAGAACCAACCACGCTGGAGATGCCAAGTGATGTAATGTGACTAACTCCAGTTTCCACAGCAATGGATATTAAAGTTAGAGTCCATCCAGTGCAGATAAGAGATGAGCTTCACTGCAGTAATACTGAAGATGCCATTTTCAGCACTTATCAACAGAGTGAACAAATGCTCCAAGGAAGGGGGGAGAAGGAAGGAAGAAGAATGGTATAAGATGATTCAAATAAATGATGTATGCCTTTTAAAAATGCAATTTAAAAACAAAATAAACTTACTCTTAAAAGGTATTTTCATTCCATAAAATGATTGAGTTTAATAAAATTCAGTTCAGATGTGATGATTTTCTAGAAAGCTAATTAAGTTCAAGTCACAGAGAAAATTATGTTAAAAGGAAACATTTGGGTTCAATTTTTAAAAAATTAAAAACAGTAACTTGGCATACATACTTGAAGGCTAAGTTTTCAGTAGCCTTCCTCTCAAAAGAGAAAGCTACAGAGAACCATCACTTTGAACCCAAGTTTCACAGCTATTTCCTGCCAACTGTTTAATACAAGTTTTATGAGTAGACATGGCTCTAGGTTTGGAAATCACAGTAGTACACAGGTGTTTTTATACCAGGGAGTTGGTACTTGTGAAACTTGGGTGAAATATCTCCTGGCCCTTTCTTAAAGCACTGTGTGTTTGCATTTAGGGATATCAACTGCAGATTAATTTGATCTGATTTTCTCTTTGCACCATACACATATAAAACATTACAACTCTGTATAAAAGTACAAGCGCATCTTGTACATTTGAAGTATGCAGGAACTATGTGAGCAAATCCTATCAAAATAGCTATTTTGTGTGTATAAACAGCATTTGTTTTTAGAAAAACAATATAATAAACTGCAGAATCTGTACAAAAATATAAAATAAATTTGGGCAGCAGTTTCTAAACAGCCATGTAAATGCAACACTTAAGAGGAGTAGTTAATGCCTCCAAAAGGCTGAATTGCTAAGTCAACCTACACAGGGCTAAAATGCCAAAAAAGATACTGAGATTATCTAAATAATAAATTTTTTACCTCTTGCAATAAAACTTATAGAAAAAATAGACAAATATGCACATGCAATTTACAGCTTTCCCCAACTTAATCCTTGTGCTTCACTTTTTTTTTGTAGTAACAATGTAGTAATATTGTCTTCAATATGTATTCTTTCCTATACCAGGATATTAGGTCTTCTTTGAGGAACCACTTAGAAACACATTAAAAGTGGTCATACATGGATGAAGGCACTCCAACTCTGCTTGAGGCAAAAAGTACTAGTGTGATCCTTTTTTTTTTTCTGGAAAAGGCGAGCAAGGACGATGCATGCACAGTGCTGTGAAAACACTACCAAGTGTGTCTGTACTGGTACAGAAGGGAGTCTCTAGGCTCTGATGGGCTTTACGAGCCAACAAGCACCTCCATGATGTGGTCCAGTTCTGTGAGGTCCATTTTGAAAGGCTGGCTGGGGGCGACGGGCTGACTGCTATAGGGAGCTAGCGTCTTCAGGAGGTCGTCTGCAGAGACAGGAGCCATCTTGGAGGCTGCCCCCGCAGCAGATGTGCAGGGGTCAAAGTCATACATTGATGTGTCTATGTCAGCAAACAGAATGTCATCCAAGGTCAAGTCCGTCAGAAAGCCTGTGGAGGTTGTTATCTCAAAGTTTCCGGGCAGGGAGTCCATGAGTTTCGAGTCAGGGGTCCGGCTCTCCTGAAGGCCCTCGGGTTTCTGACCATGAGACTGGCCGGAGCCTTCTTTAGCGCTGTCAATCGCTGCTGCTACTGCGGTTGCTGCTGCCTCGGTGGAGGTAGGTGTTGGACAGAGCTCCTCGATTTCATCCAAGGCCGAGGAGAAGCTGTCCTTTTCTGGTTGGACGGTTGGAGGTGGTAGTTTCGTAGGACCGTTGGGTTGGACGGCCTGAGAAGTGCAAAAAGTGTCGTCCTCCAGCAGAGAGGCCGGGGTGAGGCAAGACTCTAAGGACGTAGTGTTTACTAAGTCAGCGGGGTGGGCTGGGGAGGAGGTGAGATGGCTGAAGGCAGGCTGGGCCTCCCGGTAATCGTCCCCCAGTGTGTCAGCTGGCTGAGAAGTGGTGATGAACACGGGTCTCAAGCTGCCTTCCTGTTTGAGTTCCTCCTGAATCCGCCTCAACATGTTGTTAATTAAAACTGTCTTCTGCAGGCTTGGCTCTGTCAGCGGCCTGTGGTTATATAGTTTCATAAGGGAAATGTTGAAGATAGTCTGGCGCTGTAAGGTGTAGGACACCTTAGATGGACCATCAGTAGGAGACACAACTTTGCCTTCCAGCCCATCTTCATGCTCATCAAACTTCCGTTTTCCTCCTTTACCCAACATATATCTGCAAATAAGAGGAATCGGGAGAAAAATAAAATTTGTGACTTAAAAGACATTTCTGTAATCAAAATGAATCATCAAAATGTAACCTGGCTATTGGGAGATTAGACCATATGAGCATACACACTGCTATCAGGAGAGACCCAAGCACTTAACCAAGGGCAGATGTTTTAATAAAGTAAGGTTAAGGAGAAACATCTACACGTGTAAAATTGGGGTAATCTGCTTCCTATGTGTGTATGCATTAATGTTTTATCACTTGTTGGTCTGTTAAATATACATCTTGAGAAATGTGTACAACACAGCTGAGTTGCTATGGAGACCACAACTTTGAACTTCCCACTTCATGCTCTTGTAATTCTCAAGTCAAACATTATGAGTTTTCTGTCCCTCTCTCCCCTTCTCCAAGTAAATTTTTATATAGAAAGAGAAACATCTCAACACTACTGATCAAAAGAAATATAAATACACACACACACACACACACACACACACACATATATATATATATATATATAGCCTTTGATGGTAGATTCACAGCACTGTGAACTCATGTATACATCTCATAATATTACAAATGCAATTTGATTGAAAGGTACTGAATCAGAGTCCCTGGAGAAGAAAAACGTACAATTTTCGAACTACCACATGTGACTAAATTATATCTGGATAGTTACACAAACTTGTTAAAGTACAGTGAGGTGCTTGGGTTTAACAGTAAATGACAACAGTGATACAGAGCTTTCCTTGGAAGGCCCTTCCACAATCAGATGTAGGAATCTGTGGTATTCGGGCTAAGTTTTCCTTTGGCTCAGTTTCACCTTATACATGCAAGGTCCGAATAGAGCTGAATTAATTTCCAAGTAATTTTCTCTTGTTAGCTACACTGTTGCCCATGCTGTTAGGGACGTCCCTTTGCTTCCAGCTGAACAGACATGCAGTTTACCCAGAAGAGTTCATCTAACTATTCCAGAGAGATGTACATCTACTTTATGTTTTTTTAGGAGGAGATACATAAAGAGAGAGGAGTAAATGCCACAGTTTCTCATAGTAATGTATTCTGATTTTTCAGGAAACCTGACCAGACTTTTCTCCTTATGTCTACTCTAAATCACTCTTACAAGTGTCTTATTTGTCAGAGGGCAACTTGGCCACTCAGTAGAAAAGAACCCTTCCCACTCTCCAAGGATATTGTCATCTACTCTTCTATTCTCTAAATTAAATAATCCTGGGGCCTTTACTCAAAGGTCTTACTTTATAATCCTTTAATCATTTTGTTCCTAGTCACTAAATCCACTCCAAGTTCTCAACTTACCACTGAAGGTGAAGAGTCTAAACCTGGATATATGACTCTTGTATGAAATAATATGTTACATAAAATATGGAAAAATTCCTATGCTTTTATGCCCAGCATCCACATCTGTTGCCTTAAGAACATTATTAGCTGACTCAGCTCTAGTACTTTTCTAAAATCTTCATATATAGCAAATGATTTTCCTTTCCTAACTCATAGTTTGTTTTTCTTCTGTGACATTTCTCTTTACTGAAGACCACAATGATAGTTTCTGATCATTTTTCCAACATGTTCTAGCTATTTAGTTGTTTTTAAATTATAAATCTCTTCTAGGGGACAGCTAGGTGGTGATGTGGAGTGAGTACTGGACCTGGAAGTCAGGAAAACCTGAGTTCAAATTCTGCCTCAGAAAGAAACTTTACTAGTTATGTGGCCCTAGCAAATCATCTGTAAAATGGGGATGATAATAGCACCTACCTTTTGTTGTGAGGTTAGATAATAGTTGTAAATGGCTTTGCAAACCTTAAAACACTATATAAGAGCTAGCTATTATTATTATCAAAGTGTCACATACTGCCTTATTTCCAGACTGATTTCACCTGTTAACTGTTGTGAATACAATTCTTTCTTTATTTTACATCTTCCAGGTCACTGAAGAAAATGTTAAATAATAATGAGCTCACAACTGAGTTTTGAATAATATAGGGAGAGTCTCTTTCCCTTTTCAGCTTCCAAGAAAGTTTCCTAATTAAGTCATAAATTAATTTTCACTTGTATCTCTGAATGGTCAACAGCTGACAGAAGGAGAACAGCCTGTTCTACTAAGCCCAAGAGAAACGTTTGGAAGAGATTTTTAAAAATCTTTGCTAGTTTGCTAGTAATTATTTATTTGGTCCCTATGTTATACTCAGTATATCTCCTTCTCTCAAGTCCTATTCTGATATCTCCTCTCGAAGGCAATGTTACTGAGACACGAGCTTTGTTATATTTGCTTCAAGGGCAGCCTGGTAACATATTATCTGTACTCTGAGCATCAGCCTCAGGTAAATATGGAAAAGAGTGTCAATGGAAGGCTGACCCAGGTGATGGATTTATTTTTGGTTGCAGCAACTAATGAAATAGTTAAAAAGACAAAATAACTCTCAGTTCTGTACTTTCTTCTGCAGTGACAGTGGCAAGAAAGGGAAGAAGAAAACAGAGGGTGCTAAGAATCTCACATTTCATAATCTGGCAATTAAAATTAATATATCTGTTGGGAGTCTTAATGTTATTTGTTCTAACAATATTCATATTGCTATTTGTTATAAATTAATCCAGAAGAGAGAGAGTTCAAGATAAGTGGAAGGAGGGCTCACAGGTACTCCTTGAGCAAATAAAGGAATTGGCAGAGTTTTTTTTCTGCTTGTTTTCATTTTATTTGTCTTATTCAAGTTTTTAAAAACTAATCTGTCCCTCCTGCTAACCCCTCCCATAAAACAAATTAAAAAGCAAATAAACCCCAAAACTAAATCCTTTAATACACATCTACTGAGGCTGAAAAAAAAATTCCCATGTTAGTCATGTTAAAAAATGTATGTCCCTTTAGAGAGAAACATCATTTTATGGGACAGTTGATCACCTTACTTTGCAGCACTCACAAAAATTTAAGTAAACCGATAACCACAAAGATGACTAAAACGTAATGGGAATGAGAATTTGAAGATCTTCCATGCCACCCCTATTTGGTTTCCTGGTGTCTGAATGTTTTGGTTCTGTCCTCTATATGGACAGTCTGTTATATTGTGATTGAGTACTATATGGGAATATTTATAGTCACGGTTGGTGCGTAAATATTGCATTGGCACTACAAACATACACACTAAATATACACTGCAGATAAAGAAAAAAGTTCCATGAAGGATTTGAAAAGATCTAAATTTAATCAACATTTAGCACTTCTGCCTGCTTACTACCCATAGGATCTAGGTCTTGGTCCACTTGCTTATCTGTAAATGAATGAAGGGGTTGAACTAGAAGATATCTAAGACTAAAGGCTATTTCCAACTTTAAATCTATGATCTTCTGACTTCAATAAAAAGTTAGTCATAGGAGAATCCCATAAAAATTATGTTGAAAAATATGATTAGGGATGCTCAAGCCTGGTTCAGGTCTGAATATCATAGCTTACTTTTCAAAAAATAAGAGTCAGATGGTATTGGACATTCCAAGAACCTAGTGATTTCATTGAAAAAACAAAATAAAATTGGTGTGTGTGTGTGCGTGTGTGTGTTTTTCCAACAAAACTGGGAAGTGATTAGTTACAGACATCAGTCATTTCTGATTCAGTTGTCTGTGTGTTGTCAGATCATCAGCTGGTTAGACTAAAGGTCAAAGTAAACACTCAATTAGAAGAAGGCATAAAAATGAAATGGTAGTACTGCATGTGGTTACAGTAGCTCCAGCCTAACCTGTTTAGACAAGCTATCAACTACAAAAAATGGGAATGAACAAAAGCAAAGACTTTTCCTCTATCACCATTTTCTAGAGAAGTTACAGATGAAAAGACAGGGACACCACAATGAGGTCAAAAGAGCCCAGAAACTACTTTAGCTGGCAAACAATTTCCTAGCCAAATGGAGAGATATAGCCAAGGGCAGCACAGTTTAGCGAACAAGATCATTTAGAAAGCATTACAGAGGATGATGATGGAAGACAATAAGCAGTATCACCACACAAAACAATTAAAAACTGCTGAGAAAATAAACTTTCATAGTTTGGTGTGGTATCCAGCTAAATCAGATTATCCTGACAATGAATAAACAACAACAAAATATTTATTAATCTCTTACCACATGCCAAGCACTGTCTTAAGTGCTGAAGAAAAAAAAAGGCTAAGAGTTCCTGTCCTCAAGAAGCTTACAGTATAGTTGGAGGAGACAATATACATAGGGAAGTAGTGGCCAGGGCAGGGCATTTTGGTCCTGAAAGTTACAGGAATGGTGAGTGGTACTATAGGGAAGGAAAATGTCTGCTGATAAAAACCAGAGGGTAATAGGCTCTAAATACATCTGTGAGCTTTTTTTGTGGTGTTCTATTCTCATCAACAACAATTAGGGAATCATCAGTTTTGGAATTTACCATCTCAGCACCTAATATGCTGCATGTAGGAGGGATAACAGCATTTTAAAAGAGAGTTAGAAAAAAGCAGCCAGACTAAAGTACATAGAGAAGAAACCTGTGCTGAAGGTAACATTTTCAAAAAGCACTCAGGAATCAACCTTCAAGATATTTCCAAGGAGAGGAATACTCTAACAGAATGGGGGAAAAAATTCGTAAATGGTGTTTTCAATGGGGAATAAAGTGATCAAAATACACTCACAACAAATAGCATGTGCCTTTGTCATCACCATAACATCTTTTTGGAAAATTATCTCATACACAAAGAACATCCTAAATAAAAACAGGAGATAGCAACAGGGACACTGGTAATGAGAGCTTTCTGAGATAGATGGTATCTTAATAATCTCATTGAATCTACAAGTTGGAAGGGATCTCAGAACAAACTTCTATAGAGCAAGGTTCTTAAACATTTTTTTTGTCATGGACCCCCTTTTGACAATAGGTTTCCTACAAAGGAAGCCAATTATACTGAAATACATATAGCATACAGATAGATATAGTCCACAGACCTCTGGTTATGAATTCTCACTTAATTCCAACTGCTCTATATATCCAGCTCTTTACTGAAGACCTCTAGTGACAGAATCCACCATCTCCTGAAGCAGTATATTCCACTTCTGGACAATCTTAAAAATTTGGAAATGTGTCTTTTCCTCAAATTTAAGAAGAAAAATGAAGATTAAATTTGGCTCTTTGCAATTTTTTTTTTTTTTTTGCTTTTTTGGAGGGCAATTGGGTTTAAGTAACTTGCCCAAGGTCACACGGCTAGGTTTTTTGTTTCTGTGTGTTAAGTGTCTGAGGCCAGATCCGAACTCAGGTCCTCCTGACTCCAGGGCCAGCACTCTACTCACTACGCCACCTAGCCGCCCTCTCTTTGCAATTTCTATGCCACTACTCTGAGCATTTCCCTTTGGAGCCAACCAGTACAAAGTCTAAGCCCACTTTCATTTGACACCTTTTCAAACCACACACAATTGACTGAGAGGTATAGAGAAAGTGTTTGTATCAAGTTTTCAGAAAGCATGTGACTTCTTAGTCTGAAATGTTGGCCTAAGGCTCTCTTCAAATAGGATGAACTAGATCACTTCTGAGATCTCTTCCAGCCACAGATCTATAGTCCTACATCAAAATTTCACAAGCTACAATTAGAAATGTGGTTTTGTTCAATGATAGTGAGTACTGATAAAGTGCTAAAACAGGACTACTATATATATATATTTGTGAAAGCCGTCTATCAGTGTCATGGAAGACGTCCCATATAAGGTCCAAACAGAAGAAAGTATTCCTTGATGGTAACATTCCAAATGCTCTTATTTGAAGATGACATTGTACTAATTATATCAATCCCAGGTAGAATATAGGAATACACTGTAGATAGCACCTTTAATGGAATCAATAGTAATAGAAAAGATACTGGTCCAACCTAGACGTTGGCAAACTACAGTCAGAGGCCAAAGTACAGTTGGTTTTTATATTTTAAAATAAAAGTTTTACTGTATTTAAAAATGTTTAAATCCATTATTAACTCATCTGTAGTTCGCCAACCCACGGTCTAACTATTCACATTGGTAAAAACAAAATGGATGAAAAGTGCACACCAAGAAAATTAAGGAAATTTATCTTGGACAAATGTTAGAAGTAGAGAATTACTAGGGCTCAAGGTTAAAGAGAAAGCAGTCAAGCAGGACTGCATTTGGGAAATAGTAGGGACATTTAATAATAATCCTTGGATTGAAAGAAATGCTCACCAATGCAACTATCCATCTCTTCGACACTGATATTCTTGAATATATATATATATATATATATATATATATATATATATATATATATATTTGCTTTTTGGAGGGCAATTGGGGTTAAGTGACTTGCCCAAGTTTTTGTGTTAAGTGTCTGAGGCCAGATTTGAACTCAGGTCCTCCTGACTCCAGGGCCAGTGCTCTATTCACTGCGCCACCTAGCTGCCCCAAATCAATATTTTAAAGCTCCAAATTTTAGAACGCTACAACTTCAGAATTAAAACCATAAAAAATTAAAAAGGTACTGAAATGATACGTAACAGAGACTTCAGTGGCTCAACGCATACCTGACCGAGAATCCTTTCCCCCCCAAACCCTTCCAAATAGTCATGCAAACTTCTGCTTGAAGAACTCACAAATCAGTCCATTCCAATATAACCTAGATAAGAGCACTGACAAATCGGTCCTCAGATGTCTTAAGGAAAATTTTTTTAATTGTAAAAGTTATCATATTGCTAAACCATTGAAAAAACAAATATATTTGCAGTGTAAATTCAATTTTTCCCTCTCTTTACACAACTGCAGCCCCAAAGACTATTCTACTATTCTAAGTATCGAATAAATTTATAGAGAGGGCCTTTTGAAAGAAAATGCCTTTTCAACAATACCAGTCTGCAAACATCTTGACTGTCTTGACAGCTGTAGTCAGAAAAGCACCAGAAAGGTGACTATCAAGCCTCTTTTTTTTTTTTTGCTATAGTTATGGTGTTTAAAGAGGTATAAAGATGAATTTATTGTAAATTTATACATAACTTTCAAGAGTTTGGCAAAGAAAGTGAAGGCTACTTTAATTTTTTCCCCTTCTAATTCAGAAACGTGAAAAATTCTATCAACTGAAAACTCTCATTTATTTGAGTTACAGATGCCCCTATGTAGTGTTGTTATCTATGGTGCTTACTTTCTCAGTGTACCTTTGGGGTATAGGTATAGTTCCTTCTCTATAAAGACTAAATAAAACTAGCTACATCTATCAAAGGTATGCTATAAGTCCTGTAAAGAATGCTGAGTTATTACTCAGATGACTAAATACTATGTAAATTTGTATTCTATTTGCCCCTCAAGTCAATGTAAACTTTAATAAAGATAATGAGCTCCTTATTCAAATTTCAATCTGTTACCAAAAATTTAAATCATTGCAACTACTGGTCAGCAATCTTTTGCTAAGGGATTATCAGGGCATGTAAAGGGAATTATTTTACTTAATCTCAACCACTATGTGGTAGAAGTATTTACTAGCGATTAGCTGTTGAAAATGCCATTCATATACATACTTGCATAGAGTTCCTCTCATCTGAAGTATATTTACATGATTTATGTATTAATTAGGAAGGAGGTAAGTCTATTCCACATTATGAAACACTACAACCCACATAAATTAGATCTATTTACTTAACAACTGTTTGAAGTAAATATTTGTATACCTAATTATATGGTTCCACTGATTCCATTATCAGTTTTGAGCTATCTACTGATCAAGTTTTTTATTCCAACTTATAATAATATACTTTAAGAATCTTAATATTTATTCTGGGAACTGTTCTACTTTTGTCAGTGTGAATACTAACTATATAATTGAATTTCTGCAACTTAGTACTTAGTACAAGAGATCTATATGATTCTGGTCACTCATTTAATAGTCTAAGGATGGGAAAACTGGTCCTGTGATTTAACTTTTATAGGCTAATACTGGGTGAGGAAACTCCCTCCACCAAAGCAGGCTGGTAATTTCTCCCTGTAATTTATAATCTGAAAAGTCACCTTGGACACTGGGAGGTTGAGTGACATAGGTAGGATATATGACAGGGGGGATTCGAACCTGTGCCTTCGTGGCTTTAAGGCAGGTGCCCTATCCACTGTTATCATGTTGCCTCTCACAAACTTAAGAGTATACATATTTGAAAGTACACACAACTCAGTTAATTTTCATCTAACTTGGAATTCTTATCAACTCCATGGGGCTTGAATGTTTAAGCTGCTCACTACCATGCAATTATTCCAGAATTTATCTCAATTCCATAGCTGGAAAAGATACTTGAAGAAAGCAGTCCTCAGGGGAAGGTAGGTGGTATAGCAGATAGAGCACCTGCCCTGGAGTCAGGATGACCTGAGTTCAAATCCAGTGTCAGACGTTTGACACTTACTAGCTGTGTGACCCTGGGCAAGCCACTTAACCCCAAATGCCTCACCAAAAAAAGAAAGAAAAAAAAAGCAGTCGTTAATTTGCAATTAAAATAGATAGCAAAAGTACCACCATTCCATAAATTACAGCTATCTAACTATTCATAAAGGTTTATTTATTCTAATTACAGCAGGTGATAAATATAAATAGTTTGGATTTAAGAGACCTGATAAGAACCAGCAGCAGGCTGAATGAAGGGTGGGAGGGAGAGAGGGTCCTTTAGAGTTTTAGGGAACCAACTTCTGTGCCTACTGGAGGCCAAGGCTGCCAACAGTAATTGACAGGTCAATCAAGTCTGGTGGGATTTATCAAATATGTAAGCAAGAAATTCTGATAAGAGTGTTCAAAGCTGCTCTACTAGCACACAGTATAAGAGGACAGAAATCAGCTCTAGTAAACTCAGAAATACTACAAATTGGTGATTTTAATTCCAAGTCTAGTAAAATATACACAGAAGAGAGTAAGTGAAGGTTCTCTCCCCAGCTACTTTTTACAAAAACTGATCCAGCAATTTAGGCATCCCCTAAAAGCCTGCTTTAAAATATCTTTTTAAAGCAAAAATAAAAATAAAGTTAAACAACTGATAACCTTCTCCCAAAAAAACCCTTCATAATATATGGAAAAATTTTAGGAGGTGAAAGGAAGAATCAAGCACCCAAGTTTAACCTCAAACAAGAGGAGAAAGGATAAATTTCCCCATCAAGTTTTGCATTTATGATCTCCTCCTTAACCAGTACACAATTCTAAAAAGAAAAAAAGGAAAGCCATACATCTGAAGAACCTGTGGGCAGGAATCCAAACATTCTGGCCAGTTTCCAGGAATTTCTGAGCCTGGAGTTTGGGGTAACTAATGCTCTGAAGAGCTTTAGCACCACTCCACAGAAGCCTGTTTTTCCTCTCCTTCCTCAGCCCCCTCAACAGAATGCAATATTTGTTGCTTTTTAATAAATATTTTGTAGTGGCGCGTGCCCTTTCATCTGAGTTGAGAACAGAAATGCTGACAGGATAAAAATCAAGCAGGAGTCAGAGCCAAAGTTTTTGAAGAACTTTCTACTAGAAGAGGAAGGAGGGAGGAAGTGAAGGGGCAGGAGGACAGAGAAAGGGGAGAGACTCTCTTCTAAAAGCTCTGATTTTGAAGTCCTGGCAATTGAAACCCATAGGAAATACTAACAAGATTAGAAGGGTAAACTATACCAGATATCTTGATTCCCAAATTTCTACAGCATCTTGTCCTATACCAACCTCTGTCATCTAAGAACCCCAAGCCTAATGATCAAGAAACTCCCATAGTTCCATATCTAATTCTCTAGTTTAGGGTTTCTTAATCCTTTTGTGTGTGATGGACCCCTCTGGAAATCTGGTGAAATCTATGGACCCTTTCCCAGAAAAATGTTTTCAAATGAATAAAATAAAATATGCGGATTATAAGGAAAACTGATTATATTGAAATACAGTTATGAAAATATTTTTAAAAACAAGTTCATGGACGTCAGGTTAAGAACCCCTGCTCTAGCCTTTGATATTCCAAATTCTTTCTTCCTGGTGACTTTAGGGCTGGGTTGGAATTGGGCTGGGGTTTGGGACTGGAAAGGACCATTACAGAATTGTCTAGTGTTCAAATTCCCTAAGTTTTGTACATGTGTGTTGTATACCTGAAGCAAAAATTTTTTCTTTACATAAACTTCACAAAAGATTACACATGATTAATAATCATCAAATTGTGCTTTTGGAGGCAAGGGAAATAAATACTTTAATTAGGAATAAAAATGAACTTTTCTACATAATTCTCCTACCCTTTAAATACCGAAATAGAGATTAGACTTAGAAACTAGGATTTCATATCATTCTCTCCCTCAATCAATATTTACTGGATATCTATTCAATTCAATAAATATTTATTTAGCAGTATGTACAAAAAGCACAGTGCTGTGAATTATGAGTGTCAGAAAAGCACAGAATTAGGTCTCTGCTCTTAAGGAGTTCTATAAACTAGCTGAGGAGACAAGATATCTACATATATATGAAGACAATGAAACAATAGGAAGCAAGAACTAAGTGTCTAATTGCCTTTCTTATCTGGAAAGATAGGTGATTTCTAGGTGATTTCTAAAGTCCCTTTTAGCTCTCAAATCCTAAGAACAGCACAGATAAGAAGTCTAAGGAGAGTTTAGAGAAGGGACAGACTGTAAATATAAAGATGGCTGGGGCCATGTCTTATTCATCATTATGTCCCCAACATTATCATCCACTATCTTAGTAAAGCTCTCTGTAAATGGTCGTGGACTAGGATGGTCAAGCAAGGACTTAATAGGGACACAGAAAGTGGTCACAAACCTTCAGAGTCAGAGATTTTTATCGGGTGAGACAAGCACAAATAAATGGCAATCCATCTATAAGAGCAGTGGAAACTTGGCACGGAAAACCACCACTCAAAAGCCCTGCAATAGTTTTTGTTGAGCAGTCCTAAAAATCTCCTGCCTTTATTTCATCCCACAGAAACCCAATTTTAAAGCCTGGATCAAAACCATCTCCCTTTACCAGTGCCTATATCTCTTCAAGATCTTCCCCCCAAATAAAAACAAGCCAGTAAAACAATAAACAGAACATATTTGGTGATCATTGATATTTATCAATGCTACTGTACTTTCAAAGTGTAGGCAGCATGAGATGGTAAATAGAAAGCTAGGTCAGAAATCCAGAAGACCAGGGTTAAAGCTTCTCCATTGACCTTTCCAGGGCTCAGTCAACTCTCCTAGACTTTAAGTTGAAGAGGTGTCAATCTGCATTGGCAGATAAGTTCCTTACCAGGAACATGAAATCATTGGTCTGCTTAAATATTATCTCTCTCAATTTCAGGGTAGAAAATTCAGCTTTATAAATCTGTACACACCATGAACTAACTATACAAGTCCAGTGACTCCAAATCATTTTCTAGATGCTACCTTAAAGTGGATACCAATGAGGATGACTTTCTAATGTAAGTAAAATAGATCATATTTTAAAGACTGAACATCTACAACTATTATTTTGAAGACATTAAGAGCAATGAACAATAAAATATAGCCAATTGTCAACATTCGCCCATTTAACTTTTGCAACTTCAAGCATTTGTGTCATTTTATTAAGAACCTTATTTTCACTTTCACATAGGCAGCTGCACACATTTTCAGCTATGTGCAATAAAGAAAAAAAAATGAGAGGCATGATACACAGAAGTTTCTGTAAAGGCTAGTTCTACTGGGTGCTTCACTAGTCTTGTTCACTCTACCACTGTACCATAAAGAGCTCTCCATGCATCTGTTGCATGTTTTTATTATTTGCCTCTAAAACTCAAGTTTTGTGTTGCAATTATGCTCCCAAATCATAACGCAAAGTCCCAAAGTCTTTTGGGCTCTAAGGTAATGGTGAAACCTCACCAGTCTCACAGTGTTCTGATAGTAGCAACTAAAGTCCCGGCAACTTCTCCCTTGATTTTCGGAGGGCAGCCAAAACAGAGTATACAGTACAATGCCTTCACACTGCCATTTGACACAGTGTAAGGTAAGATTCAGGTTAAAAGATGTTTAGTTTTAGGAATTTTATTTGCTGTACAGTATTTATAGTACTGCAGATTTCATGTGTTATTAAAAGTGAATATTGTCCAAAGTCAATTTTTTTTTTTATTGCAATGTTAGTTCGGAAGGTCAGAATTCTAGGGAATAACTAGTGAGAAAATTTTTTTTTGCAAATTACCAATCTTTTTTTGTGTACTGCATTTTATGCGTTATTTCACTATTACTATGTTAGAAAATTGCATATAATCAGAATTAATGTTTTGTCACAAAGAATTGTACGCAGAAAGTCTATTTCCAGCAAATTCTAGGAAAGATTATAGTCTTTGGTGGTCACAAGAACCTAACCCCTTATTTCCCCATATCAACATTCATATTTTTTATTTTCACACCATCTTCTTGGAACAATACGCCCCTGTAAAAGTTAAGGATTGACTATACCACTATGAGTGAAGTACAACTGTGTTTCATTCTGGATTTTAGAAAGAATCATTGATAAATTAAAGTGTGTCAGGAGGAGGAAATGAAACAATTAAGAGCTTCAAGATCCTACCACACACAACTACAACCAGAAAGAACTATGGATTATATACTCAGCCTGGAGAAGAGAAAGCTTAGTGGGGACATGATGGCTATCTTTAAGTTTTTAAAGGACTATCACATGGAGATTAGGGATTTAGGTTTGTTCTGGCTGGTCCAATGAAGCAGAACTAGGAACAGTGAGGGGAAATAGCAGAGAGAAAAATTTCTGTTCAATATAAGGAAAAGCTTTCTTTCTTTTTTTTTTTTTGTTTTTTTGGAGGGCAATTGGGGTTAAGTGACTTGTCCAAGGTCACAGGGTTAGTTTTTGTGTTAAGTGTCTGAGGCCACATTTGAACTCAGGTCCTCCTCACTCCAGGGCCAGTGCTCTATTCACTGAGCCACCTAGCCACCCCCAAGAAGCTTTCTAATAATCAAAACTATTTAGATATAGAAACTCATGCCCTGGGAGATAGAAGGTTCACCCTCAATGGATCTTCTCAAGCAAAAGCTGGATTGCTACATATTGAGTATGTGATAAAGGAATTGTTGGGTCAGACATGGGCTGGACTGAATGGTCACTAAAGTTCCTTCCAACTCTGAAACTGTGAGTCAATACAAAAACAGTAAGTACTGTAATCTAGGTTGTACAAGTCCTTCTCTCCAAAGACACCAGCTGTGGCCTACACAGTGATAACAATAGGTGCATTCTAAGGTGTTTATTTTTTTAGTTTTCATAAAACTTATTGATATCACAATGTTCCATTCTCATGGTCCCTCATCTTTTTAGAGAAGGGAAGGAGGTGCTTTTTCTCTTCTCTGTTTACTCACTATAATTACATATTCAGGTTTTGTTCTTATTGTTGTGCTTTCTGTTTATATTGTTGTAGTCACTATATAATCTTGTTTTCCTGATTCTATCTATTTCATTTTACATCAGTTCATATAAACCTTCCCATGATCTCTGTATTCTTTATATTCATTGTTTCTTCTGGTGCAGTAGTATTTTTAGGGTGTTACTGTTGATAGAAGAAAGGACTACAACCGTCAACAGGGCTCAGTGATGGGAGGAAGGGCCTTCTCTGGGGCCTAAGCTTTTCTTTCTGCTCTTTCCTGATGAACAACAACAAAAAGAAACCCTCATGTCACTTGTCCTTTGTTCTTGGCCAAGAAGTCAAGTATGGAAAAGACCTATTTTTTTCCCCCCTTCTTCACCTTTGGTGATCTTAATTTGGGTTGCAATCTGATGTTGGAAATCATGTTCATCCCAGTAAAAGGTAAACTTTCTAGTTTAAAGGTCTTAAATGCAACTCATTAAAAAACTTAGCTAGTACACAGATATACTCTACCACTGACCAACTTAATATCTGTTTGACAGAGAAAGGTAATATAAAGGTTATTAGAGATGAAATGGATTATAAATTGGTCCTGATTTATTAAAAGGGGAGAGTTACGACAGGGCCAACAGGAACGTGATTAGTAAGCAAAGGTAAGTGTTCACAATGCCATTCCTATAATACGGGTCTAGTTAGAGTCTCAGTGGCAATTCCTGATTTAGATCATCTCAAATGAATAGTAGGCCAGGGAAAAGAGACAATAGTTGAAGGTCTAGGAAATTTTGATTCATGGGCTTTTTTTAAAGCTAGAAAGTATCTGGTCTAATGCCCTCCCCTGCTTTTTAAAAGAAACCCACATTTTTATTCTTCAGAATGCCAAAAAAAAATTGTTCTACGTTTTTAGATTTCAAGATGTTAAAATACATGGCATCAAACAATTGACACTACTCTATACATATGAATTTATAGAGCTCTTAAAAATATTCAGATGCATTTTGATTATCAGATGGATCACACACTGTTCTGATCCAATGATATCAAACATTCAAATTAAAAAGAGGGCCACTCTTTTTTATGAACATTTGTTCATAACGATCCCTGCTCTAGCATATCAACTTAGAAAACCAAATATTAACATTAACTCTGTTCTACTGTATTGTTATATATTTTGTTAACTATTTCCCAGTTATATTTTAATATGTTTTTCTGCAGTGTTGTGGGTCCATTTGACACCTCTGTTCTAAAATAAATTTACACTGAAGAGGCATCATAAAATCCTTTATAATAACATAAACAAAATAAATTTTCTCCCTAAAAGGTTGAGTTTTAAATTTTGGTCCAGTCTTTTAAAGACATCTCTCTTATGAGATCTTCTAAAAGCTAAGTAGCTTCTCTTTATAGATGGTGATATGAAGTATGGTTGGCTGCCTTCTCAGACTGAAAGAGAGCTAGAATCTGAATCTTGAGTAAGAAGAGAAATACCTCAAAATTTTTCAAAAACTGAATTGATATATGAAAGCAGATATAAATCCATTTAGAGATGGGGATTTTGGCCTTCGAGGGGCATGGATCTTATCCTACTATGGTCCCTACTCTTTAAGCAGGAATATCTCCTTCTGGACCTTAAAGAGGTATCTAAATCTTGACCAGCTTCTTCCCCAGTAGCTATAATAATTACAATCAAAAGCAAAATGACAATCACTGGGTCACTCATAATACCTATCATTAGGAGGATCAAATGGATGGCACACAGTTAGTTCATCATATCAATTTTTGAAACATGGCTGTTGATAATCCCACTCTTACACACAAATCACAAATCACCTTTCCATCGAATATTCAAACTGAATCTTCTGTTCCTCTTGGATTTTCAAATAAAAAAAAAAGCAAATTCTAGAGGATTTCTTGCGATACAAATTTCTTGTTTCATATGCTTTGCAAGTGGCTATAGTAACTAGACACTCTCCTTTATCAGGACTAGTTTCCTAGTTGCTTCTCTTCTCTGTAAAGCCTTTAGAGCAGTATGCTGTCTAGATTCCATGCTCACTCACTTCCCAGTAACATGGTTTCAGCTGTGGTGCTACATATGACCTTCCTCCGTTTGATGATTTTGGCTACTCTCACACATCTCCCTTCCTGAAAATGCAGTAACTGAGGCTAGGAGAAGTTAAGGATGTGTCCAAGTTCACACCAGTTTACACAAGCAGTGGCAGAGCCAATACAAGAATGCATGTCTCCTGACTCAGAGCTAATTTAGTATTCTTTCCACGATACTTCCCTATATAGCAGTTGATCATAGGATCTTTACTCCCTGCCCTGTTGCTGAAGAGTTGAGATTTCCCTCTTTTCCTTTTCTCCAGATGTATATGCTGACACCTAGTTTTACTTTACCATCCTGCTTATCTCTGGTGGGCCGGGATGGTAAAAAATAGAGAAGGAAGGAAAGGAGGATACTCCTCCCCACCAAAACCCAAAGACTTTTGTGTTAAATTGTCTAGCCTGAGTCTGGGTTTCCTCTGAAAATGGATGAAACTTACTGCATTCATAGTTGCTTTATCCTAACTTATTCAATACCCACCATTAGCATCTATGTATGACTGTCTTTCCCAATATGGTCTTTAAGCTGGAAAAAAAAAAGTGGGCAGGGGTGGCCAGGTAGCACAGTGAGTAAGAGCACCGGCCCCAGAGTCAGGAGACCTGGGATCGAATCCGGGCTCAGACACTTAGCACCCACCCAGAAACACCTGGCTGTGTAACCTTGAGCAAGTTACTTAACCCCAATTGCTTTAAAAAAAAATGGGCACAGGAGGGAGCCTTGTTACTTCTTCTCTTGCTATGACAACCATAATTGCTGGATTTAGACTCTGTACAAATAGTTCAGTGACACCAGCTTACAAACTGTGTGACTATGGAAAAGTAATTGGACTTCTCTGAGCTTCAGTTTCTTCATTTGTAAAATGGAGATATTAATGCCTTCATTACTTACCTTACAGTATGATGTCAAGAAAGTATTCTGAAATTTTTAAGATGTATGTAAATATATTACTGATATTTTACTATACCTCAGGTAAATTATGTACTAAATAGGCACTGATAATTTGGCCTAGGGACATACCATTTAAAGAGGGGGTGAGCAAATTATAGCCAAGGGCCAAATCCCACAGGCAGCTAGTAAGTAAAGAATGATTTTTACATCTTTTAAGTGAAGTTCTATTGCTAAAACCATGCTTAGCTCAACAGATGTACAAAAATAGGTAGTGGGTCAAATTTGCTGCCCCCTGATTTGTGACATTGTTACTACAGAGGAATATCATGAATTCCAAGCAACTGTCTCATAATACTTTGGAACACAACCTAATATGAATTTTGGGATTCCTTGTTTATGAATCTAAGTGAAAACATTCTCAACAGAGGTGAAGAGGCAACCATTTTTGATATCACAGAAATCAAGGTCAGGAGAAACTCATTAAATACCTTTTTCAACCCCTTAAGAACAAAGTTTAGTTTGCTTCCTAAATTTTCAAGAGTTTTGTCTAATCTTGTTTTAGGTAACTGAAGAAGTAAAAAACCATGATTTCAATATTCATTAAGCACTTACTATGGGGAGAAGACCATGGTAGATGCTAGAAGAGATAAAAAGGATACTAAAGGAAAAAAAAAGGTCCCTGCCTCCATGGAGGTCACAATCTATCGGAGAAAACACAAAATACACAATTACAATACAAAATGATATATGAAAAATTCATGAGAAGTACAAACCAAGTGTCTTGCAATATCTCTGAGCATGTGAAGGTAGAGGAAGAGGTCACGGTGGTGGTGGTGAAGATAATTAACTTAGTGGAGGGCCAGGAGGCCCTGAGATGAAATCTGATGTGGGCCTTAAAGGATGGGAAGGATTTCAGCGGGCAAAGATGAGAGGTGGGCAGAGACGCGTATTCTAGGCGTAGGACACAGGATAAGTAGGCCGGATGAAACTTTAGCAGTCATACAGATGCAGCCACTTGAGGCCTTCTTTTCACTCTCCCATTAGGATGGAGGCTCATTAACGCAGACGCTCTTCCTCTCATTTTGCTTTTCCTTGTATTGCCAGCATTTGGCGTGGCAGCAAGCGCCCCTTGTGAGTACTTAATAAATGCTTACTGACTGACTGGCCCAACCTCTGATTTTACCGATAAGGAAACTGAGGCCCAGAGGGTTTAAGTGCTTTAGGCTCAAGTCTGACTGCACATTTCAGCACATTTTCCACAGTACCAGGATGCCTCTAAAATCAGGTAGCCCAGTTTAGGAGGAGAATAGCATTTGTGGAAGGGATAATAGGTTGTGGAGGGGCTTAAATATCAGACTAAGGAGTCTGAACTTTATTCAGTACACAACAGGGAACCATTACTTGGTTCTGAGCAGAAGGTATAATCAGAACTGAGCATAAGGAAGATTACTACAGCAATGGGACGGATGTACTGGAAAGGACAGAGAGGGAAGAAATCAAGACTAATGCAGAGAGGCCTGCACTTGACTTGTGGCAGTAGGCCTAGTGAGGCAGGGATAAGTTAGAAACAGATATATCAGAAGCAGAATTGACAGGACCTACCAAATGATTAGGTGTGGGAGGTTAAAAAGAAGGTATCAGGCAGGAATGATTGAATAATTGGTGGTGCCACTAGCAAAGATAGTGAAGTCAGAAAATGGAACAGCTTTAGAAGAAATGTAAGTAAATTTGGCTTTGGACATGATGAATCTGAAGTCCTGGTGGTATATTTCCAAGGAGAGACAGCACAGTAAAATGGTTCAAATGCTGAACTTGGAATCCAGAAGGCTTGGGTTCAAATCCTACCTGACACTACCTGTGTTATCATAAGCAAGTCTCTTAACCCCTCCAAGCTATTAGTTTACTCATCTGTAAGGTTAGCAGTTGAACTACACAGCTTTTGGGATCACTTACAGTTGTAAATATATGCTTCTATAATTCAGGTAGAAATATCTTCAACGTAGGTAGGAGATGCATAATTGAAGCTAGAGAGAAAGGCCAGGGCAAGAGATACAGATTTGTAAATCATCTATGTAAAGACAGTAATTGAAGTCAGAGGAATAAATGAGCTTGCCAAGCAATAAAGAAAAGGGCTGAGGGTAGAACCACAGGAACACCAACATTTAGGGTCAGGAAGAGGAGCCAGAGAGGAAGCTGACCCTGTTTCCCTTGACAGCTTACACAGAGGTATGGAAGATTTTGTAAATAAATATGCTATTTAAAAAAATTAACCTCTCAATGCCCTAGGGAACACTCTAAATTGATATATTTCAGATAAGATACTGATCTGCATCAATAGTACAGGGCTTTCCACTCCAGGAATTGCCTATAACTACAAAGTGAAGACTTAAAATTAAAGAAAAAAAATTAAGTCCGTGGCACTGAAGAAAAATGTCTACATTTAAAAGGGGACTTTAAGAAACTACAGGCCAAGGGAAAGCCAGACATGCTGGTAGACCTGTGAATTGGCTCAATCATTCTGGAAAGCAGGATTATACTAAGAAAGTGACAAAGATGTCTATACTTGATTCAGAAATTGAATTGTGAAGAAATTATCCCAAGGAAATCAAAGACAAAAAGATCTCATTTTATGTAAAAAAAAAAGTATATATTAAATATATGTATACGTAAAATATACATAATCGGTTTGTCCTTCCCATGAACTGATCATGGATCATTTATAGCAGCATTTCTTGCAGTACCAGTGACCTAGAAATATTGATGGGGGAATGGCTTCACAAACTATGGCTCATGAAAGTAATGCAATGTTGTGTCGTTGCTCAGTTGTGTCTCACTCTTCACAACCCCACTTGGGGTTTTCTTGGCAAAGAAAGATACTAGGGTGCTTTGCCATTTCTTTCTCTGGCTCATTTGAGGAAATGAGGAAACTGAGGCAAACAGGGTTAAATGACTTACTTGCCCAGGGTTCACAGAGTTAATAAGTGTCTGAGGCCATATTTGAATTCAAGTCTTCCTGACTCCAGGCCTGGTGCTCTATCCACTGCAAAATCTAGCTATACAATATTATTGCACCACAAGAAATGATGAATCGAAAGAATTTAGAAAAGAAGAAGACTTACATGAGTTGTTATAAAGTTAAGTAAACAGAACTAGGGAAACAACATAGAGAATGACAACAGGATGAATGGAAGGAACAAAAAAAGAAACTATACCCTGTGTAATTGTAACGACCACATCGGCTCCTAAGAGGTAAGAAAAACAAGTATTTCCTCTTTCCAGAGGTGGAGGGCTATGACTATATAGCATTGCATATACTGTCAGATTTGGTTGATATGTTAATTAATGTTACTGAACTAATTTTTTCTTCCCTCTTTAATTCTTTGTTAGAAGAGAAGTCTCTCTGAGAAGTTGAGAGGAAGGATCTATTTGGAAATTAAAGTTATGTAACAAAGGATATCAATACATTTTTTAAAAAAGCAACCATAGCCCCAGACTCTTCAGCTATGGTCTGAACAGCCCAGAAGAGTGTAAGCTCCACACATAAAGCCACTATTTATGTATGTTCTTCTAGGAGCACTGTTAGAACTCTTGCAATTTTTTTTAAAAAAGGGTAAGGAGAGAAGATAAATTAAAAGTAATTTATATGAACTTCAACAATTCATATGCAGCGATTTATCCAGTTGGATTCAGAGTTTGAAAGGAAAGAAAAAGTAGGAGGGTCTAGCTATTGTGTGAAGTATGTCTTCAAGCAAGGTTGGCAGTGGCTACTTCCTCACTGACATCCTGTGCAGCTAAAACCACAGAACATATATTTATACACAGATTTCAACCCACGGAATAAAGAAACATGCATTCTTTCACTTTCTTTTTTTTTGAGGGAAGAGGGTATATATTGAACCGAATGTCTCTGTGTAAAAAAAAGTAATTTTGTAACACCCCCTAAAAACAAACAAACAAACATACCAACCAACCAAGTATCACCACTACCATCAAAGTTTTTAAATGAAGGGCTAACAGTGGTAAACTTTCCCAACAAAAGAAGGCTGGCTCAAACCTGAGAGAGTTAAGCTATGAATTGTTTTGGCACTGCTTCTGAAACACAGAAGGTGATTCTCATTTTTCTGTTTCCACCTCAAGTGACTGACTGGCACTTTAAAAAAAAATTGATCATGGCTTATGAGGCAGTCCAGCTGGAAAGCTTCTGCCTTTGACAAAAAGGCACTTTTCCACCTGCCACCCCTCCTAAAGAAAGGGAACGAAGCACCAGAAGAAATAACTGCTCTCTATGTGAAAACTCTGGGTCTTCTCTCAGGTCTGTCATCACAACTGCTCATGAAGGGAAAAGAATTATCCTATTTTAGCTAGGGGAAATTTGGGTTTGGGCAAACTCATTCTATACAGTTAAAAGAAACCTTTTAAAGTCTAACAAACCAAAAAATCAAATAGTGTGTTCTTTTTAAGAAGCACAACATAGGATTAAAAACAATGCTCTAGAAAGGTTGAAGTGGGTAAGGATGGCAGGGTCACAGAGAGAAGCTAATAAAAGTACATATGGCTTTTAGCACAGTCATGCACAAACAGATAGGGTGTGCTGCAGTTGGCTCAAAAGCTGTGACTGTTTTTGCAAAGTTCCCGGGTGAGGATATTTAGTGAGAGCAGGCTAAGGTGAAAAGGGGTATTTGTATAGCTTAAAGTAGTGATAGCTCAAACATCCTTGCCTTTGGCATGAAGTAAATGCTAAAAACAAGGATCAATCTTACTGGATAGGAATCCTTGCCCTTCCCCCCCCCCCAGCCCCCGAATTATTAAGAAGGTTAATTGTAAGGATCTGGTAAAGATCCTTGTAAGAGCCGAAGGAGAGATTCAGAATCTTTGTCAGTAGAACACCTAATTCCACCAGAGATCAGTATAGCACTTTTTTTTTCTACTTTGTAATGAAAATGCATTCAGTATTTCTGAAGTCCCTGCAGTAACAGCCATGTTAATTGGAAAGTAAGGCAGAGCCGTCCCTAACAAATCAGCAATGTAATTATAAAGCCAGTCAATAGAGTAAAGCCAGCTAACGTGTTCCAGCGATATTTTGAAACTGTAATCCGATACTACTGTTTCCATCTTCGTGCCTTGCCTGCACTCCCTTGTTGCATACTGTACTATTTGAGGCCCGGAGGGCAAAGCAAGCTGTTTATTAATGATCAGACACCGTATTTCAACTGAGATCCATAAGTACAACCCATACCATTTTTTTTTACTATTTCTGAAAACCTGCAAAAACTAAAAACATGTCAAGCAGTTAGTTTAACTAAAAGCAAGGCATTATGGTTTTCAACATTTGGAAGTTTTACTGTTTTGCTTCTTCAAGTCCACACTTAAAAACTCTTCCTGGTTGCAGTCTTTAGAGGAAGCATATGCTTCTATTAAATTAAAAACAGCACCTAATGTATTGTTAGTTTGTCAAGTATGACCTTTTCTCTGGAAAAACTTTTTGAAATAATTGAATTTAGTAAACCAAACAATGTCTGTTAGTCTTAGAAGGTGTTGTAATAAACATTTAGAATAAATTATTACCTTATTAAATAATTAAGAGGACAAAAGATTTTACATTATATCACTAAGTAACTGTTTATATTATAAATTTTTTTATTCCTCTGTTAGGATGAGTTTCAGTCTTATGGGAACAGATCTGAAAATTAGATAGGCATTTTAGGTTCCAATTTTGATTTTTATGAAGTCTTGGCTATACCAAGTTCTTTGGGAAGTTGTATGATGTAGTGAAAATAGCAACAGCCTAGAAATCAGAATTCATTCCAGCTCTGCCTCAGACCATTCTATAAGACCATGGGGGCAAAATGCTTCACACTTCCTTCCTCCATTTCTTCAACTGTAAAACGAGTGTGCTGGATTAGATGATCTCAAAGATTCTTTGTGGTTGTTACTCAGTTTTACCATCCCCCATATGGGAATATCTGTCACTTGTCTATCCTTGAAAGTGATGAGAACATTAAGAATTAATGTATTTTCCCAAGGAAAGGCCATTTGATGTAGTATATAAAAACTGATCTTGAAGCTAAGATGACATGGGTTCAAGTCCCACCTCTGAAATAGACTAGCTGTGGGACCCTGGTCAAGTCACTTAACCTCTTGGTGATCTAAGTTACTACTCTCTAAGACTATAAATTGCAGAGAAGATACCAACTTGCTTTGGTGGATGGAGTATCCTCAAGTTCCCCATACCAATGAAATCATAGGTCCCCACCCCTGCCCTGTCTTTTACCTGTGTTAAAGACTTTGGCTAAAGGTAGCAGCACATATAATCATACAACTCCATTTAAGGTGATGGATAAGTAGGACTATTGATTCTGAACTTGTATCAATTTACCCAAACACCAAAACCTACAGATGAAATCCTGCATATTAAAAATGAGATGGTACCCTTTAGATCACTTAAAACTGAAGTCATTTTTTGGTAGGGTCTTCTCTCCAGACACTCAATCATTTTTTTGGGCACCAATGTGCAAGGCATTGTGTTAGGAGCCAGATACAAATTAAAAAAAAACAACAACCCCAGAAAGCAGTGCTCTATGTAAACAAGCATATGCTACCCTTATGCTGAGCAAGTTTGGGCTGTCTCTCTGTAATCTGCCAGAGTGCACTTGACAGCCGGCCATGAGAGAGGATGGGAGAACAATGCAGATTTCCCTTCTCTCAAGAAGGGTGATGATGCTTCACAACTCTAGTTATAGGCATCCCAAAGAACTCTTATTTCAAAAACAAAACAAAAAAACAAAAACAAAAAAAGAACTCCCCTTTCAAGATCATTTCCAAACTCCATTGTGGCAGAGCTGAACAAATACAGGTAAGGGGTAGGAGGTGTTTCAAGCAGAAAATATCAATTATGGCATGTACATATCTTTCCAAACAGAAAAATGTGCTGTCAGTAAACAGTAATATCAATGCTTCAAACTCTAGTTTAAATTTCAGAAACATTTCTCAAAAGAGAACCAGGCTTGTAGTAACAAATGTCCATGCCCTGACAAGCTGTGTGGACTTCAACAAGAAACAATCCTGAAGAAACCTTCCAGTCACAAAACATTTTCTCTAAGTTTAACCCTAATTTTTATCACTCTGGAAGCCTTAAATAATCTTTTCAGTGCAGTAAAACACCACCAAGCTGAACAAATATTACTTTCTTCAGACACTGCCGCCACAAAACACTCTAGAAGGAAGGATGACAGGAAGGGGTAGTTTAATTGTAAACTATAATGCAGTTAACCTTAAAGTGACAGCGATACATGCAGTATATATAACACACTATTTTAGTAAGATTATAAACTGAGGTATATGATGCTATATGTGCAATAACAAAGTTGTAGAAAATATATTAACATAAGTCACTTTTCATCTGAAAGCTGTTTACTCTTATTAAATGACAGCTTTAGATAATTAAAGAATCTATTTTCACTGCTTTGCAGAATCTAGCAAATAGACTTAAAAATTAAAACATCTTTAGCTTCTACTTTCCTTTTACCATGTGTAGTTCCCAAAAAGTTATGTGAACATCAAAGAAGCTTAGCAGTCTCTGAGTACAATAGAAAATTTTTTCTGTTGTAGTAATAATTACTTAGATGGGATCCTTATTTCAACCCTTCTATAGCATCTTTTCCCCAAAGATCCCTTGTTTTTCCCCTCACATTATAGACCCTTGACAAATACTGCCTGTAGGAAAAAAAAAAGCTTCTTAAGGAAGGAACCAAAAGCTTTGCAAAGAAGATGTGATGGATTTTTTTTAAAAGGGGACTATACAATAAACAAGAGTCAAACTGAGTCTTTTTTTTTGGATTATATATATATATATATATATATATATATATATATATTTAAATAAATGAAAATAACACCTTAGAACAAAGGAGGCTAATTTATCCTTTAAGTTTTATTTACTGTCCAACTGTTTGCCACTAAAAGTAAGCAAGTTACATTAGGAAGTATATCCATGAAAGTATTTTAAAATTGTCTTAGAAGCTTCTGATTACTTTTGAAGAGTCCTTGCTTTCAAATTCTGAATACCATGTTGCTGTACAGAGATATGATACAAAATAATTCTCATGGATACATGCTGTACTTCATTCTTTAATTTTCAACCACTAGTGAAAAGGTAGAAGACAGACAAATGTAAATTTTTTGCTAAGTAAAAGTATGCATAAACTATGCATATTCTGATTCTGGAATGCTGAAGGGAAGTATTTCTACAACATACAATCTGAATAATGTCACAAGGCTATCAAGAAGAAATTTATTTAATGATATTCAAAAGGGGGAAAAATACTATTGTGAACTTACAAATAATCACTTGTCCACTTGTCCAGGAGAAGTAAAAATTTGTTCCAGCCATATAAAAATAAACACTCAGCTTATTTAATTGCCTAAGTAGATTTTCAACTTTATAATAGAAACAAATAAGTAGTTCACAAAGTGTATAAATGAATCAAGGATCTGATCTGAAAATTTGGGGTAATATATGGCATCATACAAAGCAAACATTTGTTTTTCAGTAATTATAATGCCCATTTTGAGACCTATCTTTCTTCCTGAAGTAGCCTTCTGAGGTATTGATAACAGTACCTGTGGTGTTCCGAATGTTTAACACCAGCAGTGCTATAACTAAGAAGAAAAATAATTGCATCAAATTCAATTCTAATAGCCGTAGAAAAAGAATTTTCCACTAAAATGTGAAGTGACTACTACTTAAATAATAATTCAAACTCTATTAGCCTCAAGAAAAAGGTGCCTTCAACATATCCAGTTTCAATTTACTATATATCTTGTAATACTTTAGTCTTGCCATATCATCTCGAGGTAGAAGTTCACTTCTAGAATAAGCTAACTATTCTGTACAGTATATAATTTTACATTTAATAACCAAACATGATATAGATGGTTAGTCTGAACTATCACTACATGGAATGGCTTTTTCTAGACATGGTAAAAGCAAAAATCCTAGTCTGTTTTTAGACAGTATGGAAGAGATAATGGCTAAATGGAACCAAAATCAAGAAATGTTTAAAAGAAATCGTTTCATCTTCAGCTTAAAATCCTATTCTGTTCAACCAACTCCTATGCCATACACATTTCATGTGAATGTTCACTGAATTTTTCCTTTACTGCCCTGCCCCCAATCTGACAAATGACAAATTCTATCATGTCTCATAAAACATGGGAAAAAACTCAACTAAAGATTAGCTAGTTTAGGATTGGCATCTGGTTAATTCATTAATGTATCTATAAAGTTATGTAAACTTGCTTGCTAAAGAAATGATCCTTGGAACTTTTGGATTCCCCCAAAAGAGTTAACTCAGGCAATACTTTCAAATATATGGGTGGGGTACTAAAGTAAGACTGCTCAAAGCCCTAGTAACTGCTGCATGGAGTGGAATGATAAGCAGCTGGCCTGGGAGAGGAGGAAGGCATGAGGCTAAAGGTTGATTTGCAGCAAGTGACATTATGTTACTATTAGGCATTTTTAACTATAGAAGAGTCAGGTAGTACATTTTACTCTCACTCAACATATTCATGTAGTTCAAACCTTAAATTGCTTTGCTCTTCTCAAAGAACCAGAATCCTTTCCTTCTAAAACTAAAGCAGAAAAACTAGGATTTCTTTTCAATGTAATTTCAAAGATGTTTTCTAGGAAAATGAAAAAAAAAACTTAGAAATGTCAACTCTATGAAATTATAAGAATTAATGGAGAAAGAAGATAACATACACATGAATTAAGTCTAAGGATTCCAGTTTGCTGCTACCTACAGTTAGTAATGACAAAGCTGCCTTTGGGCACTTAAAACTAGTCAGACCTGCTGTAGCAGTTGTATGTCGACTTTAAATATGTTCTCCTCACTCCTTCCAACTCCTACTCTAATGTATCTTCATAGTTTACTTCCAATCCTGGGAGTTTCTTTAGCCCAGTTCAGTCAACAAATTTTGTCATCTCCTCTTTGAGTAAAACAGAATTTTAAGCAGACTAATAGTGGAAATCTGAGAGGTTAGAAAACAAAAGTTTTTTGTCACATTTTTGACTGAAGATCCCTACCAGTTTGAATGCACAATACATATTCTGTGCTAGATTTTTAGAAGTACATTAAAATAAAACATTGCATTTGCTACAGATGATCCTGACAGGTATTATAATTGAGAAGATTAAATCCTTTACTTGTACTTAAGTTCCATTTATATTAGGCACAGGAGGGTAAAAGACTATTTGGACAAGCTGGTCTAAGGTCCCTTTCAATTTTATGATCACAAAAATTGTAAATAAAATGAAATCACCAACAGCAAAACAACAAAAACTTTATGTACATTTAGATTACCTTTCCTACTATATTCAATAAAAATTCTGTATTTAGGTTTGATAATTTAAAATTTTTAAAAATAATCTGCTTCTATTTCAGTATTTATTTTATAGAAGTAAGCATGTTTTGTTCATCTCATGATCTTTAAGGGGAAACAAGGCATCTATTTATTACTCAGAATATGAATGTAGTCTTATTGGCCTGACATATGCCATTCACAGAATCATACAAAGAATGAACTGCAAAGCAGCGCTAATGGAGAAAGACACTGCTCTACACAATGGATGATGTGATGCTACAGGGCCCAACTCTGCCTCTAGATACATAAGTAGTTCTCATCCTCTGCATCGGAAGGCAGAATTTGGCTTTTTATAGTCAACTGCATTGAATAGTTTCCCTCCCCCCTCCCCCCCATCTTACAGATCAGATCTGAGAAAGCAAGAAATCAACTTTAGTTAATAGTTTGTCTCCTCAGTTTTTAACTAAAATATCCACAAGAGTGAAATCTTTTCAGAAGTCAATTTCATTTGTCAGCAGCAGTAATTATGATTTTGGAGAGACCCAATTATTTTAAAAAGAATAATGATCAACTGTGGATAGAGCACATGTGATTGGTATATATGTCACTGACTTATTTTAAATGCTGAGTTTCTACTTCCTATGGTTAGTGTTAATTAGTGGGAGGACCTGCTATGCTGGATTCTGCCCCTATTGCTATGCTGTTTCCATTTAAACTGGACCTTGCCCTCTTTTGCTTTCAGCATACTTCATGATCTTTGGACTCAGTAATCAGAGACTGCTTTCCTTTTTTTTTTTTTTTTTTGCCAAGAAACTATTGCAATTGGAGCTGTCTCCTTCTGTACTATGGCCACAAGAATGAATCACCATATGTAAAATTTCTTCAGCAAAAGGGCTTTAAATAAATTCTAAAAGTGAATTTAAAAGCAGTGTTATACTACCAAATAGATGCACATATTTTTGTGAGCATAATGTATTTTAAATGACCTTGACAATTTTTTGTGCAAGTGGAAGTGAAGACAAAGTTTTGATATTTTTAGAAATGTTTCTAGGAAATCACAGCAAACTACAAAAAAAAAAAAAAGAAACAAATGTTATTAAAGTCTGTTGGTTGAGCTGACAGCACACTTAAAACATAAAGCATTTAGATGAATGGTAAATCTGAACTGGTTTGAAATTCTACATTTTATTCTAATTTATATGGACATTTCTTAAAAATATTTTTGACAATAATTGAATGTTTCAGTCCTCTGAATCTTTAGTTGTCCAACCTCCCTAATTACTTCTTTCTTATCCCTAAATTTATTTTTCTGTTCTTGAAGCAGTAATTACTTTTAAAAGAACAGGTGCATAAATTACCATTCTTCTTCTACCTTGCCCCCAAATTCTAGAATATGAAAATACAGTCTCACTAGTTTCTGATTCAATACAAGATTACTGAATAACAAGTTTTGTCTTTCAAGTTAAATAAACTTTAATGAGCAAAATTAGTCAATGAAAGTCAAAGGGTTCATTAAATCTAAAGAACTATATTTCTCTTAATTCTTTAAGGGAAGTCATCCAAAGCAACTATTACCAGGAGTATGAGGCAAGTATAAATTGTTCCCTAGGATACCTACTCGTATACCTGGCTGGCACAGAAACTGCTAATCCCCTTACCCATGCTAATAAACTAAGGGATAGAGTTGCGTAGTCCGTACCCTCACAAAACAAAAAACAAACCCAAGCTATCTTCAAATGGTTTTAATATGACAGAAAAGAAAATTTAAGGGCTTATAATACAATACAGTATACGTATATTTCAGTTGAGAAGAGGGGCTTAAAAAGAGGGTAAAAATTAGTTTCAACAGTTTGAACTGATGAGCAACATAAATTTAACCATAAAAAACCCCAAATAGTAAAGTTGAAGATAAATCTTAACTTGTAGTTAGCTTTCTTTGTGAAGGAACTGATAACACAGAAATCCGAAGCCAAGACTGTATGTTTTTCTCATTTGAGCTAGGCGTTGAGGTCTTTCTTTCAAAGGTGTGCATTTTCACCTTCATAGCAGCACTTACATTTACACAGGCCAACTCTTGTACAATCAAAAGAGCACAAACATTTGTATACCAATTAAAGAATGGGAGTAAAGAGAGATGTGTACTCCTTGCTAACAAGCAGCTTGCCTTCTGATCACTAATCTAAATTAAGTGTACCAAAAGTACATGGGCATGTATGGTGGGAGTTATTGTTGGTATTGTCAAGTGGATCTTGTCATTTTCTCAGACTGTAGAGACTCTCAGGCTTACTTATATTAGTTTTACTACTCCCCAAATAGCTATTCTTATATACTTAGTGGCTGCTTATTAAGCAAACCTCTGTATTAAAACTTCTCTTAAGTTTTTTAAGCACTGCCTGAGCATTTCATAACATACAGCAATATTTAAAAAAAAAAGAAAATCTAATGAATACTGCTTGAAAATGCAAATTAACATATTTCCCCAGACAAACAACTTTACTGAGAACTGGAAGAATCTCAGGATGTCTCAAGCTGCTGACTGCCCACTTCCCAACTCAATACAGGAACTTACTTTTACAGATCTTGAAACATCAGTAAGAACAGCTTCCCAAACCACCCTGAATCAAGAAAATATTCCCCCATAAAACCAAGCCTGCTATTTATGAAACTGCTTTTACCCAAAGTCATAAAATTTACTTATTTCTTAAGTCTGTAGATACCTCTTTTAAAGGTAATATATCCAAGGTTAAAATTAAGAACAAAAATTCATCAATTATTTTTTTTCTCTGGATAAGTAATCCCTTCCGTCCTAATGATTCAAAGATCAGTACCAGCAGATCTTTACTCCTATTTAGATGTGGGTAGCTAACATGGTGATGAAGTCTAGGTTCCTAATATTCAACCAGAGTGATGTTTAAAACAACAGGTGTACACATTTTTTTAAAAGACAAATTTAATTCACCTAACATTACATCACCGATATACTTGGAACTTGGGGCATGATACATCTACATAGTGACAAGAGAAAAGAAAAGAAAGGTTCAATTGCCTCGAAGTCCAACAACATAGAACTTGAATGCAAACTAGACTATGGAAACTCGCAAATGTGCAGCCGCCCTGAAGCTGGGGAACCGTCCTATAAAAAAAAAGTACCACACATTCATAACACAACCCCCGCACATCCTCGCTTTAAAGGAGACCAGTTCCATGCTCTTTGCCCCACAGCTCCAAGCTGGGGCTTCGACCCCTTCCTGACCCCAGTCCAAGTCTATCGGTCCGCTCTGCTCCCCCCCACCCCCTTCCCTCCCCAGACCCAACCTTCCAACCTCCCAGGTCCGTCCGCTGGCCCTCTGGGCTCCGAAGCCTAAGTAAGGGGACAGGGAGCGAGAGAACAGGCGAGGTCTCCCCCCTACCTGCTCTGGACTAGAGCTTTTCTCGTACAAATAGCACCCCCTTCTCTTTTCTGCCAGCGCCCCCACCCCTTCTCCTCCCTCCCCGCGCACACTCCCGCTCCTCGCTCCCTCCAGGTCCCAGTGCCTACAGCTTCCGTGGCTGGGCAGCCCGCACTGGATCACTCGTTCCCTGCACCACACGCATTCACACGAACACGGACCACAGGTCCAGCTGAACTTACCACATGCAGCCCCACCTGAGGACTACAGCATCAGGGCAGGGTGGGGAAGGACGCGGGGGTTCCGCCCACTCCTAAGGCTACACCACCTCCATACAGCGCCCCTCCACTCCGGGGACCCAAGGGTGGCGTCAGGGAAGGAGGGGGGAGACGGAGAGCTAAGGCTCTGCGGTCCTCTGCCAGTGAGCTAGAAGCATTCTACAGTGGGGGGTGGGGGGTGGGGTGTAGGGTGGTGGTGGTGATGAGGCTGTGTCGGAGAAGGAAGGAGAGCAGGACTGGGCGGAGCGTTTACGTGAGCCAGAGGGCAAGGAGCTTGCGAGAGGCTGCACGTCACTCTTGCATGGCAAGTGGTGGGAGCACGGGCTGCGTTTCAGTCCGGGCTTCCCCCCCCCCCCCCCCCCCCCCCCCCCCCCCCCCCCCCCCCCCCCC